>NW_026263272.1:0-1200000 GCF_947179515.1 Apodemus sylvaticus
CACGCAACACCAAAGCTTTTGGAGTTACAACGTGTTGTTTAGGAAAAACAAGATAATTTCGCACAATGCGGGATTTCCTTAAAACGTGGTTTTCTGACAAATTTGACGAAAGAAAATTCTCCTGTGGGTTCTCGTTGAGGCTACACGTTTCAACTTACACGCCACACCAAATCCTCGAGTTACAACGTGTTGTTTAGGAAATACAAGCTAATTTTGTACGATGTATTATTCCTTCTCGTAAAGTGTTTCTAATAAGTAAGTATCTGTCTTTACTCTGCAATACTGTATTTCCTTATAACGTGGTATTCTTACATATTCTTTCGAGAGAATACTCTACTGTGCATTCTCTTTTGAGGCTACACACTTAGACATACACGCAACACCAAAGCTTTTCGAGTTACAATGTGTTGTTTAGGAAAACAAGATGATTTCGCATGATGCAGGATGTCCTTAAAACGTGGTTTTCTGAAAAAATTTTGACGAGAGAAAATTCTCCAGTGGGTTCTCTTTTGAGGCTACACGTTTAGATGTAAACACCACAGCAAATCTTTTCGAGTTACAACGTGTTGTTTCGGAGATACAAGCTAATTTTGTACCATGTGTTATTTCTTCTCGTTAAGTGTTTCCAATATGTAAGAATTTGTCTTTACTCTGCGACACCGTATTTCCTTATAACGTGGTATTCTTACATATTCTTTCGAGAGAAAACTCTCCTGTGCGTTCTCTTTTGAGGCTACATGCTTAGACATACACGTAACACCAAAGCTTTTCGAGTTACAACGTGTTGTTTAGGAAAAACAAGATAATTTCGCACAATGCGGGATTTCCTCAAAACGTGATTTCTGAAAAATTTTGACGAAAGAAAATTCTCCTGTGGGTTCTCTTTTGAGGCTACGCATTTAGATGTAAACACCACACCAAACAGTTTCAAGTTACAACGTGTTGTTTAGGAGATACAACCTAACTTTGAACGATGCGTTATTTCATCTCTAAAAGTGTTTCCAATAAGTACCTATTTGTCTTTAGACTGCAACACTGTATTTCCTTCGAACGTGGTATTCTTACATCTTATTTCAAGAGAAAACACTCCTGTGCATTGGCTTTTGAGGATACAGGCTTAGACATATACGCAACAGCAAAGCTTTTCATGTTACAACGTGTTGTTTAGGAAAAACAAGATAATTTCGCACGATGCGGGATTACCATAAAACGTGATTTTCTGACATATTTTGACGAAAGAAAATTCTCCTGTGGGTTCTCTTTGAGGCTACACATTTAGACGTACATGCCACACCAACTCTTTTCGAGTTCCAACGTGTTGTTTAGGAGATACAAGCTAATTTTGTATGATGCGTTATTTCTTCTCATAAAGTGTTTCCAATACGTACGTATTTGTCTTTATTCTGCAACACTGTATTTCCTTATAACGTGGTATTCTTGCATATTCTTTCAAGAGAAAACTGTCCTGTGCGTTCCCCTTTGAGGCTACATGCTTAGACATACACACAACACCAAAGCTTTTCGAGTTACAACGTGTTGTTTAGGAAAAACAAGATAATTTCGCATGATGCGGGATTACCATAAAACGTGATTTTCTGACATATTTTGACGAAAGAAAATTCTCCTGTGGGTTCTCTTTAGAGGCTACACATTTAGACGTACATGCCACACCAACTCTTTTCGAGTTCCAACGTGTTGTTTAGGAGATACAAGCTAATTTTGTATGATGCGTTATTTCTTCTCATAAAGTGTTTCCAATACGTACATATTTGTCTTTATTCTGCAACACTGTATTTCCTTATAACGTGGTATTCTTACATATTCTTTTGAGAGAAAACTCTCCTGTGCATTCTCTTTTGAGGCTACACGCTTAGATATACAAGTAACACCAAAGCTTTTCGAGTTACAACATGTTATTTAGGAAAAACAAGATAATTTCGCACAATGCGGGATTTCCTAAAAACGTGATTTCTGAAAAATTTTGAAAGAAGAAAAATCTCCTCTGGGTTCTCTTTTGAGGCTACAAGTTTAGTCGTACACCCCACACCAAATCGTTTCGAGTGACAACGTGTTGTTAAGGAGATACAAGCTAATTTTGAACGATGCGTTATTTCATCTCTAAAAGTGTTTCCAGTACGTACGTATTTGTCTTTAGTCTACAACACTGTATTTCCTTACAACGTGGTATTCTTACATCTTCTTTTGAGAGAAAATTCTCCTGTGGGTTCTCTTTTGAGGCTACACGAGTTACAACGTGTTGTTTAGGAGAGACAAGCTAATTTTTTATAATGCGTTAATTTTTCTCATAAAGTGTTTCCAAGCTAATTTTGAACGATGCATTATTTCTTCGTGTAGCCTCAAAAGAGAACCCTAAACAACACGTTGTAACTCGAAAAGCTTTGGTGTTGCGTGTATGTCTAAACGTGTGGCCTCAAAAGAGAAGGCACAGTAGAGTTTCTCTCAAAAGAATATGTAAGAATACCACGTTATAAGGAAATACAGTGTTGCAGAGTAAAGACAAATACATACGTATTGGAAACACTTTACGAGAAGAAATAACGCATCGTACAAAATTAGCTTGTATCTCCTAAACAACACGTTGTAACTCGAAAATATTTGGTGTGGCGTGTACGTGTAAACATGTAGACTCAAAAGAGAACCCACAGGATAATTTTCGTTCGTCAATATTTGTCAGAAAACCACGTTTTAAGGAAGTCCCACATCGTGCGAAATTATCTTGTTTTTCCTAAACAACATGTCGTAACTCGAAAAGCTTTGGTGTTGCGTGTATGTCTAAGCGTGTAGCCTCAAAAGGGAAGGCACAGGAGAGTTTTCTCTCGAAAGAATATGTAAGAATACCACGTTATTAGGAAATACAATGTTGCAGTGTAAATACAAATACTTATGTATAGGAAACACTTTACGAGAAGAAATAAAGCATCGTACAAAATTAGCTTTTATCTCCTAAACAACACGTTGTAACTCGAAATATTTTGTGTGTCGTGTACGTCTAAACGTGTAGCCTCAAAAGAGAAGGCACAGGAGAGTTTTCTCTCGAAAGAATATGTAAGAATACCACGTTTTAAGGAAATACAGAGTTGCAGAGTAAAGACAAATATGTACGTATTGGCAACACCTTACGAGAAAAAATAAGGCATCGTACAAAATTAGTCTGTATCTCCTAAACAACACGTTGTAACTGAAAAGGATTTGGTGTGGCGTGTACGTCTAAACGTGTAGCCTCAAAAGAGAACCAACAGGAGAATTTTCTTTGGTCAAAATTTTTCAGAAAACCACGTTTTAAGGAAATCCCGCATCTTGCGAAATTATCTTGTTTTTCCTAAACAACACGTTGTAACTCGAAAAGCTTTGGTGTTGCCTGTATGTCTAAGCGTGTAGCCTCAAGAGAGAAGGCACAGGAGAGTTTTTTTCTCGAAAGAATATGTAAGAATACCACATTTTAAGGAAATACAGTGTTGCAGAGTAAAGACAAATACATTCGTATTGGCAACACTTTACGGGAAGAAATAACGCATCGTACAAAATTAGCTTGTATCTCCTAAACAACACGATGTAACTCGAAAAGATTTGGTGTGGCGTGTACGTCTAAACGTGTAGCCTCAAAAGTGAACTTAAAGGAGTATTTTCTTTCGTCAAAATTTGTCAGAAAACCACGTTTTATGGAAATCCCGCATCGTGGAAATTATCTTGTTTTTCCTAAACAACACATTGTAACTCGAAAAGCTTTGGTGCTGCTTGTATGTCTAAGCGTGTAGCCTCAAAAGAGAACGCACAGGAGAGTTTTCTCTCGAAAGAATATGTAAGAATACCGCGTTATAAGAAAATACAGTGTTGCAGAGTAAAGACAAATACGTACTTATTGGAAACACTTAAACTTTACGAGAAGAAATAAGGCATCGTAAAAAATTATTATGTATCTCCTAAACATCACGTTATAACTCGAAAATATTTGGTGTGGTGTGTACGTCTAAACATGTAGCCTCAAACGAGAACCCACAGGAGAATTTTCGTTCATCAAAATTTGTCAGAAAACCACGTTTTAAGGAAATCCTGCATCGTGCGAAATTATCTTGTTTTTCCTAAGCAACACGTTGTAACGCGAAAACCTTTGGTGTTGCGTGTATGTCTAAGCGTGTAGCCTCAAAAGAGAATGCAAAGGAGAGTTTTTTTCTCGAAAGAATATATAAGAATACCACGTTATTAGGAAATACAGTGTTGCAGAGTAAAGACAAATATTTACGTATTGGAAAAACTTTACGAGAAGAAATAACGCATCTTACAAAATTAGCTTGTATCTCCTAAACAACACGTTGTAACTTAAAAAGATTTAGTGTGGCGTGTACGTCTAATCGTGTAGCCTCAAAAGAGAAACCATAGGAGAATTTTCTTTGGTAAAAATTTGTCAGAAAACCACGTATGAAGGAAATACCGCATCATGCGAAATTATCTTGTTTTTCCTAAACAAAACGTTTTAACTCGAAAAGCTTTGATGTTGCGTGTATGTCTAAGCGTGTAGCCCCAAAAGAGAACGCACAGGAGAGTTTTCTCTCGAAAGAATATGTAAGAATACCACGTTGTAAGGAAATACAGTGTTGCAGAGTAAAGGAAAATACATATGTATTGGAAACGCACCATCAAAGCTTTTCGAGTTACAACGTGTTGTTTAGGAAAAGCAAGATAATTTTGCACGATGAGTGATTTCCTTAAAACATGGTTTTCTGAGAAATATTAACGAAAAAAAATTCTCCTGTGGGTTATCTTTTGAGGCTACACGTTTAGACGTGCACGCCACACCAAATCTTTTCGAGTTACAAACTGTTGTTTAGGAGATACAAGCTAATTTTTTATGATGCTTTATTTCTTCTTGTAAGGTGTTTCCAATAGGTACGTATTTGCCTTTAGTCTGCAACACTGTATTTCCTTATAACGTGGTATTCTTACATATTCTTTCGAGAGAAAACTTTCCTGTGCGTCTTCTTTTGAGGCTACACGCTTAGACATACACGCAATACCAAAGATTTTCACGTTACAACGTGTTGTTTAGGAAAAACAAGATAATTTCGCACGAAGAGGGATTTCCTTAATACGTGATTTTCTGACAAATTTTGACCAAAGAAAATTCTCCTATGGGTTCTCATTTGAGACTACACGTTTAGACGTACAGGCCACACCAAATCTTTTTAAGTTACAACATGTTGTTTAGGAGATACAAGCTAATTTTTTTACGATGCATTATTTCATCTCGTAAAGTTTAACTTTTTCCAATAAGTATGTATTTGCCTCTACTCTGCAATACTGTATTTCCTTATAACGTGGTATTCTTACATATTATTTCGAGAGAAAACTCTCCTGTGCGTTCTCGGATTTCCTTAAACCGTTGTGTTCTGACAAATTTTGAAGAAAGAAAATTCTCCTGTGGGTTCTCTTATGATGCTACACGTTTAGACATGCACGCCACACCAAATCCTTTCGAGTTACCACGTGTTGTTTAGGAGATACAGGCTAATTTTGTACGATGTGTTATTTCTTCTCGTAAATTGTTTCCAATACGTACGTATTTGTCTTTCTCTGCAACACTGTATTTCCTTATAACGTGGTATTCTTACATATTCTTTCGAGGGAAAACTCTCCTGAGCGTTCTCTTCTGAGGCTACATGTTTAGACATACAAGCAACACCAAAGCTTTTTGAGTTACAACGTGTTGTTTAGGAAAAACTAGATAATTTCGCACGATGCGAGATTTCCATAAACGTGGTTTTCTGAAAAATTTGACAATAGAAAGTTCTCCTGTGGGTTCTCTTTTGAGGCTACATGTTTAGACGTACACGCCACACCAAATCTGTTCGAGTTACAACGTGTTGTTTAGGAGATACAAGCTAATATTTTACAATGAGTTAATTCTTCTCATAAAGTGTTTCCAATACGTACGTATTTGTCGTTACTCTGCAACATTGTATTTCCTTATAACGTGGTATTCTTACATATTCTTTCAATAGAAAACTGTCCTGTGCGTTCCCTTTTGTGGCTACACACTTAGACATACAGGCAACACCAAAGCTATTCAAGTTACAACATGTAGTTTAGGAAAAAGAAGATGATTTCGCAGGACGCGGGATTTCCTTAAAACGTGGTTTTCTGAAAAATTTTGACGAAAGAAAATTCTCCTGTGGGTTCTCTTTTGTGGCTACACATTTAGACGTACACGCCACACCAAAACCTTTCGAGTTACAATGGGCTTTTTAGGAAATACAAGCTAATTTTGTACGATGCATTATTTCTTCTCGTAAAGTGTTTCAAATACGTATGTATCTATCTTTACTCTGCAACACTGTATTTCCTTATAACGTGGTATTCTTACATATTCGTTCGAGAGAAAACTCTCCTGTGCGTTCTCTTTTAAGGCTACACGCTTAGACATACACGCAGCACCAATGCATTTCGAGTTACAACGTGTTGTTTAGGAAAAACAAGATAATTTCGCACGATGCGGGATTTCCTTAAAACGTTTTTTTCTGACAAATTTTGACGAAAGAAAATTCTCCTGTGGGTTCTCTGTTGAGGCTACACGTTTCAACTTACACGCCACACCAAATCCTTCGAGTTACTACGTGTTGTTTAGGAAATACAAGCTAATTTTGTACGATGTATTATTCCTTCTCGTAAAGTGTTTCCAATAAGTAAGTATCTGTCTTTACTCTGCAATACTGTATTTCCTTATAACGTGGTATTCTTACATATTCTTTCGAGAGAATACTCTACTGTGCATTCTCTTTTGAGGCTACACGCTTAGACATACACGCAACACCAAAGCTTTTCGAGTTACAACGTGTTTTTTAGGAAAACAAGATGATTTCGCATGATGCAGGACGTCCTTAAAACGTGGTTTTCTGAAAAAATTTTGACGAGAGAAAATTCTCCAGTGGGTTCTCTTTTGAGGCTACACGTTTAGATGTAAACACCACAGCATATCTTTTCGAGTTACAACGTGTTGTTTCGGAGATACAAGCTAATTTTGTACCATGTGTTATTTCTTCTCGTTAAGTGTTTCCAATATGTAAGAATTTGTCTTTACTCTGCAACACCGTATTTCCTTATAACGTGGTATTCTTACATATTCTTTCGAGAGAAAACTCTCCTGTGCGTTCTCTTTTGAGGCTACATGCTTAGACATACACGTAACACCAAAGCTTTTCGAGTTACAATGTGTTGTTTAGGAAAAACCAGATAATTTCCCACAATGCGGGATTTCCTAAAAACGTGATTTCTGAAAAATTTTGACGAAAGAAAATTCTCCTGTGGGTTCTCTTTTGAGGCTACGCATTTAGATGTAAACACCACACCAAACAGTTTCAAGTTACAACGTGTTGTTTAGGAGATACAACCTAACTTTGAACGATGCGTTATTTCATCTCTAAAAGTGTTTCCAATAAGTACCTATTTGTCTTTAGTCTGCAACACTGTATTTCCTTCGAACGTGGTATTCTTACATCTTATTTCAAGAGAAAACACTCCTGTGCATTGGCTTTTGAGGATACAGGCTTAGACATACACGCAACAGCAAAGCTTTTCATGTTACAACGTGTTGTTTAGGAAAAACAAGATAATTTCGCACGATGCGGGATTACCATAAAACGTGATTTTCTGACATATTTTGACGAAAGAAAATTCTCCTGTGGGTTCTCTTTTGAGGCTACACATTTAGACGTACATGCCACACCAACTCTTTTCGAGTTCCAACGTGTTGTTTAGGAGATACAAGCTAATTTTGTATGATGCGTTATTTCTTCTCATAAAGTGTTTCCAATACGTACGTATTTGTCTTTATTCTGCAACACTGTATTTCCTTATAACGTGGTATTCTTACATATTCTTTTGAGAGAAAACTCTCCTGTGCATTCTCTTTTGAGGCTACACGCTTAGATATACAAGTAACACCAAAGCTTTTCGAGTTACAACATGTTGTTTAGGAAAAACAAGATAATTTCGCACAATGCGGGATTTCCTAAAAACGTGATTTCTGAAAAATTTTGAAAGAAGAAAAATCTCCTCTGGGTTCTCTTTTGAGGCTACAAGTTTAGTCGTACACCCCACACCAAATCGTTTCGAGTGACAACGTGATTTTAAGGAGATACAAGCTAATTTTGAATGATGCGTTATTTCATCTCTAAAAGTGTTTCCAGTACGTACGTATTTGTCTTTAGTCTACAACACTGTATTTCCTTACAACGTGGTATTCTTACATCTTCTTTTGAGAGAAAATTCTCCTGTGGGTTCTCTTTTGAGGCTACACGAGTTACAACGTGTTGTTTAGGAGAGACAAGCTAATTTTTTATAATGCGTTAATTTTTTTCATAAAGTGTTTCCAAGCTAATTTTGAACGATGCATTATTTCTTCGTGTAGCCTCAAAAGAGAACCCTAAACAACACGTTGTAACTCGAAAAGCTTTGGTGTTGCGTGTATGTCTAAACGTGTGGCCTCAAAAGAGAAGGCACAGGAGAGTTTCTCTCGAAAGAATATGTAAGAATACCACGTTATAAGGAAATACAGTGTTGCAGAGTAAAGACAAATACATACGTATTGGAAACACTTTACAAGAAGAAATAACGCATCGTACAAAATTAGCTTGTATCTCCTAAACAACATGTTGTAACTCGAAAATATTTGGTGTGGCGTGTACGTGTAAACATGTAGCCTCAAAAGAGAACCCACAGGATAATTTTCGTTCGTCAATATTTGTCAGAAAACCACGTTTTAAGGAAGTCCCACATCGTGCGAAATTATCTTGTTTTTCCTAAACAACATGTCGTAACTCGAAAAGCTTTGGTGTTGCGTGTATGTCTAAGCGTGTAGCCTCAAAAGAGAAGGCACAGGAGAGTTTTCTCTCGAAAGAATATGTAAGAGTACCACGTTATAAGGAAATACAATGTTGCAGTGTAAATACAAATACTTATGTATAGGAAACACTTTACGAGAAGAAATAAAGCATCGTACAAAATTAGCTTTTATCTCCTAAACAACACGTTGTAACTCGAAATATTTTGTGTGTCGTGTACGTCTAAACGTGTAGCCTCAAAAGAGAAGGCACAGGAGAGTTTTCTCTCGAAAGAATATGTAAGAACCACGTTTTAAGGAAATACAGAGTTGCAGAGTAAAGACAAATATGTACGTATTGGCAACACCTTACGAAAAAAAATAAGGCATCGTACAAAATTAGTCTGTATCTCCTAAACAACACGTTGTAACTGAAAAGGATTTGGTGTGGCGTGTATGTCTAAACGTGTAGCCTCAAAAGAGAACCAACAAGAGAATTTTCTTTGGTCAAAATTTTTCAGAAAACCACGTTTTAAGGAAATCCCGCATCTTGCGAAATTATCTTGTTTTTCCTAAACAACACGTTGTAACTCGAAAAGCTTTGGTGTTGCCTGTATGTCTAAGCGTGTAGCCTCAAGAGAGAAGGCACAGGAGAGTTTTTTCTCGAAAGAATATGTAAGAATACCACGTTTTAAGGAAATACAGTGTTGCAGAGTAAAGACAAATACATTCGTATTGGCAACACTTTACGAGAAGAAATAACGCATCGTACAAAATTAGTCTGTATCTACTAAACAACACGTTGTAACTCGAAAAGATTTGGTGTGGCGTGTACGTCTAAATGTGTAGCCTCAAAAGAGAACCCACAGCAGAATTTTCTTACATCAAAATTTGTCAGAAAACCACGTTTTATGGAAATCCCGCATCTTGCGAAATTATCTTGTTTTTCCTAAACACACGTTGTAACTCGAAAAGCTTTGGTGTTGCGTGTATGTCTAAGCGTGTAGCCTCAAAAGAGAAGGCACAGGAGAGTTTTCTCTCGAAAGAATATGTAAGAATACCACGTTATAAGGAAATACAGTGTTGCAGAGTAAAGACAAATACGTACGTATTGGAAACACTTTAGGAGAAGAAATATTGCTTCGTGCAAAATTAGCTTGTATCTCCTAAACAACACGTTTAACTCGAAAAGATTTGGTGTCACCTGTATGTCTAAACGTGTAGCCTCAAAAGAGAACCCACAGGAGAACTTTCTTTCATCAAATTTTGCCAGAAAACCACATTTTAAAGAAATCCCACATCGTGCGAAATTATCTTGTTTTTCCTAAACAACATGTCGTAACTCGAAAAGCTTTGGTGTTGCGTGTATGTGTAAGCGTGTAGCCTCAAAAGAGAAGGCACAGGAGAGTTTTCTCTCGAAAGAATATGTAAAAATACCACGTTATAAGGAAAGACAGTGTTGCAGAGTAAAGACAAATACTTATGTATAGGAAACACTTTACGAGAAGAAATAACGCATCGTACAAAATTAGCTTTTATCTCCTAAACAACACGTTGTAACTCGAAATATTTTGTGTGGCGTGTACATCTAAACGTGTAGCCTCAAAAGAGAAGGCACAGGAGAGTTTTCTCTCGAAAGAATATGTAAGAATACCACGTTTTAAGGAAATACAGAGTTGCAGAGTAAAGATAAATATGTACGTATTGGCAACACCTTACGAGAAAAAATAAGGCATCGTACAAAATTAGTCTGTATCTCCTAAACAACATGTTGTAACTGAAAAAGATTTGGTGTGGCGTGTACGTCTAAACGTGTAGCCTCAAAAGAGAACCCACAGGCAAATTTTCTTTCGTCAAAATTTTTCAGAAAACCACGTTTTGAGGAAATCCCGCATCTTGCGAAATTATCTTGTTTTTCCTAAACAACACGTTGTAACTCGAAAAGCTTTGGTGTTGCGTGTATGTCTAAGCGTGTAGCCTCAAAAGAGAAGGCACAGGAGAGTTTTTTCTCGAAAGAATAAGTAAGAATACCACGTTTTAAGGAAATATCGTGTTGCAGAGTAAAGACAAATACATATGTATTGGCAACACTTTACGAGAAGAAATGACGCATCGTACAAAATTAGTCTGTATCTCCGAAACAAAACGTTGTAACTCGAAAAGATTTGGTGTGGCGTGTACGTCTAAACGTGTAGCCTCAAAAGAGAACCCACAGGAGAATTTTCTTAGGTCAAAATTTGTCAGAAAACCTCGTTTTAAGGAAATCCCGCATCTTGCGAAATTATCTTGATTTTCCTAAACAACACGTTATAACTAGAAAAGCTTTGGTGTTGCGTGTACATCTAAGCGTGTAGCCTCAAAAGGGAATGCACAGGAGGGTTTTCTCTCGAAAGAATATGTAAGAATACCACGTTATAAGGAAATACAGTGTTGCAGAGTAAAGACAAATACGTAGGTATTGGAAATACTTTACGAGAAGAAATAACTCTTTGTGCAAAATTAGCTTGTATCTCCTAAACAACACGTTGTAACTCGAAATGATTTGGTGTGGCGTGTACATCTAAACGTGTGGCCTCAAAAGAGAACCCACGGGATAATTTTCTCTTGTCAAAATTTGTCAGAAAACCACGTTTTATGGAAATCCCTCATCGTGCGAAATTATCTAGTTTTTCATAAACTACACGTTATAACTTGAAAAGCTTTGGTGTTGCGTGTATGTCTAAGCCTATAGCCTCAAAAGAGAATGCACAGGAGAGTTTTCTCTCGAAAGAATATGTTAAAATACCACGTTATAAGGAAATACGGAGTTGCAGAGTAAAGACAAATAGGTATGTATTGGAAACACTTTACGAGAAGAAATAACGCATTGTACAAAATTAGCTTGTATCTCCTAAACAACACGTTGTAACTCGAAAGGATTTGGTGTGGCCTGTACGTCTAAATGTGTAGCCTCAAAAGAAAACCCACAGGATAATTTTCTTTCGTCAAAATTTTTCAGAAAACCACATTTTATGGAAATCCCGCATCGTTCGAAATTATCTTGTTTTTCCTAAACAACATATTGTAACTCGAAAATCTTTTGTTTGCGTGTATGTCTAAGGGTGTAGCCTCAAAAGAGAAGGCACAGGAGAGTTTTCTCTCGAAAGAATATGTAAGAATACCACGTTATAAGGAAATACAGTGTTGAAGAGTAAAGACAAATACGTACATATTGGAAACACTTTAGGAGAAGAAATAAGGCATCGTACAAAATTAGCTTGTATCTCCTAATCAACACGTTGTAACTCGAACTGATTTGGTGTGCTGTTTACATCTAAACGTGTAGCCTCCAAAGAGAACCCACAGGAGAATTTTATTTCGTCAAAATTTGTCAGAAAACCACGTTTTAAGGAAATACCGCATCGTGTGAAATTACCTTGTTTTTCCTAAACAACACGTTGTATCTCGAAAAGCTTTGGTGTTGTGTGTAGGTCTAAGCGTGTAGCCTCAAAAGAGAATGCAGAGGAGAGTTTTCTCTCGAAAGAATATGTAAGAATACCACGTTATAAGTACATACAGTGTTGCAGAGTAAAGATAAATAGGTACGTATTGTAAATACTTTATGAGAAGAATTAATGCATGGTACAAAATTAGCTTGTATCTCCTAAACAACTCCTTGTAACTCGAAAGGATTTGGTGTGGCTCGTACGTATACTTGTGTAACCTCAAAAAAGAACCCACAGGAGAACTTTCTTTCGTCGAAATTTGTCCAAAAACCACGTTTTAGGGAAATCTCTCATCGTGCAAAATTATCTTGTTTTTCCTAAACAACACGTTGTAACTCAAAAAGCTTTGGTGTTGCGTGTATGTCTGAGCTTGTAGCCTCTAAAGAGAACGCACAGGAGAGTTTTCTCTCGAAAGAACATGTAAGAATACAACGTTATAAGGAAATACAGTGTTGCAGAGTAAAGACAAATACGTACGTATTGGAAACACTTTATGAGAAGAAATAACGCATCGTAAAAAATTAGCTTGTATCTCCTAAACAACACGTGGTAACTCGAAAGGATTTGGTGTGGCGTGTACTTCTAAACGTGTAGCCTCAAAAGAGAACCCACAGGAGAATTTTCTTTCGTCAAAATTTGTCAGAAAACCACGTTTTAAGGTAATCCTGCAATGTGCGAAATTATCTTGTTTTTCCTAAACAACACGTTGTAACTCGAAAAGCTTTGGTATTGCCTGTATGTCTAAGTGTGTAGCCTCAAAAGGGAACGCACAGGATAGTTTTCTCTCGAAATAATATGTAAGAATACCACGTTATAAGGAAATACAATGTTGCAGAGTAAAGACAAATACATACTTACTGGAAACACTTTACGAGAAGAATTAACGCATTGCAAAAAATTAGCTTGTATCTCCTAAACAACACGTTGTAACTCGAAAAGATTTGGTGTGGCGTGTACGTCTAAATATGTAGCCTCAAAAGAGAACCAACAGGAGAATTTTCTTTCGTCAAAATTTTTCAGAAAACCACGTTTTAAGGAAATCCCGCATCGTGCGAAATCATCTCCTTTTTCCTAAACAACATGTTGTGACTCGAAAAGCTTTGGTGTTGCGTGTATGTGTAAGCGTGGAGCCTCAAAAGAGAAGGCACAGGAGAGTTTTCTGTCGAAAGAATATGTAAGAATACTACGTTATAAGGAAATACAATTTTGCAGATTAAAACAAATAAGTACATATTGGAAACACTTTACGAGAAGAAATAACGCATCGTACAAAATTAACTTGTATCACCAAACAGCACGTTGTAAATCGAAATGATTTGGTGTGACGTGTATGTCTAAACGTGTAGCCTAAAGAGAGAACCCACAGGATAATTTTCTTTCATCAAAATTTGTCAGAAACCACGTTTTAAGGAAATCTCACATCGTGCGAAATTATCTTGTTTTTCCTAAACACCACGCTGTAACTCGAAAAGCTTTGGTGTTGCGTGTATGTCTAAGCTTGTAGCCTCAAAAGAGAACGCACAAGAGAGTTTTCTCTTGAAAGATTATGTACGAATACCACGTTATAAGGAAATACAATTTTGCAGAGTAAAGTACAATAAGTACATACTGGAAACACTTTACGAGAAGAAATAACGCATCGTACAAAATTAGATTGTATCTCCTAAACAACACGTTGTAACTCGAAAAGATTTGGTGTGACGTGTACGTCTAAAAGTGTAACCTCAAAAGAGAACCCACAAGAGAATTTTCTTCCCTCAAAATTTGTCAGAAACCACGTTTTAAGGAAATCTCTCATCGTGCGAAATTATCTTGTTTTTTTCTAAACAACACATTGTATCAGGAAAAGATTTGGTGTTGTGTGTATGTCTAAGAGTGTAACCTCAAAAGAGAACGCACAGGATAGTTTTCTCTCGAAAGGATATGTAAGAATACCATGTTATAAGGAAATACAATGTTGCAGAGTCAAGACAAATACGTACATATTGGAAACACTTTACTAGAAGAATTAACGCTTCGTAAAAAATTAGCTTGTATCTCCTAAACAACACGTTGTAACTCGAAAAGATTTGGTGTGGCATGTACATCTAAACGTGTAGCCTCAAAAGAGAACCCACAGGAGAATTTTCTTTATTCAAAATTTTTTAGAAAACCACGTTTTAAGGAAATCCCGCATCGTGCGAAATCATCTATTTTCCAAAACAGCATGTTGTAACTCGAAAAGCTTTGGTGTTGCATGTATGTGTAAGTGTGGAGCCTCAAAAGTGAAGGCACAGGAGAGTTTTCTCTCGAAAGAATATGTATGAATACCACGTTATAAGGAAATACAATTTTGCAGAGTAAAGACAAATAAGTGCATATTGGAAACACTTTACGAGAAGAAATAACGCATCGTATAAAATTAGATTGTATCTCCGAAACAACACGTTGTAACTCGAAAATATTTGGTGTGACGTGTACATCTAAAAGTGTAACCTCAAACGAGAACCCACAGCAGAATTTTGTTTCATCAAAATTTGTCAGAAACCACGTTTTAAGGAAATCTCGCATCGTGCGAAATTATCTTGTTTTTCCTAAACAACATGTTGTAACTCAAAAAGCTTTGGTGTTGCGTGTATGTCTAAGCTTGTAGCCTCAAAAGAGAACGCACAGGAGAGTTTTCTCTCGAAAGAATATGTAAGAATACCACGTTATAAGGAAATACAGTGTTGCAGAGTAAAGACAACTACATACGTATTGGAAACACTTTAAGAGAAAAAATAACACATCGTACAAAATTAGCTTGTATCTCCTAAACAACACGTTGTAACTCGAAAAGATTTGGTGTGGCTCATACCTCTACACGTGTAGCCTCAAAAGAGAACCCACAGGAGAACTTTCTTTCATCAAAATTTTTCAGAAAACCACGTTTTATGGAAATCTCGCATCGTGCGAAATTATCTTGTTTTTCGTAAACAACACGTTGTAACTCGAAAAGCTTTGGCGTTGCGTGTTTGTCTAAGCGTGTAGCCTCAAAAGAGAATGCACAGGAGAGTTTTCCCTCGAAAGAATATGTAAGAATACCACGTTATAAGGAAATACAGTGTTGCAGAGTAAAGACAAAAAAAGTACGTATTGGAAACTCTATACGAGAAGAAATAACGCATCGTACAATATTTGCTTGTATCTCCTAAACAACACGTGGTAACTCGAAAGGATTTGGTGTGGCGTGTATGTCTAAACGTGTAGCCTCTAAAGAGAACCCACGGGAGAATTTTTTTCCTCCAAATTTGTCAGAAAACCACGTTTTAAGGAAATCCCGCATCGTGCAAAATTATCTTGTTTTTCATAAACAACACGTTGTAACTCGAAAAGAGTTGGTGTTGACTGTATGTCTAAGTGTGTAGCCTCAAAGGGGAACGCACAGGATAGTTTTCCCTCTAAAGAATATGTAAGAATACCACGTTATAAGGAAATACAATGTTGCAGAGTAAAGACAAACACGTACTTCTTGGAAACACTTTATGAGAAGAATTAACGCATCGTAAAAAATTAGCTTGTATCTCCTAAACAACACGTTGTAACTCGAAAAGATTTGGTGTTGCATGTACATCTAAACGTGTAGCCTCAAAAGAAAACCCACAGGAGATTTTTCTTTCATCAAAATTTGTCAGAAACCACGTTTTAAGGAAATCTCGCATCGTGCGAAATTATCTTGTTTTTCCTAAACAACACGTTGTAACTCGAAAACCTTTGGTGTTGCGTGTATATCTAAGCATGTAGCCTCAAAAGAGAATGCACAGGAGAGTTTTCCCTCGAAATAATATGTACGAATACCACGTTATAAGGAAATACAGTGTTGCAGAGTAAAGACAAATAAATACGAATTGGAAACACTTTACGAGAAGAAATAAGGCATCGTAAAAAATTGGCTTGTATCTCCTAAACAACACGTTGTACCTCGAAAAGATTTGGTGTGGCTCATACGTCTACACGTGTAGCCTCAAAAAAGAACGAACAGGAGAACTTTCTTTCGTTAAAATTTCTCAGGAAACCACGTTTTAAGGAAATACCGCATCATGCAAAATTATCTTGTTTTTCCTAAACAGCATGATGTAACTCGAAAAGCTTTGGTGTTGCATGTATGTCTAAGCGTGTAACCTCTAAAGAGAACGCACAGGATAGTTTTCTCTCGAAAGAATATGTAAGAATACTACGTTATTAGGAAATACAATGTTGCAGAGTAAAAACACATACGTACCTATTGGAAAAACTTTACAAGAAGAATTAACGCATCGTACAAAATTAGCTTGTATCTCCTAAACAACACGTGGTAACTCGAAAGGATTTGGTGTGGTGTGTACTTCTAAACATGTAGCCTCAAAAGAGAACCCACAGGAGAATTTACTTTCATCAACATTTTTCAGAAAACCACGTTTTAAGGAAATCCCGCATCATGCGAAATGATCTTCTTTTTCCTAAACAACATGTTGTACCTCGAAAAGCTTTGGTGTTGCGTGTATGTGTAAGCATGGAGCGACAAAAGGGACAGCACAGGAGAGTTTTCACTCGAAAGAATATGCAAGAATACCACATTATAAGGAAATACAATTTTGCAGAGTAAAGAAAAATAAGTACTTATTGGTAACACTTTACGAGAAGAAATAACGCATCATTCAAAATTAGCTTGTATCTCCTAAACAACACGTTGTAACTCGAAAAGATTTGGTGTGACATGTATGTCTAAATGTGTAGCCTCAAAAGAGAACCCACAGGAGAATTTTCTTTCATCAAAATTTGTCAAAAACCACGTTTTAAAAAAATCTCGCATCGTGCGAAATTATCTTGTTTTTCCTAAACAACACGTTGTAACTCGAAAAGCTTTGGTGTTGCGTGTATTTCTAAGCTTTTAGCCTCAAAAGAGAACGCACAGGAGAGTTTTCTCTCGAACGAATATGTAAGAATACCACGTTATAAGAAAATACAGTGTTGCAGAGTAAAGACAAATACGTATGTATTGGAAAAACTTGAAGAGAAGAAATAACGCATCATACAAAATTAGCTTGTATCTCCTAAACAACACGTTGTAACTCGAAAAGATTTGGTGTGGCTCGTACCTCTACACGTGTAGCCTCAAAAGAGAACCCACAGGAGAACTTTCTTTCGTCAAAATTTTTCAGAAAACCACGTTTTATGGAAATCTCGCTTCAAGCGAAATTATCTTGTTTTTCCTAAAAAACACATTGTAACTCGAAAAGCTTTGGCGTTGCGTGTTTGTCTAAGCGTGTAGCCTCAAAGAGAACGCACAGGAGAGTTTTCCCTCGAAATAATATGTAAGAATACCACGTTATAAGGAAATACAGTGTTGCAGAGTAAAGACAAATAAGTACGTATTGGAAACACTTTACCAGAGGAAATAATGCATTGTTCAAAATTTGCTTGTATCTCCTAAACAACACGTTGTAACTCGAAAAGATTTGGTGTGGCTCATAAGTCTACACGTGTAGCCTCAAAAGAGAATGCACAGGAGAACTTTCTTTCGTCAAAATTTCTCAGGAAACCACGTTTTAAGGAAATCCCGCATCGTGCAAAATTATCTTGTTTTTCCTAAACAACACTATGTAACTCGAAAATCTTTGGTGTTGCATGTATGTCTAAGTGTGTAGCCTCAAAAGAGAACGCACAGGAGAGTTTTCCCTCGAAAGAATATGTAAGAATACCACGTTATAAGGAAATACAGTGTAGCAGAATAAAGACAAATACGTACGTATTGGAAACACTTTACGAGAAGAAATAAAGCATCGTAAAAAATTTGCTTGTATCTCCTAAACATGTTGTAACTTGAAAAGATTTGGTGTGGCTCGTACGTCTAAAAGTGTAGCCTCCAAAGAGAACCCACAGGAGAACTTTCTTTCGTCAAAATTTGTCAGAAAACCACGTTTTAAGGAAATCCCGCATCGTGCAAAATTATCTTGTTTTTCCAAAACAACACGTTGTAACTCGAAAAGCTTTGGTGTTGCGTGTATGTCAAAGCATGTAGCCTCTAAAGAGAACGCACAGGAGAGTTTTCTCTCGAAAGAACATGTAAGAATACAACGTTATAAGGAAATACAGTGTTGCAGAGTAAAGACAAATACATACGTATTGGAAACACTTTATGAGAAGAAATAACACATCGTACAAAATTAGCTTGTATCTTCTAAACAACACGTGATAACTCGAAAGGGTTTGGTGTCGCGTGCACGTCTAAACGTATAGCCTCAAAAGAGAACCCACAGGAGAATTTTCTTTCGTCAAAATTTGTCAGAACACAACGTTTTAAGGAAATCCCGCATCATGCGAAATTATCTTGTTTTTCATAAACAACACGTTGTAACTCGAAAAGCTTTGGTGTTGCCTGTATGTCTAAGTGTGTAGCCTCAAAAGGGAACGCAAAGGATAGTTTTCTCTCGAAAGAATATGTAGGAATACCACGTTATAAGGAAATACAATGTTGCAGAGTAAAGACAAATACGTACGTATTGGAAACACTTTACGAGAAGAAATAAGGCATCGTACAAAATTAGCTTGTATCTCCTAAACAACACGTGGTAACTCGAAAGGATTTGGTGTGACGTGTACGTCTAAACGTGTAGCCTCAAAAGAGAACCCACAGGAGAATTTTCTTTCGTTAAAATTTTCAGAAAACCACGTTTTAAGGAAATCCCGCATTGTGGGATATCATCTTCTTTTTCCTAAACAACATGTTGTAACTCGAAAAGCTTTGGTGTTGCGTGTACTTGTAAGCATGGAGCCTCCAAAGGGAAGCACAGGAGAGTTTTCTCTCGAAAGAAAATGTAAGAATACCACGTTATAAGGAAATACAATTTTCCAGAGTAAAGACATATAAGTACATATTGGTAACACTTTATGAGAAGAAATAACGCATCATTCAAAATTAGCTTGTATCTCCTAAACAACACGATGTAACTCGAAAGGATTTGGTGTGACGTGTATGTCTAAACGTGTAGCCTCAAAAGAGAACCCACAGGAGAATTTTCTTTCATCAAAGTTTGTCAGAAACTACGTTTTGAGGAATTCTCGCATTCTACAAAATTATCTAGTTTTTCCTAAACAACACGTTGTAAATCAATACCTTTGGTGTTGCGTGTATGTCTAAGCATGTACCCTCAAAAGAGAATGCACAGGAGAGTTTTCTCTCGAAAGAATATGTAAGAATACCACGTTATAAGGAAATACAGTGTTGCAGAGTAAAGACAAATTCGTACATATTGGAAACACTTTAAGAGAAGAAATAACACATCGTACAAAATTAGCTTGTATCTCCTAAGCAACACGTTGTAACTCAAAAAGATTTGTTGTGGCTCGTACCTCTACACGTGTAGCCTCAAAAGAGAACCCACAGGAGAACTTTCTTTTGTCAAATTTTTTCAGAAAACCACGTTTTATGGAAATCTCGCATCGTGCAAAATTATCTTGTTTTTCCAAAACAACACGTTGTAACTCGAAAAGCTTTGGTGTTGCGTGTATGTCTAAGCGTGTATCCTCTAAAGAGAACACACAGGAGAGTTTTCTCTCGAAAGAACATGTAAGAATACAACGGTATAAGGAAATACAGTGTTGCAGAGTAAAGACAAATACTTACTTATTGGAAACACTTTACGAGATGAAATAACACATCCTACAAAATTAGCTTGTATCTCCTAAACAACACGTGGTAACTCAAAAGGATTTGGTGTGGCATGTACCTCTAAACATGTAGCCTCAAAAGAGAACCCACAGGACTATTTTCTTTCATCAAAATTTGTCAGAAAACCACGTTTTAAGGAAATACCGCATCGTGCGAAATCATCTTGTTTTTCATAAACAACACGTTATACCTCGAAAAGCTTTGGTGTTGCCTTTATGTCTAAGTGTGTAGCCTCAAAAGGGAACGCACAGGATAGTTTTCTCTCGAAAGAATGTGTAAGAATACCACGTTATAAGGAAATAGAGTGTTGCAGAGAAAAGACAAATACGTACATATTGGAAACACTTTACGAGAAGAATTAACGCATCATACAAAATTAGCTTGTATCTCCTAAACAATACGTTGTATCTCGGAAAGATTTGGTGTGGCGTGTACGTCTAAACATGTAGCCTCAAAAGAGAACCCACAGCAGAATTTTCTTTCGTCAAAATTTGTCAGAAAACCACGTTTTAAGGAAATCCCGCATCGTGGGAAATCATCTTCTTTTTCCTAAACAACATGTTGTAACTCGAAAAGCTTTGGTGTTGCGTGTATGTGTAAGCGTGGAGCCTCAAAAGAGAAGGCACAGGAGAGTTTTCTCTCGAAAGAATATGTAAGAATACCACGTTTTTACGAAATACAATTTTGCAGAGTAAAGACAAATAAGTACATATTGGAAACACTTTAGGTGAAGAAATAACGCATCGTACAAAATTAGCTTTTATCTCCTAAACAACACGTTGTAAATCGAAAAGATTTGGTGTGACGTGTATGTCTAAACGTGTACCCTCAAAAGAGAACCGACAGGAGAATTTTCTTTCATCAAAATTTGTCAGAAACCACGTTTTAAGGAAATCTCGCATTGTGCGAAATTATCTTGTTTTTCCTTAAAAACACGTTGTAACTCGAAAAGCTTTGGTGTTGCATGTATATCTAAGCTTGTAGCCTCACAAGAGAACGCACAGGAGACTTTTTTCTCGAAAGAATATGGAAGAATACCACGTTATAAGGAAATACAGTGTTGCAGAGTAAAGACAAATACGTACCTATTTGAAACACTTTATGAGAAGAAATAACGCATCGAACAAAATTAGCTTGTATCTCCTAAACAACACGTTGTAACTCGAAAAGATTTGGTGTGGCTCGTTCTTCTACACGTGTAGCCTCAAAAGAGAACCCACAGGAGAACTTTCTTTCTTCAAAATTTTTCAGAAAACCACGTTTTATGGAAATCTCGCATCGTGCGAAATTATCTTGTTTTTCCTAAACAACACTTTGTAACTCGAAAAGCTTTGGTGTTGCGTGTATGTCTAAGCGTGTATCCTCTAAAGAGAACACACAGGAGAGTTTTCTCTCGAAAGAACATGTAAGAATACAACGGTATAAGGAAATACAGTGTTGCAGAGTAAAGACAAATACTTACTTATTGGAAACACTTTACGAGATGAAATAACACATCCTACAAAATTAGCTTGTATCTCCTAAACAACACGTGGTAACTCAAAAGGATTTGGTGTGGCATGTACCTCTAAACATGTAGCCTCAAAAGAGAACCCACAGGACTATTTTCTTTCATCAAAATTTGTCAGAAAACCACGTTTTAAGGAAATACCGCATCGTGCGAAATCATCTTGTTTTTCATAAACAACACGTTATACCTCGAAAAGCTTTGGTGTTGCCTTTATGTCCAAGTGTGTAGCCTCAAAAGGGAACGCACAGGATAGTTTTCTCTCGAAAGAATGTGTAAGAATACCACGTTATAAGGAAATACAGTGTTGCAGAGAAAAGACAAATACGTACATATTGGAAACACTTTATGAGAAGAATTAACGCATCATAAAAAATTAGCTTGTATCTCCTAAACAATACGTTGTATCTCGGAAAGATTTGGTGTGGCGTGTACGTCTAAACATGTAGCCTCAAAAGAGAACCCACAGCAGAATTTTCTTTCGTCAAAATTTGTCAGAAAACCACGTTTTAAGGAAATCCCGCATCGTGGGAAATCATCTTCTTTTTCCTAAACAACATGTTGTAACTCGAAAAGCTTTGGTGTTGCGTGTATGTGTAAGCGTGGAGCCTCAAAAGAGAAGGCACAGGAGAGTTTTCTCTCGAAAGAATATGTAAGAATACCACGTTTTTACGAAATACAATTTTGCAGAGTAAAGACAAATAAGTACATATTGGAAACACTTTAGGTGAAGAAATAACGCATCGTACAAAATTAGCTTTTATCTCCTAAACAACACGTTGTAAATCGAAAAGATTTGGTGTGACGTGTATGTCTAAACGTGTACCCTCAAAAGAGAACCGACAGGAGAATTTTCTTTCATCAAAATTTGTCAGAAACCACGTTTTAAGGAAATCTCGCATTGTGCGAAATTATCTTGTTTTTCCTTAAAAACACGTTGTAACTCGAAAAGCTTTGGTGTTGCGTGTATATCTAAGCTTGTAGCCTCACAAGAGAACGCACAGGAGACTTTTTTCTCGAAAGAATATGGAAGAATACCACGTTATAAGGAAATACAGTGTTGCAGAGTAAAGACAAATACGTACCTATTTGAAACACTTTATGAGAAGAAATAACGCATCGAACAAAATTAGCTTGTATCTCCTAAACAACACGTTGTAACTCGAAAAGATTTGGTGTGGCTCGTTCTTCTACACGTGTAGCCTCAAAAGAGAACCCACAGGAGAACTTTCTTTCTTCAAAATTTTTCAGAAAACCACGTTTATGGAAATCTCGCATCGTGCGAAATTATCTTGTTTTTCCTAAACAACACTTTGTAACTCGAAAAGCTTTGGTGTTGCGTGTATGTCTAAGCGTGTATCCTCTAAAGAGAACACACAGGAGAGTTTTCTCTCGAAAGAACATGTAAGAATACAACGGTATAAGGAAATACAGTGTTGCAGAGTAAAGACAAATACTTACTTATTGGAAACACTTTACGAGATGAAATAACACATCCTACAAAATTAGCTTGTATCTCCTAAACAACACGTGGTAACTCAAAAGGATTTGGTGTGGCATGTACCTCTAAACATGTAGCCTCAAAAGAGAACCCACAGGACTATTTTCTTTCATCAAAATTTGTCAGAAAACCACGTTTTAAGGAAATACCGCATCGTGCGAAATCATCTTGTTTTTCATAAACAACACGTTATACCTCGAAAAGCTTTGGTGTTGCCTTTATGTCCAAGTGTGTAGCCTCAAAAGGGAACGCACAGGATAGTTTTCTCTCGAAAGAATGTGTAAGAATACCACGTTATAAGGAAATACAGTGTTGCAGAGAAAAGACAAATACGTACATATTGGAAACACTTTATGAGAAGAATTAACGCATCATAAAAAATTAGCTTGTATCTCCTAAACAATACGTTGTATCTCGGAAAGATTTGGTGTGGCGTGTACGTCTAAACATGTAGCCTCAAAAGAGAACCCACAGCAGAATTTTCTTTCGTCAAAATTTGTCAGAAAACCACGTTTTAAGGAAATCCCGCATCGTGGGAAATCATCTTCTTTTTCCTAAACAACATGTTGTAACTCGAAAAGCTTTGGTGTTGCGTGTATGTGTAAGCGTGGAGCCTCAAAAGAGAAGGCACAGGAGAGTTTTCTCTCGAAAGAATATGTAAGAATACCACGTTTTTACGAAATACAATTTTGCAGAGTAAAGACAAATAAGTACATATTGGAAACACTTTAGGTGAAGAAATAACGCATCGTACAAAATTAGCTTGTATCTCCTAAACAACACGTAGTAAATCGAAAAGATTTGGTGTGACGTGTATGTCTAAACGTGTACCCTCAAAAGAGAACCGACAGGAGAATTTTCTTTCATCAAAATTTGTCAGAAACCACGTTTTAAGGAAATCTCGCATTGTGCGAAATTATCTTGTTTTTCCTTAAAAACACGTTGTAACTCGAAAAGCTTTGGTGTTGCGTGTATATCTAAGCTTGTAGCCTCACAAGAGAACGCACAGGAGACTTTTTTCTCGAAAGAATATGGAAGAATACCACGTTATAAGGAAATACAGTGTTGCAGAGTAAAGACAAATACGTACCTATTTGAAACACTTTATGAGAAGAAATAACGCATCGAAAAAAATTAGCTTGTATCTCCTAAACAACACGTTGTAACTCGAAAAGATTTGGTGTGGCTCCTTCTTCTACACGTGTAGCCTCAAAAGAGAACCCACAGGAGAACTTTCTTTCTTCAAAATTTTTCAGAAAACCACGTTTTATGGAAATCTCGCATCGTGCGAAATTATCTTGTTTTTCCTAAACAACACTTTGTAACTCGAAAAGCTTTGGCGTTGCGTGTTTGTCTAAGCGTGTAGCCTCAAAAGAGAATGCACAGGAGAGTTTTCCCTCGAAAGAATATGTAAGAATACCACGTTATAAGGAAATACAATGTTGTAGAGTAAAGACAAATAAGTACGTATTGGAAACACTTACTGAGAAGAAATAACGCATAGTACAAAATTTGCTTCTATCTCCTAAACAACACGTTGTAACTTGAAAAGATTTGGTGTGGCTCGTACGTATGCACGTGTAACCTCAAAAGAGAACCCACAGGAGAACTTTCTTTCGTCAAAATTTGTCAGAAAACCACGTTTTAAGGAAATCCCGCATCGTGCAAAATTATCTTGTTTTTCCTAAACAACAAGTTGTAACTCAAAAAGCTTTGGTGTCGCGTGTATGTCTAAGCGTGTAGCCTCTAAAGAGAACACACAGGAGAGTTTTCTCTCGAAAGAACATGTAAGAATGCAACGTTATAAGGAAATACAGTGTTGCAGAGTAAAGGCAAATAAATACGTATTGGAAACACTTTACCAGAAGAAATAACGCATCATATAAATTAGATTGTATCTCCTAAACAACATGTGGTAACTCAAAAGGATTTGGTGTGGCGTGTACGTCTAAACGTGTAGCCTTAAAAGAGAACCCACAGGAGATTTTTCTTTCATCAAAATTTGTTAGAAACCACGTTTTAAGGAAATCCCGCATCGTGCGAAATTACCTTCTTTTTCCTAAACAACACGTTGTAACTTGAAAAGCTTTGGTGTTGCGTGTATGTCTAAGCGTGTAAGCGCAAAAGAGAATGCACAGGAGAGTTTTCTCTCGAAAGAATATGTAAGAATACCACATTATAAGGAAATACAGTGTTGCAGAGTAAAGACAACTACGTACGTATTGGAAACTCTTTATGAGAAGAAATTACCCATTGTACAAAAATAGCTTGTATCTCCTAAACAACATGTTGTAACTCGAAAAGATTTTGTGTGGCTCGTACTTCTACATGTGAGCCTCAAAAGAGAACCCACAGGAAAACTTTCTTTCTCAAGATATTTCAGAAAACCACGTTTTAAGGAAATCTCGCATTGTGCGAAATTATCTTGTTTTTCCTAAACAACACGTTGTAACTCGAAAAGCTTTGGCGTCGTGTGTTTGTCTAAGCGTGTAGCCTCAAAGGAGAACACACAGGAGAGTTTTCCCTCGAAAGAATATGTAAGAATACCATGTTATAAGGAAATACAGTGTTGCAGAGTAAAGACAAATAAGTACTTATTGGAAACACTTTACGAGAAGAAATAACGCATCTTACAAAATTTGCTTGTATCTCCTAAACAACACGTTCTAACTCGAAAAGATTTGGTGTGGCTCGTACGTCTACACGTGTAGCCTCAAAAGAGAACCCACAGAAGAACTTTCTTTCGTCAAAGTTGTCAGAAAACAACGTTTTAAGGAAATCCCACATCGTGCAAAATTATCTTGTTTTTCCTAAACAACACGTTGTAACTCAAAAAGCTTTGGTGTTGCGTGTATGTCTAAGCATGTAGCCTCTACAGAGAACGCACAGGAGAGTTTTCTCTCGAAAGAACATGTAAGAATAAAACATTATAAAGAAATACAGTGTTGCAGAGTAAAGACAAATATGTACGTATTGGAAAGACTTTACGAGAAGAAATAACGCATCGTACAAAATTAGCTTGTATCTCCTAAACAACACGTGGTAACTCGAAAGGATTTGGTGTGACGTGTATGTCTAAACGTGTAGCCTCAAAAGAGAACCCACAGGAGAATTTTCTTTCATCAAAATTTGTCAAAAACCACGTTTTAAGGAAATCTCGCATCGTGCCAAATTATCTTGTTTTTCCTAAACAACACGTTGTAACTCGAAAAGCTTTGGTGTTGCGTGTATGTCTAAGCTTTTAGCCTCAAAAGAGAACGCACAGGAGAGTTTTCTCTCAAACGAATATGTAAGAATACCACGTTTTAAGAAAATACAGTGTTGCAGAGTAAAGACAAATACGTACGTATTGGAAACACTTGAAGAGAAGAAATAATGCATCATACAAAATTAGCTTGTATCTCCTAAACAACACGTTGTAACTCGAAAAGATTTGGTGTGGCTCGTACCTCTACACGTGTAGCCTCAAAAGAGAACCCACAGGAGAACTTTCTTTCGTCAAAATTTTTCAGAAAACCACGTTTTATGGAAATCTCGCTTCAAGCGAAATTATCTTGTTTTTCCTAAAAAACACATTGTAACTCGAAAAGCTTTGGCGTTGCGTGTTTGTCTAAGCGTGTAGCCTCAAAGAGAACGCACAGGAGAGTTTTCCCTCGAAATAATATGTAAGAATACCACGTTATAAGGAAATACAGTGTTGCAGAGTAAAGACAAATAAGTACGTATTGGAAACACTTTACAAGAGGAAATAATGCATTGTTCAAAATTTGCTTGTATCTCCTAAACAACACGTTGTAACTCGAAAAGATTTGGTGTGGCTCATAAGTCTACACGTGTAGCCTCAAAAGAGAATGCACAGGAGAACTTTCTTTCGTCAAAATTTCTCAGGAAACCACGTTTTAAGGAAATCCCGCATCGTGCAAAATTATCTTGTTTTTCCTAAACAACACTATGTAACTCGAAAATCTTTGGTGTTGCATGTATGTCTAAGTGTGTAGCCTCAAAAGAGAACGCACAGGAGAGTTTTCCCTCGAAAGAATATGTAAGAATACCACGTTATAAGGAAATACAGTGTAGCAGAATAAAGACAAATACGTACGTATTGGAAACACTTTACAAGAAGAAATAAAGCATCGTAAAAAATTTGCTTGTATCTCCTAAACATGTTGTAACTTGAAAAGACTTGGTGTGGCTCGTACGTCTAAAAGTGTAGCCTCCAAAGAGAACCCACAGGAGAACTTTCTTTCGTCAAAATTTGTCAGAAAACCACGTTTTAAGGAAATCCCGCATCGTGCAAAATTATCTTGTTTTTCCAAAACAACACGTTGTAACTCGAAAAGCTTTGGTGTTGCGTGTATGTCAAAGCATGTAGCCTCTAAAGAGAACGCACAGGAGAGTTTTCTCTCGAAAGAACATGTAAGAATACAACGTTATAAGGAAATACAGTGTTGCAGAGTAAAGACAAATACATACGTATTGGAAACACTTTATGAGAAGAAATAACACATCGTACAAAATTAGCTTGTATCTTCTAAACAACACGTGATAACTCGAAAGGATTTGGTGTCGCGTGCAAGTCTAAACGTATAGCCTCAAAAGAGAACCCACAGGAGAATTTTCTTTCGTCAAAATTTGTCAGAACACAACGTTTTAAGGAAATCCCGCATCATGCGAAATTATCTTGTTTTTCATAAACAACACGTTGTAACTCGAAAAGCTTTGGTGTTGCCTGTATGTCTAAGTGTGTAGCCTCAAAAGGGAACGCAAAGGATAGTTTTCTCTCGAAAGAATATGTAGGAATACCACGTTATAAGGAAATACAATGTTGCAGAGTAAAGACAAATACGTACGTATTGGAAACACTTTACGAGAAGAAATAAGGCATCGTACAAAATTAGCTTGTATCTCCTAAACAACACGTGGTAACTCGAAAGGATTTGGTGTGACGTGTACGTCTAAACGTGTAGCCTCAAAAGAGAACCCACAGGAGAGTTTTCTTTCGTTAAAATTTTCAGAAAACCACGTTTTAAGGAAATCCCGCATTGTGGGATATCATCTTCTTTTTCCTAAACAACATGTTGTAACTCGAAAAGCTTTGGTGTTGCGTGTACTTGTAAGCATGGAGCCTCCAAAGGGAAAGCACAGGAGAGTTTTCTCTCGAAAGAAAATGTAAGAATACCACGTTATAAGGAAATACAATTTTCCAGAGTAAAGACATATAAGTACATATTGGTAACACTTTATGAGAAGAAATAACGCATCATTCAAAATTAGCTTGTATCTCCTAAACAACACGATGTAACTCGAAAGGATTTGGTGTGACGTGTATGTCTAAACGTGTAGCCTCAAAAGAGAACCCACAGGAGAATTTTCTTTCATCAAAATTTGTCAGAAACTACGTTTTGAGGAATTCTCGCATTCTGCAAAATTATCTTGTATTTCCTAAACAACACGTTGTAAATCAAAACCTTTGGTGTTGCGTGTATGTCTAAGCATGTAGCCTCAAAAGAGAATGCACAGGAGAGTTTTCTCTCGAAAGAATATGTAAGAATACCACGTTATAAGGAAATACAGTGTTGCAGAGTATAGACAAATTCGTACATATTGGAAACACTTTAAGAGAAGAAATAACACATCGTACAAAATTAGCTTGTATCTCCTAAGCAACACGTTGTAACTCGAAAAGATTTGGTGTGGCTCGTACCCCTACACGTGTAGCCTCAAAAGAGAACCCACAGGAGAACTTTCTTTTGTCAAATTTTTTCAGAAAACCACGTTTTATGGAAATCTCGCATCGTGCAAAATTATCTTGTTTTTCCAAAACAACACGTTGTAACTCGAAAAGCTTTGGTGTTGCGTGTATATCTAAGCGTGTATCCTCTAAAGAGAACACACAGGAGAGTTTTCTCTCGAAAGAACATGTAAGAATACAACGGTATAAGGAAATACAGTGTTGCAGAGTAAAGACAAATACTTACTTATTGGAAACACTTTACGAGATGAAATAACACATCCTACAAAATTAGCTTGTATCTCCTAAACAACACGTGGTAACTCAAAAGGATTTGGTGTGGCATGTACCTCTAAACATGTAGCCTCAAAAGAGAACCCACAGGACTATTTTCTTTCATCAAAATTTGTCAGAAAACCACGTTTTAAGGAAATACCGCATCGTGCGAAATCATCTTGTTTTTCATAAACAACACGTTATACCTCGAAAAGCTTTGGTGTTGCCTTTATGTCTAAGTGTGTAGCCTCAAAAGGGAACGCACAGGATAGTTTTCTCTCGAAAGAATGTGTAAGAATACCACGTTATAAGGAAATACAGTGTTGCAGAGAAAAGACAAATACGTACATATTGGAAACACTTTACGAGAAGAATTAACGCATCATACAAAATTAGCTTGTATCTCCTAAACAATACGTTGTATCTCGGAAAGATTTGGTGTGGCGTGTACGTCTAAACATGTAGCCTCAAAAGAGAACCCACAGCAGAATTTTCTTTCGTCAAAATTTGTCAGAAAACCACGTTTTAAGGAAATCCCGCATCGTGGGAAATCATCTTCTTTTTCCTAAACAACATGTTGTAACTCGAAAAGCTTTGGTGTTGCGTGTATGTGTAAGCGTGGAGCCTCAAAAGAGAAGGCACAGGAGAGTTTTCTCTCGAAAGAATATGTAAGAATACCACGTTTTTACGAAATACAATTTTGCAGAGTAAAGACAAATAAGTACATATTGGAAACACTTTAGGTGAAGAAATAACGCATCGTACAAAATTAGCTTGTATCTCCTAAACAACACGTAGTAAATCGAAAAGATTTGGTGTGACGTGTATGTCTAAACGTGTACCCTCAAAAGAGAACCGACAGGAGAATTTTCTTTCATCAAAATTTGTCAGAAACCACGTTTTAAGGAAATCTCGCATCGTGCGAAATTATCTTGTTTTTCCTTAAAAACACGTTGTAACTCGAAAAGCTTTGGTGTTGCGTGTATATCTAAGCTTGTAGCCTCACAAGAGAACGCACAGGAGAATTTTTTCTCGAAAGAATATGGAAGAATACCACGTTATAAGGAAATACAGTGTTGCAGAGTAAAGACAAATACGTACCTTTTTGAAACACTTTATGAGAAGAAATAACGCATCGAACAAAATTAGCTTGTATCTCCTAAACAACACGTTGTAACTCGAAAAGATTTGGTGTGGCTCGTTCTTCTACACGTGTAGCCTCAAAAGAGAACCCACAGGAGAACTTTCTTTCTTCAAAATTTTTCAGAAAACCACGTTTTATGGAAATCTCGCATCGTGCGAAATTATCTTGTTTTTCCTAAACAACACTTTGTAACTCGAAAAGCTTTGGCGTTGCGTGTTTGTCTAAGCGTGTAGCCTCAAAAGAGAATGCACAGGAGAGTTTTCCCTCGAAAGAATATGTAAGAATACCACGTTATAAGGAAATACAGTGTTGTAGAGTAAAGACAAATAAGTACGTATTGGAAACACTTACTGAGAAGAAATAACGCATAGTACAAAATTTGCTTCTATCTCCTAAACAACACGTTGTAACTTGAAAAGATTTGGTGTGGCTCGTACGTATGCACGTGTAACCTCAAAAGAGAACCCACAGGAGAACTTTCTTTCATCAAAATTTGTCAGAAAACCACGTTTTAAGGAAATCCCGCATCGTGCAAAATTATCTTGTTTTTCCTAAACAACAAGTTGTAACTCAAAAAGCTTTGGTGTTGCGTGTATGTCTAAGCGTGTAGCCTCTAAAGAGAACACACAGGAGAGTTTTCTCTCGAAAGAACATGTAAGAATACAACGTTATAAGGAAATACAGTGTTGCAGAGTAAAGGCAAATAAATACGTATTGGAAACACTTTACCAGAAGAAATAATGCATCATATAAATTAGATTGTATCTCCTAAACAACATGTGGTAACTCAAAAGGATTTGGTGTGGCGTGTACGTCTAAACGTGTAGCCTTAAAAGAAAACCCACAGGAGATTTTTCTTTCATCAAAATTTGTTAGAAACCACGTTTTAAGGAAATCCCGCATCGTGCGAAATTACCTTCTTTTTCCTAAACAACACGTTGTAACTTGAAAAGCTTTGGTGTTGCGTGTATGTCTAAGCGTGTAAGCGCAAAAGAGAATGCACAGGAGAGTTTTCTCTCGAAAGAATATGTAAGAATACCACATTATAAGGAAATACAGTGTTGCAGAGTAAAGACAACTACGTACGTATTGGAAACTCTTTATGAGAAGAAATAACCCATTGTACATAATAGCTTGTATCTCCTAAACAACATGTTGTAACTCGAAAAGATTTTGTGTGGCTCGTACTTCTACATGTGAGCCTCAAAAGAGAACCCACAGGAAAACTTTCTTTCTCAAGATATTTCAGAAAACCACGTTTTAAGGAAATCTCGCATTGTGCGAAATTATCTTGTTTTTCCTAAACAACACGTTGTAACTCGAAAAGCTTTGGCGTCGTGTGTTTGTCTAAGCGTGTAGCCTCAAAGGAGAACACACAGGAGAGTTTTCCCTCGAAAGAATATGTAAGAATACCATGTTATAAGGAAATACAGTGTTGCAGAGTAAAGACAAATAAGTACTTATTGGAAACACTTTACGAGAAGAAATAACGCATCTTACAAAATTTGCTTGTATCTCCTAAACAACACGTTCTAACTCGAAAAGATTTGGTGTGGCTCGTACGTCTACACGTGTAGCCTCAAAAGAGAACCCACAGAAGAACTTTCTTTCGTCAAATTTGTCAGAAAACAACGTTTTAAGGAAATCCCACATCGTGCAAAATTATCTTGTTTTTCCTAAACAACACGTTGTAACTCAAAAAGCTTTGGTGTTGCGTGTATGTCTAAGCATGTAGCCTCTACAGAGAACGCACAGGAGAGTTTTCTCTCGAAAGAACATGTAAGAATAAAACATTATAAAGAAATACAGTGTTGCAGAGTAAAGACAAATATGTACGTATTGGAAAGACTTTACGAGAAGAAATAACGCATCGTACAAAATTAGCTTGTATCTCCTAAACAACACGTGGTAACTCGAAAGGATTTGGTGTGGTGTGTACTTCTAAACCTGTATCCTCAAAAGAGAACCCACAGGAGAATTTTCTTTCTTCAAAATTTGTCAGAAAACCACGTTTTAATGAAATCCTGCATCGTGCGAAATTATCTTGTTTTTCCTAAACAACACGTTGTAACTCGAAAAGCTTTGGAGTTGCCTGTATGTCTAAGTGTGTAGCTTCAAAAGGGAACGCACAGGATAGTTTTTTCTCGAAATAATATGTAAGAATATCACGTTATAAGGAAATAGAATGTTGCAGAGTAAAGACAAATATGTACGTATTGGAAACACTTTAGGAGAAGAATTAACACATTGTACAAAATTAGCTTGTATCTCCTAAACAACATGTTGTAACTTGAAAAGATTTGGTGTGGCATGTACGCCTAAACGTGTAACCTCAAAAGAGAACCCACAGGAGAATTTTCTTTTGTCAAAATTTGTCAGAAAACCACGTTTTAAGTAAATCCCGCATCGTGGGAAATCATCTTCTTTTTCCTAAACAACATGTTGTAACAGGAAAAGCTTTGGTGTTGCGTGTATGTGTAAGCGTGGAGCCTCAAAAGAGAAGGCACAGGAGAGTTTTCTCTCGAAAGAATATGTAAGAATACCACGTTTTTACGAAATACAATTTTGCAGAGTAAAGACAAATAAGTACATATTGGAAACACTTTATGAGAAGAAATAACGCATCGAACAAAATTAGCTGTCTTTACTCTGCAACACTGTATTTCCTTATAACGTGGTATTCTTACATATTCTTTCGAGAGAAAACTCTCCTGTGCCTTCTCTTTTGAGGCTACACACTTAGACATACACGCAACACGAAAGCTTTTCGAGTTACAACGTGTTGTTTAGGAAAAACAGGATAATTTCGCACGATGCGGGATTTCCTTAAAACGTGATTTTCTGAAAAATTTTGACAAAAGAAAATTCTCCTTTGGGTTCTCTTTTGATGCTACACGTTAAGACGTACACGCCACAACAATTCTTTTCGAGTTACAACGTGTAGTTTTGGAGATACAAGCTAATTTTGTACGATGCGTTATTTCTTCTAGTAAAGTGTTTCCAATAATTACGTATTTGTCTTTACTCTGCAAAACTGTATTTTGTTATAACATGGTATTCTTACGTATTCTTTCGAGAGAAAACTCTCCTCTGCCTTCTCTTTTGAGGCTACACATTTAGACATACACGCAACATGAAAGCTTTTCGACTTACAACGTGTTGTTTAGGAAAAACAAGATAATTTCGCACGATGCAGGATTTCCTTAAAACGTGATTTTCTGAAAAATTTTGACGAAATAAAATTCTCCTTTCGGTTCTCTTTTGAGGCTACACGTTTAGACGTTCACGCCACACCAATGCTTTTCGAGTTACAACGTGTAGTTTTGGAGATACAAGCTAATATTGTACTATGCATTATTTCTTCTCGTAAAGTGTTTCCAATACGTACATATATGTCTTTACTCTGCAAAATTGTATTTCCTTATAACGTGGTATTCTTACATATTCTTTCGAGAGAAAACTCTCCTGTGCCTTCTGTTTTGAGGCTACACACTTAGACATACACGCAACACGAAAGCTTTTCGAGTTACAACGTGTTGTTTAGGAAAAACAAGATAATTTCGCATGATGCGGATTTCCTTAAAACGTGAGTTTCTGAAAAATTTTGACGAAAGAAAATTCTCCTTTGGGTTCTCTTAAAATTCTCCTTTGGGTTCTCTTTTGAGGCTACACGTTTAGACGTACACGCCACACCAAATCTTTTCGAATTACAACGTGTTGTTTAGGACATACAAGCTAATTTTGCAAGATGCGTTATTTCTCTCATAAAGTGCTTCCAATATGTACGTATTTTTCTTTACTCTGCCACACTGTATTTCCTTATAACGTGGTATTCTTACATATTCTTTCGAGAGAAAACTCTCCTGTGCGTTCTCTTTTGGGGCTACACGCTTAGACATACACGCAACACCAAAGCTTTTCGAGTTAAAACGTGTTGTGTAGGAAGAACAAGATAATTTCTCACGATGCGGGATTTCCTTAAAACGTGGTTTTCTTAAAAATTTTGACGAAAGAAAATTGTCCTGTCGGTTCTCTTTTGAGGCTACACGTTTAGAAGTACATGCCACACCAAATCTTTTCGAGTTACAACGTGTTGTTTAGGAGATACAAGCTAATTTTGTACGATGCTTTATTTCATCTCTTAAAGTTCATGGTTTTCCAATACATACATATTTGTCTTTACTCTGCAACACTGTATTTCCTTATAACGTGGTATTCTTACATATTCTTTCGAGAGAAAACTCTCCTGTGCGTCCTCTTTTGAGGCTACACGCTTAGACATACACGCAACACCAAAGCTTTTCGCGTTACAACGTGTTGTTTAGGAAAAACAAGATAATTTCGCACGATGAGGGATTTCCTCAATACGTGGTTTTCTGACAAATTTTGACCAAAGAAAATTCTCCTATGGGTTCTCTTTTGAGACCACACGTTTAGACATACAGGCCACACCAAATCTTTTTAAGTTACAACGTGTTGTTTAGGAGATACAAGCTAATTTTGTACGATGCGTTATTTCTTCTTGTAAAGTTTTTCCAATAAGTAAGTATTTGTCTTTACTCTGCAACACTGTATTTCCTTATAACGTGGTATTCTTACATAATTTTTCGAGAGAAAACTCTTCTGTGCGTTCTCATTTGAGGCTACAGGCTTAGACATACACGCAACAGCAAAGATTTTCGAGTTACAACGTGTTGTTTAGGAAGAACAAGATAATTTCTCACAATTCGGGATTTCCTTAAAACGTGGTTTTCTGACAAATTTTGACGTAAGAAAATTCTCCTGTGGGTTCTCTTTTGAGGCTACACGTTCAGACGTACACGCCACACTAAATTTTTTTGAGTTACCACGTGTTGTTTCGGAGATACAAGCTAATTTTGTACCATGCGTTATTTCTTCTCTTAATGTGTTTCCAATACGTACGTATTTGTCATTACTCTGCAGCTATATATTTCCTTATAACGTGGTATTCCTACATATTCTTTTGAGAAAAAAACTCTCCTTTGCATTCTCTTTTGAGGCTACACGCTCAGACATACACGCAACACCAAAGCTTTTCTAGTTACAACGTGTTGTTTAGGAAAAACAAGATAATTTCGCAAGATACGGGATTTCCTTAAAACGTGGTTTTCTGACAAATTTTGACTAAAGAAAATTCTCCTGTGGGTTCTCTTTTGAAGGCTACACGTTTAGACGTACACGCTACACCAAATCTTTTCGAGTTACAACGTGTTGTTTAGGATATACAAGCTAATTTTGTACTATGTGTTATTTCTTCTCGTAAAGTTTAAGTGTTTCCAATAAGTATGTATTTGTCTTTACTCTGCAACACTGTATTTCCTTATAACGTGGTATTCCTACATATTCTTTCGGGAGAAAACTCTCCTGTGCATTCTCTTTTGAGGCTACACGCTTAGACATACACACAACACGAAAGCTTTTCGAGTTACAACATGTTGTTTAGGAAAAACAAGATAATTTCGCACGATGCAGTATTTCCTTAAAACGTGGTTTTCTGACAAATTTTGACGAAAGAAATCTCTCCTGTGGGTTCTCTTTTGAGGCTACACGTTTAGACATACACGCCACACCAAATCTTTTCGAGTTACAGTGTGTTGTTTAGGAGATACAAGCTAATTTTGCATGATGCGTTATTTCTTCTCCTAAAGTTTTTCCAATAAGTACATATTTGTCAATACTCTGCAACACTGTATTTCCTTATAACGTGGTATTCTTACATATTCTTTTGAGAGAAAACTATCCTGTGCGTTCTCTTTGGAGGCTACACGCTTAGACATACACGCAACACCAAAGCTTTTCGAGTTACAACGTGTTGATTAGGAAAAACAAGATAATTTCGCACGATGCGGGATTTCCTTAAAATGTGGTTTTCTGACAAATTTTGACGTAAGAAAATTCTCCTGTGGGTTCTCTTTTGAGGCTACCCATTTAGACGTACACGCCACACCAAATCTTTTTGAGTTACCACGTGTTGTTTCGGAGATACAAGCTAATTTTGTACCATGCGTTATTTCTTCTCATAATGTGTTTCCAATACTTTCGTATTTGTCTTTACTCTGCAGCAATATATTTCCTTATAACATGGTATTCTTACATATTCTTTCGAGAGAAAACTCTCCTGTGCATTCTCTTTTGAGGCTACACACTTAGACATACACGCAACACCAAAGCTTTTCTAGTTACAACGTGTTGTTTAGGAAAAATAAGATAATTTCTCACGATGCGGGATTTCCTTAAAACGTGGTTTTCTGACAAATTTTGACGAAAGAAAACTCTCCTGTGGGTTCTCTTTTGAGGCTACACGTTTAGACGTAGACACCACACCAAATCTTTTCGAGTTACAACGTGTTGTTTAGGACATACAAGCTAATTTTGCAATATGCGTTATTTCTCTCATAAAGTGCTTCCAATATGTACGTATTTGTCTTTACTCTGCCACACTGTATTTCCTTATAACGTGGTATTCTTACATATTCTTTTGAGAGAAAACTCTCCTGTGCGTTTTCTTTTAGGGCTACATGCTTAGACATACACCCAACACCAAAGCTTTTCGAGTTAAAACGTGTTGTTTAGGAAGAACAAGATAATTTCTCACGATGCTGTATTTCCTTAAAACGTGGTTTTCTGAAAAAATTTGACAAAAGAAAATTGTCCTGTGGGTTCTCTTTTGAGGCTACACGTTTAGACGTACAGGCCACACCAAATCTTTTCGAGTTACAATGTGTTGTTTAGGAGATATAAGCTAATTTTGTACGTTGCTTTATTTCATCTCGTAAAGTTTGTGGGTTTCCAATACATACGTATCTTTCTTTACTCAGCAATACTGTATTTCCTTACAACGTGGTATTCTTACATATTCTTTCGAGAGAAAACTCTCCTGTGCGTTCTCTTTGGAGGCTACACGCTTAGACATACACGCAACACCAAAGCTTTTCGACTTACAACGTATTGTTTAGGAAAAACAAGATAATTTCGCACGATGCTGGATTTCCTTAAAACGTGGTTTTCTGAAAAATTTTGATGAAAGAAAATTCTCCTGTGGGTTTTCATTTGAGGCTACACGTTTAGACGTACATGCCACACCAAATCTTTTCGAGTTACAACGTGTTGTTTAGGAGATAAAAGCTAATTTTTTACGATGCTTTATATATTCTTGTAAAGTTTAAGAGTTTCCAAAAGGTACGTATTTATCTTTAATTTGCCACAATGTATTTCCTTATAACGTGGTATTCTTACATACTCGTTCGAGAGAAATCTCTCCTGTGCGTTCTCTTTTGAGGCTACATGCTTAGACATACACGCAACAGCAAATATTTTCGAGTAACAATGTGTTGTTTAGGAAAACTAGATAGTTTCGCACGATGCAGGATTTCCTTAATAAGTGGTTTTCTGACAAATTTTGACGAAAGAAAATTCTCCTGTGGGTTCTCTTTTGAGGCTACACGTTTAGACGTACACGCCACACCAAATCTTTTCGAGTTACCACGTGTTGTTTAGGAGATACAAGCTAATTTTGTATGATGCGTTATTTCTTCTCGTAAAGTGTTTCCAATACGTATGTATTTGCCTTTAGTCTGCAACACTGTATTTCCTTATAACGTGGTATTCTTACATATTCTTTCGAGAGAAAACTCTCCTGTGCGTCCTCTTTTGAGGCTACACGCTTAGACATACACGCAACACCAAAGCTTTTCGAGTTACAACATGTTGTTTGGGAAAAACAAGATAATTACGCACGATGAGGGATTTCCTTAATACTTAGTTTTCTGACAAATATTGACCAAAGAAAATTATCCTATGGGTTCTCTTTTGAGACTACACGTTTAGACGTGCAGGCCACACCAAATCTTTTTAAGTTACAACGTGTTGTTTAGGAGACACAAGCTAATTTTGTACGATGCGTTATTTCTTCTCGTAAAGTTTTTCCAATAAGTATGTATTTGTCTTTACTCTGCAACACTCTATTTCCTTATAAGGTGGTATTCTTATGTATTCTTTCGAGAGAAAACTCTCCTCTGCATACTCTTTTGGGGCTACATGCTTAGACATACGCCCAACACCAAAGCTTTTCAAGTTAAAACGTGTTGTTTAGGAAGAACAAGATAATTTCTCACGATGCAGGATTTCCTTAAAACGTGGTTTTCTGACAAATTTTGACGAAAGAAAATTGTCCTGTGGGTTCTCTTTTGAGGCTACACGTTTAGAAGTACAGGCCACACCAAATCTTTTCGAGTTACAAAGTGTTGTTTAGGAGATACAAGCTAATTTTGTACGATGCTTTATTTCATCTTGTAAAGTTTGTGGGTTTCCAATACATACGTACCTTTCTTTACTCTGCAACACTGTATTTCCTTACAACGTGGTATTCTTACATATTCTTTCTAGAGAAAACTCTCCTGTGCATTCCCTTTGGAGGCTACACGCTTAGACATACACGCAACACCAAAGCTTTTCGACTTACAATGTGTTGTTTAGGAAAAACAAGATAATTTCGCACGATGCTGGATTTCCTTAAAACGTGGTTTTCTGAAAAATTTTGACGAAAAAAAAATCTCCTGTGGGTTTTCATTTGAGGCTACACGTTTAGACGTACATGCCACACCAAATCTTTTCGAGTTACAACGTGATGTTTAGGAGATAAAAGCTAATTTTTTACGATGCTTTATATCTTCTTGTAAAGTTTAAGAGTTTCCAAAAGGTACGTATTTATCTTTAATTTGCCACAATGTATTTCCTTATAACGTGGTATTCTTACATACTCGTTCGAGAGAAATCTCTCCTGTGCGTTCTCTTTTGAGGCTACATGCGTAGACATACACGCAACAGCAAATATTTTCGAGTAACAATGTGTTGTTTAGGAAAACTAGATAGTTTCGCACGATGCAGGATTTCCTTAATAAGTATTTTTCTGACAAATTTTGACGAAAGAAAATTCTCCTGTGGGTTCTCTTTTGAGGCTACACGTTTAGATGTACACGCCACACCAAATCTTTTCGAGTTACAACGTGTTGTTTAGGAGATACAAGCTAATTTTGTACGATGCGTTATTTCTTCTCGTAAAGTGTTTCCAATATGTATGTATTTGCCTTTAGTCTGCAACACTGTATTTCCTTATAACGTGGTATTCTTACATATTCTTTCGAGAGAAAACTCTCCTGTGCATGCTCTTTTGAGGCTACACGCTTAGACATACACGCAACACCAAAGCTTTTCAAGTTACAACGTGTTGTTTAGGAAAAACAAGATAATTTCACAAGATAAGGGATTTCCTTAATACGTGGTTTTCTGACAAATATTGACCAAAGAAAATTATCCTATGGGTTCTCTTTTGAGACTACACGTTTAGACGTACTTGCCACACCAAATCTTTTTAAGTTACAACGTGTTGTTTAGGAGACACAAGCTAATTTTGTACGATGCGTTATTTCTTCTCGTAAAGTTTTTCCAATAAGTATGTAATTGTCTTTACTCTGCAACACTGTATTTCCTTATAAGGTCGTATTCTTACATATTCTTTCGAGAGAAAACTCTCCTTTGCATACTCTTTTGGGGCTACATGCTTAGACATACACCCAACACCAAAGCTTTTCAAGTTAAAACGTGTTGTTTAGGAAGAACAAGATAATTTCTCACGATGCGGGATTTCCTTAAAACGTGGTTTTCTGACAAATTTTGACGAAAGAAAATTGTCCTGTGGGTTCTCTTTTGAGGCTACACATTTAGAAGTACAGGCCACACCAAATCTTTTCGAGTTACAACGTGTTGTTTAGGAGATACAAGCTAATTTTGTACGATGCGTTATTTCTTCTCGTAAAGTGTTTCCAATAGGTACGTATTTGCCTTTAGTCTGCAACACTGTATTTCCTTATAACGTGGTATTCTTACATATTCTTTCGAGAGAAAACTCTCCTGTGTGTTCCCCTTTGAGGCTACACGCTTAGACATACAGGCAACACCAAAGCTTTTCGCGTTACAACGTGTTGTTTAGGAAAAACCAGATAATTTCGTGCGATGTGGGATTTCCTTAATAAGTGGTTTTCTGACAAATTTTGACCAAGGAAAATTCTCCTATGTGTTCTCTTTTGAGGCTACACGTTTAGATGTACAGGCCACACGTAATCTTTTTAAGTTACAACGTGTTGTTTAGGAGATACAAGCTAATTTTGTACGATAGGTTATTTCTTCTCGTAAAGATTTTCCAATAAGTAAGAATATGTCTTTACTCTGCAACATTGTATTTCCTTATAACGTGGTATTCTTACATATTCTTTCGAGAGAAAACTCTCCTGTGTCTTCTCTTTTGAGGCTACACGCTTAGACATACACACAACACCAAAGCTTTTCGAGTTACGACATTTTGTTTAGGAAAAACAAGATAATTTCGCACAATGAGGGATTTCCTTATAACGTGGTTTTTGGACAAATTTTGACGAAAGAAAATTCTCCTGTGGGTTCTCTTTTGAGGCTACATGTTTAAACGTACACGCCACACCAAATCCTTTCGAGTTACAACGTGTTGTTTAGGAGATACAAGCTAATTTTTTTATGATGCGTTATTTCTTCTCGTAAAGTTTAAGTGTTTCCAATACTTATGTATTTGCCTTTACTCTGCAACACTGTATTTCCTTATAACGTGGTATTCTTACATATTCTTTCGACAGTAAACTCTCCTGTGCATTCTCTTTGGAGGCTGCACGCTTCGACATACACGCAACACCAAAGCTTTTCGAGTTACAACGTGTTGTTTAGGAAAAACAAGATAATTTCGCATGATGCGGGATTTCCTTAAAACGTGGTTTTCTGACAAATTTTGATGAAAGAAAATTCTCCCGTGGGTTCTCTTTTGAGGGTACACGTTTAGACATACACGCCACACCAAATCATTTCGAGTTATAACGTGTTGTTTAGGAGATACAAGATAATTTTGTACTATGTGTTATTTCTTCTCGTAAAGTTTAAGTGTTTCCAATAAGTATGTATTTGTCTTTACTCTGCAACACTGTATTTCCTTATAACGTGGTATTCCTACATATTCTTTTGGGAGAAAACTCTCCTGTCCATTCTCTTTTGAGGCTACACGCTTAGAAATACACGCAACACTAAAGCTTTTCGAGTTACAACATGTTGTTTAGGAAAAACAAGATAATTTCGCACTATGCGGTATTTCCTTAAAACGTGATATTCTGACAAATTTTAGCGAAGGAAAACTCTCCTGTGGGTTCTCTTTTGAGGCTACACGTTTAGACGTACACGCCACACCAAATCTTTTCCAGTTATAACGTGTTGTTTAGGAGATACAAGCTAATTTTGCATGATGCTTTATTTCTTCTCGTAAAGTGTTTCCAATAAGTATGTATTTGTCTATACTCTGCAACACTGTATTTCCTTATAACGAGGTATTCTTACATATTCTTTCGAGATAAAACTCTCCTGTGCATGCCCCTTTGAGGCTACGCGCTTAGACATACACGCAACACCAAAGCTTTTCGAGTTACAACGTGTTGTTTAGGAAAAACTAGATAATTACGCACGATGCGGGATTTCCTTAATAAGTGGTTTTCTGACAAATTTTGACCAAGGAAAATTCCTCTATGGGTTTTCTTTTGAGGCTACACGTTTAGACGTACAGGCCACACCAAATCATTTTAAGTTACAACGTGTTGTTTAGGAGATACAAGCTAATTTTGTACGATGCGTTATTTCTTCTCGTAAAGTTTTTCCAATAAGTAAGTATATGTCTTTACACTGCAACACTGTATTTACTTATAACGTGGTATTCTTACATATTCTTTCAAGAGAAAACTCTCCAGTGTGTTCTCATTTGAGGCTACACGATTAGACATATACGCAACACCAAAGCTTTTCGAGTTACAACCTGTTGTTTAGGAAGAACAAGATAATTTCCCATGATGCGGGATTTCCTTAAAACGTGGTTTTCTGACAAATTTTGACGTAAGAAAATTCTCCTGTGGGTTCTCTTTTGAGGCTACACGTTCAGACATACACGCCACACCATATTTTTTGAGTTACCACGTGTTTTTTCAGAGATACAAGCTAATTTTGTACCATGCGTTATTTCTTCTCATAATGTGTTTCCAATAAGTACGTATATGTCTTTACTCTGCAGCAATATATTTCCTTATAACGTGGTATTCTTACCTATTCTTTCGAGAGAAAACTCTCCTGTGCATTCTCTTTTGAGGCTGCACACTTAGACATACACGCAACACCAAAGCATTTTGAATTACAACCTGTTGTTTAGGAAAAACAAGATAATTTCACACGATGCGGGATTTACTTAAAACGTGGTTTTCTGAAAAATTTTGACGAAAGAAAATTCTCCTGTGGGTTCTCTTTTGAGGCTACATGTTTAGTTGTAAACGCCACACCAAATCTTTTTGAGTTACAACGTTTTGTTTAGGAGATACAAGCTAATTTTGTAAGATACGTTATTACCTCTCGTAAAGGGTTTCCAATACATATGTATTTGTCTTTACTCTGCAACAGTGTATTTCCATATAACGTGGTATTCTTACATATTCTTTTGAGAGAAAACTCTCCTGTGCATTCTCTTTTGAGGCTACACGCTTAGACATACACGCAACACCAAAGCTTTTCGAGTTACAACATGTTGTTTAGGAAAAACAAGATAATTTCGCACGATGCGGGATTTCCTTAAAACGTGGTTTTCTGACAAATTTTGACGAAAGAAAATTCTCCTGTGGGTTCTCTTTTGAGGCTACACGTTTAGACGTACAAGCCACACCAAATCCTTTCGAGTTATATCGTGTTGTTTAGGAGATACAAGCTTATTTTGTACTATGTGTTATTTCTACTCGTAAAGTTTAAGTGTTTCCAATAAGTATGTATTTGCCTTTACTCTGCAACACTGTATTTCCTTATAATGTGGTATTCCTACATAATCTTTTGGGAGAAAACTCTCCAGTGCGTTCTCTTTTAGGCTACACGCTTAGATATACCCGCAACACCAAACCTTTTCAAGTTACAACATGTTGTTTAGGAAAAACAAGATAATTTCGCACGATGCGGAATTTCTTTAAAACGTGGTTTTGACAAATTTTGACGAAAGAAAACTCTCCTGTGGGTTCTCTTTTGAGGCTACACGTTTATACGTACACGCCACACCAAGTCTTTTTGAGTTACAACGTGTTGTTTAAGACATACACGCTAATTTTGCAAGATGCTTTATTTCTCTCATAAAGTGCTTCCAATACATACGTATTTGTCTTTACTCTGCCACACTGTATTTCCTTATAACGTGGTATTCTAAATATTCTTTTGAGAGAAAACTCTCCTGTGCGTTCTCTTTTGGGGCTACATGCTTAGACATACACGCAACACCAAAGCTTTTCGAGTTAAAACGTGTTGTTTAGGAAGAACAAGATAATTTCTCACGATGCGGGATTTCCTTAAAACGTGGTTTTCTGACAAATTTTGACGAAAGAAAACTCTCCTGTGGGTTCTCTTTTGAGGCTACACGTTTAGACGTACATGCCACACCAAATCTTTTTGAGTTACAACGTGTTGTTTAGGACAAACAAGCTAATTTTGCAAGATGCGTTATTTCTCTCATAAAGTGCTTCCAATACGTACGTATTTGTCTTTACTCTGCAACACTGTATTTCCTTATAACGTGGTATTCTTACATATTCTTTCGAGAGAAAACTCTCCTGTGTGGTCTCTTTTGGGGCTACACACTTAGACATACACCCAACACCAAAGCTTTTCGAGTTAAAACGTGTTGTTTAGGAAGAACAAGATAATTTCTCACGATGCGGGATTTTCTTAAAACGTGGTTTTCTGACGAATTTTGACAAAAGAAAATTGTCCTGTTGGTTCTCTTTTGAGGCTACACGTTTAGACGTACACGCCACACCAAATCTTTTCGAGTTACAACGTGTTGTTTAGGAGATACAAGCTAATTTTGTACGATGCTTTATTTCATCTCGTAAAGTTTATGGGTTTCCAATACATACGTATTTGTCTTTACTCTGCAACACTGTATTTCCTTATAACGTGGTATTCTTACAAATTCTATCGAGAAAAAACTCTCCTGTGCGTTCTCTTTTGAGGCTACATGCTTAGACATACACGCAACACCAAAGCCTTTCGAGTTACAACGTGTTGTTTAGGAAAAACAAGATAATTTCGCATTATGCGGGATTTCCATAAAACGTGGTTTTCTGAAAAATTTTGACGAAAAAAATTCTCCTGTGGGTTCTCTTTTGAGGCTACACGTTTAGACGTACATGCCACACCACATCTTTTCGAGTTACAACGTCTTGTTTAGGAGATACAAGCTAATTTTGTACGATGCTTTATTTCATCTCGTAAAGTTTATGGGTTTCCAATACATATGTATTTGTCTTTACTTTGCAACACTGTATTTCCTTTTAACGTGTTATTCTTACAAATTCTATCGAGATACAACTCTCCTGTGTGTTCTCTTTTGAGGCTACACGCTTAGATATACACGGAACACCAAAGCTTTTCGAGTTACAACATGTTGTTTAGGAAAAACAAGATAATTTCGCACGATGCGGGATTTCCATAAAACGTGGTTTTCTGAAAAATTTTGACGAAAGAAAATTCTCCTGTGGGTTCTCTTTTGAGGCTACACGTTTAGACGTACACGCCACACCAAATCCTTTCGAGTTATAACGTGTTGTTTAGGATATACAAGCTAATTTTTTACGTTGCGTTATTTGTTCTCATAAAGTGTTTCCAATACGTACGTATTTGCCTTTACTCTGCAACACTGTATTTCCTTATTCGTGGTATTCTTACATATTCTTTCGAGAGAAAACTATCCTGTGTGTTCCCTTTTGAGGCTACACACTAAGACATACATGCAACACCAAAGCTCTTCGAGTTACAACGTGTTGTTTAGGAAAAACAAGATAATTTCGCACGATGCGGGATTTCCTGAAAACGTGATTTTCTGAAAAATTTTGATGAAAGAAAATTCTCCTATGGGATCTCTTCTGAGGCTACACCTTTAGACATACATGCCACACCAATTCTTTTCGAGTTACAACGTGTTGTTTAGGAGATACAAGCTAATTTTGTACGATGCATTATTTCTTCTCATAAAGTGTTTCCAATACTTATGTATTTGTCTTTACTCTGCAACATTCGGTATTTCTTCTCGCATGGTAAAACATTAGCTTGTATCTCCTAAACAACACGTTGTAACTCGAAAAGATTTGTTGTGGCGTTTACATCTAAACGTGTAGCCTCAAAAGTGAACCCACAGGAGAATTTTCTTTCGTCAAAATTTTCCAGAAAACCACGTTTTATGGAAATCCCGCATCGTGCGAAATTATCTTGTTTTTCCTAAACAACACCTTGTACCTCGAAAAGTTTTGGTGTTGCGTGTATGTCTAAGCGTGTAGCCTCAAAAGAGAACGCACAGGAGAGTTTTCTCTCGAAAGAATATATAAGAATACCACGTTATATGGAAATACAGTGTTGCAGAGTAAAGACAAATATGTACGTATGGAAACACTTTACTAGAGGAAAAAACTCATGGTAAAAAATTAGCTTGTACCTCCTAAACAACACGTTGTAACTCGAAAAGATTTGGTGTGGTGTTTACATCTAAACGTGTAGCCTAAAAAGAGAACCCACAGGAGAATTTTCTTTCGTCAAAATTTGTCAGAAAACCACCTTTTAAGGAAATCCCGCATCGTGCAAAATTATCTTGTTTTTCCTAAACAACACGTTGTAACTCAAAAAGCTTTTGTGTTGCGTGTATGTCTACGCGTGTAGCCTCAGAAGAGAACGCACAGAAGAGTTTTCTCTCGAAAGAATATGTAAGAATACCACGTTATAAGGAAATACACTGTTGCAGAGTAAAGACAAATAGGTACTTATTGGAAACACTTTACGAGAAGAAATAATGTATCGTACAAAATTAGCTTGTATCTCCTAAACAACACGTTGTAACTTGAAAAGATTTGGTGTGGCGTGTACGTCTAAACATGTAGCCTCAAAAGGGAACCCACAGGAGAATTTTCTTTCGTCAAAATTTGTCAGACAACCACGTTTTAAGGAAATCCCGCATCGTGCGAAATTATTTTGTTTTTCTAAAACAACACGTTGTAACTCGACAAGCTTTGGTGTTGCGTGTATGTCTAAGCATGTAGCCTCAAAAGAGAATGCACAGGAGAGGTTTCTCTCGAAAGAATATGTAAGAAAACCACGATATATGGAAATACAGTGTTGCAGAGTAAAGACAAATATGTACGTATTGGAAACACTTAACGAGAAGAAATAACGCATCTACAAAATTAGCTTGTATCTCCTAAACAACACGTTGTGACTCAAAAGGATTTCGTGTGGCGTGTACGTCTAAACGTGTAGCCTCAAAAGAGAACCCCCAGGAGTATTTTCTTTCGTCAAAATTTTTCAGAAAACCACGTTTTAAGGAAATCCCGCATCGTGAGAAATTATTTTGTTTTTCCAAAACACCACGTTGTAACTCGAAAAGCTTTGGTGTTGCGTGTATGTCTAAGCATGTAGCCTCAAAAGAGAACGCACAGGAGAGGTTTCTCTCGAAAGAATATGTAAGAAAACCACGATATATGGAAATACAGTTTTGCAGAGTAAAGACAAATATGTACATATTGGAAACACTTTACGAGAAGAAATAACGCATGGTATAAAATTAGCTTGTATCTCCTAAACAACACGTTGTGACTCAAAAGGATTTGATGTGGTGTTTACAACAACGCGTTGTAACTCGAAAAGATTTGGTGTGGCGTGTAGCCTCAAAAGAGAACCCACAGGAGAATTTTCTTTCGTCAAAATTTGTCAGAAAACCACGTATTAAGGAAATCCCGCATCGTGCGAAATTATCTTGTTTTTCCTAAACAACACGTTGTGACTCAAATAGCTTTGGTGCTGCGTGTATGTCTAAGCGTGTAGCCTCAAAAGAGAACGCACAGGAGAGTTTTCTCTAGAAAGAATATGAAAGAATACAACGTTATAAGGAAATACAGTGTTGCAGAGTAAAGACAGATGCATACATATTGGAAACACTTTACGAGAAGAAATAATGCATCGTACAAAATTAGCTTGTATTTACTAAAAAGCACGTTGTAACTCGAAAAGATTTGGTGTGGCATGTACCTCTAAACGTGTAGCATCTAAAGAGAATACACTGGAGAATTTTCTTTGGTCAAAATTTGTCAGAAAACCACATTTTAAGGAAATCCCGCATCGTGCGAAATTATCTTGTTTTTCCTAAACAACAAGTTGTAACTCGAAAAGCTTTGGTGTAGCGTGTATGTCTAAGCGTGTAGCCTCAAAAGAGAATGCACAGGAGAGTTTTCTCTCGAAAGAATATGTAAGAATACCAAGTTATAAGGAAATACAGTGTTGCAGAATAAAGACAATTACATATGTATTGGAAACACTTTACCAGACGAAATACCGCATCGTACAAAATTAGCTTGTTTCTCCTAAACAACACGTCGTAACTCGAAAAGATTTGGTGTGGCGTGTACGTCTAAAAGTGTAGCCTTATAAGAGAACCCACAGTAGAATTTTCTTTGGTCAAAATTTGTCAGAAAACCACGTTTTAAGGAAATCCCACATCGTGCGAAATTATCTTGTTTTTCCTAAACAACACGTTGTAACTCAAAAAGCTTTGGTATTGGGTGTATGTCTAAGAATGTAGCCTCAAAAGGGAATGAACAGGAGAGTTTTCTCTCGAAGGAATATGTAGGAATACTACGTTATATGGAAAAACAGTGTTACAGAGTAAAGACAATTATGTACGTATTTGAAACACTTTACGAGAAGAAATAATGCATGGGAAAAAATTAGCTTGTATCTCCTAAACAACACGTAGTAACTCGAAAGGATTTGGTGTGGTGTTTACATCTAAAGGTGTAGCCTCAAAAGAGAACCCACAGGAGAATTTTCTTTCGTCAAAATTTTTTCAGAAAACCACGTTTTAAGGAAATCCGGCATCGTGTGAAATTATCTGGTTTTTCCTAAACAACACGTTGTAACTCGAAAAGCTTTGGTTTTGCATGTATGTCTAAGCGTGTAGCCTCAAAAGAGAACGCACAAGAGAGTATTCTCTCGAAAGAATATGTAAGAATACCACGTTATAAGGACATACAGTGTTGCAGAGTAAAGACAGATACATACATATTGGAAACACTTTAAGAGAAGGAATGATACATCGTACAAAATTAGCTTGTATTTCCTAAACAACACGTTGTAACGCGAAAAGATTTTGTGTGGCGTGTACGTTGAAACGTGTAGCCTCAAAAGAGAACCCACAGGAGAATTTTCTTTCGTCAAAATATGTCAGAAAACCACGTTTTAAGGAAATCCCACATCGTGCGAAATTATCTTGTTTTTCCTAAACAACACGTTGTAACTCGAAAAGCTTTGGTGTAAACAACACGTTGTAACTCGAAAAGATTTGGTGTGGTGTTTACATCTAAACGTGTAGCATCAAAAGAGAACCCTCAGGAGAATTTTCTTTCCTCAAAATTTTTTAAGAAAACCACGTTTTAAGGAAATCCCGCATTGTGCGGTATTATCTTGCTTTTTCTAAAAAACACGTTGTAACTCGAAAAGCTTTGGTGTTGCGTGTATGTCTAAACGTGTGGCCTCAAAAGAGAACGCACAGGAGAGTTTTCTCTCGAAAAAATATATAAGAATACCACATTTTAAGGAAATACAGTGTTGCAGAGTAAAGACAAATACGTATGTATTGGAAACACTTTACGAGAAGAAATAACGCATCGTACAAAATTAGCTTGTATCTCCTAAACAACACGATGTTACTCGAAAAGATTTGATATGGCGTGTACGTCTAAATCTGTAGCCTCAAAAGAGAACTCACAGGAGAATTTTCTTTCGTCAAAATTTGTCAGAATGCCACGTTTTATGGAAATCCCGCATCCTGGAAATTATCTTGTTTTTCTAAACAACACGTTGTAACTCGAAAAGCTTTGGTGCTGCGTGTATGTCTAAGCGTGTAGACTCTAAAGAGAACGCACAGTAGAGTTTTCTCTCGAAAGAATAAGTAAGAATACCACGTTATAAGGAAATACAGTGTGGCAGAGTAAAGATAGATACATACGTATTTGAAACACTTTACGAGAAGAAATAATGCATCGTAAAAAATTAGCTTGTATTTCCTAAGAAGCACGTTGTAACTCGAAAAGCTTTGGTGTGGCATGTACGTCTAAACGTGTAGCCACAAAAGAGAACCCACAGGAGAATTTTCTTTCGTCAAAATTTTTCAGAAAACCACGTTTTAAGGAAATCCCGCATCTTGCGAAATCATCTTCTTTTTCCTAAACTACATGTTGTAACTTGAATAGCTTTGGTGTTGCCTGTATATCTCAGTGTGTAGCCACAAAAGGGAACGCACAGGACAGTTTTCTATCGAAAGAATATGTAAGAAGACCACGTTATAAGGAAATACAATGTTGAGAGTAAAGACAAACACGTACTACTTGGAAACACTTTATGAGAAGAATTAACGCATTGTAAAAAAGTAGCTTGTATCTCCTAAACAACACGTTGTAACTCGAACAGATTTGGTGTGGCGTGTACGTCTAAACATGTAGCATCAAAAGTGAACCCACAGGAGAATTTTCTTTCGTCAAAATTTTTCAGAAAATTTTAAGGATATCCCGCATCATGCAAAATCATCTTCTTTTTCCTAAACAACATGTTGTAACTCGAAAAGCTTTGGTATTGCGTGTATGTGTAAGCGTGGAGCCTCAAAAGAGAAGGCACAGGAGAGTTTTCTCTCTAAAGAATATGTAAGAATACCACCTTAAAAGGAAATACAATTTTGCAGAGTAAAGATAAATAAGTACATATTGGAAACACTTTACGAGAAGAAATAATGCATCGTAAAAAATTAGCTTGTATCTCCTAAACAACACGTTGTAACTTGAAAATATTTGGTGTGACGTGTACGTCTAAACGTGTATCCTCAAAAGAGAACCGACAGGAGAATTTTCTTTCATCAAAATTTGTCAGAAACCACGTTTACGGAAATCTCGCATCGTGCGAAATTATCTTGTTTTTCCTAAACAACACGTTGTGAATCGAAAAGCTTTGGGGTTGCGTGTATGTCTAAGCGTGTAGCCTCAAAAGAGAACGCACAGGAGAGTTTTCTTTTGAAAGAATATGTAGGAATACCACGTTATAAGGAAATACAGTGTTGTAGAGTAAAGACAACTACTTACGTATTGGAAAAACTTTAAGAGAAGAAATAACGCATCATAAAAAATTAGCTTGTATCTCCTAAACAACACTTTGTAACTCGAAAAGATTTGGTGTGGCCCGTACCTCTACAAGTGTCGCATCAAATAAGAACCCACAGGAGAACTTTCTTTCGTCAAATTTTTCAGAAAACCACGTGTATGGAAATATCTCATCATGCGAAATTATCTAGTTTTTCCTAAACAACACGTTGTAACTCGAAAAGCTTTGGTGTTGTGTGTATGTCTAAACGTGTAGCCTCAAAAGAGAACTCACAGGAGAGTTTTCGCTCGAAAGAATATGTAAGAATACCACGTTATAAGGAAATACAGTGTTGCAGACAAAGACAAATACGTACGTATTGGAAACACTTTACGAGAAGAAATAACACATCGTACAAAATTAGCTTGTATCTTCTAAACAACACGTGGTAACTCGAAAGGATTTGGTGTGGAGTGCATGTCTAAACGTGTAGCATCAAAAGAGAACCCACAGGAGAATTTTCTTTCGTCAAAATTTGTCAGAACACAAGGGTTTAAGGAAATCCCGCAATGTGCGAAATTATCTTGTTTTTCATAAACAACACGTTGTAATTCGAAAAGCTTTGGTGTTGCCTGTATGTCTAAGTGTGTAACCTCAAAAGGGAACGCAAAGGATAGTTTTCTCTCGAAAGAATATGTAAGAATACCACGTTATAAGGAAATACAGTGTTGCAGAGTAAAGACAAATACGTACGTATTGGAAACACTTTACGAGAAGAATTAAGGCAACGTCCAAAATTAGCTTGTATCTCCTAAACAACACGTTGTAACTCGAAAAGATTTGGCGTGGCATGTACTTCTAAACCTGTAGCCTCAAAAGAGAACCCACAGGAGAATTTTCCTTCGTCAAAATATTTCAGAAAACCACGTTTTAAGTAAATCCTGCACCGTGGAAAATCATCTTCTTTTTCCTAAACAACATGTTGTAACTCGAAAAGCTTTGGTGTTGCGTGTATGTGTAAGCATGGAGCATCAAAAGAGAAGGCACAGGAGAGTTTTCTCTCGAAAGAATATGTAACAATACCACGTTATAAGGAAATACAATTTTGCAGAGTAAAGACAAATAAGTACATATTGGAAACACTTTAGGAGAAGAAATAACGCATCGTAAAAAATTTACTTGTATCTCCTTAACAACACGTTGTAACTCGAAAAGATTTGGTGTGACGTGTATGTCTAAACGTGTAGCCTCAAAAGAGAACCCACAGGAGAATTTTCTTTCATCAAATTTGTCAGAAACCACGTTTTAAAGAAATCTCGCATCGTGGGAAATTATCTTGTTTTTCCTAAACAACACGTTGTAACTCGAAAAGCTTTGGGGTTGCGTTTATGTCTAAGCATGTAGCCTCAAAAGAGAACGCATAGGAGAAATTTCTCTTGAAAGAATATGTAAGAATACCACTTTATAAGGAAATACAGTGTTGCAGAGTAAAGACAAATACGTACGTATTGGAAACACTTTAAGAGAAGAAATAACGCATCGTACAAAATTAGCTTGTATCTCCTAAACAAAATGTTGTAACTCGAAAATATTTGGTGTGGCTCATACCTCTACACGTGTAGCCTCAAAAGAGAACCTACAGGAGAACTTACTTTAGTCAAAATTTTTCAATAAACCACGTTTTATGGAAATCTCGCATCGTGCGAAATTATCTTGTTTTTCCTAAACAACACGTTGTAACTCGAAAAGCTTTGGCGTTGCGTGTTTGTCTAAGCATGTAGCCTCAAAAGAGTACGCACAGGAGAGTTTTCCCTCGAAAGAATATGTAAGAATTCCACGTTATAAGGAAATACAGTGTTGCAGAGTAAAGACAAATAAGTACGTATTGGAAACACTTTACGAGAAGAAATAATGCTTCGTACAAAATTTGCTTGTATTTCCTAAGCAACACGTTGTAACTCGAAAAGATTTGGTGTGGCTCGTATGTCTACACGTGCAGCCTCAAAAGAGTGCCCACAGGAGGACTTTCTTTCTTCAAAATTTGTCAGAAAACAACGTTTTATGGAAATCCCGCATCGTGCAAAATTATCTACTTTTTCCTAAACAGCACGTTGTAACTCGAAAAGCTTAGGTGTTGCGTGTATGTTTAAGCCTGTAGCCTCTAAAGCGAACGCACAGGAGAGTTTTCTCTCGAACGAATATGTAAGAATACAACGTTATAAGGAAATAGAGTGTTGCAGAGTAAAGACAAATACATAAGTATTGGAAACACTTTACCAGAGGAATTAATGCATCGTACAAAATTAGCTTGTATCTCCTAAACAACATGTTGTAACTCTAAAAGATTTGGTGTGACGTGTACGTCTAAACGTGTAGCCTCAAAAGAGAACCCACAGGAGAATTTTCATTCATCAAAATTTGTCAGAAACCACGTTTTAAGGAAATCTCGCATCGTGCGAAATTATCTTGTTTTTCCTAAACAACACGCTGTAACTCGAAAAGCTTTGGTGTTGCGTGTATGTCTGAGCGTGTAGCCTGAAAAGAGAACACACAGGAGAGTTTTCCCTCGAAAGAATAGGTAAGAATACCACGTTATAAGGAAATACAGTGTTGCAGAGTAAAGACAAATAAGTACGTATTGGAAACACTTTACAAGAAGAAATAACGCATCGTAAAAAATTTGCTTGTATCTCCTAAACAACACATTGTAACTTGAAAAGATTTGGTGTGGCTTGTACGTCTAAACGTGTAGCCTCAAAAGAGAACCCACAGAAGAAGTTTCTTTCGTCAATATTTGTCAGAAAACCACGTTTTAAGGAAATCCCGCATCGTGCAACATTATCTTGATTTCCTAAACAACACGTTGAAACTCGGAAAGCTTTGGTGTTGCGTGTATGTCTAAGCATGTAGCCTCTAAAGAGAATGCACAGGAGAGTTTTCTCTCGAAAGAACATGTAAGAATACAACGTTATAAGGAAATAGAGTGTTGCAGAGTAAAGACAAATGTGTACGTATTGGAAACACTTTAAGAGAAGAAATAACGCATCGTAAAAAATTAGCTTGTACCTCCTAAACAACAGGTGGTAACTCGAAAGGATTTGGGGTGGCGTGCACGTCTAAACGTGTAGCCTCAAAAGAGAACCCACAGGAGAATTTTCTTTCGTCAAAATTTGTCAGAACACCACGTTTTAAGGAAATCCCGCATCGTGCGAAATTATCTTGTTTTTCATAAACAACACGTTCTAACTCGAAAAGCTTTGGTGTTGCCTGTATGTCTAAGTGTGTAGCCTCAAAAGGGAACGCACAGGATAGTTTTCTCTCGAAAGAATATGTAAGATTACCACGTTATAAGGAAATACAGTGTTGCAGAGTAAAGACTAAAACGTACGTATTGGAAACACTTTATGAGAAGAATTAACACATCTTACAAAATTAGCTTGTATCTCCTAAACAACACGTTGTAACTCGAAAAGATTTGGTGTGGCGTGTACATCTAAACATGTAGCCTCAAAAGAGAACACACAGGAGAATTTTCTTTCGTCAAAATTTTTCAGAAAACCACGTTTTAAGGAAATCCCGCATCGTGCGAAATCATCTTCTTTTTCCTAAACAACATGTTGTAACTGGAAAAGCTTTGGTGTTGCGTGTATGTGTAAGCGTGGAGCCTCAAAAGAGAAGGCACAGGAGAGTTTTCTCTCAAAAGAATATGTAAGAACACCACGTTATAAGGAAATACAATTTTGCAGAGTAACGACAAATAAGTACATATTGGAAACACTTTAGGAGAAGAATTAACGCATCGTACAAAATTAGCTTGTATCTCTTAAACAACACGTTGTAACTCTAAAAGATTTGGTGTGGCGTGTTCATTTAAACATGTAGCCTCAAAAGAGAACCCACAGGAGAATTTTCTTTCATAAAAATTTGTCAGAAAACCATGTTTTAAGGAAATCCCGCATCATGCGAAATCATCTTCTTTTTCCTAAACAACATGTTGTAACTTGAAAAGCTTTGGTGTTGCGTGTATGTGTAAGCGTGGAGCCTCAAAAGAGAAGGCACAGGAGCGTTTTCTCTTGAAAGAATATGTAAGAATACCACGTTATAAGGAAATACAATTTTGCTGAGTAAAGACAAATAAGTACATATTGGAAACACTTTATGAGAAGAAATAATGCATCGAAAAAAATTAGCTTGTATCTCCTAAACAACATGTTGTAACTCGAAAAGATTTGGTGTGATGTGTACGTCGAAACGTGTAGCCTCAAAAGAGAACCCACAGGAGAATTTTCTTTCATCAAAATTTGTCAGAAACCACGTTTTAAGGAAATCTCGCATCCTGCGAAATTATCTTGTTTTTCCTAAACAACATGTTGTAACTGGAAAAGCTTTGGTGTTGCGTGTATGTGTAAGCGTGGAGCCTCAAAAGAGAAGGCACAGGAGAGTTTTCTCTCAAAAGAATATGTAAGAACACCACGTTATAAGGAAATACAATTTTGCAGAGTAACGACAAATAAGTACATATTGGAAACACTTTAGGAGAAGAATTAACGCATCGTACAAAATTAGCTTGTATCTCTTAAACAACACGTTGTAACTCTAAAAGATTTGGTGTGGCGTGTTCATTTAAACATGTAGCCTCAAAAGAGAACCCACAGGAGAATTTTCTTTCATAAAAATTTGTCAGAAAACCATGTTTTAAGGAAATCCCGCATCATGCGAAATCATCTTCTTTTTCCTAAACAACATGTTGTAACTTGAAAAGCGTTGGTGTTGCGTGTATGTGTAAGCGTGGAGCCTCAAAAGAGAAGGCACAGGAGCGTTTTCTCTTGAAAGAATATGTAAGAATACCATGTTATAAGGAAATACAATTTTGCAGAGTAAAGACAAATAAGTACATATTGGAAACACTTTATGAGAAGAAATAATGCATCGAAAAAAATTAGCTTGTATCTCCTAAACAACATGTTGTAACTCGAAAAGATTTGGTGTGATGTGTACGTCGAAACGTGTAGCCTCAAAAGAGAACCCACAGGAGAATTTTCTTTCATCAAAATTTGTCAGAAACCACGTTTTAAGGAAATCTCGCATCCTGCGAAATTATCTTGTTTTTCCTAAACAACACGTTGTAACTCGAAAAGCTTTGGTGTTGCGTGTATGTCTAAGCGTGTAGCCTCAAAAGAGAATGCACAGGAGAGTTTTCTCTTGAAAGAATATGTAAGAATACCACGTTATAACGAAATACAATTTTGCAGAGAATAGAAAAATAAGTACATATTGGAAACACTTTAGGAGAAGAAATAACACTTCGTACGAAATTAACTTGTATCTCCTAAGCAACACGTTGTAACTCGAAAAGATTTGGTGTGACGTGTATGTCTAAACGTGTAGCCTCAAAAGAGAACCCAAATGAGAATTTTCTTTCATCAAAATTTGTCAGAAACCACGTTTAAAGAAATCTCGCATCATGCGAAATTATCTTGTTTTTCCTAAACAACACGTTGTAAATAGAAAAGCTTTGGTGTTGCGTGTATGTCTAAGCGTGTAGCCTCAAAAGAGAACGCCCAGGAGAGTTTTCTCTCGAAAGAATATGTAAGAATACAACGTTATAAGGAAATACACTGTTGCAGAGTATAGACAAATACATACCTATTGGAAACACTTTAAGAGAAGAAATAAGGCATCGTACAAAATTAGCTTGTATCTCCTAAACAACACGTTGTAACACGAAAAGATTTGGTATGAATCGTACCTCTACACGTGTAGCCTCAAAAGAGCACCGACAGGAGAACTTTCTTTCATCAAAATTTTTCAGAAAACCACGTTTTATGGAAATCTCGCATAGTGCGAAATTATCTTGTTTTTCCTAAACCACACGTTGTAACTCGAAAAGCTTTGGCGTTGCGTATTTGTCTAAGCGTGTAGCCTCAAAAGAGAACGCACAGGAGTGTTTTCCCTCGAAAGAATATGTAAGAATAACACGTTATAAGGAAATACAATGTTGCAGACTAAAGACAAATAAGTACGTATTGGAAACACTTTACGAGAAGAAATAACGCATCATACAAAATTTGTTTGTATCTCCTAAACAACACGTTGTAACTTGAAAACATTTGGTATGGCTCGTACGTCTACAAGTGTAGCCTCAAAAGAGAAACCACAGGAGAACTTCCTTTAGTCAAAATTTGTCAGAAAACCACGTTTTAAGGAAATCCCGCATCGTGCAATATTATCTTGTTTTTCCTAAACAACACGTTGTAACTTGAAAAGCTTTGGTGTTGCGTGTATGTCTAAGCCTGTAGCCTCTAAAGAGAACGCACAGGAGAGTTTTCTCTCAAAAGAAAATGTAAGAAGACAACGTTATAAGGAAATACAGTGTTGCAGAGTAAAGACAAATACATAAGTATTGGAAACACTTTACGAGAAGAAATAACGCATCATAAAAAATTAGCTTGTATCTCCTAAGCAACACGTGATAACTCGAAGGATTTGGTGTGGCGTGTACGTCTAAACGTGGAGCCTCAAAAGAGAACCCACAGTAGAATTTTCATTCATCAAAATTTGTCAGAAAACCACGTTTTAAGGAAATCCCGCATCGTGCGAATTAATCTTGTTTTTCATTAACAACACGTTGTAACTCGAAAAGCTTTGGTGTTGCCTGTATGTCTAAGTGTGTAGCCTCAAAAGGGAACGCACAGGATACTTTTCTCTCGAAAGAATATGTAAGAATACCACGGTATAAGGAAATACAGTGTTGCAGAGTAAAGACAAATATGTACGTATTGGAAACACTTTATGAGAAGAATTAACGCATCATACAAAATTAGCTTGTATCTCTTAAACAACACGTTATAACTCGAAAAGATTTGGTGTGGCGTGTACATGTAAACATGGAGCCTCAAAAGAGAACCCACAGGAGAATTTTCTTTCCTCAAAATTTTTCAGAAAACCACGTTTTAAGGAAATCCCGCATCGTGCGAAATCATCTTCTTTTTCCTAAACAACATGTTGTAACTCGAAAAGCATTGGTGTTGCGTGTATGTGTAAGGGTGGAGACTCAAAAGAGAAGGCACAGGAGAGATTTCTCTCGAAAGAATATGTAAGAATACCACGTTATAAGGAAATACAATTTTGCAGAGTAAAGACAAATTAGTACATATTGGAAACACTTTATGAGAAGAAATAACGCATCCTTAAATATTAGCTTGTATCTCCTTAACAACACATTGTAACACGAAAAGATTTGGTGTGACATGTACGTCTAAACGTGTAGCCTCAAAAGAGAACCCACAGAAGAATTTTCTTTCATCAAAATTTGTCAGAAAACACGTTTTAAGGAAATCTCACATCGTGCGAAATTATCTTGTTTTTCCTTAACAACACGTTGTAACTCGAAAAGCTTTGGTGCTGAGTGTTTGTCTAAGCGTGTAGCCTCAAAAGAGAACGCACAGGAGAGTTTTCTCTCGAAAGAATATGTAAGAATACCACGTTATAAGGAAATACAGTGTTGCAGAGTAAAGAAAAATAAGTACATATTGGAAACATTTTACGAGAAGAAATAACACATCGTAAAAAATTTGCTTGTATCTCCTAAACAACACGTTGTAACTCGAAAAGATTTCGTGTGGCTCGTATGTCTGCATGTGTAGCCTCAAAAGAGAACCCACAGGAGAACTTTCTTTCGTCAAAATTTGTCAGAAAACCAGGTTTTAAGGAAATCCCGCATCGTGCAAAATTATCTAGTTTTTCCCAAACAACACGTTGTAACTAGAAAAGCTTTGGTGTTGCTTGTGTGTCTAAGCCTGTAGCCTCTAAAGAGAACGCACAAAAGAGTTTTCTCTCGAAAGAACATGTAAGAATACAACGCTAAAAGGAAATACAGTGTTGCAGAGTAAAGACAAATAAGTAAGTATTGGAAACACTTTACGAGAAGAAATAAAGCTTCGTACAAAATTAGCTTGTATCTCCTAAGCAACACGTGGTAACTCGAAAGGATTTGGTGTGGCGTGTACGTCTAAACGTGGAGCCTCAGAAGAGAACCCACAGGAGAGTTTTCTTTTGTCAAAATTTGTCAGAAAATCACGTTTTAAGGAAATCCCGCATCATGTGAAATAATCTTGTTTCTCATAAAAAACAGGTTGTAACTCGAAAAGCTTTGGTGTTGCCTGTATGTCTAAGTGTGTAGCCTCAAAAGGGAACGCATAGGATAGTTTTGTCTCGAAAGAATATGTAAGAATACCATGTTATCAGGAAATACAGTGTTGCAGAGTAAAGACAAATACGTACATATTGGAAACACTTTATGAGAAGAATTAACGCATCGTACAAAATTAGCTTGTATCTCCTAAACAACACGTTGTAACTCGAAAGGATTTGGTGTGGCGTGTACACCTAATCATGTAGCCTCAAAAGAGAACCAACAGGAGATTTTTCTTTCTTCAAAATTTTTCAGAAAACCACGTTTTAAGGAAATCCCGCATCATGCGAAATCATCTTCTTTTTCCTAAACAACATGTTGTAATTCGAAAAGCTTTGGTGTTGCGTGTATTTGTAAGCGTGGAGCCTCAAAAGAGAATGCACAGGAGAGTTTTCTCTCGAAAGAATATATAAGAATACCACGTTATAAGGAAATACAATATTGCAGAGTAAAGACAAATAAGTACATATTGGAAACACTTTACGAGAAGAAATAACGCATCGTACAAAAGTAGCTTGTATCTCCTAAACAACTCGTTGTAACTCGAAAAGATTTGGTGTGACATGTACGTCTAAACATGTAGCCTCAAAAGAGAACCCACAGGAGAATTTTCTTTCATCAAAATTGTCAGAAAACACGTTTTAAGGAAATCTCACATCGTGCAAAATTATCTTGTTTTTCCTAAACAACACGGTGTAACCCGAAAAGCTTTGGTGTTGAGTTTTTGTCTAAGAGTGTAGCCTCAAAAGGGAATGCACAGGAGATTTTTCTCTCGAACGAATATGTAAGAATACCACGTTATAAGGAAATACAGTGTTGCAGAGTAAAGACAAATAAGTACGTATTGAAAACACTTTACAAGAAGAAATAACGAATCGTAAAAAATTTGCTGGAATCTCGTAAACAACACGTTGCAACACGAAAAGATTTGGTGTGGCTCGTACATCTAAACGTGTAGCCTCAAAAGAGAACCCACAGGAGAACTTTCTTTCGTCAAAATTTCTCAGAAAACCACGTTTTAAGGATATCCCGCATCGTGCAAAATTATCTTGTTTTTCCTAAACAACACGTTGTAAATCGAAAAGCTTTTGTGTTGCGTGTATGTCTATGCATGTAGCCTCTAAAGAGAACGCACAGGAGACTTTTCTCTCCAAAGAACATGTAAGAATACAACGTTATAAGGAAATACAGTGTTGCAGAGTAAAGACAAATACGTACTTATTGGAAACACTTTACGAGAAGAAATAACGCATCGTACAAAATTAGCTTGTATCTCCTAAACAACACGTGGCAACTCGAAAAGATTTGGTGTGGCATGCACTTCTAAACGTGTAGCCTCAAAAGAGAACCAACAGGAGAATTATCGTTTGTCAAAATTTGTCAGAACACCACGTTTTAAGGAAATCCCGCATCATGCGAAATTATCTTGTTTTTCATAAACAACACGTTGTAACTCGAAAAGCTTTGGTGTTGCCTGTATGTCTAAGTGTGTAGCCTCAAAAGGGAACACACAGGATAGTTTTCTCTCGACAGAATATGTAAGAATACCACGTTATAAGGAAATACAGTGTTGCAGAATAAAGACAAATACGTACCTATTGAAAATACTTTACGAGAAGAAATAACGCATCATACAAAATTAGCTTGTATCTCCTAAACAACACGTGGTAACTCGAAAGGATTTGGTGTGGCGTGCACGTCTAAACGTGAAGCCTCAAAAGAGAACCCACAGGAGAATTTTCTTTCGTCAAAATTTGTCAGAAAACCACGTTTAAAGGAAATCCCGCATCGTGCGAAATTATCTTGTTTTTCATAAACAACACGTTCTAACTCGAAAAGCTTTGGTGTTGCCTGTATGTCTAAGTGTGTAGCCTCAAAAGGGAATGCACAGGATAGTTTTCTCTCAAAAGAATATGTAAGAATACCACGTTATAAGGAAATACAGTGTTGCAAAGTAAAGACAAATACGTAAGTATTGGAAACACTTTATGAGAAGAATTAATGCATCGTACAAAATTAGCTTGCATCTCTTAAACAACACGTTGTAACTCGAAAAGATTTGGTGTGGCATGTACATCTAAACATGGAGCCTCAAAAGAGAACCCACAGGAGAATTTTCTTTCGTCAAATTTTTTCAGAAAACCACGTTTTAAGGAAATCCCGCATCATGCGAAATCATCTTCTTTTTCCTAAACAACATGTTGTAACTCGAAAAGCGTTGGTGTTGCGTTTATGTGTAAGCGTGGAGACTCAAAAGAGAAAGCACAGGAGAGTTTTCTCTCAAAAGAATATGTAAGAATACCACGTTATAAGGAAATACAATTTTGCAGAGTAAAGACAAATAAGTACGTATTGGAAACACTTTACGAGAAGAAATAACGCATCCTAAACAACACGTTGTAACTCGAAAAGATTTGGTGTGACGTGTACGTATAAATGAGTAGCCTCAAAAGAGAACCCACACGAATATTTTCTTTCATCAAAATTTGTCAGAAAACACGTTTTAAGATAATCTCACATCGTGCGAAATAATCTTGTTTTTCCTAAACAACACGTTGTAACTCGAAAAGCTTTGGTGTTGAGTGTTTGTCTAAGCGTGTAGCCTCAAAAAGAGAACGCACAAGAGAGTTTTCTCTCGAAAGAATATGTAAGAATACCACGTTAGAAGGAAATACAGTGTTGCAGAGTAAAGACAAGTAAGTACTTATTGGAAACACTTTACGAGAGGAAATAACGCATCCTAAATAATTTGCTTGTATCTCCTAAACAACACGTTGTAACTCAAAAAGTTTTGGTGTGGCTCAAATGTCTGCATGTGTAGCCTCAAAAGAGAACCCACAGGAGAACTTTCTTTCGTCAAAATTTGTCAGAAAACCTCGTTTTAAGAAAATCCCGCATCGTGCAAAATTATCTTGTTTTTCCTAAACAACATGTTGTAACTCGAAAAGCTTTGGTGTTGCGTGTATGTCTAAGCCTGTAGCCTCTAAAGAGAACGCACAGGAGAGATTTCTCTCAAAAGAACATGTAAGAATACAACGTTATAAGGAAATACAGTGTTGCAGAGTAAAGACAAATAAGTAAATATTGGAAACACTTTATGAGAAGAAATAACGCATCGTACAAAATTAGCTTGTATCTCCTAAACAACACGTTGTAACTCGAAAGGATTTGGTGTGGCGTTTACTTCTAAACGTGGAGCCTCAAAAGAGAACCCACAGGATAATTTTCTTTCGTCAAAATTTGTCAGAAAATAACGCATCGTACAAAATTAGCTTGTATCTCCTAAACATCACGTGGTAACTCGAAAGGATTTGGTGTGGCGTGTACGTCTAAACGTGGAGCCTCAAAAGAGAACCCACAGGATAATTTTCTTTCGTCAAAATTTGTCAGAAAACCACGTTTTAAGGAAATCCCGCATCATGCGAAATAATCTTGTTTTTCATAAACAACACGTTGTAACTCGAAAAGCTTTGGTGTTGCCTGTATGTCTAAGTGTGTAGATTCAAAAGGGAACGCAGAGGATAGTTTTCTCTCGAAAGAATATGTAAGAATACCACGTTATAAGGAAATACAGTGTTGCAGAGTAAAGACAAATACGTACGTATTGGAAACACTTTATGAGAAGAATTAACACATCGTACAAAATTAGTTTGTATCTCCTAAACAACCCGTTGTAACTCGAAAGGATTTGGTGTGGCGTGTACATCTAAACATGTAGCCTCAAAAGAGAACCCACAGGAGAATTTTCTTTCGTCAAAATATTTCAGAAAACCACGTTTTAAGGAAATCCCGCATCGTGCGAAATCATCTTCTTTTTCCTAAACAACATGTTGTAATTCGAAAAGCTTTGGTGTTGCGTGTATGTGTAAGCGTGGAGCCTCAAAAGAGAATGCACAGGGGAGTTTTCTCTCGAAAGAATATGTAAGAATACCACGTTATAAGGAAATACAATTTTGCAGAGTAAAGACAAATAAGTACGTATTGGACACACTTTACGAGAAGAAATTACGCATCGTAAAAAATTAGCTTGTATCTCCTAAACAACACGTTGTAACTCGAATAGATTTGGTGTGACATGTACGTCTAAACGTGTAGCCTCAAAAGAGAACTCACAGGAGAATTTTCTTTCATCAAAATTTGTCAGAAAACACGTTTTAAGGAAATCTCGCATCGTGCAAAATTATCTTGCTTTTCCTAAACAACACAGTGTAACTTGAAAAGCTTTGGTGCTGAGTGTTTGTCTAAGCGTGTAGCCTCAAAAGAGAACGCACAGGAGAGTTTTCTCTCGAAAGAATATGTAAGTATACCACGTTATAAGGAAATACTGTGTTGCAGAGTAAAGACAAATAAGTACATATTGGAAACACTTTAGGAGAAGAAATACCGCATCGTAAAAAATTTGCTTGTATCTCCTAAACAACACGTTGTAACTCGAAAAGATTTGGTGTGGCTCATACCTCTACACGTGTAGCCTCAAAAGAGAACCCACAGGAGAACTTTCTTTCTTCAAAATTTGTCAGAAAACCACGTTTTAAGGAAATCCCGCATCGTGCAAAATCATCTCCGTTTTCCTAAACAACATGTTGTAACTCGAAAAGCTTTGGTGTTGCGTGTATGTGTAAGGATGGAGCCTCAAAAGAGAAGGCACAGGAGAGTTTTCCCTCGAAAGAATATGTAATAATACCATGGTATAAGGAAATACAATTTTGCAGAGTAAATACAAATAAGTACATATTGGAAACACTTTACGAGAAGTAATAACGCATCGTACAAAATTAACATGTGTCTCCTAAACAACACGTTGTAACTCGAAAAGATTTGGTGTTACGTGTATGTCTAAACGTGTAGCCTCAAAAGAGAACCCACAGGATAATTTTCTTTCATCAAAATTTGTCAGAAACCACGTTTTAAGGAAATCTCGCATCGTGCGAAATTATCTTGTTTTTCCTAAACAACACGTTGTAACTCGAAAAGCTTTGGTGTTGCGTGTATGTCTAATCTTGTAGCCTCAAATGAGAATGCACAGGAAAGTTTTCTCTCGAAAGAATATGTAAGAATACCACGTTATAAGGAAATACAGTGTAGCAGAGTAAAGACAAATAAGAATGTATTGGAAACACGTTAAGTGAAGAAATAATGCATCGTACTAAATTAGCTTGTATCTCCTAAGCAACACATGGTAACTCGAAAGGATTTGTTGTGGCGTGTATGTCTAAACGTGGAGTCTCAAAAGAGAACTCACAGGAGAACTTACTTTCGTCAAAATTTGTCAGAAAACCATGTTTTAAGGAAATCCCGCATCGTGCGAAATAATCTTGTTTTTCATAAACAACACGTTGAAACTCGAAAAGCTTTGGTGTTGCCTGTATGTCTAAGTGTGTAGCCTCAAAAGGGAACGCACAGGATAGTTTTCCCTCGAAAGAATAAGTAAGAATACCACGTTATAAGGAAATACAGTGTTGCAGAATAAAGACAAATACGTACGTATTGGAAACACTTTATGAGAAGAATTGACGCATCTTACAAAATTAGCTTGTATCTCCTAAACAACACTTTGTAACTCGAAAAGATTTGGTGTGGCGTGTACGTCTAAACATGTAGCCTCAAAAGAGAACCCACAGGAGAATTTTCTTTCGTCAAATTTTTTCAGAAAACCACGTTTTAAGGAAATCCCGCATCGTGCGAAATCATCTTCTTTTTCCTAAACAACATATTGTAACTCGAAAATCTTTGGAGTTGCATGTATGTGTAAGCGTGGAGCCTCAAAAGAGAAGGCACAGGAGCGTTTTCTCTCGAAAGAATATGTAAGAATACCACGTTATAAGGAAATACAATTTTGCAGAGTAAAGACAAATAGGTACATATTGGAAACACTTTACGAGAAGAAATAACGCATCGTACAAAATTAACTTGTATCTCCTAAACAACACGTTGTAACTCGAAAAGATTTGGTGTGACGTGTATGTCTAAACGTGTAGCCTCAAAAGAGAACCCACAGGAGAATTTTCTTTCATCAAAATTTATCAGAAACCACGTTTTAAGGAAATCTCGCATCGTGAAAAATTATCTTGTTTTTCCTAAACAACACGTTGTAACTTGAAAAGCTTTGTCGTTGCGTGTATGTCTAAGCATGTAGCCTCAAAAGAGAACACACAGGAGAGTTTTCCCTCAAAAGAATATGTAAGAATACCACGTTATAAGGAAATATAATTTTGCAGAGTAAAGACAAATAAGTACTTATTGGAAACACTTTATGAGGAGAAATAATGCATCATACAAAATTAGCTTGTATCTCGTAAACAACACGTTGTAACTCGTTAAGATTTGGTGTGACGTGTACGTCTAAACGTGTAGCCTCAAAAGAGAACCCACAGTAGAATTATCTTTCATCAAATTTTGTCAGAAAACCACGTTGTATGGAAATCTCACATCTTGCGAAATTATCTTGTTTTTCCTAAACAACACGCTGTAACTCGAAAAGCTTTGGCGTTGCGTGTATGTCTAAGCATGTAGCCCAAAAAAAAAAAAAAAAAAAAAAAAAAAAAAAAAAAAAAAAAAAACGCACAGTAGAGTTTTCCCTCGAAAGAATATGTAAGAATACCACGTTATAAGGAAATACAGTGTTGCAGAGTAAAGACAATTAAGTACATATTGGAAATACTTTACGAGAAGAAATAACGCATCGTACGAAATTAGCTTGTATCTCCTAAACAACACGTTGTAACTCGAAAAGATTTGGTGTGACGTGTACGTCTAAACATGTAGCCTCAAAAGAGAACCCACAGGAGAACTTTCTTCAGTCAAAATTTTTCAGAAAACCAAGTTTTATGGAATCTCGCATCGTGCGAAATTATCTTGTTTTTCCTAAACAGCACGCTGTAACTCGAAAAGCTTTGGTGTTGCGTGTATGTCTAAGCGTGTAGCCAAAAAAAAAAGCACACAGGAGAGTTTTCCCTCGAAAGAATATGTAAGAATACCACGTTATAAGGAAATACAGTGTTGCAGAGTAAAGACAATTAAGTACATATTGGACACACTTTACAAGAAGAAATAACGCATCGAACAAAATTTGCTTGTATCTCCTAAACAACAAGTTGTAACTCGAAAAGATTTGGTGTGGCGTGTACGTCTAAACCTGTAGCCTCAATAGACAACGCACAGGAGAACTTTCTTTCGTCAAAATTTGTCAGAAAACCACGTTTTAAGGATATCCCGCATCGTGCAAAATTATCCTGTTTTTCCTAAACAACACGTTGTAACTCGAAAAGCTTTGGTGTTGCGTGTATGTCTAAGCGTGTAGCCTCTAAAGAGAACGCACCGGAGAGTTTTCTCTCGAAAGAACATGTAAGAATACAATGTTATAAGGAAATACAGTGTTGCAGAGTAAAGACAAATACGTAAATATTGGAAACACTTTACGAGAATAAATAATGCATCGTACAAAATTAGCTTGTATCTCCTAAACAACACGTGGTAATTCCAAAGGGTATGGTGTGGCGTGCACGTCTAAACGTGTAGCCTCAATAGAGAACCCACAGGAGAATTTTCTTTCGTCAAAATTTGTCAGAACACCAAGTTTTAAGGAAATCACGCATCGTGCGAAATTATCTTGTTTTTCATAAACAACACGTTGTAACTTGACAAGCTTTGGTGTTGCCTGTATGTCTAAGTGTGTAGCCTCAAAAGGGAACGCACAGGATAGTTTTCTCTCGAAAGAATGTGTAAGAATACCACGTTATAATGAAATACAGTGTTGCAGAGTAAAGACAAATACGTACGTATTGGAAACACTTTATGAGAAGAAATAAAGCATCGTACAAAATTAGCTTGTATCTCCTAAACAACACGTGGTAACTCGAAAGGATTAGGTGTGACATGCACGTCGAAACGTGAAGCCTCAAAAGAGAACAAACAGAATAATTTTCTTTCGTCAAAATTTGTCAGAAAACCATGTTTTAAGGAAATCCGGCATCGTGCGAAAGTATCTTGTTTTTTATAAACAACACGTTGTAACTCAAAAAGCTTTGGTGTTGCCTGTATGTCTAAGTGTTTAGCCTCAAAAGGGAATGCACAGGATAGTTTTCTCTCGAAAGAATATGTAAGAATACCACGTTATAAGGAAATACAGTGTTGCAGAGTAAAGACAAATACGTACGTATTGGAAACACTTTATGAGAATTAACGCATTATAAAAAATTAGCTTGTATCTCCTAAACAACACAATGTAACTCGAAAAGATTTGGTGTGACGTGTACGTCTAAATATGTAGCCTCAAAAGTGAACCCACAGGAGAATTTTCTTTCGTCAAAATTTTTCAGAAAACCAGGTTTTTAGGAAATCCCGCATCATGCGAAATCATCTTCTTTTTCCTAAACAACACGTTGTAACTCGAAAAGCTTTGGTGTTGCGTGTTTGTCTAATCGTGTAGCCTCAAAAGAGAACACACAGGAGAGTTTTCTCTCGAAAGAATATGTACGAATACCACGTTATAAGGAAATACAGTGTTGCAGAGTAAAGACAAATACATACGTATTGGAAACACTTTACGAGAAGAAATAACGCATCGTACAATTTTTTTCTGTGTCTCCTAAACAACACGTTGTAACTGAAAAATATTTGGTGTGGCTCGTACGTCTACACGTGTAGCCTCAAAAGAGAACCTACAGGAGAACTTTCTTTTGTCAAAATTTGTCAGAAAACCACGTTTTAAGGAAATCCCGCTTCGTGCGAAATTATCTTGTTTTTCCTAAACAACACGTTGTAACTCGAAAAGCTTTGGTGTTGCGTGTATGTCTGAGCATGTAGCCTCTAAAGAGAATGCACAGGAGAGTTTTCTCTCGAAAGAACATGTAAGAATACAACGTTATAAGGAAATACAGTGTTGCAGAGTAAAGACAAATACATATGTATTGGAACCACTTTACGAAAAGAAATAACGCATCATACAAAATTAGCTTGTATCTCTTAAACAACACGTTGTAACTCGAAAGGATTTGGTGTGGCGTGCACGTCTAAACGTGTAGCCTCAAAACAGAAGCCACAGGAGAATTTTCTTTCGTCAAAATTTGTCAGAAAATCACGTTTTAAGGAAATCCCGCATCGTACAAAATTATCTTGTTTTCCATAAACAACACGTTGTAACTCGAAAAGCTTTGGTGTTGCCTGTATGTCTAAGTGTGTAGCCTCAAAAGGGAACGCACAGGATAGTTTTCTCTCGAAGGAATATGTAAGAATACCACGTTATAAGGAAATATAATGCTGCAGTATAAAGACAAATATGTACTTATTGGAAACACTTTATGAGAAGAATTAACGCATCGTAAAAAATTAGCTTATATCTCCTAAACAACACGTTGTAATTCGAAAAGATTTGGTGTGGCTCGTACCTCTACACGTGTAGCCTCAAAAGAGAACCCACAGGAGAACTTTCTTTCGTCAAAATTTTTCAGAAAACCACGTTTTATGGAAATCTCGCATCGTGCTAACTTATCTTGTTTTTCCTAAACAACACATTGTAACTCGAAAAGCTTTGGCGTTGCATGTTTGTCTAAGCGTGTCCCCTCAAAAGAGAACGCACAGGAGAGTTTTCCCTCGAAATAATATGTAAGAATACCATGTTATAAGGAAATACAGTGTAGCAGATTAAAGACAAATAAGTACGTATTAGAAACACTTTACGAGAAGAAATAATGCTTCGTACAAAATTAGCTTGTATCTCCTAAACAACACGTGGTAACTTGAAAGGATTTGGTGTGGCGTGTACGTCTAAACGTGTAGCCTCAAAAGAGAACCCACAGGAGAATTTTCTTTATTCAAAATTTTTCAGAAAACCACATTTTAAGGAAATCCCGCATCGTGCAAAATCATCTTCTTTTTCCTAAACAACATGTTGTAACTCGAAAAGCTATGGTGTTGCGTGTATGTGTAAGCGTGGAGCCTCAAAAGAGAAGGCACAGGAGAGTTTTCACTCCAAAGAATATGTAAGAATACCACGTTATAAGGAAATACAATTTTGCAGAGTAAAGACAAATAAGTACATATTGGAAACACTTTACGAGAAGAAATAACGCATCTTACAAAATTAGCTTGTATCTCCTAAACAACACGTTGTAACTCGAAAGGATTTGGTGTGACGTGTACGTCTAAAAGTGTAGCCTCAAACGAGGACACACAGGAGAATTTTCTTTCATCAAAATTTGTCAGAAACCACGTTTTAAGGAAGTCTCGCATCGTGCGAAATTATCTTGTTTTTCCTAAACAACACGTTGTAACTCGAAAAGCTTTGGTGTTGCGTGTATGTCTACGCGTGTAGCCTCAAAAGAGAACGCACAGGAGAGTTTTCTCTCGAAAGAATATGTAAGAATACTACGTTATAAGGAAATACAGTGTTGCAGAGTAAAGACAACTACGTACGTATTGGAAACACTTTAAGAGGAGAAATATCGCATCCTAGAAAATTAGCTTGTATCTCCTAAACAACACGTAGTAACTCGAAAAGATTTGGTGTGGCTCGTACCTCTACACGTGCAGCCTCAATAGAGAACCCACAGGAGAACTTTGTTTTGTCAAAATTTTTCAGAAATCCACGTTTAATGGAAATCTCGTATCGTGCGAAATTATCTTGTTTTTCCTAAACAACACGTTGTGACTCCAAAAGCTTTGGCGTTGCGTGTTTGTCTAAGCGTGTAACCTCAAAAGAGAATGCACAGGATTGTTTTCCCTCGAAAGAATATGTAAGAATACCACGTTATAAGGAAATACAGTGTTGCAGAGTAAAGACAAATAAGTACGTATTGGAAACACTATATGAGAAGAAATAACGCATTGTACAATATTTGCTTGTATCTCCTAAACAACACGTTGTAACTCAAAAATATTTCGTGTGGCTCGTATGTCTACACGTTTAGCCTCAAAAGAGAACACACAGGAGAACTTTCTTTCTTCAAAATTTGTCAGAAAACCACGTTTTAAGGAAATCCCGCATCGTGCAAAATTATCTTGTTTTTCCTAAACAACACGTTGTAACTCGAAAAGCTTTGGTGTTGCGTGTATGTCTGAGCATGTAGCCTCTAAAGAGAATGCACAGGAGAGTTTTCTCTCGAAAGAACATGAAAGAATACAACGTTATAAGGAAATACAGTGTTGCAGAGTAAAGACAAATACGTACATATTGGAAACACTTTACGAGAAGAAATAACGCATCATACAAAATTAGCTTGTATCTCCTAAACAACACGTGGTAACTCGAAAGGATTTGGTGTGGCGTGTACATCTAAACGTGTAGCCTCAAAAGAGAACCCACAGGAGAATTTTCTTTCGTCAAAATTTGTCAGAAAACCACGTTTTATGGAAATCTCGCATCATGCCAAATTATCTTGTTTTTCCTAAACAACACATTGTAACTCGAAAAGCTTTGGCGTTGCATGTTTGTCTAAGCGTGTCCCCTCAAAAGAGAACGCACAGGAGAGTTTTTCCTCGAAATAATATGTAAGAATACCACGTTATAAGGAAATACAGTGTTGCAGAGTAAAGACAAATAAGTACGTATCGGAAACACTTTACAAGAAGAAATAACGCATCGTACAAAATTAGCTTGTATCTCCTAAACAACACGTGGTAACTCGAAAGGATTTGGTGTGGCATGTACGTCTAAACGTGTAGCCTCAAAAGAGAACCCACAGGAGAATTTTCTTACTTCAAAATTTTTCAGAACACCTCGTTTTAAGGAAATGCCACATCGTGCGAAATCATCTTCTTTTTCCTAAACAACATGTTGTAACTCGAAAAGCTTTGGTGTTGCGTGTATGTGTAAACGTGTAGCCTCAAAAGAGAAGGCACAGGAGAATTTTCTCTCGAAAGAATATGTAAGAATATCACGTTATAAGGATATACAATTTTGCAGAGTAAAGACAAATAAGTACATATTGGAAACACTTTACGAGAAGAAATAACGCATCGTAAAAAATTAGCTTGTATCTCCTAAACAACACGTTGTAACTCGAAAAGATTTTGTGTGACGTGTAAGTCTAAAAGTGTAGCCTCAAACGAGAACCCACAGGAGAATCTTCTTTCATCAAAATTTGTCAGAAACCACGTTTTAAGGAAATCTCACATCGTACGAAATTATCTTGTTTTTCCTAAACAACACGTTGTAACTCGAAAAGCTTTTGTGTTGCGTGTATGTGTAAGCGTGTAGCCTCAAAAGAGAAGGCACAGGAGAATTTTCTCTCGAAAGAAGATGTAAGAATATCACGTTATAAGGAAATACAATTTTGCAGAGTAAAGACAAATAAGTACATATTGGAAACACTTTACGAGAAGAAATAACGCATCGTACAAAATTAGCTTGTATCTCCTAAACAACACGTTGTAACTCGAAAAGATTTGGTGTGACGTGTAAGTCTAAAAGTGTAGCCTCAAACGAGAACCCACAGGAGAATCTTCTTTCATCAAAATTTGTCAGAAACCACGTTTTAAGGAAATCTCACATCGTACGAAATTATCTTGTTTTTCCTAAACAACACGTTGTAACTCGAAAAGCTTTTGTGTTGCGTGTATGTGTCAGCGTGTAGCCTCAAAAGAGAAGGCACAGGAGAATTTTCTCTCGAAAGAAGGTGTAAGAATATCACGTTATAAGGAAATACAATTTTGCAGAGTAAAGACAAATAAGTACATATTGGAAACACTTTACGAGAAGAAATAATGCATCGTACAAAATTAGCTTGTATCTCCTAAACAACACGTTGTAACTGGAAAAGATTTGGTGTGACGTGTAAGTCTAAAAGTGTAGCCTCAAACGAGAACCCACAGGAGAATCTTCTTTCATCAAAATTTGTCAGAAACCAAGTTTTAAGGAAATCTCGCATCGTACGAAATTATCTTGTTTTTCCTAAACAACACGTTGTAACTCGAAAAGCTTTGGTGTTGCGTGTATGTCTAAGCCTGAGCCTCAAAAGAGAGCACACAGGAGAGTTTTCGCTCGAAAGAATATGTAAGAATACCACGTTATAAGGAAATACAGTGTTGCAGAGTAAAGACAAATACTATTGGAAACACTTTAAGAGAAGAAATAAGGCAACGTAAAAAATTAGCTTGTATCTCCTAAACAACAAGTTGTAACTCGAAAAGATTTGGTGTGACTCGTACCTCTACACATGTAGTCTCAAAAGAGAACCCACAGGAGAACTTTGTTTCGTCAAAATTTTTCAGAAAACCACGTTTTATGGAAATCTCGCATCCTGTGAAATTATCTTGTTTTTCCTAAACAACACATTGTAACTCGAAAAGCTCTGGCGTTGCGTGTATGTCTAAGCGTATGGCCTCTAAAGAGAACGCACAGGAGAGTTTTCTCTTGAAAGAATATGTAAGAATACAACGTTATAAGGAAATACAGTGTTGCAGAGTAAAGACAAATACGTACTTATTGGAAACACTTTACGAGAAGAAATAACGAATCATACAAAATTAGCTTGTATCTCCTAAACAACACGTGGTAAATCGAAAGGATTTGGTGTGGCGTGTACGTCTAAACGTGTAGCCTCAAAAGAGAACCCACTGAAGAATTATCTTTCGTCAAAATGTTTCAGAAAACTACGTTTTAAGGAAATCCCGCATCGTGCGAAATTATCTTGTTTTTCATAAACAACACGTTGTAACTCGAAAAGCTTTGGTGTTGCCTGTATGTCTAAGTGTGTATCCTAAAAAGGGAACGCACAGGATAGTTTTCTCTCGTAAGAATATATAAGAATACCACGTTATAAGGAAATACAGTGTTGCAGAGTAAAGACAAGTACTTACATATTGGAAACACTTTACGAGAAGAAGTAACGCATCTTACAAAATTATGCTTGTATCTCCGAAACAACATGTTGTAATTCGAAAAGATTTGGTGTGGCATGTACGTCTAAACGTGTAGCCTCAAAAGAGAACCCACAGGAGAATTTTCTTTCGACAAAATTTTTCAGAAAACCTCGTTTTAAGGAAATCCTGCATCGTGCGAAATCATCTTCTTTTCCCTAAACAACATGTTGTAACTCGAAAAGATTTGGTGTTGTGTGTATGGGTAAGCATGGATCCTCAAAAGAGAAGGCACAGGAGAGTTTTCTCTCGAAAGAATATTTAAGAATACCACGTTATAAGGAAATACAATTTTGCAGAGTAAAGACAAATAAGTACATATTGGAAACACTTTACGAGAAGAAATAACTCATCATACAAAATTAGCTTGTATCTCCTAACAACACCTTGTAACTCGAAAAGATTTGGTGTGAGGTGTACGTTTAAACGTGTAGCCTCAAAAGAGAACCCACAGGAGAACTTTCTTTCATCAAAATTTGTCGGAAACCACGTTTTAAGGAAATCTCGCATCCTGCGATATTATCTTGTTTTTCCTAAACAACACGTTGTAACTCGAAAAGCTTTGGTGTTGCATGTATGTCTAAGCTTGTAGCCTCAAAAGAGAACGAACAGGAGAGTTTTCTCTCGAAAGAATATGTAAGAATACCACGTTATAAGGAAATACAGTGTTGCAGAGTAAAGACAAATACGTACCTATTGGAAACTCTTTAAGAGAAGTAAGTTACAACGTGTTGTTTAGGAACTAGAAGCTAATTTTGTAAGATGCGTTATTTCTTCTCTAAAGTGTTTCCAATACGTACGTATTTGCCTTTAGTCTGCAACACTGTATTTCCTTATAACGTGGTATTCTTATATCTTCTTTCGAGAGAAAACTCTCCTGTGTGTCCTCTTTTGAGGCTACACACTTAGACATACACGCAACACCAAAGCTTTTCGCGTTAAAACGTGTTGTTTAGGAAAAACAAGATAATTTCGCACGATTAGGAATTTCCTTAATACGTGGTTTTCTGACAAATTTTGACCAAAGAAAATTCTACTATGGGTTCTCTTTTGAGACTACACGTTTAGACGTACAGGCCACACCAAATCTTTTTAAGTTACAACGTGTTGGTTAGGAGATACAAGCTAATTTTGTACGATGCGTTATTTCTTCTCGTAAAGTTTTTCCAATAAGTAAGTATTTGTCTTTACTGAGCAACACTGTATTTCCTTATAACATGGTATTCTTACATATTTTTTCGAGAGAAAACTCTCCTGTGCATTCCCATTTGAGGCTACACGCTTAGACATACAAGCAACAGCAAAGCTTTTCGAGTTACAACGTGTTGTTTAGGAAGAACAAGATAATTTCTCATGATGCGGGATTTCCATAAAACATGGTTTTCTGACAAATTTTGAAGAAAGAAAATTGTCCTGTGGGTTCTCTTTTGAGGCTACACGTTTAGACATACACGCGACACCAAATCTTTTTGAGTTCCAACTTGTTGTTTAGGAGATACAAGCTAATTTTTTTACGATGCGTTATTTCGTCTCGTAATGTTTAAGTGTTTCCAATACGTATGTATTTGCCTTTATTCTGCAACACTGTATTTCCTTAAAATGTGGTATTCCTACATATGCTTTCGGGAGAAAACTCCCCTGTGCATTCTCTTTTGAGGCTACACCTTAGACGTACACGCCACACCAAATCTTTTTGAGTTACAACTTGTTGTTTAGGAGATACAAGCTAATTTTTTAAAGATGAATTATTTATTCTCGTAAAGTTTAAGTGTTTCCAATACGTATGTATTTGCCTCTACTCTGCAACACTGTATTTCCTTATAACGTGATATTCTTACATATTCTTTCGAGAGAAAACTCTCCTGTGCGTTCTCTTTGGAGGCTACATGCTTAGACATTCACGCAACACCAAAGCTTTTCGAGTTACAACGTGTTGTTTAAGAAAAACAAGATAATTTCGCATGATGCGGGATTTCCATAAAACGTGGTTTTCTGACAAATTTTGAGGAAAGAAAATTCTTCTGTGGGTTCTTTTTTGAGGCTGCACGTTTAGACGTACACGCCACACCAAATCCTTTCGAATTATAACGTGTTGTTTAGGATATACAAACTAATTTTGTACTACGTGTTATTTCTTCTCGTAAAGCTTAAGTGTTTCCAATAAGTATGTATTTGTCTTTACTCTGCAACACTGTATTCCCTTATAACGTGGTATTCTTACATATTCTTTCGAGAGAAAACTCTCCTGTGCGTTCTCTTTTGAGGCTACACGCTTAGACATACACGCAACACCAAAGCTTTTTGAGTTGCAACATGTTGTTTCCAATAAGTACATATTTGTCTATACTCTGCAACACTGTATTTCCTAATAACGTGGTATTCTCACATATTCTTTCGAGAGAAAACTATCCTGTGCGTTCTCTTTGGAGGCTACACGCTTAGTGTTTCCAATAAGTATGTATTTGTCTTTACTCTGCAACATTGTATTTCCTTATAACGTGGTATTCCTACATATTCTTACGGGAGAAAACTCTCCTGTACGTTCTCTTTTGAGGCTACACCCTTAGACATATATGCAACATCAAAGCTTTTCGAGTTACAACATGTTGTTTAGGAAAAACAAGATAATTTCGCACGATGCAGGATTTCCTTAAAACGTGGTTTTCTGACAAATTTTGACGAAAGAAAACCCTCCTGTGGGTTCTCCTTTGAGGCTACATGTTTAGTCGTACACGCCACAACAAATCTTTTCGAGTTGCAACGTGTTGTTTAGGAGATACAAGCTAATTTTGCATGATGCGTTATTTCTTCTCGTAAAGTGTTTCCAATAAGTACATATTTGTCTATACTCTGCAACACTGTATTTCCTTATAACGTGGTATTCTTACATATTCTTTCGAGAGAAAACTATCCTGTGCGTTCTCTTTGGAGGCTACACGCTTAGACATACACGCACCACCAAAGCTTTTCGAGTTACAACGTGTTGATTAGGAAAAACAGGATAATTTCGCACGATGCGGGATTTCCTTAAAATGTGGTTTTCTGACGAATTTTGACGTAAGAAAATTCTCCTGTGGGTTCTCTTTTGAGGCTACACATTTAGACGTGCACGCCACACCAAATCTTTTTGAGTTACCACGTGTTGTTTAGGAGATACAAGCAAATTTTGTACCATGCATTATTTCTTCTCATAATATGTTTCCAATACGTATGTATTTGTCTTTACTCTGCAGCAATATATTTCCTTATAACGTGGTATTCTTACATATTCTTTCGAGAGAAAACTCTCCTGTGCATTCTCTTTTGAGGCTACACGCTTACACATACACCCAACACCAAAGCTTTTCGAGTTACAATGTTTTGTTTATGAAAAACAAGATAATTGCGCACGATGCGGGATTTCCTTAAAACGTGGTTTTCTGAAAATTTTGACGAAAGAAAATTCTCCTGTGGGTTCTCTTTTGAGGCTACATGTTTAGACGTACACGCCACACCAAATCTTTTCGAGTTACAACGTGTTGTTTAGGAGATACAAGCTAATTTTGTACGATGCGTTATTTCTTCTCCTAAAGTGTTTCCAATATGTACGTATTTGTCTTTACTCTACAACACTGTATTTCCTTATAACATGGTATTCGTACATATTCTTTCGAGAGAAAACTCTCCTGTGCATTCTCTTTTGAGGCTACACGCTTAGACATACACGCAACACCAAAGCATTTCGAGTTAGAACGTGTTGTTTAGGAAAAACAAGATAATTTCGCACGATGCGGGAATTCCTTAAAACGTGGTTTTCTGACAAATTTTGAGGAAATAAAATTCTCCTGTGGGTTTTCATTTGAGGCTAAACGTTTAGACGTACACGCCACACCAAATGTTTTCGAGTTACAACGTGTTCTTTAGGAGATACAAGCTAATTTTTTACGATGCTTTATATCTTCTTGTAAAGTTTAAGTGTTTCCAAAAGGAACGTATTTATCTTTAATTTGCCACAATGTATTTCCTTATAACGTGGTATTCTTACATACTCGTTCGAGAGAAATCTCTCCTGTGCGTTCTCTTTTGAGGCTACATGCTTAGACATACACGCAACACCAAAGATTTTCGAGTTACAATGTGTTGTTTAGGAAAAACAAGATAGTTTCGCATGATGCAGGATTTCCTTAATAAGTGGTTTTCTGACAAATTTTGACGAAAGAAAATTCTCCTGTGGGTTCTCTTTTGAGGCTACACGTTTAGACGTACATGCCACACCAAATCTTTTCGAGTTACAACGTGTTGTTTAGGAGATACAAACTAATTTTTTACGATGCGTTATTTCTTCTCATAGAGTGTTTCAAATACATATGTATTTGTCTTTACTCTGCAAAACTGTATTTCCTTATAATGTGGTATTCTTACATGTTCTTTCGAGAGAAAACTCTCCTGTGCGTTCTCTTTTGAGGCTACACGCTTAGATATACACGCAACATCAAAGCTTTTCGAGTTACAACGTGTTGTTTAGGAAAAACAAGATAATTACGCACGATGAGTGATTTCCTTAAAACATGGATTTCTGACAAATTTTACGAACAAAAATTCTCCTGTGGGTTCTCTTTTGAGGCTACACGTTTAGACGTACACACCACACCAAATCTTTTCGAGTTACAATGTGTTGTTTAGGAGATACAAGCTAATTTTGTACGATGCGTTATTTCTTCTCATAAAGTTTTTCCAATAAGTATTTGTCTTTACTCTGCAACACTGTATTTCCTTATAACGTGGTATTCTTACATATTTTTTCGAGAGAAAACTCTCCTGTGCGTTCTCATTTGAGGCTACACGCTGAGACATACACGCAACAGCAAAGCTTTTCGAGTTACAACGTGTTGTTTAGGAAGAACAAGATAATTTCTCACGATGCAGGATTTCCTTAAAACGTGGTTTTCTGACAAATTTTGACGAAAGAAAATTCTCCTGTGGGTTCTCTTTTGAGGCTAAACGTTTAGACGTACACGCCACACCAAATCTTTTTGAGTTGCAACTTTTTGTTTAGGAGATATAAGCTAATTTTTTTTACAATGAATTATTTCTTCTCGTAAAGTTTAAGTGTTTCCAATACTTATGTATTTGCCTCTACTCTGCAACACTGTATTTCCTTATAACGTGGTATTATTACATATTCTTTTGAGAGAAAAGTCTCCTGTGCGTTCTTTTTGGAGGCTACACACTTAGACATTCACGCAACACGAAAGTTTTCGAGGTACAACTTGTTGTTTAGGAAAAACAAGATAATTTCGCATGATGCGGGATTTCCTTAAAATGTGGTTTTCTGACAAATTTGACGAAAGAAAATTCTCCTGTGGGTTCTCTTTTGAGGATTCACGTTTAGACGTACACGCCACACCAAATCCTTTTGTGTTCTAACGTGTTGTTTAGGATATACAAGCTAATTTTGTACTATGTGTTATTTCTTCTCGTAGAGCTTAAGTGTTTCCAATATGTATGTATTTGTCTTTACTCTGCAACACTGTATTTCCTTATAACGTAGTATTCCTACTTTTCTTTCGGGAGAAAACTCTCCCGTGCGTTCTCTTTTGAGGCTACATGTTTAGACGTACACGCCACACCAAATCTTTTTGAGTTGCAACTTGTTGTTTAGGAGATACAAGCTAATTTTTTTACAATGAATTATTTCTTCTCGTAGAGTTTAAGTGTTTCCAATACGTATGTATTTGCCTCTACTCTGCAACACTGTATTTCCTTATAACGTGGTATTCTTACATATTCTTTCGAGAGAAAAGTCTCCTGTGCGTTCTTTTTGGAGGCTACACACTTAGACATTCACGCAACACGAAAGTTTTCGAGGTACAACGTGTTGTTTAGGAAAAACAAGATAATTTCGCATGATGCGGGATTTCCTTAAAATGTGGTTTTCTGACAAATTTGACGAAAGAAAATTCTCCTGTGGGTTCTCTTTTGAGGATTCACGTTTAGACGTACACGCCACACCAAATCCTTTTGTGTTCTAACGTGTTGTTTAGGATATACAAGCTAATTTTGTACTATGTGTTATTTCTTCTCGTAAAGCTTAAGTGTTTCCAATATGTATGTATTTGTCTTTACTCTGCAACACTGTATTTCCTTATAACGTAGTATTCCTACTTTTCTTTCGGGAGAAAACTCTCCCGTGCGTTCTCTTTTGAGGCTACATGTTTAGACGTACACGCCACACCAAATCTTTTTGAGTTGCAACTTGTTGTTTAGGAGATACAAGCTAATTTTTTTACAATGAATTATTTCTTCTCGTAGAGTTTAAGTGTTTCCAATACGTATGTATTTGCCTCTACTCTGCAACACTGTATTTCCTTATAACGTGGTATTCTTACATATTCTTTCGAGAGAAAACTCTCCTGTGCGTTCTTTTTGGAGGCTACACACTTAGACATTCATGCAACACGAAAGCTTTTCGAGGTACAACGTGTTGTTTAGGAAAAACAAGATAATTTCGCATGATGCGGGATTTCCTTAAAACGTTGTTTTCTGACAAATTTGACGAAAGAAAATTCTCCTGTGGATTCTCTTTTGAGGATTCACGTTTAGTCGTTCACGCCACACCAAATCTTTTCGAGTTACAACGTGTTGTTTAGGAGATACAAGCTAAGTTTGCATGATGTGTTATTTCTTTTCGTAAAGTGTTTCCAATATGTATGTATTTGTCTTTACTCTGCAACACTGTATTTCCTTATAATGTGGTATTCTTACATATTCTTTCGAGAGAAAACTATCCCTTGCGTTCTCTTTGGAGGCTACACGCTTAGACATACACGCACCACCAAAGCTTTTCGAGTTACAACGTGTTGATTAGAAAAAACAAGATAATTTCCCACGATGCGGGATTTCCTTAAAAAGTGGTTTTCTGACAAATTTTGACGTAAGAAAATTCTCCTGTGGGTTCTCTTTTGAGGCTACACATTTAGACGTGCACGCCACACCAAATCTTTTTGAGTTACCACGTGTTGTTTAGGAGATACAAGCAAATTTTGTACCATGCATTATTTCTTCTCATAATATGTTTCCAATACGTATGTATTTGTCTTTACTCTTTAGCAATATATTTCCTTTTAACTTGGTATTCTTACAAATTCTTTCGAGAGAAAACTCTCCTGTGCATTCTCTTTTGAGGCTACACGCTTACACATACACCCAACACCAAAGCTTTTCGAGTTACAATGTTTTGTTTATGAAAAACAAGATAATTGCGCACAATGCGGAATTTCCTTAAAACGTGGTTTTCTGACAAATTTTGACGAAAGAAAATTCTCCTGTGGGTTCTCTTTTGAGGCTACATGTTTAGACGTACACGCCACACCAAATCTTTTCGAGTTACAACGTGTTGTTTAGGAGATACAAGCTAATTTTGTACGATGCGTTATTTCTTCTCCTAAAATGTTTCCAATATGTACGTATTTGTCTTTACTCTACAACACTGTATTTCCTTATAACATGGTATTCGTACATATTCTTTCGAGAGAAAACTCTCCTGTGCATTCTCTTTTGAGGCTACACGCTTAGACATACACGCAACACCAAAGCATTTCGAGTTAGAACGTGTTGTTTAGGAAAAACAAGATAATTTCTCATGATGCGGGAATTCCTTAAAACGTGGTTTTCTGACAAATTTTGAGGAAATAAAATTCTCCTGTGGGTTTTCATTTGAGGCTAAACGTTTAGACGTACACGCCACACCAAATGTTTTCGAGTTACAACGTGTTCTTTAGGAGATACAAGCTAATTTTTTACGATGCTTTATATCTTCTTGTAAAGTTTAAGTGTTTCCAAAAGGAATGTATTTATCTTTAATTTGCCACAATGTATTTCCTTATAACGTGGTATTCTTACATACTCGTTCGAGAGAAATCTCTCCTGTGCGTTCTCTTTTGAGGCTACATGCTTAGACATACACGCAACACCAAAGATTTTCGAGTTACAATGTGTTGTTTAGGAAAAAGAAGATAGTTTCGCATGATGCGGGATTTCCTTAATAAGTGGTTTTCTGACAAATTTTGACGAAAGAAAATTCTCCTGTGGGTTCTCTTTTGAGGCTACACGTTTAGACGTACATGCCACACCAAATCTTTTCGAGTTACAACGTGTTGTTTAGGAGATACAAACTAATTTTTTACGATGCGTTATTTCTTCTCATAGAGTGTTTCAAATACATATGCATTTGTCTTTACTCTGCAAAACTGTATTTCCTTATAATGTGGTATTCTTACATCTTCTTTCGAGAGAAAACTCTCCTGTGCGTTCTCTTTGGAGGCTACACGCTTAGACATACACGCAACACCAAAGCTTTTCGAGTTACAACGTGTTGTTTAGGAAAAACAAGATAATTACGCACGATGAGTGATTTCCTTAAATCATGGATTTCTGACAAATTTTACGAACAAAAATTCTCCTGTGGGTTCTCTTTTGTGGCTACACGTTTAGACGTACACACCACACCAAATCTTTTCGAGTTACAATGTGTTGTTTAGGAGATACAGGCTAATTTTGTACGATGCGTTATTTCTTCTCATAAAGTTTTTCCAATAAGTATTTGTCTTTACTCTGCAACACTGTATTTCCTTATAACGTGGTATTCTTACATATTTTTTCGAGAGAAAACTCTCCTGTGCGTTCTCATTTGAGGCTACACGCTGAGACATACACGCAACAGCAAAGCTTTTCGAGTTACAACGTGTTGTTTAGGAAGAACAAGATAATTTCTCACGATGCGGGATTTCCTTAAAACGGGTTTTCTGACAAATTTTGACGAAAGAAAATTCTCCTGAGGGTTCTCTTTTGAGGCTAAACGTTTAGACGTACACGCCACACCAAATCTTTTTGAGTTGCAACTTTTTGTTTAGGAGATACAAGCTAATTTTTTTACAATGAATTATTTCTTCTTGTAAAGTTTAAGTGTTTCAAATACGTATGTTTTTGCCTCTACTCTGCAACACTGTATTTCCTTATAACGTGGTATTCTTACATATTCTTTCGAGAGAAAAGTCTCCTGTGCGTTCTTTTTGGAGGCTACACACTTAGACATTCACGCAACACGAACGTTTTCGAGGTACAACGTGTTGTTTAGGAAAAACAAGATAATTTCGCATGATGCGGGATTTCCTTAAAATATGGTTTTCTGACAAATTTGACGAAAGAAAATTCTCCTGTGGGTTCTCTTTTGAGGATTCACGTTTAGACGTACACGCCACACCAAATCCTTTTGTGTTCTAACGTGTTGTTTAGGATATACAAGCTAATTTTGTACTATGTGTTATTTCTTCTCGTAAAGCTTAAGTGTTTCCAATATGTATGTATTTGTCTTTACTCTGCAACACTGTATTTCCTTATAACGTAGTATTCCTACTTTTCTTTCGGGAGAAAACTCTCCCGTGCGTTCTCTTTTGAGGCTACATGTTTAGACGTACACGCCACACCAAATCTTTTTGAGTTGCAACTTGTTGTTTAGGAGATACAAGCTAATTTTTTTACAATGAATTATTTCTTCTCGTAGAGTTTAAGTGTTTCCAATACGTATGTATTTGCCTCTACTCTGCAACACTGTATTTCCTTATAACGTGCTTTCTTACATATTCTTTCGAGAGAAAACTCTCCTGTGCGTTCTTTTTGGAGGCTACACACTTAGACATTCATGCAACATGAAAGCTTTTCGAGGTACAACGTGTTGTTTAGGAAAAACAAGATAATTTCGCATGATGCGGGATTTCCTTAAAACGTTCTTTTCTGACAAATTTGACGAAAGAAAATTCTCCTGTGGGTTCTCTTTTGAGGATTCACGTTTAGACGTACACGCCACACCAAATCCTTTTGAGTTCTAACGTGTTGTTTAGGATATACAAGCTAATTTTGTACTATGTGTTATTTCTTCTCGTAAAGCTTAAGTGTTTCCAATATGTATGTATTTGTCTTTACTCTGCAACACTGTATTTCCTTATAACGTAGTATTCCTACTTTTCTTTCGGGAGAAAACTCTCCCGTGCGTTCTCTTTTGAGGCTACACGTTTAGATGTACACGCCACACCAAATCTTTTTGAGTTACAACTTGTTGTTTATGAGATACAAGCTAATTTTTTAACGATGAATTATTTCTTCTCGTAAAGTTTAAGTGTTTCCAATATGTATATATTTGCCTCTACTCTGCAACACTGTATTTCCTTATAACGTGGTATTCTTACATATTCTTTCGAGAGAAAACTCTCCTGTGCGTTCTCTTTGGAGGCTACACGCTTAGACATTCACGCAACACCAAAGCTTTTCGAGTTACAACGTGTTGTTTAGGAAAAACAAGATAATTTCGCATGATGCGGGATTCCCTTAAAACGTGGTTTTCTGAAAAGTGTTGACGAAAGAAAATTCTCCTGTGGGTTCTCGTTTGAGGCTACACGTTTAGATGTACACGCCACACCAAATCCTATCGAGTTATAAACTGTTGTTTAGGATATACAAGCTAATTTTGTACTATGTGTTATTTCTTCTCGTAAAGCTTAACTGTTTCCAATAAGTATGTATTTGTCTTTACTCTGCAACACTGTATTTCCTTATAACGTGGTATTCCTACATATTCTTTCGGGAGAAAACTCTCCTGTGCGTTCTCTTTTGAGGCTACACGCTTAGACATACACGCACCACCAAAGCTTTTCGAGTTACATGTTGTTTAGGAAAAACAAGATAATTTCGCACGATGCGGTATTTCCTTAAAACGTGGTTTTCTGACAAATTTTGACGAAAGAAAACTCTCCTGTGGGTTCTCTTTTGAGGCTACACCTTTAGACATACACGCCACACCAAATCTTGTCGAGTTACAACGTGTTGTTTAGGAGATACAAGCTAATTTTGCATGATGCGTTATTTCTTCTCCTAAAGTGTTTCCAATAGGTACATATTTGTCTAAATTCTGCAACACTGTATTTCCTTATAACGTGGTATTCTTACATATTCTTTCGAGAGAAAACTATCCTGTGCATTCTCTTTGGAGGCTACACGCTTAGACATACACGCACCACCAAAGATTTTCGAGTTACAACGTGTTGATTAGCAAAAACAAGATAATTTCCCACGATGAGGGATTTCCTAAAAACGTGGTTTTCTAACAAATTTTGACGAAAGAAAACTCTCCTGTGGGTTCTCTTTTGAGGCTACACTTTTAGACGTACACGCCACACCAAATCTTTTCGAGTTACAACGTGTTGTTTAGGACATACAAGCTAGTTTTTCAAGATGCGTTATTTCTCTCATAAAGTGCTCCCATTACTTACGTATTTTCTTTACTCTGCCACACTGTATTTCCTTATAACGTGGTATTCTTACATATTCTTTCGAGAGAAAACTCTCCTGTGCGTTCTCTTTGGAGGCTACACGCTTAGACATTCACGCAACACCAAAGCTATTCGAGTTACAACGTGTTGTTTAGGAAAAACAAGATAATTTCGCATGCTGCGGGATTCCCTTAAAACGTGGTTTTCTGAAAAGTGTTGACAAAAGAAAATTCTCCTGTGGGTTCTCTTTTGAGGCTACACGTTTAGATGTACACGCCACACCAAATCCTATCGATTTATAACCTGTTGTTTAGGATATAGAAGCTAATTTTGTACTATGTGTTATTTCTTCTCGTAAAGCTTAACTGTTTCCAATAAGTATGTATTTGTCTTTACTCTGCAACACTGTATTTCCTTATAACGTGGTATTCCTACATATTCTTTCGGGAGAAAACTCCCCTGTGCGTTCTCTTTTGAGGCTACACGTTTAGACGTACACGCCACACCAAATCTTTTTGAGTTACAACTTGTTGTTTAGGAGATACAAGCTAATTTTTTTACGATGAATTATTTCTTCTCGTAAAGTTTAAGTGTTTCCAATATGTATATATTTGCCTCTACTCTGCAACACTGTATTTCCTTATAACGTGGTATTCTTACATATTATTTCGAGAGAAAACTCTCCTGTGCGTTCTCTTTGGAGGCTACACGCTTAGACATTTACGCAACACCAAAGCTTTTCGAGTTACAACGTGTTTTTTAGGAAAAACAAGATAATTTCGCATGATGCGGGATTTCCTTAAAACGTGGTTTTCTGACAAATTTTGATGAAAGAAAATTCTCCTGTGGGTTCTCTTTTGAGGCTACACGTTTAGACGTACATGCCACACCAAATCCTTTCGAGTTATAACGTGTTGTTTAGGGTATACAAACTAATTTTTACTATGTGTTATTTCTTCTCGTAAAGCTTAAGTGTTTCCAATAAGTATGCATTTGTCTTTACTCTGCAACACTGTATTTCCTTATAACGTGGTATTCCTACATATTCTTTCGGAAGAAAACTCTCCTGTGCGTTCTCTTTTGAGGCTACACGCTTAGACATACACGCACCACCAAAGCTTTTCGAGTTACATGTTGTTTAGGAAAAACAAGATAATTTCGCACGATGCGGTATTTCCTTAAAACGTGGTTTTCTGACAAATTTTGACGAAAGAAAACTCTCCTGTGTGTTCTCTTTTGAGGCTACACGTTTAGACATACACGCCACACCAAACCTTGTCGAGTTACAACGTGTTGTTTAGGAGATACAAGCTAATTTTGCATGATGCATTATTTCTTCTCCTAAAGTGTTTCCAATAAGTACATATTTGTCTAAATTCTGCAACACTGTATTTCCTTATAACGTGGTATTCTTACATATTCTTTCGAGAGAAAACTATCCTGTGCATTCTCTTTGGAGGCTACACGCTTAGACATACAAGCACCACCAAAGATTTTCGAGTTACAACGTGTTGATTAGGAAAAACAAGATAATTTCCCACGATGAGGGATTTCCTAAAAACGTGGTTTTCTAACAAATTTTGACGAAAGAAAACTCTCCTGTGGGTTCTCTTTTGAGGCTACACTTTTAGACGTACACGCCACACCAAATCTTTTCGAGTTACAACGTGTTGTTTAGGACATACAAGCTAGTTTTGCAAGATGCGTTATTTCTCTCATAAAGTGCTCCCATTACTTACGTATTTTCTTTACTCTGCCACACTGTATTTCCTTATAACGTGGTATTCTTACATATTCTTTCGAGAGAAAACTCTCCTGTGCGTTCTCTTTGGAGGCTACACGCTTAGACATTCACGCAACACCAAAGCTTTTCGAGTTACAACGTGTTGTTTAGGAAAAACAAGATAATTTCGCATGATGCGGGATTCCCTTAAAATGTGGTTTTCTGAAAAGTGTTGACGAAAGAAAATTCTCCTGTGGGTTCTCTTTTGAGGCTACACGTTTAGATGTACACGCCACACCAAATCCTATCGAGTTATAACCTGTTGTTTAGGATATACAAGCTAATTTTGTACTATGTGTTATTTCTTCTCGTAAAGCTTAACTGTTTCCAATAAGTATGTATTTGTCTTTACTCTGCAACACTGTATTTCCTTATAACGTGGTATTCCTACAAATTCTTTCGGGAGAAAACTCCCCTGTGCGTTCTCTTTTGAGGCTACACTTTTAGACGTACACGCCACACCAAATCTTTTTGAGTTACAACTTGTTGTTTAGGAGATACAAGGTAATTTTTTTACGATGAATTATTTCTTCTCATAAAGTTTAAGTGTTTCCAATACGTATGCACTTGCCTCTACTCTGCCACACTGTATTTCCTTATAACGTGATATTCTTACATTTTCTTTCGAGAGAAAACTCTCCTGTGCGTTCTCTTTGGAGGCTACACGCTTAGACATTCACCCAACACCAAAGCTTTTCGAGTTACAACGTGTTGTTTAGGAAAAACAAGATAATTTCGCATGATGCGGGATTTCCTTAAAACGTGGTATTCTGACAAATTTTGACGAAAGAAAATTCTCCTGTGGGTTCTCTTTTGAGGCTACACGTTTAGTCGTACACGCCACACCAAATCCTTTCGAGTTATAACGTGTTGTTTAGGATATACAAGCTAATTTTGTACTATGTGTTATTTCTTCTCGTAAAGCTTAAGTGTTTCCAATAAGTATGTATTTGTCTTTCTCTGCAACACTGTATTTCCTTATAACGTGGTATTCCTACATATTCTTTCGGAAGAAAACTCTCCTGTGCGTTCTCTCTTGAGGCTCCACGCTTAGACATACACGCACCACCAAAGCTTTTCGAGTTACAACATGTTGTTTGGGATAAACAAGATAATTTCGCACGATGCGGTATTTCCTTAAAACGTGGTTTTCTGACAAATTTTGACGAAAGAAAACTCTCCTGTGGGTTCTCTTTTGAGGCTACACGTTTAGACATACACGCCACACCAAACCTTGTCGAGTTACAACGTGTTGTTTAGGAGATACAAGCTAATTTTGCATGATGCATTATTTCTTCTCCTAAAGTGTTTCCAATAAGTACATATTTGTCTAAATTCTGCAACACTGTATTTCCTTATAACGTGGTATTCTTACATATTCTTTCGAGAGAAAACTATCCTGTGCATTCTCTTTGGAGGCTACACGCTTAGACATACAAGCACCACCAAAGATTTTCGAGTTACAACGTGTTGATTAGGAAAAACAAGATAATTTCCCACGATGAGGGATTTCCTAAAAACGTGGTTTTCTAACAAATTTTGACGAAAGAAAACTCTCCTGTGGGTTCTCTTTTGAGGCTACACTTTTAGACGTACACGCCACACCAAATCTTTTCGAGTTACAACGTGTTGTTTAGGACATACAAGCTAGTTTTGCAAGATGCGTTATTTCTCTCATAAAGTGCTCCCATTACTTACGTATTTTCTTTACTCTGCCACACTGTATTTCCTTATAACGTGGTATTCTTACATATTCTTTCGAGAGAAAACTCTCCTGTGCGTTCTCTTTGGAGGCTACACGCTTAGACATTCACGCAACACCAAAGCTTTTCGAGTTACAACGTGTTGTTTAGGAAAAACAAGATAATTTCGCATGATGCGGGATTCCCTTAAAATGTGGTTTTCTGAAAAGTGTTGACGAAAGAAAATTCTCCTGTGGGTTCTCTTTTGAGGCTACACGTTTAGATGTACACGCCACACCAAATCCTATCGAGTTATAACCTGTTGTTTAGGATATACAAGCTAATTTTGTACTATGTGTTATTTCTTCTCGTAAAGCTTAACTGTTTCCAATAAGTATGTATTTGTCTTTACTCTGCAACACTGTATTTCCTTATAACGTGGTATTCCTACAAATTCTTTCGGGAGAAAACTCCCCTGTGCGTTCTCTTTTGAGGCTACACTTTTAGACGTACACGCCACACCAAATCTTTTTGAGTTACAACTTGTTGTTTAGGAGATACAAGGTAATTTTTTTACGATGAATTATTTCTTCTCATAAAGTTTAAGTGTTTCCAATACGTATGCACTTGCCTCTACTCTGCCACACTGTATTTCCTTATAACGTGATATTCTTACATTTTCTTTCGAGAGAAAACTCTCCTGTGCGTTCTCTTTGGAGGCTACACGCTTAGACATTCACCCAACACCAAAGCTTTTCGAGTTACAACGTGTTGTTTAGGAAAAACAAGATAATTTCGCATGATGCGGGATTTCCTTAAAACGTGGTATTCTGACAAATTTTGACGAAAGAAAATTCTCCTGTGGGTTCTCTTTTGAGGCTACACGTTTAGTCGTACACGCCACACCAAATCCTTTCGAGTTATAACGTGTTGTTTAGGATATACAAGCTAATTTTGTACTATGTGTTATTTCTTCTCGTAAAGCTTAAGTGTTTCCAATAAGTATGTATTTGTCTTTCTCTGCAACACTGTATTTCCTTATAACGTGGTATTCCTACATATTCTTTCGGAAGAAAACTCTCCTGTGCGTTCTCTCTTGAGGCTCCACGCTTAGACATACACGCACCACCAAAGCTTTTCGAGTTACAACATGTTGTTTGGGATAAACAAGATAATTTCGCACGATGCGGTATTTCCTTAAAACGTGGTTTTCTGACAAATTTTGACGAAAGAAAACTCTCCTGTGGGTTCTCTTTTGAGGCTACACGTTTAGACATACATGCCACACCAAATCTTGTCGAGGTACAACGTGTTGTTTAGGAGATAGAAGCTAATTTTACATGATGCGTTATTTCTTCTCCTAAAGTGTTTCCAATAAGTACATATTTGTCTAAACTCTGCAACACTGTATTTCCTTATAACGTGGTATTCTTACATATTCTTTCGAGAGAAAACTATCCTGTGCGTTCTCTTTGGAGGCTACATGCTTAGACATACATGCACCACCAAAGCTTTTCGAGTTACAACGTGTTGATTAGGAAAAACAAGATAATTTCGCACGATGCGGGATTTCCTTAAAACGTGGTTTTCTGACAAATTTTGACGTAAGAAAATTCTCCTGTGGGTTCTCTTTTGAGGCTACACGTTTAGATGTACACACCACACCAAATATTTTTGAGTTACCACGTGTTGTTTCGGAGATACAAGCTAATTTTGTACCATGCGTTATTTCTTCTCTTAATGTGTTTCCAAAACGTATGTATTTGTCTTTACTCTGCAGCAATATGTTTCCTTATAACATGGTATTCTTACATATTCTTTCGAGAGAAAACTCTCCTGTGCATTCTCTTTTGAGGCTACATGCTTAGACATACACGCAACACCAAATCCTTTCGAGTTATAACGTGTTGTTTAGGATATACAAGCTAATTTTGTACTATGTTTTATTTCTTCTCGTAAAGTTTAAGTGTTTCCAATAAGTATTTATTTGTCTTTACTCTGCAACACTGTATTTCCTTATAAAGTGGTATTCCTACATATTCTTTCGGGAGAAAACTCTCCTGTGCGTTCTCTTTTGAGGCTACACGCTTAGACATATACGCAACACCAAAGCTTTTCGAGTTACAACATGTTGTTTAGGAAAAACAAGATAATTTCGCAGGATGCAGGATTTCCTTAAAACGTGGTTTTCTGACAAATTTTGACAAAAGAAAACTCTCCTGTGGGTTCTCCTTTGAGGCTACACGTTTAGTCGTTCACGCCACACCAAATCTTTTCGAGTTACAACGTGTTGTTTATGAGATACAAGCTAAGTTTGCATGATGCGTTATTTCTTTTCGTAAAGTGTTTCCAATAAGTACATATTTGTCTTTACTCTGCAACACTGTATTTCCTTATAACGTGGTATTCTTACATATTCTTTCGAGAGAAAACTATCCCTTGGGTTCTCTTTGGAGGCTACACGCTTAGACATACACGCACCACCAAAGCTTTTCGAGTTACAACGTGTTGATTAGGAAAAACAAGATAATTTCCCACGATGCGGGATTTCCTTAAAAAGTGGTTTTCTGACAAATTTTGACGTAAGAAAATTCTCCTGTGGGTTCTCTTTTGAGGCTACACATTTAGACGTGCACGCCACACCAAATCTTTTTGAGTTACCACGTGTTGTTTAGGAGATACAAGCAAATTTTGTACCATGCATTATTTCTTCTCATAATATGTTTCCAATACGTATGTATTTGTCTTTACTCTGCAGCAATATATTTCCTTATAACGTGGTACTCTTACATATTCTTTCGAGAGAAAACTCTCCTGTGCATTCTCTTTTGAGGCTACACGCTTACACATACACACAACACCAAAGCTTTTCGAGTTACAATGTTTTGTTTATGAAAAACAAGATAATTGCGCACAATGCGGAATTTCCTTCAAACGTGGTTTTCTGACAAATTTTGACGAAAGAAAATTCTCCTGTGGGTTCTCTTTTGAGGCTACATGTTTAGACGTACACGCCACACCAAATCTTTTCGAGTTACAACGTGTTGTTTAGGAGATACAAGCTAATTTTGTACGATGCGTTATTTCTTCTCCTAAAGTGTTTCCAATATGTACGTATTTGTCTTTACTCTACAACACTGTATTTCCTTATAACATGGTATTCGTACATATTCTTTCGAGAGAAAACTTTCCTGTGCATTCTCTTTTGAGGCTACACGCTTAGACATACACGCAACACCAAAGCATTTCGAGTTAGAACGTGTTGTTTAGGAAAAACAAGATAATTTCTCATGATGCGGGAATTCCTTAAAACGTGGTTTTCTGACAAATTTTGAGGAAAGAAAATTCTCCTGTGGGTTTTCATTTGAGGCTAAATGTTTAGACGTACACGCCACACCAAATGTTTTCGAGTTACAACGTGTTCTTTAGGAGATACAAGCTAATTTTTTACGATGCTTTATATCTTCTTGTAAAGTTTAAGTGTTTCCAAAAGGAACGTATTTATCTTTAATTTGCCACAATGGATTTCCTTATAACGTGGCATTCTTACATACTCGTTCGAGAGAAATCTCTACTGTGCGTTCTCTTTTGAGGCTACATGCTTAGACATACACGCAACACCAAAGATTTTCGAGTTCCAATGTGTTGTTTAGGAAAAACAAGATAGTTTCGCATGATGCGGGATTTCCTTAATAAGTGGTTTTCTGACAAATTTTGAAGAAAGAAAGTTCTCCTGTGCGTTCTCTTTTGAGGCTACACGTTTAGACGTATACGCCACACCAAATCCTTTCGAGTTACAACGTGTTGTTTAGGAGATACAAACTAATCTTTTACGATGCGTTATTTCTTCTCATAGAGTGTTTCAAATACATATGTATTTGTCTTTACTCTGCAAAACTGTATTTCCTTATAATGTGGTATTCTTACATGTTCTTTGGAGAGAAAACTCTCCTGTGCGTTCTCTTTTGAGGCTACACGCTTAGACATACAGGCAACATCAAAACTTTTCGAGTTACAACGTGTTGTTTAGGAAAAACAAGATAATTTCGCACGATGAGTGATTTCCTTAAAACATGGATTTCTGACAAATTTTAACAAACAAAAATTCTCCTGTGGGTTCTCTTTTGAGGCTACACGTTTAGACGTACACGCCACACCAAAACTTTTCGAGTTACAATGTGTTGTTTAGGAGTTCAAGCTAATTTTGTATGATGCGTTATTTCTTCTCGTAAAGTGTTTCCAATACGTACGTATTTGCCTTTAGTCTGCAACACTGTATTTCCGTATAACGTGTTATTCTTACATATTCTTTCGAGAGAAAACTCTCCTGTGCGTCCACTTTTGAGGCTACACGCTTAGACATACACGCAACACCAAAGTTTTTCGCATTACAACGTGTTGTTTAGGAAAAACAAGATAATTTCGCACGATGAGGGATTTCCTTAATACGTGGTTTTCTGACAAATTTTGACAAAAGAAATTTCTCCTATTGGTTCTCTTTTGAGACTACACGTTTAGACGTACAGGTCACACCAAATCTTTTTAAGTTTCAACGTGTTGTTTAGGAGATACAGGCTAATTTGGTACGATGCGTTATTTCTTCTCATAAAGTTTTCCAATAAGTAAGTATTTGTCTTTACTCTGCAACACTGTATTTCCTTATAAGGTGGTATTCTTACATATTTTTTCGAGAGAAAACTCTCCTGTGCATTCTCATATGAGGCTACACGCTGAAACATACATGCAACACCAAAGCTTTTCGAGTTACAACGTGTTGTTTAGGAAGAACAAGATAATTTCTCACGATGCTGGATCTCCTTAAAACGTGGTTTTCTGACGAATTTTGACGAAAGAAAATTCTCCTGTGGGTTCTCTTTTGAGGCTAAACATTTAGACGTACACGCCACACCAAATCTTTTTGAGTTACAACTTGTTGTTTAGGAGATACAAGCTAATTTTTTAACGATGAATTATTTCTTCTCGTAAAGTTTAAGTGTTTCCAATATGTATATATTTGCCTCTACTCTGCAAGACTGTATTTCCTTATAATGTGGTATTCTTACATATTCTTTCGAGAGAAAACTCTCCTGTGCATTCTCTTTGGAGGCTACATACTTAGACATTCACGCAACAACAAAGCTTTTCGAGTTACAACGTGTTGTTTAGGAAAAACAAGATAATTTCGCATGATGCGGGATTTCCTTAAAACGTGGTTTTCTGACAAATTTTGACGAAAGAAAATTCTCCTGTGGGTTCTGTTTTGAGGCTTCACGTTTAGACGTACACGCCACACCAAATCCTTTCGAGTTCTAATGTGTTGTTTAGGATATACAAGCTAATTTTGTACTATGTGTTATTTCTTCTCGTAAAGTTTAAGTGTTTCCAATAAGAATGTATTTGTCTTTACTCTACAACACTGTATTTCCTTATAACGTAGTATTCCTACATATTCTTTCGGGAGAAAACTCTCCTGTGCGTTCTCTTTTGAGGCTACACGTTTAGACGTACACGCCACACCAAAACTTTTTGAGTTACAGCTTGTTGTTTAGAAGATACGAGCTAATTTTTTAACGATGAATTATTTCTTCTCGTAAAGTTTAAGTGTTTCCAATATGTATATATTTGCCTCTACTCTGCAACACTGTATTTCCTTATAACGTGGTATTCTTACATATTCTTTCGAGAGAAAACTCTCCTGTGCGTTCTCTTTGGAGGCTACACGCTTAGACATTCACGAAACACCAAAGCTTTTCGAGCTACAATGTGTGTTGATTAGGAAAAACAAGATAATTTCGCACGATGCGGGATTTCCTTAAAACGTGGTTTTCTGACAAATTTTGATGTAAGAAAATTCTCCTGTGGGTTCTCTTTTGAGGCTACACGTTTAGATGTACACGCCACACCAAATCTTTTTGAGTTTACACGTGTTGTTTCAGAGATACAAGCTAATTTTGTACCATGAGTTATTTCTTCTCATAATGTGTTTCCAATACGTACGTATTTGTCTTTACTCTGCAGCAATATATTTCCTTATAACGTGGTATTCTTACATATTCTTTCAAGAGAAAACTCTCCTGTGCATTCTCTTTTGAGGCTACACGCTTAGGCATACAAGCAACACCAAAGATTTTCTAGTTTCAACGTGTAGTTTAGGAACAACAAGATAATTTCGCATGATGCGGGATTTCCTTAAAACGTGGTTTTCTGACAAATTTTGAGGAAAGAAAACTCTCCTGTGGGTTCTCTTTTGAGGCTACACTTTTAGACGTACACGCCACACCAAATCTTTTCGAGTTACAACGTGTTGTTTAGGACATACAAGCTCATTTTGCAAGATGCGTTATTTCTCTCATAAAGTGCTTCCATTACATATGTATTTGTCTTTACTCTGCCACACTGTATTTCCTTATAACGTGGTATTCTTACATATTCTTTCGAGAGAAAACTCTCCTGTGCGTTCTCTTTTCGGGCTACATGCTTACAGATACACCCAACACCAAAGCTTTTCAAGTTAAAACGTGTTGTTTAGGAACAACTAGATAATTTCTCACGAAGCGGGATTTCCTTAAAATGTGGTTTTCTGAAAAATTTTGACGAAAGAAAATTCTCCTGTGGGTTCTCTTTTGAGGCTACACGTTTAGACGTACACGCCACACCAAATCCTTTCGAGTTACAATGTGTTGTTTAGGAGATACAAGCTAATTTTTTACGATGCTTTTTTTCATCTCTTAAAGTTTATGGGTTTCCAATACATACATATTTGTCTTTACTCAGCAACACTGTATTTCCTTATAACGCGGTATTCTTACATATCCTTTCAAGAGAAAACTCTCCTGTGCGTTCTTTTTTGAGGCTACACGCTTTGATATACACGCAACACCAAAGTTTTTCGCGTTACAACATGTTGTTTAGGAAAAAACAAGATAATTTCGCACGATAAAGGATTTCCTTAATACGTGGTTTTCTGACAAATTTTGACCAAAGAAAATTCTCCTATGGGTTCTCCTTTGAGACTACACGTTTAGATGTACAGGCCACACCAAATCTTTTTAAGTTACAACGTGTTGTTTAGGAAATACAAGCTAATTTTGTACGATGCGTTATTTCTTCTCGTAAAGTTTTTCCAATAAATAAGTATTTGTCTTTACTCTGCAAAACTGTATTTCCTTATAACGTAATATTCTTACATATTTTTGAGAGAAAACTCTCCTGTGCATTCTCATTTGAGGCTACACGCTTAGACATACACGCAACAGCAAAGCATTTCGAGTTACAACGTGTTGTTTAGGAAGAACAAGATAATTTCTCACGATGCAGGATTTCCTTAAAACGTGGTTTTCTGACAAATTTTGACGAAAGAAAATTCTCCTGTGGGTTATCTTTTGAGGCTACACGTTTAGACGTACACGCCACACCAAATCTTTTCGAGATACAACGTGTTGTTTAGGAGATACAAGCTAATTTTGCATGATGCGTTATTTCTTCTCGTAAAGTGTTTCCAATAAGTACATATTTGTCTATACTCTGCAACACTGTATTTCCTTATATCGTGGTATTCCTACATATTCTTTCGAGAGAAAACTACCCTGTGCGTTCTCTTTGGAGGCTACAACGCTTAGACATACATGCAACAACAAAGCTTTTCGAGTTACAACGTGTAGATTAGTAAAAACAGGATAATTTCTCACGATGCAGGATTTCCTTAAAATGTGGTTTTCTGACAAATTTTGACGTAAGAAAATTCTCCTGTGGGTTCTCATTTGAGGCTACACATTCAGACGTACACGCCACACCCAAATCTTTTTGAGTTACCACGTGTTGTTTAGGAGATACAAGCTAATTTTGTACCATGCGTTATTTTTTCTCATAATATGTTTCCAATACGTATGTATTTGTCTTTACTCTGCAGCAATATATTACCTTATAACGTGGTATTCTTACATATTCTTTCGAGAGAAAGCTCTCCTGTGCATTCTCTTTTGAGGCTACACGCTTACACATACACCCAACACCAAAGCTTTTCGAGTTACAATGTTTTGTTTATGTAAAACAAGATAATTGCGCACAATGCGGAATTTCCTTCAAACGTGGTTTTCTGACAAATTTTGACGAAAGAAAATTCTCCTGTGGGTTCTCCTTTGAGGCTACATGTTTAGACGTACACGCCACACCAAATCTTTTCGAGTTACAACGTGTTGTTTAGGAGATACAAGCTAATTTTGTACGATGCATTATTTCTTCTCCTAAAGTGTTTCCAATGCTTACATATTTGTCTTTACTCTACAACACTGTATTTCCTTATAACATGGTATTCGTACATATTCTTTCGAGAGAAAACTCTCCTGTGCATTCTCTTTTGAGGCTACACGCTTAGACATACACGCAACACCAAAGCATTTCGAGTTAGAACGTGTTGTTTAGGAGAAACAAGATAATTTCGCACGATGCGGGAATTCCTTAAAACGTGGTTTTCTGACAAATTTTGAGGAAAGAAAATTCTCCTGTGGGTTTTCATTTGAGGCTAAACGTTTAGACGTACACACCACACCAAATGTTTTCGAGTTACAACGTGTTGGTTAGGAGATACAAGCTAATTTTTTATGATGCTTTATATCTTCTTGTAAAGTTTAAGTGTTTCCAAAAGGAACTAATTTATTTTTAATTTCTCACAATGTATTTCCTTATAACGTGGTATTCTTACATACTCGTTCGAGAGAAAGCTCTCCGGTGCTTTCTCTTTTGAGGCTACATGCTTAGACATACACGCAACACCAAAGATTTTCGAGTTACAATGTGTTGTTTAGGAAAAACAAGATAGTTTCGCACGATGCGGGATTTCCTTAATAAGTGGTTTTCTGACAAATTTTGACGAAAGAAAATTCTCCTGTGGGTTCTCTTTTGAGGCTACACATTTAGACGTACATGCCACACCAAATCTTTTCGAGTTACAACGTGTTGTTTAGGAGATACAAACTAATTTTTTACGATGCGTTATTTCTTCTCATAAAGTGTTTCAAATACATACGTATTTGTCTTTACTCTGCAAAACTGTATTTCCTTATAATGTGGTATTCTTACATGTTCTTTCGAGAGAAAACTCTTCTGTGCATTCTCTTTTGAGGCTACACGCTTAGACATTCACACAACACCAAAGCTTTTCGAGGTACAACGTGTTGTTTAGGAAAAACAAGATAATTTAACATGATGCGGGATTTCCATAAAACATGGTTTTCTGACAAATTTGGCGAAAGAAAATTCTCCTGTGGGTTCTCTTTTGAGGCTACACGTTTAGACGTACATGCCAAACCAAATCTTTTTGAGTTACAACATGTTGTTTAGGAGATCCAAGCTAATTTTTTATGATGCGTTATTTCTTCTCGTAAAGTTTTTCCAATAAATAAGTATTTGTCTTTACTCTGCAAAACTGTATTTCCTTATAACATGGTATCTTACATATTCTTTCGAGAGAAAACTATCCTGTGCGTTCTCTTTGGAGGCTACACGCTTAGACATACACTCAAGACCAAAGCTTTTCAAGTTACAACGTGTTGATTAGGAAAAACAAGATAATTTCGCACGATGCGGGATTTCCTTAAAATGTGGTTTTCTGACAAATTTTGATGTAAGAAAATTCTCCTGTGGGTTCTCTTTTGAGGCTACACATTTAGACGTACACGCCACACCAAATCTTTTTGAGTTACCACGTGTTGTTTAGGAGATACAAGCTAATTTTGTACCATGCATTATTTCTTCTCATAATATGTTTCCAATACGTATGTATTTGCCTCTACTCTGCAGCAATGTATTTCCTTATAACGTGGTATTCTTACATATTCTTTCGAGAGAAAACTCTCCTGTGCATTCTCTTTTGAGGCCACACACTTGCACATACACCCAACACCAAAGCTTTTAGAGTTACAATGTTTTGTTTATGAAAAACAAGATAATTGCGCACAATGCGGGATTTCCTTAAAACGTGGATTTCTGACAAATTTTGATGAAAGAAAATTCTCCTGTGGGTTCTCTTTTGAGGCTACATGTTTAGACGTACACACCACAACAAATCTTTTCGAGTTACAACGTGTTGTGTAGGAGATACAAGCTCATTTTGTACGATGATTTATTTCATCTCGTATAGTTTATGGGTTTCCAATACATACGTATTTGTCTTTATTCTGCAACACTGTATTTCCTTATAACGTGGTATCCTTACAAATTCTATCAAGAAAAAACTCTCCTGTGCATTCTCTTTTGAGGCTACACGCTTAGACATACACGCAACACCAAAGCTTTCGAGTTACAACGTGTTGTTTAGGAAAAACAAGATAATTTCGCACGATGCGGGATTTACTTAAAACATGGTTTCTGAAAAATTTTGACGAAAGAAAATTCTCCTGTGGGTTCTCTTTTGAGGTTACACGTTTAGACGTATACGCCACACCAAATCTTTTCGAGTTACAACGTGTTGTTTAGGAGATACAAGCTAATTTTGTACGATGCGTTATTTCTTCTAGTAAAGTGTTTCCAATACGTACGTATTTGGCTTTAGTCTGCAACACTGTATTTCCTTATAACGTGGTATTCTTACATATTCTTTCGAGAAAAAACTCTCCTGTGCATCCTTTTTTGAGGCTACACGCTTAGACATACACGCAACACCAAAGCTTTTCGCGTTACAACGTGTTGTTTAGGAAAAACCAGATAATTTCGCACAATGAGGGATTTCCTTAATACGTGGTTTTCTGACATATTTTGACCAAAGAAAATTCTCCTATGGGTTCTCTTTTGAGACTACACGTTTAGACGTACAGGCCAGTCCAAATCTTTTTTAAGTTACAACGTGTTGTTTAGGCGATACAAGCTAATTTTGTACGATGCGTTATTTCTTCTTGTAAAGTTTTTCCAATAAATAAGTATTTGTCTTTACTCTGCAACACTGTATTTCCTTATAACGTGTCATTCTTACATATTCTTTCGAGAAAAAACTCTCCTCTGCCTTCTCTTTTGGGGCTACATGCTTAGACATACACCCAACACCAAAGCTTTTCGAGTTAAAACGTGTTGTTTAGGAAGTTCTTGATAATTTCTCACGATGCGTGATTTCCTTAAAACGTGGTTTTCTGACAAAATTTGATGAAAGAAAATTGTCCTATGTGTTCTCTTTTGAGGCTAAACGTTTAGACGTACACACCACACCAAATCTTTTCGAGTTACAACGTGTTGTTTAGGAGATACTAGCTAATTTTTTACGATGCTTTATTTCATCTCGTAAAGTTTATGGGTTTCCAATACATACGTATTTGTCTTTACTCTGCAACACTGTATTCCCTTATAACGTGGTATTCTTACATATTCTTTCGAGAGAAAACTCTCCTGTGTGTTCTCTTTTGAGGCTACACGCTTAGACATACACGCAACACCAAAGCTTTTCGAGTTACAATGTGTTGTTTAGGAAAAACAACATAATTTCGCACGATGCGGGATTTCCTTAAAACGTGGATTTCTGAAAATTTTTGACGAAAGAAAATTGTCCTGTGTGTTCTCTTTTGAGGCTACACGTTTAGACGTACACGCCACACCAAATCCTTTCGAGTTACAACGTGTTGTTTAGGAGATACAAGCTAATTTTCTACGATGCGTTATTTCTTCTCGTAACTTGTTTCCAATACGTACATATTTGCCTTTAGTCTGCAACACTGTATTTCCTTATAACGTGGTATTCTTACATATTCTTTCGAGAGAAAACTCTCCTGTGTGTTCCCCTTTGAGGCTACACGCTTAGACATACAGGCAACACCAAAGCTTTTCGCGTTACAACGTGTTGATTAGGAAAAACAATATAATTTCGCGCGATGCGGGATTTCCTTAATAAGTGGTTTTCTGACAAATTTTGACCAAGGAAAATTCTCCTATGGGTTCTCTTTTGAGGCTACACGTTTAGACGTACAGGCCACACCTAATCTTTTTAAGGTACAACGTGTTGTTTAGGAGATACAAGCTAATTTTGTACGATAGGTTATTTCTTCTCGGAAAGTATTTCTAATAAGTAAAAATATGTCTTTACTCTGCAACACTGTATTTCCTTATAACGTGGTATTCTTACATATTCTTTCGAGAGAAAACTCTCCTGTGCGTTCTCATTTGAGGCTACACGCTTAGACATACACGCAACACCAAAGTTTTTCGAGTTAAAATGTGTTGTTTAGGAAGAACAAGATAATTTCCCATGATGCGGGATTTCCTTAAAACGTGGTTTTCTGACAAATTTTGATGAAAGAAAATTCTCCTGTGGGTTCTCTATTAAGGCTACACGTTTAGACGTACACACCACACCAAATCTTTTTGAGTTACAACGTGTTGTTTAGGAGATACAAGCTAATTTTTTTTATGATGCCTTATTTCTTCTCGTAAAGTTTAAGTGTTTCCAATACGTATGAATTTGCCTTTACTCTGCAACACTGTATTTCCTTATTACGTGGTATTCTTACATATTCTTCTCGACAGTAAACTCTCCTGTGCGTTCTCTTTGGAGGCTACACGCCTAGACATACACGCCTAGACATACACGCAACACCAAAGCTTTTCGAGTTACAACGTGTTGTTTAGGAAAAACAAGATAATTTCGCATGATGCGGGATTTCCTTAAAACGTGGTTTTCTGACAAATTTTGAAGAAAGAAAATTCTCCTGTGGGTTCTCTTTTGAGGGTACACGTTTAGACATACACGCCACACCAAATCCTTTCGAGTTATAACGTGTTGTTTAGGAGATACAAATTAATTTTTTACTATGTGTTATTTCTTCTCGTAAAGTTTAAGTGTTTCCAATAAGTATGTATTTGTCTTTACTCTGCAACACTATATTTCCTTATAACGTGGTATTCTTACATATTCTTTCGGGAGAAAACTCTCCTGTGCGTTCTCTTTTGAGGCTACACGCTTAGAAATACACGCAACACCAAAGCTTTTCGAGTTACAATGTGTTGTTTAGGAAAAACAAGATATTTTCCGCACGATGCAGGATTTCCGTAAAACGTGGTTTTTGACAAATTTTGACCAAAGAAAACTCTCCTGTGGATTCTCTTTTGAGGCTACACGTTTAGACGTACACACCACACCCAAATCTTTTCCAGTTACAACGTGTTGTTTAGGAGATACAAGCTAATTTTGCATGATGCTTTATTTCTTCTCGTAAAGTGTTTCCAATAAGTATGTATTTGTCTATACTCTGCAACACTGTATTTCCTTATAACGTGGTATTCTTACATATTCTTTCGAGAGAAAACTCTCCTGGGCATTCCCCCTTTGAGGCTACGCACTTAGACATACACGTAACACCAAAGCTTTTCGAGTTACAACGTGTTGTTTAGGAAAAACAAGATAATTACGCACGATGCGGGATTTCCTTAATAAGTGGTTTTCTGACAAATTTTGACCAAGGAAAATTCCTCTATGGGTTCTCTTTTGAGGCTACTCGTTTAGACGTACAGGCCACACCAAATCTTTTTAAGTTACAACGTGTTGTTTAGGAGATACAAGCTAATTTTGTACGATGCGTTATTTCTTCTCCTAAAGTTTTTCCAATAAGTAAGTATATGTCTTTATTCTACAACGTGGTATTCTTACATATTCTTTCAAGAGAAAACTCTCCAGTGCGTTCTCATTTGAGGCTACACGCTTAGACATATACGCAACACCAACGCTTTTCGAGTTACAACGTGTTGTTTAGGAAGAACAAGATAATTTCGCATGATGCGGGATTTATGGGTTTCCAATACATACGTATTTGTCTTTATTCTGCAACACTGTATTTCCTTATAACGTGGTATCCTTACAAATTCTATCGAGAAAAAACTCTCCTGTGCATTCTCTTTTGAGGCTACACGCTTAAACATACAAGCAACACCAAAGCTTTTCGAGTTACAACGTGTTGTTTAGGATTTCCTTAAAGCGGGATTTCCTTAAAACGTGGTTTTCTGAAAAATTTTGACGAAAGAAAATTCTCCTGTGGGTTCTCTTTTGAGGCTACACGTTTAGACGTACAGGCCACACCAAATTTTTTCGAGTTACAACGTGTTGTTTAGGAGATACAAGCTAATTTTGTACGTTGTGTTATTTCTTCTCGTAAAGTGTTTCCAATACGTATGTATTTGCCTTTACTCTGTGACACTGTATTTCCTTATAAAGTGGTATTCTTACATACTCTTTCGAGAGAAAACTCTCCTGTGCGTTCTCTTTTGAGGCTACACGCTTAGACATACACGCAACACCAAAGCTTTTCGAGTTAAAACGTGTTGTTTAGGAAAAAGAAGATAATTGCGCACGATACGGGATTTCCTTAAAACGTGGGTTCTCTTTTGAGGGTACACGTTTAGACGTACAAGCCACACCAAATCCTTTCGAGTTATAACGTGTTGTTTAGGAGATACAAGCTAATTTTTTACTATTTGTTATTCCACGTTATATGGAAAAACAGTGTTGCAGAGTAAAGACAAATATGTACCTATTGGAAACACTTTACGAGAAGAAATAACACATGGTAAAAAATTAGCTTGTATCTCCTAAACAACACGTTGTAACTCAAAAGGATTTGGTGTGGTGTTTATCTAAAGGTGTAGCCTCAAAAGAGAACCCACAGGAGAATTTTCGTTGGTCAAAATTTTTTCAGAAAACCACGTTTTCTGGAAATCCCGCATCGTGCGAAATTATCTTGTTTTTCCTAAACAACACGTTGTAACTCGAAAAGCTTTGGTTTTGCATGTATGTCTAAGCGTGCAGCCTCAAAAGAGAACGCACAGGAGAGTATTCTCTTGAAAGAATATGTAAGAATACCACGTTATAAGGACATACAGTGTTGCACAGTAAAGACAGATACATACATATTGGAAACACTTTATGAGAAGGAATAATACATCATACACAATTAGCTTGTATTTCCTAAACAACACGGTGTAACGCGAAAAGATTTTGTGTGGCGTGTACGTTGAAACGTGTAGCCTCAAAAGAGAACCCACAGGAGAATTTTCTTTCGTCAAAATATGTCGGAAAACCACGTTTTAAGGAAATCCCGCATCGTGCGAAATTATCTTGTTTTTCCTAAACAACACGTTGTAACTCGAAAAGCTTTGGTGTAAACAACACGTTGTAACTCGAAAATATTTGGTGTTGTGTTTACATCTAAATGCGTAGCCTCAAAAGAGAACCCACAGGAGAATTTTCTTTGGTCAAAATTTTTTCAGAAAACCACGTTTTAAGGAAGTCCTGCATCATGCGAAATTATCTTGTTTTTCCTAAACAACACGTTGTAACTCGAAAAGCTTTGGTGTTGCGTGTATGTCTAATCATGTAGCCTCAAAAGAGAATGCACAGTAGAGTATTCTCTCGAAAGAATATGTAAGAATACCACGTTATAAGGAAATACAGTGTTGCAGAGTAAAGACAGATACTTACTTATTGGAAACACTTTACGAGAAGGAATAATACATCGTACAAAATTAGCTTGTATTTCCTAAACAACACGTTGTAACTTGAAGGATTTGGTGTGACGTGTAAGTTGAAACGTGTAGCCTCAAAAGAGAACCCACAGGAGAATTTTCTTTCGTCAAAATTTGTCAGAAAACCACGTTTTAAGGAAATCCCGCATTGTGCGAAATTATCTTGTTTTTCCTAAACAACACATTGTAACTCGAAAGCTTTGGTGTTGCATGTATGTCTAAACGTGTGGCCTCAAAAGATAACGCACAGGAGAGTTTTCTCTCGAAAGAATATATAAGAATACCACGTTATAAGGAAATACAGTGTTGCAGAGTAAAGACAAATACGTATGTATTGGAAACACTTTACGAGAAGAAATAACGCATCGTACAAAATTAGCTTGTATCTCCTAAACAACACGATGTAACTCGAAAAGATTTGGTGTGGCGTGTACGTCTAAACGTGTAGCCTCAAAAGTGAACTTACAGGAGTATTTTCTTTCGTCAAAATTTGTCAGAAAACCACGTTTTATGGAAATCCCGCATCGTAGAAATTATCTTGTTTTTCCTAAACAACACGTTGTAACTCTAAAAGCTTTGGTGCTGCGTGTATGTCTAAGCGTGTAGCCTCAAAAGAGAACGCACAGGAGAGTTTTCTCTCGAAAGAATATGTAAGAATACCGCGTTATAAGGAAATACAGTGTTGCAGAGTAAAGACAAATAAGTAAGTATTGGACACAATTTATGAGAAGAAATAACGCATCGTAAAAAATTAGCTTGTATCTCCTAAACAACACGTTGTAACTCGAAAAGATTTGGTGTGACATGTACGTCTAAACATGTACCCTCAAAAGAGAACTCACAGGAGAATTTTCTTTCATCAAAATTTGTCAGAAAACACGTTTTAAGGAAATCTCGCATCGTGCAAAATTATCTTGTTTTTACTAAACAACACGGTGTAACTCGAAAAGCTTTGGTGTTGAGTGTTTGTCTAAGCGTGTAGCCTCAAAAGAGAACGCACAGGAGAGTTTTCTCTCGAAAGAATATGTAAGAATACCACGTTATAAGGAAATACAGTGTTGCAGAGTAAAGACAAATAAGTACATATTGGAAACACTTTAGGAGAAGAAATAACGCATCGTAAAAAATTTGCTTGTATCTCGTAAACAACACGTTGTAACTCGAAAAGATTTGGTGTAGCTCATACGTCTAAACGTGTAGCCTCAAAAGAGAACCCACAGGAGAACTTTCTTTCGTCAAAATTTGTCAGAAAACCACGTTTTAAGGAAATCCCGCATCGTGCAAAATTATCTTGTTTTTCCTAAACAACACATTGTAACTCGAAAAGCTTTGGTGCTGCATGTATGTCTATGCGTGTAGCCACTTAAGAGAAGGCACAGGAGATTTTTCTCTCGAAAGAACATGTAAGAATACAACGTTATAAGGAAATACAGTGTTGCAGAGTAAAGACAAATACGTACTTATTGGAAACACTTTACGAGAAGAAATAACGCATCGTAAAAAATTAGCTTGTATCTCCTAAACAACACGTGGTAACTCGAAAAGATTTGGTGTGGCATGCACGTCTAAACGTGTAGCCTCAAAAGAGAACCAACAGGAGAATTTTCTTTCGTCAAAATTTGTCAGAACACCACTTTTTACGGAAATCCTGCATCGTGCGAAATTATCTTATTTTTCATAAACAACACGTTGTAACTCGAAAAGTTTTGGTGTTGCCTGTATGTCTAAGTGTGTAGCCTCAAAAGGGAACGCACAGGATAGTTTTCTTTCGACAGAATATGTAAGAATACCACGTTATAAGGAAATACAGTGTTGCAGAGTAAAGACAAATACGTACGTATTGGAAACACTTTATGAGAAGAAATAACGCAGCGTACAAATTAGCTTGTATCTCCTAAACAACATGTGGTAACTCGAAAGGATTTGGTGTGGCGTGCACGTCTAAACGTGAAGCCTCAAAAGGGAACCCACAGGAGAATTTTCTTTCGTCAAAATTTGTCAGAAAACCACGTTTTAAGGAAATCCCGCATCGTGCGAAATTATCTTGTTTTTCATAAACAACACGTTGTAACTCGAAAAGCTTTGTTGTTGCCTGTATGTCTAAGTGTGTAGTCTCAAAAGGGAATGCACAGGATAGTTTTCTCTTGAAAGAATATGTAAGAAAACCACGTTTTAAGAAATACAGTGTTGCAGAGTAAAGACAAATATGTACGTATTGGAAACACTTTACGAGAAGAATTAACGCATTGTACAAAATTAGCTTGTATCTCCTAAACAATACATTGTAATTCGAAAAGATTTGGTGTGGCGTGTACGTCTAAATATGTAGCCTCAAAAGAGAACACACAGGAGAATTTTCTTTCGTCAAAATTTGTCAGAATCCACGTATTAAGGAAATTCCGCATTGTGCGAAATTATCTTGTTTTTCCTGCACAACACTTCGTAACTCGAAAAGCTTTGGTGTTGCGTGTATGTCTAAACGAGTGGCCTCAAAAGAGAATGAACAGGAGAGATTTCTCTCGAAAGAATATATAAGAATACCACGTTATAAGGAAATATAGTGTTGCAGAGTAAAGACAAATACTTAGGTATTGGAAACACTTTACGAGAAGTAATAACGCATCGTACAAAATTAGCTTGTATCTCCTAAACAACACGATGTAACTCGAAAAGATTTGGTGTGGCGTGTACGTCTAAACGTGTAGCCTCAAAAGAGAACACACAGGAGAATTTTCTTTCGTCAAAATTTTTCAGAAAACCACGTTTTAAGCTAATCCCGCATCGTGCAAAATCATCTCCTTTTTCCTAAACAACATGTTGTAACTCGAAAAGCTTTGGTGTTGCGTGTATGTGTAAGGATGGAGCCTCAAAAGAGAAGGCACAGGAGAGTTTTCCCTGCGTGTAGCCTCAAAAGAGAACGCACAGTAGAGTTTTCTCTCGAAAGAATATGTAAGGATACCACATTACAAGGAAATACAGTGTTGCAGAGTAAAGACTAATACATATGTATTGGAAACACTTTATGAGAGAAATAACGCATCTTGCAAAATTAGCTTGTATGTCCTAAACAACACGTTGGAACTCGAAAAGATTTGGTGTGGCATGTACGTCTAAACGTGTAGCCTCAAAAGAGTACCCACAGGAGAGTTTTATTTCTTCAAAATTTGTCAGAAAACCACGTTTTAAGGAAATCCCGCATCGTGCGAAATTATGTTGTTTTTCCTAAATAACACGTTGTAACTCGAAAAGCTTTGGTGTTCTGTGTATATCTAAGCACGTAGCCTCAAAGGAGAATGCACAGGAGAGTTTTCTCTCGAAAGAATATGCAAGAATACCACGTTATAAGGAAATACAGTGTTGCAGAGTAAAGGCAAATATTTACGTAATGGAAACACTTAAACTTTATGAGAAGAAATAACGCTTCGTAAAAAAATTAGCTTGTATCTCCTAAACAACACGATGTAACTCGAAAAGATTTGATGTGGTGTGTACGTCTAAATGTGTAGCCTCCAAAGAGAACCCACAGGAGTATTTTCTTTGGTCAAAATTTGTCAGAAAACCACGTTTTAAGGAAATCCCGCATCGTGCTAAATTATCTTGTTTTTCCTAAACAACACATTGTAACTCGAAAAGCTTTGGTGTTGCGTGTATGTCAAAGCATGTAGCCTCAAAAGAGAACGCACAGGAGAGTTTTCTCTCGAAAGAATATGTAAGAATACCACGTTATAAGGAAATACAGTGTTGCAGAGTAAAGACAAATACGTACTTATTGGAAACACTTAAACTTTACGAGAAGAAATAAGGCATCGTACAAAATTAGTATGTATCTCCTAAACATCACGTTATAACTCGAAAAGATTTGGTGTGGTGTGTACGTCTAAACGTGTAGCCTCAAACGAGAACCCACAGGAGAATTTTCGTTCATCAAAATTTGTCAGAAAACCACGTTTTAAGGAAATCCTGCATCGTGCGAAATTATCTTGTTTTTCCTAAGCAACACGTTGTAACGCGAAAACCTTTGGTGTTGCGTGTATGTCTAAGCGTGTAGCCTCAAAAGAGAATGCAAAGGAGAGTTTTTTTCTCGAAAGAATATATAAGAATACCACGTTATTAGGAAATACAGTGTTGCAGAGTAAAGACAAATATTTACGTATTGGAAAAACTTTACGAGAAGAAATAACGCATCTTACAAAATTAGCTTGTATCTCCTAAACAACACGTTGTAACTTAAAAAGATTTGGTGTGGCGTGTACGTCTAATCGTGTAGCCTCAAAAGAGAAACCATAGGAGAATTTTCTTTGGTCAAAATTTGTCAGAAAACCACGTATGAAGGAAATACCGCATCATGCGAAATTATCTTGTTTTTCCTAAACAAAACGTTTTAACTCGAAAAGCTATGGTGTTGCGTGTATGTCTAAGCGTGTAGCCCCAAAAGAGAACGCACAGGAGAGTTTTCTCTCGAAAGAATATGTAAGAATACCACGTTGTAAGGAAATACAGTGTTGCAGAGTAAAGGAAAATACGTATGTATTGGAAACGCAACATCAAATCTTTTCGAGTTACAACGTGTTGGTTAGGAAAAGCAAGATAATTTCGCACGATGAGTGATTTCCTTAAAACATGGTTTTCTGAGAAATATTAACGAAAAAAAATTCTCCTCTGGGTTATCTTTTGAGGCTACACGTTTAGACGTGCACGCCACACCAAATCTTTTCGAGTTACAAACTGTTGTTTAGGAGATACAAGCTAATTTTTTATGATGCTTTATTTCTTCTTGTAAGGTGTTTCCAATAGGTACGTATTTGCCTTTAGTCTGCAACACTGTATTTCCTTATAACGTGGTATTCTTACATATTCTTTCGAGAGAAAACTTTCCTGTGCGTCCTCTTTTGAGGCTACACGCTTAGACATACACGCAATACCAAAGATTTTCGCGTTACAACGTGTTGTTTAGGAAAAACAAGATAATTTCGCACGAAGAGGGATTTCCTTAATACGTGATTTTCTGACAAATTTTGACCAAAGAAAATTCTCCTATGGGTTCTCATTTGAGACTACACGTTTAGACGTACAGGCCACACCAAATCTTTTTAAGTTACAACATGTTGTTTAGGAGATACAAGCTAATTTTTTTACGATGCATTATTTCATCTCGTAAAGTTTAACTTTTTCCAATAAGTATGTATTTGCCTCTACTCTGCAACACTGTATTTCCTTATAACGTGGTATTCTTACATATTATTTCGAGAGAAAACTCTCCTGTGCGTTCTCGGATTTCCTTAAACCATTGTGTTCTGACAAATTTTGAAGAAAGAAAATTCTCCTGTGGGTTCTCTTATGATGCTACACGTTTAGACATGCACGCCACACCAAATCCTTTCGAGTTACCACGTGTTGTTTAGGAGATACAGGCTAATTTTGTACGATGTGTTATTTCTTCTCGTAAATTGTTTCCAATACGTACGTATTTGTCTTTCTCTGCAACACTGTATTTCCTTATAACGTGGTATTCTTACATATTCTTTCGAGGGAAAACTCTCCTGAGCGTTCTCTTCTGAGGCTACATGTTTAGACATACAAGCAACACCAAAGCTTTTTGAGTTACAACGTGTTGTTTAGGAAAAACTAGATAATTTCGCACGATGCGAGATTTCCATAAACGTGGTTTTCTGAAAAATTTGACAATAGAAAGTTCTCCTGTGGGGTCTCTTTTGAGGCTACATGTTTAGACGTACACGCCACACCAAATCTGTTCGAGTTACAACGTGTTGTTTAGGAGATACATGCTAATATTTTACAATGTGTTAATTCTTCTCATAAAGTGTTTCCAATACTTACGTATTTGTCTTTACTCTGCAACATTGTATTTCCTTATAACGTGGTATTCTTACATATTCTTTCGATAGAAAACTGTCCTGTGCGTTCCCTTTTGTGGCTACACACTTAGATATACAGGCAACACCAAAGCTATTCAAGTTACAACATGTAGTTTAGGAAAAAGAAGATGATTTCGCAGGACGCGGGATTTCCTTAAAACGTGGTTTTCTGAAAAATTTTGACGAAAGAAAATTCTCCTGTGGGTTCTCTTTTGTGGCTACACATTTAGACGTACACGCCACACCAAAACTTTTCGAGTTACAATGGGCTTTTTAGGAAATACAAGCTAATTTTGTACGATGCATTATTTCTTCTCGTAAAGTGTTTCAAATACGTATGTATCTATCTTTACTCTGCAACACTGTATTTCCTTATAACGTGGTATTCTTACATATTCGTTCGAGAGAAAACTCTCCTGTGCGTTCTCTTTTAAGGCTACACGCTTAGACATACACGCAGCACCAATGCTTTTCGAGTTACAACGTGTTGTTTAGGAAAAACAAGATAATTTCGCACGATGCGGGATTTCCTTAAAACGTTTTTTTCTGACAAATTTTGACGAAAGAAAATTCTCCTGTGGGTTCTCTTTTGAGGCTACACGTTTAGACTTACATGCCACACCAAATCTTTTCGAGTTACAACATGTTGTTTAGGAGATACAAGCTAATTTTGTAAGATGCGTTATTTCTTTTCGTAAAGTGTTTCCAATACATACTTATTTGTCTTTACTCTGCAACACTGTATTTCTTTATAACGTGGTATTCTTATATATTCTTTCGAGAGAAAACTCTCCTGTGCGTTCTCTTTTGAGGTCACACGTTTAGACATACACGCAACACCAAAGCTTTTGGAGTTACAACGTGTTGTTTAGGAAAAACAAGATAATTTCGCACAATGCGGGATTTCCTTAAAACGTGGTTTTCTGACAAATTTGACGAAAGAAAATTCTCCTGTGGGTTCTCGTTGAGGCTACACGTTTCACCTTACACGCCACACCAAATCCTTCGAGTTACAACGTGTTGTTTAGGAAATACAGGCTAATTTTGTACGATGTATTATTCCTTCTCGTAAAGTGTTTCCAATAAGTAAGTATCTGTCTTTACTCTGCAATACTGTATTTCCTTATAACGTGGTATTCTTACATATTCTTTCGAGAGAATCCTCTACTGTGCATTCTCTTTTGAGGCTACACACTTAGACATACACGCAACACCAAAGCTTTTCGAGTTACAATGTGTTGTTTAGGAAAACAAGATGATTTCACATGATGCAGGATGTCCTTAAAACGTGGTTTTCTGAAAAAATTTTGACGAGAGAAAATTCTCCAGTGGGTTCTCTTTTGAGGCTACACGTTTAGATGCAAACACCACAGCAAATCTTTTCGAGTTACAACGTGTTGTTTCGGAGATACAAGCTAATTTTGTACCATGTGTTATTTCTTCTTGTTAAGTGTTTCCAATATGTAAGAATTTGTCTTTACTCTGCAACACCGTATTTCCTTATAACGTGGTATTCTTACATATTCTTTCGAGAGAAAACTCTCCTGTGCGTTCTCTTTTGAGGCTACATGCTTAGACATACACGTAACACCAAAGCTTTTCGAGTTACAACGTGTTGTTTAGGAAAAACAAGATAATTTCGCACAATGCGGGATTTCCTCAAAACGTGATTTCTGAAAAATTTTGACGAAAGAAAATTCTCCTGTGGGTTCTCTTTTGAGGCTACGCATTTAGATGTAAACACCACACCAAACAGTTTCAAGTTACAACGTGTTGTTTAGAAGATACAACCTAACTTTGAACGATGCGTTATTTCATCTCTAAAAGTGTTTCCAATAAGTACCTATTTGTCTTTAGACTGCAACACTGTATTTCCTTCGAACGTGGTATTCTTACATCTTATTTCAAGAGAAAACACTCCTGTGCATTGGCTTTTGAGGATACAGGCTTAGACATACACGCAACAGCAAAGCTTTTCATGTTACAACGTGTTGTTTAGGAAAAACAAGATAATTTCGCACGATGCGGGATTACCATAAAACGTGATTTTCTGACATATTTTGACGAAAGAAAATTCTCCTGTGGGTTCTCTTTTGAGGCTACACATTTAGACGTACATGCCACACCAACTCTTTTCGAGTTCCAACGTGTTGTTTAGGAGATACAAGCTAATTTTGTATGATGCGTTATTTCTTCTCATAAAGTGTTTCCAATACGTACGTATTTGTCTTTATTCTGCAACACTGTATTTCCTTATAACGTGGTATTCTTACATATTCTTTTGAGAGAAAACTCTCCTGTGCATTCTCTTTTGAGGCTACACGCTTAGATATACAAGTAACACCAAAGCTTTTCGAGTTACAACATGTTGTTTAGGAAAAACAAGATAATTTCGCACAATGCGGGATTTCCTAAAAACGTGATTTCTGAAAAATTTTGAAAGAAGAAAAATCTCCTCTGGGTTCTCTTTTGAGGCTACAAGTTTAGTCGTACACCCCACACCAAATCGTTTCGAGTGACAACGTGTTGTTAAGGAGATACAAGCTAATTTTGAACGATGCGTTATTTCATCTCTAAAAGTGTTTCCAGTACGTACGTATTTGTCTTTAGTCTACAACACTGTATTTCCTTACAACGTGGTATTCTTACATCTTCTTTTGAGAGAAAATTCTCCTGTGGGTTCTCTTTTGAGGCTACACGAGTTACAACGTGTTGTTTAGGAGAGACAAGCTAATTTTTTATAATGCGTTAATTTTTCTCATAAAGTGTTTCCAAGCTAATTTTGAACGATGCATTATTTCTTCGTGTAGCCTCAAAAGAGAACCCTAAACAACACCTTGTAACTCGAAAAGCTTTGGTGTTGCGTGTATGTCTAAACGTGTGGCCTCAAAAGAGAAGGCACAGGAGAGTTTCTCTCAAAAGAATATGTAAGAATACCACGTTATAAGGAAATACAGTGTTGCAGAGTAAAGACAAATACATACGTATTGGAAACACTTTATGAGAAGAAATAACGCATCGTACAAAATTAGCTTGTATCTCCTAAACAACACGTTGTAACTCGAAAATATTTGGTGTGGCGTGTACGTGTAAACATGTAGCCTCAAAAGAGAACCCACAGGATAATTTTCGTTCGTCAATATTTGTCAGAAAACCACGTTTTAAGGAAGTCCCACATCGTGCGAAATTATCTTGTTTTTCCTAAACAACATGTCGTAACTCGAAAAGCTTTGGTGTTGCGTGTATGTCTAAGCGTGTAGCCTCAAAAGAGAAGGCACAGGAGAGTTTTCTCTCGAAAGAATATGTAAGAATACCACGTTATAAGGAAATACAGTGTTGCAGAGTAAAGACAAATATGTAGGTATTGGAAATACTTTACGAGAAGAAATAACTCTTTGTGCAAAATTAGCTTGTATCTCCTAAACAACATGTTGTAACTCGAAATGATTTGGTGTGGCGTGTACATCTAAACGTGTGGCCTCAAAAGAGAACCCACGGGATAATTTTCTCTTGTCAAAATTTGTCAGAAAACCACGTTTTATGGAAATCCCTCATCGTGCGAAATTATCTAGTTTTTCATAAACAACACGTTATAACTTGAAAAGCTTTGGTGTTGCGTGTACGTCTAAGCCTATAGCCTCAAAAGAGAATGCACAGGAGAGTTTTCTCTCGAAAGAATATGTTAAAATACCACGTTATAAGGAAATACAGAGTTGCAGAGTAAAGACAAATAGGTATGTATTGGAAACACTTTACGAGAAGAAATAACGCATTGTACAAAATTAGCTTGTATCTCCTAAACAACACGTTGTAACTCGAAAGGATTTGGTGTGGCCTGTACGTCTAAATGTGTAGCCTCAAAAGAAAACCCACAGGATAATTTTCTTTCGTTAAAATTTTTCAGAAAACCACATTTTATGGAAATCCCGCATCGTTCGAAATTATCTTGTTTTTCCTAAACAACATATTGTAACTCGAAAATCTTTTGTTTGCGTGTATGTCTAAGGGTGTAGCCTCAAAAGAGAAGGCACAGGAGAGTTTTCTCTCGAAAGAATATGTAAGAATACCACGTTATAAGGAAATACAGTGTTGAAGAGTAAAGACAAATACGTACATATTGGAAACACTTTAGGAGAAGAAATAAGGCATCGTACAAAATTAGCTTGTATCTCCTAATCAACACGTTGTAACTCGAACTGATTTGGTGTGCTGTTTACATCTAAACGTGTAGCCTCCAAAGAGAACCCACAGGAGAATTTTGTTTCGTCAAAATTTGTCAGAAAACCACGTTTTAAGGAAATACAGCATCGTGTGAAATTACCTTGTTTTTCCTAAACAACACGTTGTATCTCGAAAAGCTTTGGTGTTGTGTGTAGGTCTAAGCGTGTAGCCTCAAAAGAGAACGCAGAGGAGAGTTTTCTCTCGAAAGAATATGTAAGAATACCACGTTATAAGTACATACAGTGTTGCAGAGTAAAGATAAATAGATACGTATTGTAAATACTTTATGAGAAGAATTAATGCATGGTACAAAATTAGCTTGTATCTCCTAAACAACTCCTTGTAACTCGAAAGGATTTGGTGTGGCTCGTACGTATACATGTGTAACCTCAAAAAAGAACCCACAGGAGAACTTTCTTTCGTCGAAATTTGTCCAAAAACCACGTTTTAGGGAAATCTCTCATCGTGCAAAATTATCTTGTTTTTCCTAAACAACACGTTGTAACTCAAAAAGCTTTGGTGTTGCGTGTATGTCTGAGCTTGTAGCCTCTAAAGAGAACGCACAGGAGAGTTTTCTCTCGAAAGAACATGTAAGAATACAACGTTATAAGGAAATACAGTGTTGCAGAGTAAAGACAAATACGTACGTATTGGAAACACTTTACGAGAAGAAATAACGCATCGTAAAAAATTAGCTTGTATCTCCTAAACAACACGTGGTAACTCGAAAGGATTTGGTGTGGCGTGTACTTCTAAACGTGTAGCCTCAAAAGAGAACCCACAGGAGAATTTTCTTTCGTCAAAATTTGTCAGAAAACCACGTTTTAAGGTAATCCTGCAATGTGCGAAATTATCTTGTTTTTCCTAAACAACACGTTGTAACTCGAAAAGCTTTGGTATTGCCTGTATGTCTAAGTGTGTAGCCTCAAAAGGGAACGCACAGGATAGTTTTCTCTCGAAATAATATGTAAGAATACCACGTTATAAGGAAATACAATGTTGCAGAGTAAAGACAAATACATACTTACTGGAAACACTTTACGAGAAGAATTAACGCATTGCAAAAAATTAGCTTGTATCTCCTAAACAACACGTTGTAACTCGAAAAGATTTGGTGTGGCGTGTACGTCTAAATATGTAGCCTCAAAAGAGAACCAACAGGAGAATTTTCTTTCGTCAAAATTTTTCAGAAAACCACGTTTTAAGGAAATCCCGCATCGTGCGAAATCATCTCCTTTTTCCTAAACAACATGTTGTGACTCGAAAAGCTTTGGTGTTGCATGTATGTGTAAGCGTGGAGCCTCAAAAGAGAAGGCACAGGAGAGTTTTCTGTCGAAAGAATATGTAAGAATACTACGTTATAAGGAAATACAATTTTGCAGATTAAAACAAATAAGTACATATTGGAAACACTTTACGAGAAGAAATAACGCATCGTACAAAATTAACTTGTATCACCAAACAGCACGTTGTAAATCGAAATGATTTGGTGTGACGTGTATGTCTAAACGTGTAGCCTAAAGAGAGAACCCACAGGATAATTTTCTTTCATCAAAATTTGTCAGAAACCACGTTTTAAGGAAATCTCACATCGTGCGAAATTATCTTGTTTTTCCTAAACACCACGCTGTAACTCGAAAAGCTTTGGTATTGCGTGTATGTCTAAGCTTGTAGCCTCAAAAGAGAACGCACAAGAGAGTTTTCTCTTGAAAGATTATGTACGAATACCACGTTATAAGGAAATACAATTTTGCAGAGTAAAGACAAATAAGTACATACTGGAAACACTTTACGAGAAGAAATAACGCATCGTACAAAATTAGATTGTATCTCCTAAACAACACGTTGTAACTCGAAAAGATTTGGTGTGACGTGTACGTCTAAAAGTGTAACCTCAAAAGAGAACCCACAAGAGAATTTTCTTCCCTCAAAATTTGTCAGAAACCACGTTTTAAGGAAATCTCTCATCGTGCGAAATTATCTTGTTTTTTTCTAAACAACACATTGTATCAGGAAAAGATTTGGTGTTGTGTGTATGTCTAAGAGTGTAACCTCAAAAGAGAACGCACAGGATAGTTTTCTCTCGAAAGGATATGTAAGAATACCATGTTATAAGGAAATACAATGTTGCAGAGTCAAGACAAATACGTACGTATTGGAAACACTTTACGAGAAGAATTAATGCATCGTAAAAAATTAGCTTGTATCTCCTAAACACGTTGTAACTCGAAAAGATTTGGTGTGGCATGTACATCTAAACGTGTAGCCTCAAAAGAGAACCCACAGGAGAATTTTCTTTATTCAAAATTTTTCAGAAAACCACGTTTTAAGGAAATCCCGCATCGTGCGAAATCATCTATTTTTCAAAACAGCATGTTGTAACTCGAAAAGCTTTGGTGTTGCATGTATGTGTAAGTGTGGAGCCTCAAAAGTGAAGGCACAGGAGAGTTTTCTCTCGAAAGAATATGTAAGAATACCACGTTATAAGGAAATACAATTTTGCAGAGTAAAGACAAATAAGTGCATATTGGAAACACTTTACGAGAAGAAATAACGCATCGTATAAAATTAGCTTGTATCTCCGAAACAACACGTTGTAACTCGAAAATATTTGGTGTGACGTGTACATCTAAAAGTGTAACCTCAAACGAGAACCCACAGCAGAATTTTGTTTCATCAAAATTTGTCAGAAACCACGTTTTAAGGAAATCTCGCATCGTGCGAAATTATCTTGTTTTTCCTAAACAACATGTTGTAACTCAAAAAGCTTTGGTGTTGCGTGTATGTCTAAGCTTGTAGCCTCAAAAGAGAACGCACAGGAGAGTTTTCTCTCGAAAGAATATGTAAGAATACCACATTATAAGGAAATACAGTGTTGCAGAGTAAAGACAACTACATACGTATTGGAAACACTTTAAGAGAAAAAATAACACATCGTACAAAATTAGCTTGTATCTCCTAAACAACACGTTGTAACTCGAAAAGATTTGGTGTGGCTCATACCTCTACACGTGTAGCCTCAAAAGAGAACCCACAGGAGAACTTTCTTTCATCAAAATTTTTCAGAAAACCACGTTTTATGGAAATCTCGCATCGTGCGAAATTATCTTGTTTTTCGTAAACAACACGTTGTAACTCGAAAAGCTTTGGCGTTGCGTGTTTGTCTAAGCGTGTAGCCTCAAAAGAGAATGCACAGGAGAGTTTTCCCTCGAAAGAATATGTAAGAATACCACGTTATAAGGAAATACAGTGTTGCAGAGTAAAGACAAAAAAAGTACGTATTGGAAACTCTATACGAGAAGAAATAACGCATCGTACAATATTTGCTTGTATCTCCTAAACAACACGTGGTAACTCGAAAGGATTTGGTGTGGCGTGTATGTCTAAACGTGTAGCCTCTAAAGAGAACCCACGGGAGAATTTTTTTCCTCCAAATTTGTCAGAAAACCACGTTTTAAGGAAATCCCGCATCGTGCAAAATTATCTTGTTTTTCATAAACAACACGTTGTAACTCGAAAAGAGTTGGTGTTGACTGTATGTCTAAGTGTGTAGCCTCAAAGGGGAACGCACAGGATAGTTTTCCCTCTAAAGAATATGTAAGAATACCACGTTATAAGGAAATACAATGTTGCAGAGTAAAGACAAACGCGTACTTCTTGGAAACACTTTATGAGAAGAATTAACGCATCGTAAAAAATTAGCTTGTATCTCCTAAACAACACGTTGTAACTCGAAAAGATTTGGTGTTGCATGTACATCTAAACGTGTAGCCTCAAAAGAAAACCCACAGGAGATTTTTCTTTCATCAAAATTTGTCAGAAACCACGTTTTAAGGAAATCTCGCATCGTGCGAAATTATCTTGTTTTTCCTAAACAACACGTTGTAACTCGAAAACCTTTGGTGTTGCGTGTATATCTAAGCATGTAGCCTCAAAAGAGAATGCAAAGGAGAGTTTTCCCTCGAAATAATATGTACGAATACCACGTTATAAGGAAATACAGTGTTGCAGAGTAAAGACAAATAAGTACGAATTGGAAACACTTTACGAGAAGAAATAAGGCATCGTAAAAAATTGGCTTGTATCTCCTAAACAACACGTTGTACCTCGAAAAGATTTGGTGTGGCTCATACGTCTACACGTGTAGCCTCAAAAAAGAACGAACAGGAGAACTTTCTTTCGTTAAAATTTCTCAGGAAACCACGTTTTAAGGAAATACCGCATCATGCAAAATTATCTTGTTTTTCCTAAACAGCATGATGTAACTCGAAAAGCTTTGATGTTGCATGTATGTCTAAGCGTGTAACCTCTAAAGAGAACGCACAGGATAGTTTTCTCTCGAAAGAATATGTAAGAATACTACGTTATTAGGAAATACAATGTTGCAGAGTAAAAACACATACGTACCTATTGGAAAAACTTTACAAGAAGAATTAACGCATCGTACAAAATTAGCTTGTATCTCCTAAACAACACGTGGTAACTCGAAAGGATTTGGTGTGGTGTGTACGTCTAAACATGTAGCCTCAAAAGAGAACCCACAGGAGAATTTACTTTCATCAACATTTTTCAGAAAACCACGTTTTAAGGAAATCCCGCATCGTGCGAAATGATCTTCTTTTTCCTAAACAACATGCTGTACCTCGAAAAGCTTTGGTGTTGCGTGTATGTGTAAGCATGGAGCGACAAAAGGGACAGCACAGGAGAGTTTTCACTCGAAAGAATATGTAAGAATACCACATTATAAGGAAATACAATTTTGCAGAGTAAAGACAAATAAGTACTTATTGGTAACACTTTACGAGAAGAAATAACGCATCATTCAAAATTAGCTTGTATCTCCTAAACAACACGTTGTAACTCGAAAAGATTTGGTGTGACGTGTATGTCTAAACGTGTAGCCTCAAAAGAGAACCCACAGGAGAATTTTCTTTCATCAAAATTTGTCAAAAACCACGTTTTAAGGAAATCTCGCATCGTGCGAAATTATCTTGTTTTTCCTAAACAACACGTTGTAACACGAAAAGCTTTGGTGTTGCGTGTATGTCTAAGCTTTTAGCCTCAAAAGAGAACGCACAGGAGAGTTTTCTCTCGAACGAATATGTAAGAATACCACGTTATAAGAAAATACAGTGTTGCAGAGTAAAGACAAATACGTACGTATTGGAAACACTTGAAGAGAAGAAATAACGCATCATACAAAATTAGCTTGTATCTCCTAAACAACACGTTGTAACTCGAAAAGATTTGGTGTGGCTCGTACCTCTACACGTGTAGCCTCAAAAGAGAACCCACAGGAAAACTTTCTTTCGTCAAAATTTTTCAGAAAACCACGTTTTATGGAAATCTCGCTTCAAGCGAAATTATCTTGTTTTTCCTAAAAAACACATTGTAACTCGAAAAGCTTTGGCGTTGCGTGTTTGTCTAAGCGTGTAGCCTCAAAGAGAACGCACAGGAGAGTTTTCCCTCGAAATAATGTGTAAGAATACCACGTTATAAGGAAATACAGTGTTGCAGAGTAAAGACAAATAAGTACGTATTGGAAACACTTTACCAGAGGAAATAATGCATTGTTCAAAATTTGCTTGTATCTCCTAAACAACACGTTGTAACTCGAAAAGATTTGGTGTGGCTCATATGTCTACACGTGTAGCCTCAAAAGAGAATGCACAGGAGAACTTTCTTTCGTCAAAATATCTCAGGAAACCACGTTTTAAGGAAATCCCGCATCGTGCAAAATTATCTTGTTTTTCCTAAACAACACTATGTAACTCGAAAATCTTTGGTGTTGCATGTATGTCTAAGTGTGTAGCCTCAAAAGAGAACGCACAGGAGAGTTTTCCCTCGGAAGAATATGTAAGAATACCACGTTATAAGGAAATACAGTGTAGCAGAATAAAGACAAATACGTACGTATTGGAAACACTTTACGAGAAGAAATAAAGCATCGTAAAAAATTTGCTTGTATCTCCTAAACATGTTGTAACTTGAAAAGATTTGGTGTGGCTCGTACGTCTAAAAGTGTAGCCTCCAAAGAGAACCCACAGGAGAACTTTCTTTCGTCAAAATTTGTCAGAAAACCACGTTTTAAGGAAATCCCGCATCGTGCAAAATTATCTTGTTTTTCCAAAACAACACGTTGTAACTCGAAAAGCTTTGGTGTTGCGTGTATGTCAAAGCATGTAGCCTCTAAAGAGAACGCACAGGAGAGTTTTCTCTCGAAAGAACATGTAAGAATACAACGTTATAAGGAAATACAGTGTTGCAGAGTAAAGACAAATACATACGTATTGGAAACACTTTATGAGAAGAAATAACACATCGTACAAAATTAGCTTGTATCTTCTAAACAACACGTGATAACTCGAAAGGATTTGGTGTCGCGTGCAAGTCTAAACGTATAGCCTCAAAAGAGAACCCACAGGAGAATTTTCTTTCGTCAAAATTTGTCAGAACACAACGTTTTAAGGAAATCCCGTATCATGCGAAATTATCTTGTTTTTCATAAACAACACGTTGTAACTCGAAAAGCTTTGGTGTTGCCTGTATGTCTAAGTGTGTAGCCTCAAAAGGGAACGCAAAGGATAGTTTTCTCTCGAAAGAATATGTAGGAATACCACGTTATAAGGAAATACAATGTTGCAGAGTAAAGACAAATACGTACGTATTGGAAACACTTTACGAGAAGAAATAAGGCATCGTACAAAATTAGCTTGTATCTCCTAAACAACACGTGGTAACTCGAAAGGATTTGGTGTGACGTGTACGTCTAAACGTGTAGCCTCAAAAGAGAACCCACAGGAGAATTTTCTTTCGTTAAAATTTTCAGAAAACCACGTTTTAAGGAAATCCCGCATTGTGGGATATCATCTTCTTTTTCCTAAACAACATGTTGTAACTCGAAAAGCTTTGGTGTTGCGTGTACTTGTAAGCATGGAGCCTCCAAAGGGAAAGCACAGGAGAGTTTTCTCTCGAATGAAAATGTAAGAATACCACGTTATAAGGAAATACAATTTTCCAGAGTAAAGACATATAAGTACATATTGGTAACACTTTATGAGAAGAAATAACGCATCATTCAAAATTAGCTTGTATCTCCTAAACAACACGATGTAACTCGAAAGGATTTGGTGTGACGTGTATGTCTAAACGTGTAGCCTCAAAAGAGAACCCACAGGAGAATTTTCTTTCATCAAAATTTGTCAGAAACTACGTTTTGAGGAATTCTCGCATTCTGCAAAATTATCTTGTTTTTCCTAAACAACACGTTGTAAATCAAAACCTTTGGTGTTGCGTGTATGTCTAAGCATGTAGCCTCAAAAGAGAATGCACAGGAGAGCTTTCTCTCGAAAGAATATGTAAGAATACCACGTTATAAGGAAATACAGTGTTGCAGAGTAAAGACAAATTCGTACATATTGGAAACACTTTAAGAGAAGAAATAACACATCGTACAAAATTAGCTTGTATCTCCTAAGCAACACGTTGTAACTCGAAAAGATTTGGTGTGGCTCGTACCTCTACACGTGTAGCCTCAAAAGAGAACCCACAGGAGAACTTTCTTTTGTCAAATTTTTTCAGAAAACCACGTTTTATGGAAATCTCGCATCCTGCAAAATTATCTTGTTTTTCCAAAACAACACGTTGTAACTCGAAAAGCTTTGGTGTTGCGTGTATGTCTAAGCGTGTATCCTCTAAAGAGAACACACAGGAGAGTTTTCTCTCGAAAGAACATGTAAGAATACAACGGTATAAGGAAATACAGTGTTGCAGAGTAAAGACAAATACTTACTTATTGGAAACACTTTACGAGATGAAATAACACATCATACAAAATTAGCTTGTATCTCCTAAACAACACGTGGTAACTCAAAAGGATTTGGTGTGGCATGTACCTCTAAACATGTAGCCTCAAAAGAGAACCCACAGGACTATTTTCTTTCATCAAAATTTGTCAGAAAACCACGTTTTAAGGAAATACCGCATCGTGCGAAATCATCTTGTTTTTCATAAACAACACGTTATACCTCGAAAAGCTTTGGTGTTGCCTTTATGTCTAAGTGTGTAGCCTCAAAAGGGAACGCACAGGATAGTTTTCTCTCGAAGGAATGTGTAAGAATACCACATTATAAGGAAATACAGTGTTGCAGAGTAAAGACAAATACGTACATATTGGAAACACTTTACGAGAAGAATTAACGCATCATACAAAATTAGCTTGTATCTCCTAAACAATACGTTGTATCTCGGAAAGATTTGGTGTGGCGTGTACGTCTAAACATGTAGCCTCAAAAGAGAACCCACAGCAGAATTTTCTTTCGTCAAAATTTGTCAGAAAACCACGTTTTAAGGAAATCCCGCATCGTGGGAAATCATCTTCTTTTTCCTAAACAAGATGTTGTAACTCGAAAAGCTTTGGTGTTGCTTGTATGTGTAAGCGTGGAGCCTCAAAGAGAAGGCACAGGAGAGTTTTCCCTCGAAAGAATATGTAAGAATACCACATTTTTACGAAATACAATTTTGCAGACTAAAGACAAATAAGTACATATTGGAAACACTTTAGGTGAAGAAATAACGCATCGTACAAAATTAGCTTGTATCTCCTAAACAACACGTTGTAAATCGAAAAGATTTGGTGTGGCTCATATGTCTACACGTGTAGCCTCAAAAGAGAATGCACAGGAGAATTTTCTTTCGTCAAAATTTCTCAGGAAACCACGTTTTAAGGAAATCCCGCATCGTGCAAAATTATCTTGTTTTTCCTAAACAACACTATGTAACTCGAAAATCTTTGGTGTTGCATGTATGTCTAAGTGTGTAGCCTCAAAAGAGAACGCACAGGAGAGTTTTCCCTCGAAAGAATATGTAAGAATACCACGTTATAAGGAAATACAGTGTAGCAGAATAAAGACAAACACGTACGTATTGGAAACACTTTACGAGAAGAAATAAAGCATCGTAAAAAATTTGCTTGTATCTCCTAAACATGTTGTAACTTGAAAAGATTTGGTGTGGCTCGTACGTCTAAAAGTGTAGCCTCCAAAGAGAACCCACAGGAGAACTTTCTTTCGTCAAAATTTGTCAGAAAACCACGTTTTAAGGAAATCCCGCATCGTGCAAAATTATCTTGTTTTTCCAAAACAACACGTTGTAACTCGAAAAGCTTTGGTGTTGCGTGTATGTCAAAGCATGTAGCCTCTAAAGAGAACGCACAGGAGAGTTTTCTCTCGAAAGAACATGTAAGAATACAACGTTATAAGGAAATACAGTGTTGCAGAGTAAAGACAAATACATACGTATTGGAAACACTTTATGAGAAGAAATAACACATCGTACAAAATTAGCTTGTATCTTCTAAACAACACGTGATAACTCGAAAGGATTTGGTGTCGCGTGCACGTCTAAACGTATAGCCTCAAAAGAGAACCCACAGGAGAATTTTCTTTCGTCAAAATTTGTCAGAACACAACGTTTTAAGGAAATCCCGCATCATGCGAAATTATCATGTTTTTCATAAACAACACGTTGTAACTCGAAAAGCTTTGGTGTTGCCTGTATGTCTAAGTGTGTAGCCTCAAAAGGGAACGCAAAGGATAGTTTTCTCTCGAAAGAATATGTAGGAATACCACGTTATAAGGAAATACAATGTTGCAGAGTAAAGACAAATACGTACGTATTGGAAACACTTTACGAGAAGAAATAAGGCATCGTACAAAATTAGCTTGTATCTCCTAAACAACACGTGGTAACTCGAAAGGATTTGGTGTGACGTGTACGTCTAAACGTGTAGCCTCAAAAGAGAACCCACAGGAGAATTTTCTTTCGTTAAAATTTTCAGAAAACCACGTTTTAAGGAAATCCCGCATTGTGGGATATCATCTTCTTTTTCCTAAACAACATGTTGTAACTCGAAAAGCTTTGGTGTTGAGTGTACTTGTAAGCATGGAGCCTCCAAAGGGAAAGCACAGGAGAGTTTTCTCTCGAAAGAAAATGTAAGAATACCACGTTATAAGGAAATACAATTTTCCAGAGTAAAGACATATAAGTACATATTGGTAACACTTTATGAGAAGAAATAACGCATCATTCAAAATTAGCTTGTATCTCCTAAACAACACGATGTAACTCGAAAGGATTTGGTGTGACGTGTATGTCTAAACGTGTAGCCTCAAAAGAGAACCCACAGGAGAATTTTCTTTCATCAAAATTTGTCAGAAACTACGTTTTGAGGAATTCTCGCATTCTGCAAAATTATCTTGTTTTTCCTAAACAACACGTTGTAAATCAAAACCTTTGGTGTTGCGTGTATGTCTAAGCATGTAGCCTCAAAAGAGAATGCACAGGAGAGTTTTCTCTCGAAAGAATATGTAAGAATACCACGTTATAAGGAAATACAGTGTTGCAGAGTAAAGACAAATTCGTACATATTGGAAACACTTTAAGAGAAGAAATAACACATCGTACAAAATTAGCTTGTATCTCCTAAGCAACACGTTGTAACTCGAAAAGATTTGGTGTGGCTCGTACCTCTACACGTGTAGCCTCAAAAGAGAACCCACAGGAGAACTTTCTTTTGTCAAATTTTTTCAGAAAACCACGTTTTATGGAAATCTCGCATCCTGCAAAATTATCTTGTTTTTCCAAAACAACACGTTGTAACTCGAAAAGCTTTGGTGTTGCGTGTATGTCTAAGCGTGTATCCTCTAAAGAGAACACACAGGAGAGTTTTCTCTCGAAAGAACATGTAAGAATACAACGGTATAAGGAAATACAGTGTTGCAGAGTAAAGACAAATACTTACTTATTGGAAACACTTTACGAGATGAAATAACACATCATACAAAATTAGCTTGTATCTCCTAAACAACACGTGGTAACTCAAAAGGATTTGGTGTGGCATGTACCTCTAAACATGTAGCCTCAAAAGAGAACCCACAGGACTATTTTCTTTCATCAAAATTTGTCAGAAAACCACGTTTTAAGGAAATACCGCATCGTGCGAAATCATCTTGTTTTTCATAAACAACACGTTATACCTCGAAAAGCTTTGGTGTTGCCTTTATGTCTAAGTGTGTAGCCTCAAAAGGGAACGCACAGGATAGTTTTCTCTCGAAAGAATGTGTAAGAATACCACGTTATAAGGAAATACAGTGTTGCAGAGTAAAGACAAATACGTACATATTGGAAACACTTTACGAGAAGAATTAACGCATCATACAAAATTAGCTTGTATCTCCTAAACAATACGTTGTATCTCGGAAAGATTTGGTGTGGCGTGTACGTCTAAACATGTAGCCTCAAAAGAGAACCCACAGCAGAATTTTCTTTCGTCAAAATTTGTCAGAAAACCACGTTTTAAGGAAATCCCGCATCGTGGGAAATCATCTTCTTTTTCCTAAACAACATGTTGTAACTCGAAAAGCTTTGGTGTTGCGTGTATGTGTAAGCGTGGAGCCTCAAAAGAGAAGGCACAGGAGAGTTTTCTCTCGAAAGAATATGTAAGAATACCACGTTTTTACGAAATACAATTTTGCAGAGTAAAGACAAATAAGTACATATTGGAAACACTTTAGGTGAAGAAATAACGCATCGTACAAAATTAGCTTGTATCTCCTAAACAACACGTTGTAAATCGAAAAGATTTGGTGTGACGTGTATGTCTAAACGTGTACCCTCAAAAGAGAACCGACAGGAGAATTTTCTTTCATCAAAATTTGTCAGAAACCACGTTTTAAGGAAATCTCGCATTGTGCGAAATTTTCTTGTTTTTCCTTAAAAACACGTTGTAACTCGAAAAGCTTTGGTGTTGCGTGTATATCTAAGCTTGTAGCCTCACAAGAGAACGCACAGGAGACTTTTTTCTCGAAAGAATATGGAAGAATACCACGTTATAAGGAAATACAGTGTTGCAGAGTAAAGACAAATACGTACCTATTTGAAACACTTTATGAGAAGAAATAACGCATCGAACAAAATTAGCTTGTATCTCCTAAACAACACGTTGTAACTCGAAAAGATTTGGTGTGGCTCGTTCTTCTACACGTGTAGCCTCAAAAGAGAACCCACAGGAGAACTTTCTTTCTTCAAAATTTTTCAGAAAACCACGTTTTATGGAAATCTCGCATCGTGCGAAATTATCTTGTTTTTCCTAAACAACACTTTGTAACTCGAAAAGCTTTGGCGCTGCGTGTTTGTCTAAGCCTGTAGCCTCAAAAGAGAATGCACAGGAGAGTTTTCCCTCGAAAGAATATGTAAGAATACCACGTTATAAGGAAATACAGTGTTGTAGAGTAAAGACAAATAAGTACGTATTGGAAACACTTACTGAGAAGAAATAACGCATAGTACAAAATTTGCTTCTATCTCCTAAACAACACGTTGTAACTTGAAAAGATTTGGTGTGGCTCGTACGTATGCACGTGTAACCTCAAAAGAGAACCCACAGGAGAACTTTTTTTTGTCAAAATTTGTCAGAAAACCACGTTTTACGGAAATCCCGCATCGTGCAAAATTATCTTGTTTTTCCTAAACAACAAGTTGTAACTCAAAAAGCTTTGGTGTCGCGTGTATGTCTAAGCGTGTAGCCTCTAAAGAGAACACACAGGAGAGTTTTCTCTCGAAAGAACATGTAAGAATACAACGTTATAAGGAAATACAGTGTTGCAGAGTAAAGGCAAATAAATACGTATTGGAAACACTTTACCAGAAGAAATAACGCATCATATAAATTAGATTGTATCTCCTAAACAACATGTGGTAACTCAAAAGGATTTGGTGCGGCGTGTACGTCTAAACGTCTAGCCTTAAAAGAGAACCCACAGGAGATTTTTCTTTCATCAAAATTTGTTAGAAACCACGTTTTAAGGAAATCCCGCATCGTGCGAAATTACCTTCTTTTTCCTAAACAACACGTTGTAACTTGAAAAGCTTTGGTGTTGCGTGTATGTCTAAGCGTGTAAGCGCAAAAGAGAATGCACAGGAGAGTTTTCTCTCGAAAGAATATGTAAGAATACCACATTGTAAGGAAATACAGTGTTGCAGAGTAAAGACAACTACATACGTATTGGAAACTCTTTATGAGAAGAAATTACCCATTGTACAAAAATAGCTTGTATCTCCTAAACAACATGTTGTAACTCGAAAAGATTTTGTGTGGCTCGTACTTCTACATGTGAGCCTCAAAAGAGAACCCACAGGAAAACTTTCTTTCTCAAGATATTTCAGAAAACTACGTTTTAAGGAAATCTCGCATTGTGCGAAATTATCTTGTTTTTCCTAAACAACACGTTGTAACTCGAAAAGCTTTGGCGTCGTGTGTTTGTCTAAGCGTGTAGCCTCAAAGGAGAACACACAGGAGAGTTTTCCCTCGAAAGAATATGTAAGAATACCATGTTATAAGGAAATACAGTGTTGCAGAGTAAAGACAAATAAGTACTTATTGGAAACACTTTACGAGAAGAAATAACGCATCTTACAAAATTTGCTTGTATCTCCTAAACAACACGTTCTAACTCGAAAAGATTTGGTGTGGCTCGTACGTCTACACGTGTAGCCTCAAAAGAGAACCCACAGAAGAACTTTCTTTCGTCAAAGTTGTCAGAAAACAACGTTTTAAGGAAACCCACATCGTGAAAATTATCTTGTTTTTCCTAAACAACACGTTGTAACTCAAAAAGCTTTGGTGTTGCGTGTATGTCTAAGCATGTAGCCTCTACAGAGAACGCACAGGAGAGTTTTCTCTCGAAAGAACATGTAAGAATAAAACATTATAAAGAAATACAGTGTTGCAGAGTAAAGACAAATATGTACGTATTGGAAAGACTTTACGAGAAGAAATAACACATCGTACAAAATTAGCTTGTATCTCCTAAACAACACGTGGTAACTCGAAAGGATTTGGTGTGACGTGTATGTCTAAACGTGTAGCCTCAAAAGAGAACCCACAGGAGAATTTTCTTTCATCAAAATTTGTCAAAAACCACGTTTTAAGGAAATCTCGCATCGTTCGAAATTATCTTGTTTTTCCTAAACAACACTTTGTAACTCGAAAAGCTTTGGCGTTGCGTGTTTGTCTAAGCGTGGAGCCTTAAAAGAGAATGCACAGGAGAGTTTTCCCTCGAAAGAATATGTAAGAATACCACGTTATAAGGAAATACAGTGTTGTAGAGTAAAGACAAATAAGTACGTATTGGAAACACTTACTGAGAAGAAATAACGCATAGTACAAAATTTGCTTCTATCTCCTAAACAACACGTTGTAACTTGAAAAGATTTGGTGTGGCTCGTACGTATGCACGTGTAACCTCAAAAGAGAACCCACAGGAGAACTTTCTTTCGTCAAAATTTGTCAGAAAACCACGTTTTAAGGAAATCCCGCATCGTGCAAAATTTTCTTGTTTTTCCTAAACAACAAGTTGTAACTCAAAAAGCTTTGGTGTTGCGTGTATGTCTAAGCGTGTAGCCTCTAAAGAGAACACACAGGAGAGTTTTCTCTCGAAAGAACATGTAAGAATACAACGTTATAAGGAAATACAGTGCTGCAGAGTAAAGGCAAATAAATACGTATTGGAAACACTTTACCAGAAGAAATAACGCATCATATAAATTAGAATGTATCTCCTAAACAACATGTGGTAACTCAAAAGGATTTGGTGTGGTGTGTACGTCTAAACGTGTAGCCTTAAAAGAGAACCCACAGGAGATTTTTCTTTCATCAAAATTTGTTAGAAACCACGTTTTAAGGAAATCCCGCATCGTGCGAAATTACCTTCTTTTTCCTAAACAACACGTTGTAACTTGAAAAGCTTTGGTGTTGCGTGTATGTCTAAGCGTGTAAGCGCAAAAGAGAATGCACAGGAGAGTTTTCTCTCGAAAGAATATGTAAGAATACCACATTATAAGGAAATACAGTGTTGCAGAGTAAAGACAACTACGTACGTATTGGAAACTCTTTATGAGAAGAAATAACCCATTGTACATAATAGCTTGTATCTCCTAAACAACATGTTGTAACTCAAAAAGATTTTGTGTGGCTCGTACTTCTACATGTGAGCCTCAAAAGAGAACCCACAGGAAAACTTTCTTTCTCAAGATATTTCAGAAAACCACGTTTTAAGGAAATCTCGCATTGTGCGAAATTATCTTGTTTTTCCTAAACAACACGTTGTAACTCGAAAAGCTTTGGCGTCGTGTGTTTGTCTAAGCGTGTAGCCTCAAAGGAGAACACACAGGAGAGTTTTCCCTCGAAAGAATATGTAAGAATACCATGTTATAAGGAAATACAGTGTTGCAGAGTAAAGACAAATAAGTACTTATTGGAAACACTTTACGAGAAGAAATAACGCATCTTATAAAATTTGCTTGTATCTCCTAAACAACACGTTCTAACTCGAAAAGATTTGGTGTGGCTCGTACGTCTACACGTGTAGCCTCAAAAGAGAACCCACAGAAGAACTTTCTTTCGTCAAAGTTGTCAGAAAACAACGTTTTAAGGAAATCCCACATCGTGCAAAATTATCTTGTTTTTCCTAAACAACACGTTGTAACTCAAAAAGCTTTGGTGTTGCGTGTATGTCTAAGCATGTAGCCTCTACAGAGAACGCACAGGAGAGTTTTCTCTCGAAAGAACATGTAAGAATAAAACATTATAAAGAAATACAGTGTTGCAGAGTAAAGACAAATATGTACGTATTGGAAAGACTTTACGAGAAGAAATAACGCATCGTACAAAATTAGCTTGTATCTCCTAAACAACACGTGGTAACTCGAAAGGATTTGGTGTGGTGTGTACTTCTAAACCTGTATCCTCAAAAGAGAACCCACAGGAGAATTTTCTTTCTTCAAAATTTGTCAGAAAACCACGTTTTAATGAAATCCTGCATCGTGCGAAATTATCTTGTTTTTCCTAAACAACACGTTGTAACTTGAAAAGCTTTGGTGTTGCGTGTATGTCTAAGCGTGTAGCCTCAAAAGGGAACGCACAGGATAGTTTTTTCTCGAAATAATATGTAAGAATATCACGTTATAAGGAAATAGAATGTTGCAGAGTAAAGACAAATATGTACGTATTGGAAACACATTAGGAGAAGAATTAACACATTGTACAAAATTAGCTTGTATCTCCTAAACAACATGTTGTAACTTGAAAAGATTTGGTGTGGCATGTACGCCTAAACGTGTAACCTCAAAAGAGAACCCACAGGAGAATTTTCTTTTGTCAAAATTTGTCAGAAAACCACGTTTTAAGTAAATCCCGCATCGTGGGAAATCATCTTCTTTTTCCTAAACAACATGTTTTAACACGAAAAGCTTTGGTGTTGCGTGTATGTGTAAGCGTGGAGCCTCAAAAGGGAAGGCACAGGAGAGTTTTCTCTCGAAAGAATATGTAAGAATACCACGTTTTTACGAAATACAATTTTGCAGAGTAAAGACAAATAAGTACATATTGGAAACACTTTATGAGAAGAAATAACGCATCGAACAAAATTAGCTGTCTTTACTCTGCAACACTGTATTTCCTTATAACGTGGTATTCTTACATATTCTTTCGAGAGAAAACTCTCCTGTGCCTTCTCTTTTGAGGCTACACACTTAGACATACACGCAACACGAAAGCTTTTCGAGTTACAACGTTTTGTTTAGGAAAAACAGGATAATTTCGCACGATGCGGGATTTCCTTAAAACGTGATTTTCTGAAAAATTTTGACAAAAGAAAATTCTCCTTTGGGTTCTCTTTTGATGCTACACGTTAAGACGTACACGCCACAACAATTCTTTTCGAGTTACAACGTGTAGTTTTGGAGATACAAGCTAATTTTGTACGATGCGTTATTTCTTCTAGTAAAGTGTTTCCAATAATTACGTATTTGTCTTTACTCTGCAAAACTGTATTTTGTTATAACATGGTATTCTTACATATTCTTTCGAGAGAAAACTCTCCTCTGCCTTCTCTTTTGAGGCTACACATTTAGACATACACGCAACATGAAAGCTTTTCGACTTACAACGTGTTGTTTAGGAAAAACAAGATAATTTCGCACGATGCGGAATTTCCTTAAAACGTGATTTTCTGAAAAATTTTGACGAAAGAAAATTCCCCTTTCGGTTCTCTTTTGAGGCTATACGTTTAGACGTTCACGCCACACCAATGCTTTTCGAGTTACAACGTGTAATTTTGGAGATACAAGCTAATATTGTACGATGCATTATTTCTTCTCGTAAAGTGTTTCCAATACGTACATATATGTCTTTATTCTGCAAAATTGTATTTCCTTATAACGTGGTATTCTTACATATTCTTTCGAGAGAAAACTCTCCTGTGCCTTCTGTTTTGAGGCTACACACTTAGACATACACGCAACACGAAAGCTTTTCGAGTTACAACGTGTTGTTTAGGAAAAACAAGATAATTTCGCATGATGCGGATTTCCTTAAAACGTGAGTTTCTGAAAAATTTTGACGAAAGAAAATTCTCCTTTGGGTTCTCTTAAAATTCTCCTTTGGGTTCTCTTTTGAGGCTACACGTTTAGACGTACACGCCACACCAAATCTTTTCGAATTACAACGTGTTGTTTAGGACATACAAGCTAATTTTGCAAGATGCGTTATTTCTCTCATAAAGTGCTTCCAATATGTACGTATTTTTCTTTACTCTGCCACACTGTATTTCCTTATAACGTGGTATTCTTACATATTCTTTCGAGAGAAAACTCTCCTGTGCGTTCTCTTTTGGGGCTACACGCTTAGACATACACGCAACACCAAAGCTTTTCGAGTTAAAACGTGTTGTGTAGGAAGAACAAGATAATTTCTCACGATGCGGGATTTCCTTAAAACGTGGTTTTCTTAAAAATTTTGACGAAAGAAAATTGTCCTGTCGGTTCTCTTTTGAGGCTACACGTTTAGAAGTACATGCCACACCAAATCTTTTCGAGTTACAACGTGTTGTTTAGGAGATACAAGCTAATTTTGTACGATGCTTTATTTCATCTCTTAAAGTTCATGGGTTTCCAATACATACATATTTGTCTTTACTCTGCAATACTGTATTTCCTTATAACGTGGTATTCTTACATATTCTTTCGAGAGAAAACTCTCCTGTGCGTCCTCTTTTGAGGCTACACGCTTAGACATACACGCAACACCAAAGCTTTTCGCGTTACAACGTGTTGTTTAGGAAAAACAAGATAATTTCGCATGATGAGGGATTTCCTCAATACGTGGTTTTCTGACAAATTTTGACCAAAGAAAATTCTCCTATGGGTTCTCTTTTGAGACCACACGTTTAGACATACAGGCCACATCAAATCTTTTTAAGTTACAACGTGTTGTTTAGGAGATACAAGCTAATTTTGTACGATGCGTTATTTCTTCTTGTAAAGTTTTTCCAATAAGTATTTGTCTTTACTCTGCAACACTGTATTTCCTTATAACGTGGTATTCTTACATATTTTTTCGAGAGAAAACTCTTCTGTGCATTCTCATTTGAGGCTACAGGCTTAGACATACACGCAACAGCAAAGATTTTCGAGTTACAACGTGTTGTTTAGGAAGAACAAGATAATTTCTCAAAATTCGGGGTTTCCTTAAAACGTGGTTTTCTGACAAATTTTGACGTAAGAAAATTCTCCTGTGGGTTCTCTTTTGAGGCTACACGTTCAGACGTACACGCCACACTAAATCTTTTTGAGTTACCACGTGTTGTTTCGGAGATACAAGCTAATTTTGTACCATGCGTTATTTCTTCTCTTAATGTGTTTCCAATACGTACGTATTTGTCATTACTCTGCAGCTATATATTTCCTTATAACGTGGTATTCCTACATATTCTTTTGAGGAAAAACTCTACTTTGCATTCTCTTTTGAGGCTACACGCTCAGACATACACGCAACACCAAAGCTTTTCTAGTTACAACGTGTTGTTTAGGAAAAACAAGATAATTTCGCAAGATACGGGATTTCCTTAAAACGTGGTTTTCTGACAAATTTTGACTAAAGAAAATCCTCCTGTGGGTTCTCTTTTGAAGGCTACACGTTTAGACGTACACGCTACACCAAATCTTTTCGAGTTACCACGTGTTGTTTAGGATATACAAGCTAATTTTGTACTATGTGTTATTTCTTCTCGTAAAGTTTTTCCAATAAGTACATATTTGTCAATACTCTGCAACACTGTATTTCCTTATAACGTGGTATTCCTACATATTCTTTCGGGAGAAAACTCTCCTGTGCATTCTCTTTTGAGGCTACATGCTTAGACATACACACAACACCAAAGCTTTTCGAGTTACAACATGTTGTTTAGGAAAAACAAGATAATTTCGCACGATGCAGTATTTCCTTAAAACGTGGTTTTCTGACAAATTTTGACGAAAGAAATCTCTCCTGTGGGTTCTCTTTTGAGGCTACACGTTTAGACATACACGCCACACCAAATCTTTTCGAGTTACAGTGTGTTGTTTAGGAGTTACAAGCTAATTTTGCATGATGCGTTATTTCTTCTCCTAAAGTTTTTCCAATAAGTACATATTTGTCAATACTCTGCAACACTGTATTTCCTTATAACGTGGTATTCTTACATATTCTTTTGAGAGAAAACTATCCTGTGCGTTCTCTTTGGAGGCTACACGCTTAGACATACACGCAACACCAAAGCTTTTCGAGTTACAATGTGTTGATTAGGAAAAACAAGATAATTTCGCACGATGCGGGATTTCCTTAAAATGTGGTTTTCTGACAAATTTTGACGTAAGAAAATTCTCCTGTGGGTTCTCTTTTGAGGCTACCCATTTAGACGTACACGCCACACCAAATCTTTTTGAGTTACCACGTGTTGTTTCGGAGATACAAGCTAATTTTGTACCATGCGTTATTTCTTCTCATAATGTGTTTCCAATACTTTCGTATTTGTCTTTACTCTGCAGCAATATATTTCCTTATAACATGGTATTCTTACATATTCTTTCGAGAGAAAACTCTCCTGTGCATTCTCTTTTGAGGCTACACACTTAGACATACACGCAACACCAAAGCTTTTCTAGTTACAACGTGTTGTTTAGGAAAAATAAGATAATTTCTCACGATGCGGGATTTCCTTAAAACGTGGTTTTCTGACAAATTTTGACGAAAGAAAACTCTCCTGTGGGTTCTCTTTTGAGGCTACACGTTTAGACGTAGACACCACACCAAATCTTTTCGAGTTACAACGTGTTGTTTAGGACATACAAGCTAATTTTGCAATATGCGTTATTTCTCTCATAAAGCGCTTCCAATATGTACGTATTTGTCTTTACTCTGCCACACTGTATTTCCTTATAACGTGGTATTCTTACATATTCTTTTGAGAGAAAACTCTCCTGTGCGTTCTCTTTTAGGGCTACATGCTTAGACATACACCCAACACCAAAGCTTTTCGAGTTAAAACGTGTTGTTTAGGAAGAACAAGATAATTTCTCACAATGCTGTATTTCCTTAAAACGTGGTTTTCTGAAAAAATTTGACAAAAGAAAATTGTCCTGTGGGTTCTCTTTTGAGGCTACACGTTTAGACGTACAGGCCACACCAAATCTTTTCGAGTTACAATGTGTTGTTTAGGAGATATAAGCTAATTTTGTACGTTGCTTTATTTCATCTCGTAAAGTTTGTGGGTTTCCAATACATACGTAACTTTCTTCACTCAGCAATACTGTATTTCCTTACAACGTGGTATTCTTACATATTCTTTCGAGAGAAAACTCTCCTGTGCGTTCTCTTTGGAGGCTACACGCTTAGACATACACGCAACACCAAAGCTTTTCGACTTACAACGTGTTGTTTAGGAAAAACAAGATAATTTCGCACGATGCTGGATTTCCTTAAAACGTGGTTTTCTGAAAATTTTTGATGAAAGAAAATTCTCCTGTGGGTTTTCATTTGAGGCTACACGTTTAGACGTACATGCCACACCAAATCTTTTCGAGTTACAACGTGTTGTTTAGGAGATAAAAGCTAATTTTTTACGATGCTTTATATCTTCTTGTAAAGTTTAAGAGTTTCCAAAAGGTACGTATTTATCTTTAATTTGCCACAATGTATTTCCTTATAACGTGGTATTCTTACATACTCGTTCGAGAGAAATCTCTCCTGTGCGTTCTCTTTTGAGGCTACATGCTTAGACATACACGCAACAGCAAATATTTTCGAGTAACAATGTGTTGTTTAGGAAAACTAGATAGTTTCGCACGATGCAGGATTTCCTTAATAAGTGGTTTTCTGACAAATTTTGACGAAAGAAAATTCTCCTGTGGGTTCTCTTTTGAGGCTACACGTATAGACGTACATGCCACACCAAATCTTTTCGAGTTACCACGTGTTGTTTAGGAGATACAAGCTAATTTTGTATGATGCGTTATTTCTTCTCGTAAAGTGTTTCCAATACGTATGTATTTGCCTTTAGTCTGCAACACTGTATTTCCTTATAACGTGGTATTCTTACATATTCTTTCGAGAGAAAACTCTCCTGTGCGTCCTCTTTTGAGGCTACACACTTAGACATACACGCAACACCAAAGCTTTTCAAGTTACAAAATGTTGTTTGGGAAAAACAAGATAATTACGCACGATGAGGGATTTCCTTAATACTTAGTTTTCTGACAAATATTGACCAAAGAAAATTATCCTATGGGTTCTCTTTTGAGACTACACGTTTAGACGTGCAGGCCACACCAAATCTTTTTAAGTTACAACGTGTTGTTTAGGAGACACAAGCTAATTTTGTACGATGCGTTATTTCTTCTCGTAAAGTTTTTCCAATAAGTATGTATTTGTCTTTACTCTGCAACACTCTATTTCCTTATAAGGTGGTATTCTTATGTATTCTTTCGAGAGAAAACTCTCCTCTGCATACTCTTTTGGGGCTACATGCTTAGACATACGCCCAACACCAAAGCTTTTCAAGTTAAAACGTGTTGTTTAGGAAGAACAAGATAATTTCTCACGATGCAGGATTTCCTTAAAACGTGGTTTTCTGACAAATTTTGACGAAAGAAAATTGTCCTGTGGGTTCTCTTTTGAGGCTACACGTTTAGAAGTACAGGCCACACCAAATCTTTTCGAGTTACAAAGTGTTGTTTAGGAGATACAAGCTAATTTTGTACGATGCTTTATTTCATCTTGTAAAGTTTGTGGGTTTCCAATACATACGTATCTTTCTTTACTCTGCAACACTGTATTTCCTTACAACGTGGTATTCTTACATATTCTTTCTAGAGAAAACTCTCCTGTGCATTCCCTTTGGAGGCTACACGCTTAGACATACACGCAACACCAAAGCTTTTCGACTTACAATGTGTTGTTTAGGAAAAACAAGATAATTTCGCACGATGCTGGATTTCCTTAAAACGTGGTTTTCTGAAAAATTTTGACGAAAAAAAATTCTCCTGTGGGTTTTCATTTGAGGCTACACGTTTAGACGTACATGCCACACCAAATCTTTTCGAGTTACAACGTGTTGTTTAGGAGATAAAAGCTAATTTTTTACGATGCTTTATATCTTCTTGTAAAGTTTAAGAGTTTCCAAAAGGTACGTATTTATCTTTAATTTGCCACAATGTATTTCCTTATAACGTGGTATTCTTACATACTCGTTCGAGAGAAATCTCTCCTGTGTGTTCTCTTTTGAGGCTACATGCTTAGACATACACGCAACAGCAAATATTTTCGAGTAACAATGTGTTGTTTAGGAAAACTAGATAGTTTCGCACGATGCAGGATTTCCTTAATAAGTAGTTTTCTGACAAATTTTGACGAAAGAAAATTCTCCTGTGGGTTCTCTTTTGAGGCTACACGTTTAGATGTACACGCCACACCAAATCTTTTCGAGTTACAACGTGTTGTTTAGGAGATACAAGCTAATTTTGTACGATGCGTTATTTCTTCTCGTAAAGTGTTTCCAATATGTATGCATTTACCTTTAGTCTGCAACACTGTATTTCCTTATTACGTGGTATTCTTACATATTCTTTCGAGAGAAAACTCTCCTGTGCATCCTCTTTTGAGGCTACACGCTTAGACATACACGCAACACCAAAGCTTTTCAAGTTACAACGTGTTGTTTAGGAAAAACAAGATAATTTCACACGATGAGGGATTTCCTCAATACGTGGTTTTCTGACAAATATTGACCAAAGAAAATTATCCTATGGGTTCTCTTTTGAGACTACACGTTTAGACGTACTTGCCACACCAAATCTTTTTAAGTTACAGCGTGTTGTTTAGGAGACACAAGCTAATTTTGTACGATGCGTTATTTCTTCTCGTAAAGTTTTTCCAATAAGTATTGTAATTGTCTTTACTCTGCAACACTGTATTTCCTTATAAGGTCGTATTCTTACATATTCTTTCGAGAGAAAACTCTCCTCTGCATACTCTTTTGGGGCTACATGCTTAGACATACACCCAACACCAAAGCTTTTCAAGTTAAAACGTGTTGTTTAGGAAGCACAAGATAATTTCTCACGATGCGGGATTTCCTTAAAACGTGGTTTTCTGACAAATTTTGACGAAAGAAAATTGTCCTGTGGGTTCTCTTTTGAAGCTACACGTTTAGAAGTACAGGCCACACCAAATCTTTTCGAGTTACAACGTGTTGTTTAGGAGATACAAGCTAATTTTGTACGATGCGTTATTTCTTCTCATAAAGTGTTTCCAATAGGTACGTATTTGCCTTTAGTCTGCAACACTGTATTTCCTTATAACGTGGTATTCTTACATATTCTTTCGAGAGAAAACTCTCCTGTGTGTTCCCCTTTGAGGCTACACGCTTAGACATACAGGCAACACCAAAGCTTTTCGCGTTACAACGTGTTGTTTAGGAAAATCCAGATAATTTAATTTCGTGCGATGTGGGATTTCCTTAATAAGTGGTTTTCTGACAAATTTTGACCAAGGAAAATTCTCCTATGGGTTCTCTTTTGAGGCTACACGTTTAGATGTACAGGCCACACGTAATCTTTTTAAGTTACAACGTGTTGTTTAGGAGATACAAGCTAATTTTGTACGATAGGTTATTTCTTCTCGTAAAGATTTTCCAATAAGTAAGAATATGTCTTTACTCTGCAACATTGTATTTCCTTATAACGTGGTATTCTTACATATTCTTTCGAGAGAAAACTCTCCTGTGCCTTCTCTTTTGAGGCTACACGCTTAGACATACACACAACACCAAAGCTTTTCGAGTTACGACATTTTGTTTAGGAAAAACAAGATAATTTCGCACGATGAGGGATTTCCTTATAACGTGGTTTTTGGACAAATTTTGACGAAAGAAAATTCTCCTGTGGGTTCTCTTTTGAGGCTACATGTTTAAACGTACACGCCACACCAAAACCTTTCGAGTTACAACGTGTTGTTTAGGAGATACAAGCTAATTTTTTTATGATGTGTTATTTCTTCTCGTAAAGTTTAAGTGTTTCCAATACGTATGTATTTGCCTTTACTCTGCAACACTGTATTTCCTTATAACGTGGTATTCTTACATATTCTTTCGACAGTAAACTCTCCTGTGCGTTCTCTTTGGAGGCTACACGCTTCGACATACACGCAACACCAAAGCTTTTCGAGTTACAACGTGTTGTTTAGGAAAAACAAGATAATTTCGCATGATGCGGGATTTCCTTAAAACCTGGTTTTCTGATAAATTTTGATGAAAGAAAATTCTCCCGTGGGTTCTCTTTTGAGGGTACACGTTTAGACATACACGCCACACCAAATCATTTCGAGTTATAACGTGTTGTTTAGGAGATACAAGCTAATTTTGTACTATGTGTTATTTCTTCTCGTAAAGTTTAAGTGTTTCCAATAAGTATGTATTTGTCTTTACTCTGCAACACTGTATTTCCTTATAACGTGGTATTCCTACATATTCTTTTGGGAGAAAACTCTCCTGTCCATTCTCTTTTGAGGCTACACGCTTAGAAATACACGCAACACTAAAGCTTTTCGAGTTACAACATGTTGTTTAGGAAAAACAAGATAATTTCGCACTATGCGGTATTTCCTTAAAACGTGATATTCTGACAAATTTTAGCGAAGGAAAACTCTCCTGTGGGTTCTCTTTTGAGGCTACACGTTTAGACGTACACGCCACACCAAATCTTTTCCAGTTACAACGTGTTGTTTAGGAGACACAAGCTAATTTTGCATGATGCTTTATTTCTTCTCGTAAAGTGTTTCCAATAAGTATGTATTTGTCTATACTCTGCAACACTGTATTTCCTTATAACGTGGTATTCTTACATATTCTTTCGAGAGAAAACTCTCCTGTGCATGCCCCTTTGAGGCTACGCGCTTAGACATACACGCAACACCAAAGCTTTTCGAGTTACAACGTGTTGTTTAGGAAAAACTAGATAATTACGCACGATGCGGGATTTCCTTAATAAGTGGTTTTCTGACAAATTTTGACCAAGGAAAATTCCTCTATGGGTTCTCTTTTGAGGCTACACGTTTAGACGTACAGGCCACACCAAATCATTTTAAGTTACAACGTGTTGTTTAGGAGATACAAGCTAATTTTGTACGATGCGTTATTTCTTCTCGTAAAGTTTTTCCAATAAGTAAGTATATGTCTTTACTCTGCAACACTGTATTTACTTATAACGTGGTATTCTTACATATTCTTTCAAGAGAAAACTCTCCAGTGCGTTCTCATTTGAGGCTACACGCTTAGACATATACGCAACACCAAAGCTTTTCGAGTTACAACCTGTTGTTTAGGAAGAACAAGATAATTTCCCATGATGCGGGATTTCCTTAAAACGTGGTTTTCTGACAAATTTTGACGTAAGAAAATTCTCCTGTGGGTTCTCTTTTGAGGCTACACGTTCAGACATACACGCCACACCAAATCTTTTTGAGTTACCACGTGTTTTTTCGGAGATACAAGCTAATTTTGTACCATGCGTTATTTCTTCTCATAATGTGTTTCCAATAAGTACTTATATGTCTTTACTCTGCCTCAATATATTTCCTTATAACGTGGTATTCTTACCTATTCTTTCGAGAGAAAACTCTCCTGTGCATTCTCTTTTGAGGCTGCACGCTTAGACATACACGCAACACCAAAGCATTTTGGATTACAACCTGTTGTTTAGGAAAAACAAGATAATTTCACACGATGCGGGATTTCCTTAAAACGTGGTTTTCTGAAAAATTTTGACGAAAGAAAATTCTCCTGTGGGTTCTCTTTTGAGGCTACATGTTTAGTTGTAAACGCCACACCAAATCTTTTTGAGTTACAACGTTTTGTTTAGGAGATACAAGCTAATTTTGTAAGATACGTTATTACCTCTCGTAAAGGGTTTCCAATACATATGTATTTGTCTTTACTCTGCAACAGTGTATTTCCATATAACGTGGTATTCTTACATATTCTTTTGAGAGAAAACTCTCCTGTGCATTCTCTTTTGAGGCTACACGCTTAGACATACACGCAACACCAAAGCTTTTCGAGTTACAACGTGTTGTTTAGGAAAAACAAGATAATTTCGCACGATGCGGGATTTCCTTAAAACGTGGTTTTCTGACAAATTTTGACGAAAGAAAATTCTCCTGTGGGTTCTCTTTTGAGGGTACACGTTTAGACGTACAAGCCACACCAAATCCTTTCGAGTTATATCGTGTTGTTTAGGAGATACAAGCTTATTTTGTACTATGTGTTATTTCTACTCGTAAAGTTTAAGTGTTTCCAATAAGTATGTATTTGTCTTTACTCTGCAACACTGTATTTCCTTATAATGTGGTATTCCTACATAATCTTTTGGGAGAAAACTCTCCAGTGCGTTCTCTTTTAGGCTACACGCTTAGATATACCCGCAACACCAAACCTTTTCGAGTTACAACATGTTGTTTAGGAAAAACAAGATAATTTCGCACGGTGCGGAATTTCTTTAAAACGTGGTTTTGACAAATTTTGACGAAAGAAAACTCTCCTGTGGGTTCTCTTTTGAGGCTACACGCTTATACGTACACGCCACACCAAGACTTTTTGAGTTACAAGGTGTTGTTTAAGACATACACGCTAATTTTGCAAGATGCTTTATTTCTCTCATAAAGTGCTTCCAATACATACGTATTTGTCTTTACTCTGCCACACTGTATTTCCTTATAACGTGGTATTCTAAATATTCTTTTGAGAGAAAACTCTCCTGTGCGTTCTCTTTTGGGGCTACATGCTTAGACATACACGCAACACCAAAGCTTTTCGAGTTAAAACGTGTTGTTTAGGAAGAACAAGATAATTTCTCTCGATGCAGGATTTCCTTAAAACGTGGTTTTCTGACAAATTTTGACGAAAGAAAACTCTCCTGTGGGTTCTCTTTTGAGGCTACACGTTTAGACGTACACGTCACACCAAATCTTTTTGAGTTACAACGTGTTGTTTAGGACAAACAAGCTAATTTTGCAAGATGCGTTCTTTCTCTCATAAAGTGCTTCCAATACGTACGTATTTGTCTTTACTCTACCACACTGTATTTCCTTATAACGTGGTATTCTTACATATTCTTTCGAGAGAAAACTCTCCTGTGTGGTCTCTTTTGGGGCTACACACTTAGACATACACCCAACACCAAAGCTTTTTGAGTTAAAACGTGTTGTTTAGGAAGAACAAGATAATTTCTCACGATGCGGGATTTTCTTAAAACGTGGTTTTCTGACGAATTTTGACAAAAGAAAATTGTCCTGTTGGTTCTCTTTTGAGGCTACACGTTTAGATGTACACGCCACACCAAATCTTTTCGAGTTACAACGTGTTGTTTAGGAGATACAAGCTAATTTTGTACGATGCTTTATTTCATCTCGTAATGTTTATGGGTTTCCAATACATACGTATTTGTCTTTACTCTGCAACACTGTATTTCCTTATAACGTATTATTCTTACAAATTCTATCGAGAAAAAACTCTCCTGAGCGTTCTCTTTTGAGGCTACATGGTTAGACATACACGCAACACCAAAGCCTTTCGAGTTACAACGTGTTGTTTAGGAAAAACAAGATAATTTCGCATTATGCGGGATTTCCGTAAAACGTGGTTTTCTGAAAAATTTTGACGAAAAAAATTCTCCTGTGGGTTCTCTTTTGAGGCTACACGTTTAGACGTACATGCCACACCACATCTTTTCGAGTTACAACGTGTTGTTTAGGAGATACAAGCTAATTTTGTACGATGCTTTATTTCATCTCGTAAAGTTTATGGGTTTCCAATACATATGTATTTGTCTTTACTTTGCAACACTTTATTTCCTTTTAACGTGTTATTCTTACAAATTCTATCGAGATACAACTCTCCTGTGTGTTCTCTTTTGAGGCTACACGCTTAGATATACACGGAACACCAAAGCTTTTCGAGTTACAACATGTTGTTTAGGAAAAACAAGATAATTTCGCACGATGCGGGATTTCCATAAAACGTGGTTTTCTGAAAAATTTTGACGAAAGAAAATTCTCCTGTGGGTTCTCTTTTGAGGCTACACGTTTAGACGTACACGCCACACCAAATCTTTTCGAGTTACAACGTGTTGTTTAGGAGATACAAGCTAATTTTTTACGTTGCGTTATTTGTTCTCATAAAGTGTTTCCAATACGTACGTATTTGCCTTTACTCTGCAACACTGTATTTCCTTATAAAGTGGTATTCTTACATATTCTTTCGAGAGAAAACTCTCCTGTGCATTCTCTTTTGTGGCTACATGATTAGACATACACGCAACACCAAAGCTTTTGGAGTTACAACGTGTTGTTTAGGAAAAACAAGATAATTTCGCACGATGCGGGATTTCCTTAAAATGTGGTTTTCTGAAAAATTTTGACGAAAAAAATTCTCCTGTGGGTTCTCTTTTGAGGCTACACGTTTAGACGTACATGCCACACCACATCTTTTCGAGTTACAACGTGTTGTTTAGGAGATACAAGCTAATTTTGTACGATGCTTTATTTCATCTCGTAAAGTTTATGGGTTTCCAATACATATGTATTTGTCTTTACTTTGCAACACTGTATTTCCTTTTAACGTGTTATTCTTACAAATTCTATCGAGATACAACTCTCCTGTGTGTTCTCTTTTGAGGCTACAAGCTTAGATATACACGGAACACCAAAGCTTTTCGAGTTACAACATGTTGTTTAGGAAAAACAAGATAATTTCGCACGATGCGGGATTTCCTTAAAACGTGGTTTTCTGACAAATTTTGACGAAAGAAAACTCTCCTGTGGGTTCTCTTTTGAGGCTACACGTTTAGACGTACACGCCACACCAAATCTTTTTGAGTTACAACGTGTTGTTTAGGACAAACAAGCTAATTTTGCAAGATGCGTTATTTCTCTCATAAAGTGCTTCCAATACGTACGTATTTGTCTTTACTCTGCCACACTGTATTTCCTTATAACGTGGTATTCTTACATATTCTTTCGAGAGAAAACTCTCCTGTGTGGTCTCTTTTGGGGCTACACACTTAGACATACACCCAACACCAAAGCTTTTAGAGTTAAAACGTGTTGTTTAGGAAGAACAAGATAATTTCTCACGATGCGGGATTTTCTTAAAACGTGGTTTTCTGACGAATTTTGACAAAAGAAAATTGTCCTGTTGGTTCTCTTTTGAGGCTACACGTTTAGACGTACACGCCACACCAAATCTTTTCGAGTTACAACGTGTTGTTTAGGAGATACAAGCTAATTTTGTACGATGCTTTATTTCATCTCGTAAAGTTTATGGGTTTCCAATACATACGTATTTGTCTTTACTCTGCAACACTGTATTTCCTTATAACGTGGTATTCTTACAAATTCTATCGAGAAAAAACTCTCCTGTGCGTTCTCTTTTGAGGCTACATGCTTAGACATACACGCAACACCAAAGCCTTTCGAGTTACAACGTGTTGTTTAGGAAAAACAAGATAATTTCGCATTATGCGGGATTTCCGTAAAACGTGGTTTTCTGAAAAATTTTGACGAAAAAAATTCTCCTGTGGGTTCTCTTTTGAGGCTACACGTTTAGATGTACATGCCACACCACATCTTTTCGAGTTACAACGTGTTGTTTAGGAGATACAAGCTAATTTTTTACGTTGCGTTATTTGTTCTCATAAAGTGTTTCCAATACGTACGTATTTGCCTTTACTCTGCAACACTGTATTTCCTTATAAAGTGGTATTCTTACATTTTCTTTCGAGAGAAAACTCTCCTGTGCATTCTCTTTTGAGGCTACATGCTTAGGCATACACGCAACACCAAAGCTTTTGGAGTTACAACGTGTTGTTTAGGAAAAACAAGATAATTTCGCACGATGCGGGATTTCCTTAAAATGTGGTTTTCTGAAAAATTTTGACGAAAAAAATTCTCCTGTGGGTTCTCTTTTGAGGCTACACGTTTAGACGTACATGCCACACCACATCTTTTCGAGTTACAACGTGTTGTTTAGGAGATACAAGCTAATTTTGTATGATGCTTTATTTCATCTCGTAAAGTTTATGGGTTTCCAATACATATGTATTTGTCTTTACTTTGCAACACTGTATTTCCTTTTAACGTGTTATTCTTACAAATTCTATCGAGATACAACTCTCCTGTGTGTTCTCTTTTGAGGCTACACGCTTAGATATACACGGAACACCAAAGCTTTTCGAGTTACAACATGTTGTTTAGGAAAAACAAGATAATTTCGCACGATGCGGGATTTCCATAAAACGTGGTTTTCTGAAAAATTTTGACGAAAGAAAATTCTCCTGTGGGTTCTCTTTTGAGGCTACACGTTTAGACGTACACGCCACACCAAATCTTTTCGAGTTACAACGTGTTGTTTAGGAGATACAAGCTAATTTTTTACGTTGCGTTATTTGTTCTCATAAAGTGTTTCCAATACGTACGTATTTGCCTTTACTCTGCAACACTGTATTTCATTATAAAGTGGTATTCTTACATATTCTTTCGAGAGAAAACTCTCCTGTCCATTCTCTTTTGAGGCTACATGCTTAGACATACACGCAACACCAAAGCTTTTGGAGTTACAACGTGTTGTTTAGGAAAAACAAGATAATTTCGCACGATGCGGGATTTCCTTAAAATGTGGTTTTCTGAAAAATTTTGACGAAAGAAAATTCTCCTGTGGGTTCTCTTTTGAGGCTACACGTTTAGACGTACAGGCCACATCAAATCTTTTTAAGTTACAACGTGTTGTTTAGGAGATACAAGCTAATTTTGTACGATGCGTTATTTCTTCTCGTAAAGTTTTTCCAATAAGTAAGTATTTGTCTTTACAACACTGTGTTTCCTAATAACGTGGTATTCTTACATATTCTTTTGAGAAAAAACTCTCCTTTGCATTCTCTTTTGAGGCTACACCCTTAGACATACATGCAACAACAAAGCTTTTCGAATTACAACGTGTTGTTTCGGAAAAACAAGATAATTTCGCACGATGCGGGATTTCCATAAAACGTGGTTTTCTGACAAATTTTGACTAAAGAAAATTCTCCTGTGGGTTCTCTTTTGAGGCTACACGTTTAGATGTACACGCCACACCAAATATTTTTGAGTTACAACGTGTTGTTTAGGAGGTATAAGCTAATTTTTTTACGGTGCGTTATTTCTTCTCGTAATGTTTAAGTGTTTCCAATATGTTTGTATTTGCCTTTACTCTGCAACACTGTATTTCCTTATAACGTGTTATTCTTACATATTCTTTCGAGAGAAAACTCTCCTGTGCGTTCTCTTTGGAGGCTACACGCTTAGACATACACGCAACACCAAAGCTTTTCGAGTTACAACGTGTTGTTTAGGAAAAACAAGATAATTTCGCATGATGCGCGATTTCCTTAAAACTTGGTTTTCTGACAAATTTTGACGAAAGAAAATTCTCCTGTGGGTTCTCTTTTGAGGGTACATGTTTAGACGTACAAGCCACACCAAATCCTTTCGAGTTATATCGTGTTGTTTAGGAGATACAAGCTTATTTTGTACTATGTGTTATTTCTACTCGTAAAGTTTAAGTGTTTCCAATAAGTATGTATTTGTCTTTACTCTGCAACACTGTATTTCCTCATAATGTGGTATTCCTACATAATCTTTTGGGAGAAAACTCTCCTGTGCGTTCTCTTTTGAGGCTACACGCTTAGATATACCCGCAACACCAAACCTTTTCCAGTTACATGTTGTTTAGGAAAAACAAGATAATTTCGCACGATGCGGGATTTCTTTAAAACGTGGGTTTTGACAAATTTTGACGAAGGAAAACTCTCCTGTGGGTTCTCTTTTGAGGCTACACGTTTAGACGTACACGCCACACCAAATCTTTTCGAGTTACAGCGTGTTGTTTAGGAGATACAAACTAATTTTGTACGATGCCTTATTTCTTCTCGTAAAGTTTAAGTGTTTCCAATAAGTACGTATTTGTCTTTACTCTGCAACACTGTATTTCCTTATAACGTGGTATTCTTACATATTCTTTCGAGAGAAAACTCTCCTGTGCATTCTCTTTTGAGGCTACACGCTTAGACATACACGCAACACCAAAGCTTTTCGAGTTACATGTGTTGTTTAGGAAAAACAAGATAATTTCGCACGATGCGGGATTTCCTTAAAACGTGGTTTTCTGACAAATTTTGACGAAAGAAAATACTCCTGTGGGTTCTCTTTTGAGGCTACACGTTTAGACGTACACGCCACACCAAATACTTTCGAGTTAAAACGTGTTGGTTAGGACATACAAGCTAATTTTTTAAGATGCGTTATTTCTTCTCGTAAAGTTTAAATGTGTCCAATACGTACGTAATTGCCTTTACTCTGCAACACTGTATTTCCTTATAACGTGGTAATCTTGCATATTCTTTAGAGAGAAAAACTCTCCTGTGCGTTCTCTTTAGAGGCTACATGCTTAGACATACACGCAACACCAAAGCATTTCGAATTACAACCTGTTGTTTAGGAAAAACAAGATAATTTCACACGATGCGGGATTACCTTAAAACGTGGTTTTCTGAAAAATTTTGACGAAAGAAAATTCTCCTGTGGGTTCTCTTTTGAGGCTACATGTTTAGTTGTAAACGCCACACCAAATCTTTTCGAGTTACAACGTTTTGTTTAGGAGATACAAGCTAATTTTGTACGATGCGTTATTACCTCTCATAAAGTGTTTCCAATACTTACATATTTGTCTTTACTCTGCAACAATGTATTTCCATATAACGTGGTATTCTTACATATTCTTTCGAGGGAAAACTCTCCTGTGCATTCTCTTTTGAGGCTACACGCTTAGACATACACGCAACACCAAAGCTTTTCGAGTTACAACGTGTTGTTTAGGAAAAACAAGATAATTTCGCACGATGCGGGATTTCCTTAAAACGTGGTTTTCTGACAAATTTTGACGAAAGAAAATTCTCCTGTGGGTTCTCTTTTGAGGGTACACATTTAGATGTACAAGCCACACCAAATCCTTTCGAGTTATATCGTGTTGTTTAGGAGATACAAGCTTATTTTGTACTATGTGTTATTTCTACTCGTAAAGTTTAAGTGTTTCCAATAAGTATGTATTTGTCTTTACTCTGCAACACTGTATTTCCTTATAATGTGGTATTCCTACATAATCTTTTGGGATGAAACTCTCCTGTGCGTTCTCTTTTGAGGCTACACGCTTAGATATACCCGCAACACCAAACCTTTTCGGGTTACAACATGTTGTTTAGGAAAAACAAGATAATTTCGCACGATGCGGGATTTCTTTAAAACGTGGATTTTGACAAATTTTGACGAAAGAAAACTCTCCTGTGGGTTCTCTTTTGAGGCTACACGTTTAGACGTACACGCCACACCAAATCTTTTCGAGTTACAGCGTGTTATTTAGGAGATACAAACTAATTTTGTAAGATGCCTTATTTCTTCTCGTAAAGTTTAAGTGTTTCCAATAAGTACGTATTTGTCTTTACTCTGCAACACTGTATTTTCTTATAACGTGGTATTCTTACATATTCTTTCGAGAGAAAACTCTCCTGTGCATTCTCTTTTGAGGCTACACGCTTAGACATACACGCAACACCAAAGCTTTTCGAGTTACAATGTGTTGTTTAGGAAAAACAAGATAATTACGCACGATGCGGGATTTCCTTAAAACGTGATTTTCTGACAAATTTTGACGAAAGAAAATACTCCTGTGGGTTCTCTTTTGAGGCTACACGTTTAGACGTACACGCCACACCTAATCCTTTCGAGTTAAAACGTGTTGTTTAGGAGATACAAGCTAATTTTTTAAGATGCGTTATTTCTTCTCGTAAAGTTTAAATGTGTCCAATACGCACGTAATTGCCTTTACTCTGCAACACTGTATTTCCTTATAACGTGGTAATCTTGCATATTCTTTGGAGAGAAAAACTCTCCTGTGCGTTCTCTTTAGAGGCTACATGCTTAGACATACACGCAACACCAAAGCATTTCGAATTACAACCTGTTGTTTAGGAAAAACAAGATAATTTCACACGATGCGGGATTTCCTTAAAACGTGGTTTTCTGAAAAATTTTGACGAAAGAAAATTCTCCTGTGGGTTCTCTTTTGAGGCTACATGTTTAGTTGTAAAGGCCACACCAAATCTTTTCGAGTTACAACGTTTTGTTTAGGAGATACAAGCTAATTTTGTACGATGCGTTATTACCTCTCGTAAAGTGTTTCCAATACGTACGTATTTGTCTTTACTCTGCAACAATGTATTTCCATATAACGTGGTATTCTTACATATTCTTTCGAGAGAAAACTCTCCTGTGCATTCTCTTTTGAGGCGACACGCTTAGACATACACGCAACACCAAAGCTTTTCGAGTTACAACGTGTTGTTTAGGAAAAACAAGATAATTTCGCACGATGCGGGATTTCCTTAAAACGTGGTTTTCTGACAAATTTTGACGAAAGAAAATTCTCCTGTGGGTTCTCATTTGAGGGTACACGTTTAGACGTACAAGCCACACCAAATCCTTTCAAGTTATATCGTGTTGTTTAGGAGATACAAGCTTATTTTGTACTATGTGTTATTTCTACTCATAAAGTTTAAGTGTTTCCAATAAGAATGTATTTGTCTTTACTCTGCAACACTGTATTTCCTTATAATGTGGTATTCCTATATAATCTTTTGGGAGAAAACTCTCCTGTGCGTTCTCTTTTGAGGCTACACGCTTAGATATACCCGCAACACCAAACCTTTTCGAGTTACAACATGTTGTTTAGGAAAAACAAGATAATTTCGCACGATGCGGGATTTCTTTAAAACGTGGGTTTTGACAAATTTTGACGAAAGAAAACTCTCCTGTGGGTTCTCTTTTGAGGCTACACGTTTAGACGTACACGCCACACCAAATCCTTTCGAGTTACAGCGTGTTGTTTAGGAGATACAAAGTAATTTTGTACGATGCCTTATTTCTTCTCGTAAAGTTTAAGTGTTTCCAATAAGTACGTATTTGTCTTTACTCTGCAACACTGTATTTCCTTATAACGTGGTATTCTTACATATTCTTTCGAGAGAAAACTCTCCTGTGCATTCTCTTTTGAGGCTACACGCGTAGACATACACGTAACACCAAAGCTTTTCGAGTTATAGTGTGTTGTTTAGGAAAAACAAGATAATTTCGCACGATGCGGGATTTCCTTAAAACGTGGTTTTTTGACAAATTTTGACGAAATAAAATACTCCTGTGGGTTCTCTTTTGAGGCTACACGTTTAGACGTACACGCCACACCAAATCCTTTCGAGTTAAAACGTGTTGGTTAGGAGATTCAAGCTAATTTTTTAAGATGCGTTATTTCTTCTCGTAAAGTTTAAATGTGTCCAATATGTATGTAATTGCCTTTACTCTGCAACACTGTATTTCCTTATAACGTGGTAATCTTGCATATTCTTTAGAGAGAAAAACTCTCCTGTGAGTTCTCTTTAGAGGCTACATGCTTAGACATAGACGCAACACCAAAGCATTTCGAATTACAACCTGTTGTTTAGGAAAAACAAGATAATTTCACACGATGCGGGATTTCCTTAAAACGTGGTTTTCTGAAAAATTTTGACGAAAGAAAATTCTCCTGTGGGTTCTCTTTTGAGGCTACATGTTTAGTTGTAAACGCTACACCAAATCTTTTCGAGTTACAACGTTTTGTTTAGGAGATACAAGCTAATTTTGTACGATGCGTTATTACCTCTTGTAAAGTGTTTCCAATACGTACTTATTTGTCTTTACTCTGCAACAATGTATTTCCATATAACGTGGTATTCTTACATATTCTTTCGAGAGAAAACTCTCCTGTGCATTCTCTTTTGAGGCTACACGCTTAGACATACACGCAACACCAAAGCTTTTCGAGTTACAACGTGTTGTTTAGGAAAAACAAGATAATTTCGCACGATGCAGGATTTCCTTAAAACGTGGTTTTCTGACAAATATTGACGAAAGAAAATTGTCCTGTGGTTCTCCTTTGAGGCTACACGTTAAACATACACACCACACCAAATCTTTTCGAGTTATAACGTGTTGTTTAGGAGATACAAACTAATTTTGTATGATGCCTTATTTCTTCTCGTAAAGTTTAAGTGTTTCCAATAAGTATGTATTTGTCTTTACTCTGCAACACTGTATTTACTTATAACGTGGTATTCTTACATATTCTTTCGAGAGAAAACTCTCCTGTGCGTTCTCTTTTGAGGCTACACGATTAAACATACACGCAACACCAAAGCTTTTCGAATTACAATTTGTTGTTTAGGAAAAACAAGATAATTTAGCACGATGCGGGATTTCCTTAAAACGTTGTTTTCTGACAAATTTTGACGAATGAAAATACTCCTGTGGGTTCTCTTTTGAGGCTACACGTTTAGATGTACACACCACACCAAATCTTTTCGAGTTACAACGTGTTGTTTAGGAGATACAAGCTAATTTTGTACGATGCGTTATTTCTTCTCATAAAGTTTAAATTTTTCCAATACATACGTATTTGCCTTTACTCTGCAACACTGTATTTCCTTATAACGTGGTATTTTTGCATATTCTTTCGAGAGAAAACTCTCCTGTGCGTTCTCTTTCGAGGCTACATGCTTAGACATACACGCAACACCAAAGCTTTTCTAATTACAACCTGTTGTTTAGGAAAAACAAGATAATTTCGCACGATGCGGAAATCCTTAAAACGTGGTTTTCTGAAAATTTTGACGAAAGAAAATTCTCCTGTGGGTTCTCTTTTGAAGCTACATGTTTAGTTGTAAACGCCACACCAAATCTTTTCGAGTTACAACGTGTTGTTTAGGAGACACAGGCTAATTTTGTACGATGCATTATTACTTCTTGTAAAGTGTTTCCAATACTTATGTGTTTGTCTTTACTCTGTAACACTTATTTCCTTATAACGTGGTATTCTTACATATTCTTTCGAGAGAAAACTCTCCTGTGCGTTCTCTTTTGAGGCTACACGCTTAGACATACACGCAACACCAAAGCTTTTCGAATTACAACGTGTTGTTTAGGAAGAACAAAATAATTTCTCACGATGCGGGATTTCCTTAAAACGTGGTTTTCTGACAAATTTTGACGAAAGAAAATTGTCCTGTGGTTCTCTTTTGAGGCTACACGTTTAGACGTACACGCCACACCAAATCTTTTCGAGTTACAACGTGTTGTTTAGGAGATACAAGCTAATTTTGTATGATGCTTTATTTCATCTCTCTAATTTTAAGGGTTTCCAATATGTAAGTATTTGTCTTTATTCTGCAACATTGTACTTCCTTATAACATGGTATTCTTACATATTCTTTCGAGAGAAAACTCTTCTGTGTGTTCTCTTTTGAGGCTACATGCTTAGACATACACACAACACCAAAGCTTTTCGAGTTACAACGCGTTGTTTAGGAAAAACAAGATAATTTCGCACGATGCTGGATTTCCTTAATACGTGGTTTTCTGACAAATTTTTACCAAAGAAAATTCTCCTGTGGGTTTTCTTTTGAGGCTACACATTTAGACGTACACGCCATACCAAATTTTTTCGAGTTACAACGTGTTGTTTAGGAGATACAAACTAATTTTTTACAATGCGTTATTTCTTCTCATAAAGTGTTTCCAATAAGTACGTATTTGTCTTTACTCTGCAACACTGTATTTCCTTATTACGTGGCATTCTTACATATTCTTTCGAGAGAAAACTCTCCTGTGCATTCTCTTTTGAGGCTACATGCGTAGACATACACGCAACACCAAAGCTTTTCGAATTACAACGTGTTGTTTAGGAAAAACAAGATACTCTCTCACGATAATTTTGCACGATGCAGGATTTCCTTAAAACGTGGTTTTCTGAAAATTTTGACGAAAGAAAATTCTCCTATGGGTTCTCTTTTGAGGCTACACGTTTAGGCGTACACTCCACACCAAGTCATTTCAAGTTACAACGTGTTGTTTAGGAGATACGAGCTAATTTTGTACGATGCTTTATTTCATCTCTTAAAGTTTAAGGGTTTCCAATACGTACGTATTTGTCTTTACTCTGCAACACTGTATTTCCTTATAACGTGGTATTCTTACATATTCTTTCGAGAGAAAACTCTCCTGTGTGTTCTCTTTTGAGGCTATACACTGAGACATACACGCAACACAACAGCTTTTTGAGTTACAACGTGTTGTTTAGGAAAAACAAGATAAATTCGCACGATGCAGGATTTCCTTAATACGTGTTTTTCTGACAAATTTGACCAAAGAAAATTCTCCTGTGGGTTCTCTTTTGAGGCTACACGTTTAGACGTACACGCCACATCAAATCTTTTCGAGTTACAACGTGTTGTTTAGGAGATACAAGCTAATTTTGTACAATGCGTTATTTCTTCTCGTAAAGTGTTTCCAATACGTACGTATTTGTCTTTACTCTGCAACACTGTATTTCCTTATAACGTGGTATTCTTACAAATCTATCGAGAAAATACTCTCCTTTGCGTTCTCTTTTGAGGCTACGCGCTTAGACATACACGCAACACCAAAACTTTTTGAGTTACAACTTGTTGTTTAGGAAAAAGAAGATAATTTTGCACGATGAGGGATTTCCTTAAAACGTGGTTTTCTCACATATTTTGACGATAGAAAATTCTCCTGTCGGTTCTCTTTTGAGGCTACACGTTTAGACGTACATGCCACACCAAATCCTTTCGAGTTACAACCTGTTGTTTAGGAGATACAAGCTAATTTAGTATGATGCGTTATTTCTTCTTGTAAAGTGTTTCCAATACATACGCTTTTGTCTTTACTCTGCAACACTGTATTTCCTTATAACGTGGTATTCTTACATATTCTTTCGAGAGAAAACTCTCCTGTGCATTCTCCTTTGAGTCTACACGCTTAGCCATACAAGCAACACAGAAGATTTTCGAGTTACAACGTGTTGTTTAGGAAAAACTAGATAATTTCGCACGATGCGAGATTTCGTTAAAACGTGGTTTCTGACAAATTTTGATGTACGAAAATTCTACTGTCGGTTCTCTTTTGAGGCTACATGTTTAGACGTACATGTCACATGAAATGTTTTCGAGTTACAACGTGTTGTTTAGGAGATACAAGCCAATTTTGTACAATGATTTATTTCTGCTCTTAAAGTGTTTCCAATATGTACGTATTTGTCTTCTCTCTGCAACACTGTATTTCCTTATAACGTGGTATTCTTACATATTCTTTCGAGAGAAAAAAACTCTCCTGTGCATTCCCTTTTGAGGCTACACACTTAAACATACACGCAACACCAAAGATTTTCGAGTTACAACTTGTTGTTTAGGAAAACAAGATAATTTTGTAGGATGTGGGATTTCGTTAAAACGTGGTTTTCTGACAAATTTTGAAGAAAGAAAATTCTACAGTGGTTTCTCTTTTGAGGCTTCACTTTTAGACGTACACGCCAAACCAAATGTTTTCGAGTTTCCACTTGTTGTTTAGGAGATACAAGCTAATATTGTATGATGCGTAATTTCTTCTCGTAAAGTGTTTCCAATATGTACTTTTTGTCTTTACTTTGCAACACTGTATTTCCTTATAACGTTGTATTCCTACATGTTCTTTCGAGAGAAAACTCTCCTGTTCATTCTCTTTTGAAGCTACACGCTTAGACATACACGCAACACCAAAGCTTTTCGAGTTACAACGTGTTGTTTAGGAAAAACAAGATAATTTCGGAGGATGTGGGATTTCCTTAAAACGTGGTTTTCTGACAAATTTTGACGAAAGAAAATTCCCCTTTGTGTTCTCTTTTGAGGCTACACGTTTAGACGTACACGCCAAACCAAAACTTTTCGAGTTACCACGTGTTGTTTAGGAGATACAAGCTAATTTTGTTCGATGCTTTGTTTCTTCTCGAAAAGTGTTCCCAATATATACTTATTTGTCTTTACTCTGCAAAATTGTATTTCCTAATAACGTGGTATTCTTACATATTCTTTCGAGAGAAAACCCTCCTGTGCCTTCTCTTTTGAGGCTCCATGCTTACACATACACGCAACACGAAAGCTTTTCGAGTTACAACATGTTGTTTAGGAAAAAGAAGATGATATCGCACGATGCGGGATTTCATTAAAACGTAGTTTTCTGAAAAATTTTGACGAAAGAAAATTCTCCTGTGGGTTCTCTTTTGAGGCTATACGTTTAGACGTACATGCCACACCAAATCTTTTCGAGTTACAGCCTGTTGTTTAGAAGATACAAGCTAATTTTGTAAGATGCGTTAATTCTTCTCGTAAGGTGTTTCCAATACGTAAGTATTTGTCTTTACTCTGCAACACTGTATTTCCTTATAACGTGGTATTCTTACATATTCTTTCGAGAGAAAACTATCCTGTGCGTTCCCTTTTGAGGTTACACACTTAGACATACAGGCAACACCAAAGCTTTTCGAGTTACAACGTGTTGTTTATGAATAAAAAGATAATTTCGCACGATGTGGGATTTCCTTAAAACATGGTTTTCTGACAAATTTTGACAAAAGAATATTCTCCTGTGGGTTCTCTTTTGACGCTAAACGTATAGACTTGCACGCCACACCAAATCCTTTCGAGTTACCACGTTTTGTTTAGGAGATACAAGCTAATTTTGCATGATGTGTTATTTCTTCTCGTAAAGTGTTTCCAAAACGTACGTATTTGTCTTTCTCTGCAACACTGTATTTCCTTATAACGTGGTATTCTTACATATTCTTTCGAGGAAAAACTCTCCTGTGCATTCTCTTTTGAGGCTACACGATTAGACATACACGCAACACCAAGGCTTTTCGAGTTACAACGTGTTGTTTAGGAAAAACAAGATTATTTCGCACGATGCGAGATTTCCATAAAACGTGGTTTTCTGAAAAATTTTGACGAAAAAAGTTTTCCTGTGGGTTCTCTTTTGAGACTACACGTGTAGAGGTACGAGCCACACCAAATCTTTTCGAGTTACAACGTGTTGTTTAGGAGATACAAGCTAATTTTGTACGATGCGTTATTTCTTCTCTTAAAGTGTTTCCAATATGTACCTAGTTGTCTTTACTCTGCAACACCGTATTTCCTTATAAGGTGGTATTCCAACATATTCTTTCGAGAGGAAACTTTTCTGTGCGTTCTCTTTTGAGGCTACACGCTTAGAAATACACGCAACCCCAAAGCTTTTCGATTTACAACGTGTTGTTTGGAAAAACAAGATAATTTCGCACGATGCGAGATTTTCTTAAAACGTGGTTTCTGACAAATTTTGATGAAAGCAAATTCTCCTGTGGGTTCTCTTTTGAGGCTACACGTTTAGACGTACACATCACACCAAATCTTTTCGAGTTATAACGTGTTGTTTAGGAGATACAAGCTAATTTTGTATGATGCGTTATTTCTTCTCCTAAAGTGTTTCCAATACATATGTATTTTTGTTGACTCTACAACACTGTATTTCCTTATAACGTGGTATTCTTACCTATTCTTTTGAAAGAAAACTCTCCTGTGCCTTCTCTTTTGAGGCTCCACGCTTAGACATACACGCAACACTAAAGCTTTTCGAGTTACAACATGTTGTTTAGGAAAAAGAAGATGATTTCGCACGATGCGGGATTTCCTTAATACGTGGTTTTCTGAAAAATTTTAACGAAAGAAAATTCTCCTGTGGGTTCTCTTTTGAGGCTACACGTTTAGACGTACACACCACACCAAATCCTTTCGAGTTACCACGTGTTGTTTAGGAGATACAAGATAATTTTGTAAGATGCATTATTTCTTCTCGTAAAGTGTTTCCAATACATACGTATTTGTCTTTACACTGCAAAACTGTATTTTCTTATAACGTTGTATTCTTACATGTTTTTTCGAGAGAAAACTCTCCTGTGCGTTCTCTTTAGAGGCTACACGCTTAGACATACACGCAACACCAAAGCTTTTCGAGTTACAACGTGTTGTTTAGGAAAAACAAGATAATTTTGCACGATGCGGGATTTCCTTAAAACGTGGTTTTCTGACAAATTTTGGCGAAAGAAAGTTCTCCTGTGGGTTCTCTTTTGAGGCTACACGTGTAAACGTACGAGCCTCACCAAATCTTTTCGAGTTCCAACGTGTTGTTTAGGAGATACAAGCTAATTTTGTACGACACGTTATTTCTTCTCTTAAAGTGTTTCCAATACGTACGTATTTGTCTTTACTCTGCAACACTGTATTTCCTTATAACGTAGTATTCTTACATATTCTTTCGAGAGAAAACTCTCCTGGGTGTTCTCTTTTGAGGCTACATGCTTAGACATACACGCAACAGCAAAGGTTTTCAAGTTACAATGTGTTGTTTAGGAAAAATAAGATAATTTCGCACGATGCGAGATTTCCTTAAAACGTGGTTTCTGACAGATTTTGATGAAAGAAAATTCTCCTGTCGGTTCTCTTTTGAGGCTACACGTTTAGACGTACACCTCACACCAAATCTTTTCGAGTTACAACGTGTTGTTTAGGAGATACAAGCTAATTTTGTACGATGCGTTATTTCTTCCCGTAAAATATTTCCAATTTGTACTTATTTGTCTTTACTCTGCAAAATTGTATTTCCTTATAATGTGGTATTCTTACATATTCTTTCGAGAGAAAACTCTTCTGTGCCTTCTCTTTTCAGTCTCCACACTTACACATACACGCAACACCAAAGCTTTTCGAGTTACAACATGTTGTTTAGGAAAAAGATGATTTCGCACGATGCGGGATTTCCTTAAAACGTGGTTTTCTGAAAAATTTTGACGAAAGAAAATTTTCCTGTGGGTTCTCTTTTGAGGCTACACGTTTAGACGTACACGCTACAGCAAATCTTTTCGAGTAACAATGTGTTGTTTAGGAGATTCAAGCTAATTTTGTACTATGCGTTAATTCTTCTCGTAAAGTTTTTCCAATATGTAAGTATTTGTCTTTACTCTGCAACACTGTATTTCCTTATAACGTGGTATTCTTACATATTCTTTCGAGAGAAAACTATCCTGTGCGTTCCCTTTTGAGGCTACACACTTAGATATACAGGCAACACCAAAGCTTTTCGAGGTACAACGTGTTGTTTATGAAAAACATGATAATTTCGCACGATGCGGGATTTCCTTAAAACATGGTTTTCTGACAAATTTTGAAGAAAGAAAATTCTCCTGTGGGTTCTCTTTTGAGGCTGCACGTGTAGACGTACGAGCCTCACCAAATCTTTTCGAGTTCCAACGTGTTGTTTAGGAGATACAAGCTAATTTTGTACGACACGTTATTTCTTCTCTTAAAGTGTTTCCAATACGTACGTATTTGTCTTTACTCTGCAACACTGTATTTCCTTATAACGTAGTATTCTTACATATTCTTTCGAGAGAAAACACTCCTGGGTGTTCTCTTTTGAGGCTACATGCTTAGACATACACGAAACAGCAAAGGTTTTCGAGTTACAATGTGTTGTTTAGGAAAAATAAGATAATTTCGCACGATGCGAGATTTCCTTAAAATGTGGTTTCTGACAAATTTTGATGAAAGAAAATTCTCCAGTGGGTTCTCTTTTGAGGCTACACGTTTAGACGTACACCTCACACCAAATCTTTTCGAGTTACAACGTGTTGTTTAGGAGATACAAGCTAATTTTGTACGATGCGTTATTTCTTCCCGTAACATATTTCCAATTTGTACTTATTTGTCTTTACTCTGCAAAATTGTATTTCCGTATAATGTGGTATTCTTACATATTCTTTCGAGAGAAAACTCTTCTGTGCCTTCTCTTTTCAGGCTCCACACTTAGACATACACGCAACACCAAAGCTTTTCGAGTTACAACATGTTGTTTAGGAAAAAGATGATTTCGCACAATGCGGGATTTCCTTAAAACGTGGTTTTCTGAAAAATTTTTACGAAAGAAAATTCTCCTGTGGGTTCTCTTTTGAGGCTACACGTTTAGACGTACACGCTACAGCAAATCTTTTCGAGTAACAATGTGTTGTTTAGGAGATTCAAGCTAATTTTGTACTATGCGTTAATTCTTCTCGTAAAGTTTTTCCAATATGTAAGTATTTGTCTTTACTCTGCAACACTGTATTTCCTTATAACGTGGTATTCTTACATATTCTTTCGAGAGAAAACTATCCTGTGCGCTCCCTTTTGAGGCTACACACTTATATATACAGGCAACACCAAAGCTTTTCGAGGTACAACGTGTTGTTTATGAAAAACAAGATAACTTCGCACGATGCAGGATTTCCTTAAATCGTGGTTTTCTGACAAATTTTGACGAAAGAAAATTCTCCTGTGGGTTCTCTTTTGAGGCTACGCATTTAGACGTACACGTCACACCAAATCCTTTCGAGTTACCACGTGTTGTTTAGGAGATACAAGCTAATTTTGTACGATGCGTTATTTCTTCTTGCAAAGTGTTTCCAATACATATGTATTTGTCTTTACTCTTCAACACTGTATTTCCTTATAACGTTGAATTCTTACGTGTTCTTTCGAGAGAAAACTCTCCTGTGCCTTCTCTTTTGAGGTTCCACGCTTAGACCTACACGCAACACCAAAGCTTTTCGAGTTACAACATGTTGTTTAGGAAAAAGAAGATGATTTGGCATGATGCGGGATTTCCTTAAAACGTGGTTTTCTGAAAAATTTTGACGAAAGAAAATTCTCCTGTGGGTTCTCATTTGAGGCTACACGTTTAGTTATACATGCCACACCAAATCTTTTCGAGTTACAACGTGTTGTTAAGGAGATACACGCTAATTTTGTAAGACGCGTTAATTCTTCTAGTAAAGTGTTTCCTATACGTACGTATTTGTCTTTACTCTGCAACACTGTATTTCCTTATTCGTGGTATTCTTACATATTCTTTCGAGAGAAAACTATCCTGTGTGTTCCCTTTTGAGGCTACACACTAAGACATACATGCAACACCAAAGCTCTTCGAGTTACAACGTGTTGTTTAGGAAAAACAAGATAATTTCGCACGATGCGGGATTTCCTGAAAACGTGATTTTCTGAAAAATTTTGATGAAAGAAAATTCTCCTATGGGATCTCTTCTGAGGCTACACCTTTAGACATACATGCCACACCAATTCTTTTCGAGTTACAACGTGTTGTTTAGGAGATACAAGCTAATTTTGTACGATGCATTATTTCTTCTCATAAAGTGTTTCCAATACTTATGTATTTGTCTTTACTCTGCAACATTCGGTATTTCTTCTCGCATGGTAAAACATTAGCTTGTATCTCCTAAACAACACGTTGTAACTCGAAAAGATTTGTTGTGGCGTTTACATCTAAACGTGTAGCCTCAAAAGTGAACCCACAGGAGAATTTTCTTTCGTCAAAATTTTCCAGAAAACCACGTTTTATGGAAATCCCGCATCGTGCGAAATTATCTTGTTTTTCCTAAACAACACCTTGTACCTCGAAAAGTTTTGGTGTTGCGTGTATGTCTAAGCGTGTAGCCTCAAAAGAGAACGCACAGGAGAGTTTTCTCTCGAAAGAATATATAAGAATACCACGTTATATGGAAATACAGTGTTGCAGAGTAAAGACAAATATGTACGTATGGAAACACTTTACGAGAGGAAAAAACTCATGGCAAAAAATTAGCTTGTACCTCCTAAACAACACGTTGTAACTCGAAAAGATTTGGTGTGGTGTTTACATCTAAACGTGTAGCCTCAAAAGAGAACCCACAGGAGAATTTTCTTTCGTCAAAATTTGTCAGAAAACCACCTTTTAAGGAAATCCCGCATCGTGCAAAATTATCTTGTTTTTCCTAAACAACACGTTGTAACTCAAAAAGCTTTTGTGTTGCGTGTATGTCTACGCGTGTAGCCTCAGAAGAGAACGCACAGAAGAGTTTTCTCTCGAAAGAATATGTAAGAATACCACGTTATAAGGAAATACACTGTTGCAGAGTAAAGACAAATAGGTACTTATTGGAAACACTTTACGAGAAGAAATAATGTATCGTACAAAATTAGCTTGTATCTCCTAAACAACACGTTGTAACTCGAAAAGATTTGGTGTGGCGTGTACGTCTAAACATGAAGCCTCAAAAGGGAACCCACAGGAGAATTTTCTTTCGTCAAAATTTGTCAGACAACCACGTTTTAAGGAAATCCCGCATCGTGCGAAATTATTTTGTTTTTCCAAAACAACACGTTGTAACTCGACAAGCTTTGGTGTTGCGTGTATGTCTAAGCATGTAGCCTCAAAAGAGAACGCACAGGAGAGGTTTCTCTCGAAAGAATATGTAAGAAAACCACGATATATGGAAATACAGTGTTGCAGAGTAAAGACAAATATGTACGTATTGGAAACACTTTACGAGAAGAAATAACGCATGGTATAAAATTAGCTTGTATCTCCTAAACAACACGTTGTGACTCAAAAGGATTTGATGTGGTGTTTACAACAACGCGTTGTAACTCGAAAAGATTTGGTGTGGCGTGTAGCCTCAAAAGAGAACCCACAGGAGAATTTTCTTTCGTCAAAATTTGTCAGAAAACCACGTATTAAGGAAATCCCGCATCGTGCGAAATTATCTTGTTTTTCCTAAACAACACGTTGTGACTCAAATAGCTTTGGTGCTGCGTGTATGTCTAAGCGTGTAGCCTCAAAAGAGAACGCACAGGAGAGTTTTCTCTAGAAAGAATATGAAAGAATACCACGTTATAAGGAAATACAGTGTTGTAGAGTAAAGACAGATGCATACATATTGGAAACACTTTACGAGAAGAAATAATGCATCGTACAAAATTAGCTTGTATTTACTAAAAAGCACGTTGTAACTCGAAAAGATTTGGTGTGGCATGTACCTCTAAACGTGTAGCATCTAAAGAGAATACACTGGAGAATTTTCTTTGGTCAAAATTTGTCAGAAAACCACATTTTAAGGAAATCCCGCATCGTGCGAAATTATCTTGTTTTTCCTAAACAACAAGTTGTAACTCGAAAAGCTTTGGTGTAGCGTGTATGTCTAAGCGTGTAGCCTCAAAAGAGAATGCACAGGAGAGTTTTCTCTCGAAAGAATATGTAAGAATACCAAGTTATAAGGAAATACAGTGTTGCAGAATAAAGACAATTACATATGTATTGGAAACACTTTACCAGACGAAATACCGCATCGTACAAAATTAGCTTGTTTCTCCTAAACAACACGTCGTAACTCGAAAAGATTTGGTGTGGCGTGTACGTCTAAAAGTGTAGCCTTATAAGAGAACCCACAGTAGAATTTTCTTTGGTCAAAATTTGTCAGAAAACCACGTTTTAAGGAAATCCCACATCGTGCGAAATTATCTTGTTTTTCCTAAACAACACGTTGTAACTCAAAAAGCTTTGGTATTGGGTGTATGTCTAAGAATGTAGCCTCAAAAGAGAACGCACAGGAGAGTTTTCTCTCGAAAGAATATGTAGGAATACTACGTTATATGGAAAAACAGTGTTACAGAGTAAAGACAATTATGTACGTATTTGAAACACTTTACGAGAAGATATAATGCATGGGAAAAAATTAGCTTGTATCTCCTAAACAACACGTAGTAACTCGAAAGGATTTGGTGTGGTGTTTACATCTAAAGGTGTAGCCTCAAAAGAGAACCCACAGGAGAATTTTCTTTCGTCAAAATTTTTTCAGAAAACCACGTTTTAAGGAAATCCGGCATCGTGTGAAATTATCTGGTTTTTCCTAAACAACACGTTGTAACTCGAAAAGCTTTGGTTTTGCATGTATGTCTAAGCGTGTAGCCTCAAAAGAGAACGCACAAGAGAGTATTCTCTCGAAAGAATATGTAAGAATACCACGTTATAAGGACATACAGTGTTGCAGAGTAAAGACAGATACATACATATTGGAAACACTTTACGAGAAGGAATGATACATCGTACAAAATTAGCTTGTATTTCCTAAACAACACGTTGTAACGCGAAAAGATTTTGTGTGGCGTGTACGTTGAAACGTGTAGCCTCAAAAGAGAACCCACAGGAGAATTTTCTTTCGTCAAAATATGTCAGAAAACCACGTTTTAAGGAAATCCCACATCGTGCGAAATTATCTTGTTTTTCCTAAACAACACGTTGTAACTCGAAAAGCTTTGGTGTAAACAACACGTTGTAACTCGAAAAGATTTGGTGTGGTGTTTACATCTAAACGTGTAGCATCAAAAGAGAACCCTCAGGAGAATTTTCTTTCCTCAAATTTTTTTCAGAAAACCACGTTTTAAGGAAATCCCGCATTGTGCGGAATTATCTTGCTTTTCCTAAAAAACACGTTGTAACTCGAAAAGCTTTGGTGTTGCGTGTATGTCTAAACGTATGGCCTCAAAAGAGAACGCACAGGAGAGTTTTCTCTCGAAAGAATATATAAGAATACCACATTTTAAGGAAATACAGTGTTGCAGAGTAAAGACAAATACGTATGTATTGGAAACACTTTACGAGAAGAAATAACGCATCGTACAACATTAGCTTGTATCTCCTAAACAACACGATGTTACTCGAAAAGATTTGATATGGCGTGTACGTCTAAATCTGTAGCCTCAAAAGAGAACTCACAGGAGAATTTTCTTTCGTCAAAATTTGTCAGAATACCACGTTTTATGGAAATCCCGCATCCTGGAAATTATCTTGTTTTTCTAAACAACACGTTGTAACTCGAAAAGCTTTGGTGCTGCATGTATGTCTAAGCGTGTAGACTCAAAAGAGAACGCACAGGAGAGTTTTCTCTCGAAAGAATAAGTAAGAATACCACGTTATAAGGAAATACAGTGTGGCAGAGTAAAGATAGATACATACGTATTTGAAGCACTTTACGAGAAGAAATAATGCATCGTAAAAAATTAGCTTGTATTTCCTAAGAAGCACGTTGTAACTCGAAAAGCTTTGGTGTGGCGTGTACGTCTAAACGTGTAGCCACAAAAGAGAACCCACAGGAGAATTTCCTTTCGTCAAAATTTTTCAGAAAACCACGTTTTAAGGAAATCCCGCATCTTGCGAAATCATCTTCTTTTTCCTAAACTACATGTTGTAACTTGAATAGCTTTGGTGTTGCCTGTATATCTCAGTGTGTAGCCACAAAAGGGAACGCACAGGACAGTTTTCTATCGAAAGAATATGTAAGAAGACCACGTTATAAGGAAATACAATGTTGAGAGTAAAGACAAACACGTACTACTTGGAAACACTTTATGAGAAGAATTAACGCATTGTAAAAAAGTAGCTTGTATCTCCTAAACAACACGTTGTAACTCGAACAGATTTGGTGTGGCGTGTACGTCTAAACATGTAGCATCAAAAGAGAACCCACAGGAGAATTTTCTTTCGTCAAAATTTTTCAGAAAATTTTAAGGATATCCCACATCATGCAAAATCATCTTCTTTTTCCTAAACAACATGTTGTAACTCGAAAAGCTTTGGTATTGCGTGTATGTGTAAGCGTGGAGCCTCAAAAGAGAAGGCACAGGAGAGTTTTCTCTCTAAAGAATATGTAAGAATACCACCTTAAAAGGAAATACAATTTTGCAGAGTAAAGATAAATAAGTACATATTGGAAACACTTTACGAGAAGAAATAATGCATCGTAAAAAATTAGCTTGTATCTCCTAAACAACACGTTGTAACTCGAAAATATTTGGTGTGACGTGTACGTATAAACGTGTATCCTCAAAAGAGAACCCACAGGAGAATTTTCTTTCATCAAAATTTGTCAGAAACCACGTTTACGGAAATCTCGCATCGTGCGAAATTATCTTGTTTTTCCTAAACAACACGTTGTGAATCGAAAAGCTTTGGGGTTGCGTGTATGTCTAAGCGTGTAGCCTCAAAAGAGAACGCACAGGAGAGTTTTCTTTCGAAAGAATATGTAGGAATACCACGTTATAAGGAAATACAGTGTTGTAGAGTAAAGACAACTACTTACGTATTGGAAAAACTTTAAGAGAAGAAATAACGCATCATAAAAAATTAGCTTGTATCTCCTAAACAACACTTTGTAACTCGAAAAGATTTGGTGTGGCCCGTACCTCTACAAGTGTCGCATCAAATAAGAACCCACAGGAGAACTTTCTTTCGTCAAATTTTTCAGAAAACCACGTGTATGGAAATCTCGCATCATGCGAAATTATCTAGTTTTTCCTAAACAACACGTTGTAACTCGAAAAGCTTTGGTGTTGTGTGTATGTGTAAACGTGTAGCCTCAAAAGAGAACTCACAGGAGAGTTTTCGCTCAAAAGAATATGTAAGAATACCACGTTATAAGGAAATACAGTGTTGCAGACAAAGACAAATACGTACGTATTGGAAACACTTTACGAGAAGAAATAACACATCGTACAAAATTAGCTTGTATCTTCTAAACAACACGTGGTAACTCGAAAGGATTTGGTGTGGAGTGCATGTCTAAACGTGTAGCATCAAAAGAGAGCCCACAGGAGAATTTTCTTTCGTCAAAATTTGTCAGAACACAAGGGTTTAAGGAAATCCCGCAATGTGCGAAATTATCTTGTTTTTCATAAACAACACGTTGTAATTCGAAAAGCTTTGGTGTTGCCTGTATGTCTAAGTGTGTAACCTCAAAAGGGAACGCAAAGGATAGTTTTCTCTCGAAAGAATATGTAAGAATACCACGTTATAAGGAAATACAGTGTTGCAGAGTAAAGACAAATACGTACGTATTGGAAACACTTTACGAGAAGAATTAAGGCAACGTCCAAAATTAGCTTGTATCTCCTAAACAACACGTTGTAACTCGAAAAGATTTGGCGTGGCGTGTACTTCTAAACCTGTAGCCTCAAAAGAGAACCCACAGGAGAATTTTCTTTCGTCAAAATATTTCAGAAAACCACGTTTTAAGTAAATCCTGCATCGTGGAAAATCATCTTCTTTTTCCTAAACAACATGTTGTAACTCGAAAAGCTTTGGTGTTGCGTGTATGTGTAAGCGTGGAGCCTCAAAAGAGAAGGCACAGGAGAGTTTTCTCTCGAAAGAATATGTAAGAATACCACGTTATAAGGAAATACAATTTTGCAGAGTAAAGACAAATAAGTACATATTGGAAACACTTTAGGAGAAGAAATAACGCATCGTAAAAAATTTACTTGTATCTCCTAAACAACACGTTGTAACTCGAAAAGATTTGGTGTGACGTGTATGTCTAAACGTGTAGCCTCAAAAGAGAACCCACAGGAGAATTTTCTTTCATCAAATTTGTCAGAAACCACGTTTTAAAGAAATCTCGCATCGTGCGAAATTATCTTGTTTTTCCTAAACAACACGTTGTAACTCGAAAAGCTTTGGGGTTGCGTTTATGTCTAAGCATGTAGCCTCAAAAGAGAACGCATAGGAGAAATTTCTCTTGAAAGAATATGTAAGAATACCACTTTATAAGGAAATACAGTGTTGCAGAGTAAAGACAAATACGTACGTATTGGAAACACTTTAAGAGAAGAAATAACGCATCGTACAAAATTAGCTTGTATCTCCTAAACAAAATGTTGTAACTCGAAAATATTTGGTGTGGCTCATACCTCTACACGTGTAGCCTCAAAAGAGAACCTACAGGAGAACTTACTTTAGTCAAAATTTTTCAATAAACCGCGTTTTATGGAAATCTCGCATCGTGCGAAATTATCTTGTTTTTCCTAAACAACACGTTGTAACTCGAAAAGCTTTGGCGTTGCGTGTTTGTCTAAGCATGTAGCCTCAAAAGAGTACGCACAGGAGAGTTTTCCCTCGAAAGAATATGTAAGAATACCACGTTATAAGGAAATACAGTGTTGCATAGTAAAGACAAATAAGTACGTATTGGAAACACTTTACGAGAAGAAATAATGCTTCGTACAAAATTTGCTTGTATTTCCTAAGCAACACGTTGTAACTCGAAAAGATTTGGTGTGGCTCGTATGTCTACACGTGCAGCCTCAAAAGAGTGCCCACAGGAGGACTTTCTTTCTTCAAAATTTGTCAGAAAACAACGTTTTATGGAAATCCCGCATCGTGCAAAATTATCTACTTTTTCCTAAACAGCACGTTGTAACTCGAAAAGCTTAGGTGTTGCGTGTATGTTTAAGCCTGTAGCCTCTAAAGCGAACGCACAGGAGAGTTTTCTCTCGAACGAATATGTAAGAATACAACGTTATAAGGAAATAGAGTGTTGCAGAGTAAAGACAAATACATAAGTATTGGAAACACTTTACCAGAGGAATTAATGCATCGTACAAAATTAGCTTGTATCTCCTAAACAACATGTTGTAACTCTAAAAGATTTGGTGTGACGTGTACGTCTAAACGTGTAGCCTCAAAAGAGAACCCACAGGAGAATTTTCATTCATCAAAATTTGTCAGAAACCACGTTTTAAGGAAATCTCGCATCGTGCGAAATTATCTTGTTTTTCCTAAACAACACGCTGTAACTCGAAAAGCTTTGGTGTTGCGTGTATGTCTGAGCGTGTAGCCTGAAAAGAGAACACACAGGAGAGTTTTCCCTCGAAAGAATAGGTAAGAATACCACGTTATAAGGAAATACAGTGTTGCAGAGTAAAGACAAATAAGTACGTATTGGAAACACTTTACAAGAAGAAATAACGCATCGTAAAAAATTTGCTTGTATCTCCTAAACAACACGTTGTAACTTGAAAAGATTTGGTGTGGCTTGTACGTCTAAACGTGTAGCCTCAAAAGAGAACCCACAGAAGAAGTTTCTTTCGTCAATATTTGTCAGAAAACCATGTTTTAAGGAAATCCCGCATCGTGCAACATTATCTTGATTTCCTAAACAACACGTTGAAACTCGGAAAGCTTTGGTGTTGCGTGTATGTCTAAGCATGTAGCCTCTAAAGAGAATGCACAGGAGAGTTTTCTCTCGAAAGAACATGTAAGAATACAACGTTATAAGGAAATAGAGTGTTGCAGAGTAAAGACAAATGTGTACGTATTGGAAACACTTTAAGAGAAGAAATAACGCATCGTACAAAATTAGCTTGTACCTCCTAAACAACACGTGGTAACTCGAAAGGATTTGGGGTGGCGTGCACGTCTAAACGTGTAGCCTCAAAAGAGAACCCACAGGAGAATTTTCTTTCGTCAAAATTTGTCAGAACACCACGTTTTAAGGAAATCCCGCATCGTGCGAAATTATCTTGTTTTTCATAAACAACACGTTCTAACTCGAAAAGCTTTGTTGTTGCCTGTTTGTCTAAGTGTGTAGCCTCAAAAGGGAACGCACAGGATAGTTTTCTCTCGAAAGAATATGTAAGATTACCACGTTATAAGGAAATACAGTGTTGCAGAGTAAAGACTAAAACGTACGTATTGGAAACACTTTATGAGAAGAATTAACACATCTTACAAAATTAGCTTGTATCTCCTAAACAACACGTTGTAACTCGAAAAGATTTGGTGTGGCGTGTACATCTAAACATGTAGCCTCAAAAGAGAACACACAGGAGAATTTTCTTTCGTCAAAATTTTTCAGAAAACCACGTTTTAAGGAAATCCCGCATCGTGCGAAATCATCTTCTTTTTCCTAAACAACATGTTGTAACTGGAAAAGCTTTGGTGTTGCGTGTATGTGTAAGCGTGGAGCCTCAAAAGAGAAGGCACAGGAGAGTTTTCTCTCAAAAGAATATGTAAGAACACCACGTTATAAGGAAATACAATTTTGCAGAGTAACGACAAATAAGTACATATTGGAAACACTTTAGGAGAAGAATTAACGCATCGTACAAAATTAGCTTGTATCTCTTAAACAACACGTTGTAACTCTAAAAGACTTGGTGTGGCGTGTTCATTTAAACATGTAGCCTCAAAAGAGAACCCACAGGAGAATTTTCTTTCATAAAAATTTGTCAGAAAACCATGTTTTAAGGAAATCCCGCATCATGCGAAATCATCTTCTTTTTCCTAAACAACATGTTGTAACTTGAAAAGCTTTGGTGTTGCGTGTATGTGTAAGCGTGGAGCCTCAAAAGAGAAGGCACAGGAGCGTTTTCTCTTGAAAGAATATGTAAGAATACCACGTTATAAGGAAATACAATTTTGCTGAGTAAAGACAAATAAGTACATATTGGAAACACTTTATGAGAAGAAATAATGCATCGAAAAAAATTAGCTTGTATCTCCTAAACAACATGTTGTAACTCGAAAAGATTTGGTGTGATGTGTACGTCGAAACGTGTAGCCTCAAAAGAGAACCCACAGGAGAATTTTCTTTCATCAAAATTTGTCAGAAACCACGTTTTAAGGAAATCTCGCATCCTGCGAAATTATCTTGTTTTTCCTAAACAACATGTTGTAACTGGAAAAGCTTTGGTGTTGCGTGTATGTGTAAGCGTGGAGCCTCAAAAGAGAAGGCACAGGAGAGTTTTCTCTCAAAAGAATATGTAAGAACACCACGTTATAAGGAAATACAATTTTGCAGAGTAACGACAAATAAGTACATATTGGAAACACTTTAGGAGAAGAATTAACGCATCGTACAAAATTAGCTTGTATCTCTTAAACAACACGTTGTAACTCTAAAAGATTTGGTGTGGCGTGTTCATTTAAACATGTAGCCTCAAAAGAGAACCCACAGGAGAATTTTCTTTCATAAAAATTTGTCAGAAAACCATGTTTTAAGGAAATCCCGCATCATGCGAAATCATCTTCTTTTTCCTAAACAACATGTTGTAACTTGAAAAGCTTTGGTGTTGCGTGTATGTGTAAGCGTGGAGCCTCAAAAGAGAAGGCACAGGAGCGTTTTCTCTTGAAAGAATATGTAAGAATACCACGTTATAAGGAAATAAAATTTTGCAGAGTAAAGACAAATAAGTACATATTGGAAACACTTTATGAGAAGAAATAATGCATCGAAAAAAATTAGCTTGTATCTCCTAAACAACATGTTGTAACTCGAAAAGATTTGGTGTGATGTGTACGTCGAAACGTGTAGCCTCAAAAGAGAACCCACAGGAGAATTTTCTTTCATCAAAATTTGTCAGAAACCACGTTTTAAGGAAATCTCGCATCCTGCGAAATTATCTTGTTTTTCCTAAACAACACGTTGTAACTCGAAAAGCTTTGGTGTTGCGTGTATGTCTAAGCGTGTAGCCTCAAAAGAGAATGCACAGGAGAGTTTTCTCTTGAAAGAATATGTAAGAATACCACGTTATAACGAAATACAATTTTGCAGAGAATAGAAAAATAAGTACATATTGGAAACACTTTAGGAGAAGAAATAACACTTCGTACGAAATTAACTTGTATCTCCTAAGCAACACGTTGTAACTCGAAAAGATTTGGTGTGACGTGTATGTCTAAACGTGTAACCTCAAAAGAGAACCCAAAGGAGAATTTTCTTTCATCAAAATTTGTCAGAAACCACGTTTAAAGAAATCTCGCATCATGCGAAATTATCTTGTTTTTCCTAAACAACACGTTGTAAATAGAAAAGCTTTGGTGTTGTGTGTATGTCTAAGCGTGTAGCCTCAAAAGAGAACGCCCAGGAGAGTTTTCTCTCGAAAGAATATGTAAGAATACAACGTTATAAGGAAATACACTGTTGCAGAGTATAGACAAATACATACCTATTGGAAACACTTTAAGAGAAGAAATAAGGCATCGTACAAAATTAGCTTGTATCTCCTAAACAACACGTTGTAACACGAAAAGATTTGGTATGAATCGTACCTCTACACGTGTAGCCTCAAAAGAGCACCGACAGGAGAACTTTCTTTCATCAAAATTTTTCAGAAAACCACGTTTTATGGAAATCTCGCATAGTGCGAAATTATCTTGTTTTTCCTAAACCACACGTTGTAACTCGAAAAGCTTTGGCGTTGCGTATTTGTCTAAGCGTGTAGCCTCAAAAGAGAACGCACAGGAGTGTTTTCCCTCGAAAGAATATGTAAGAATAACACGTTATAAGGAAATACAATGTTGCAGACTAAAGACAAATAAGTACGTATTGGAAACACTTTACGAGAAGAAATAACGCATCGTACAAAATTTGTTTGTATCTCCTAAACAACACGTTGTAACTTGAAAACATTTGGTGTGGCTCGTACGTCTACAAGTGTAGCCTCAAAAGAGAAACCACAGGAGAACTTCCTTTCGTCAAAATTTGTCAGAAAACCACGTTTTAAGGAAATCCCGCATCGTGCAATATTATCTTGTTTTTCCTAAACAACACGTTGTAACTTGAAAAGCTTTGGTGTTGCGTGTATGTCTAAGCCTGTAGCCTCTAAAGAGAACGCACAGGAGAGTTTTCTCTCAAAAGAAAATGTAAGAAGACAACGTTATAAGGAAATACAGTGTTGCAGAGTAAAGACAAATACATAAGTATTGGAAACACTTTACGAGAAGAAATAACGCATCATAAAAAATTAGCTTGTATCTCCTAAGCAACACGTGATAACTCGAAGGATTTGGTGTGGCGTGTACGTCTAAACGTGGAGCCTCAAAAGAGAACCCACAGTAGAATTTTCATTCATCAAAATTTGTCAGAAAACCACGTTTTAAGGAAATCCCGCATCGTGCGAATTAATCTTGTTTTTCATTAACAACACGTTGTAACTCGAAAAGCTTTGGTGTTGCCTGTATGTCTAAGTGTGTAGCCTCAAAAGGGAACGCACAGGATACTTTTCTCTCGAAAGAATATGTAAGAATACCACGGTATAAGGAAATACAGTGTTGCAGAGTAAAGACAAATATGTACGTATTGGAAACACTTTATGAGAAGAATTAACGCATCATACAAAATTAGCTTGTATCTCTTAAACAACACGTTATAACTCGAAAAGATTTGGTGTGGCGTGTACATGTAAACATGGAGCCTCAAAAGAGAACCCACAGGAGAATTTTCTTTCCTCAAAATTTTTCAGAAAACCACGTTTTAAGGAAATCCCGCATCGTGCGAAATCATCTTCTTTTTCCTAAACAACATGTTTTAACTCGAAAAGCATTGGTGTTGCGTGTATGTGTAAGGGTGGAGACTCAAAAGAGAAGGCACAGGAGAGATTTCTCTCGAAAGAATATGTAAGAATACCACGTTATAAGGAAATACAATTTTGCAGAGTAAAGACAAATTAGTACATATTGGAAACACTTTATGAGAAGAAATAACGCATCCTTAAATATTAGCTTGTATCTCCTTAACAACACATTGTAACACGAAAAGATTTGGTGTGACATGTACGTCTAAACGTGTAGCCTCAAAAGAGAACCCAGAGAAGAATTTTCTTTCATCAAAATTTGTCAGAAAACACGTTTTAAGGAAATCTCACATCGTGCGAAATTATCTTGTTTTTCCTTAACAACACGTTGTAACTCGAAAAGCTTTGGTGCTGAGTGTTTGTCTAAGCGTGTAGCCTCAAAAGAGAACGCACAGGAGAGTTTTCTCTCGAAAGAATATGTAAGAATACCACGTTATAAGGAAATACAGTGTTGCAGAGTAAAGAAAAATAAGTACATATTGGAAACATTTTACGAGAAGAAATAACACATCGTAAAAAATTTGCTTGTATCTCCTAAACAACACGTTGTAACTCGAAAAGATTTCGTGTGGCTCGTATGTCTGCATGTGTAGCCTCAAAAGAGAACCCACAGGAGAACTTTCTTTCGTCAAAATTTGTCAGAAAACCAGGTTTTAAGGAAATCCCGCATCGTGCAAAATTATCTAGTTTTTCCCAAACAACACGTTGTAACTAGAAAAGCTTTGGTGTTGCTTGTGTGTCTAAGCCTGTAGCCTCTAAAGAGAACGCACAAAAGAGTTTTCTCTCGAAAGAACATGTAAGAATACAACGTTAAAAGGAAATACAGTGTTGCAGAGTAAAGACAAATAAGTAAGTATTGGAAACACTTTACGAGAAGAAATAACGCTTCGTACAAAATTAGCTTGTATCTCCTAAGCAACACGTGGTAACTCGAAAGGATTTGGTGTGGCGTGTACGTCTAAACGTGGAGCCTCAGAAGAGAACCCACAGGAGAGTTTTCTTTTGTCAAAATTTGTCAGAAAATCACGTTTTAAGGAAATCCCGCATCATGTGAAATAATCTTGTTTCTCATAAAAAACAGGTTGTAACTCGAAAAGCTTTGGTGTTGCCTGTATGTCTAAGTGTGTAGCCTCAAAAGGGAACGCATAGGATAGTTTTGTCTCGAAAGAATATGTAAGAATACCATGTTATCAGGAAATACAGTGTTGCAGAGTAAAGACAAATACGTACATATTGGAAACACTTTATGAGAAGAATTAACGCATCGTACAAAATTAGCTTGTATCTCCTAAACAACACGTTGTAACTCGAAAGGATTTGGTGTGGCGTGTACACCTAAACATGTAGCCTCAAAAGAGAACCAACAGGAGATTTTTCTTTCTTCAAAATTTTTCAGAAAACCACGTTTTAAGGAAATCCCGCATCATGCGAAATCATCTTCTTTTTCCTAAACAACATGTTGTAATTCGAAAAGCTTTGGTGTTGCGTGTATTTGTAAGCGTGGAGCCTCAAAAGAGAATGCACAGGAGAGTTTTCTCTCGAAAGAATATATAAGAATACCACGTTATAAGGAAATACAATATTGCAGAGTAAAGACAAATAAGTACATATTGGAAACACTTTACGAGAAGAAATAACGCATCGTACAAAAGTAGCTAGTATCTCCTAAACAACTCGTTGTAACTCGAAAAGATTTGGTGTGACATGTACGTCTAAACATGTAGCCTCAAAAGAGAACCCACAGGAGAATTTTCTTTCATCAAAATTGTCAGAAAACACGTTTTAAGGAAATCTCACATCGTGCAAAATTATCTTGTTTTTCCTAAACAACACGGTGTAACCCGAAAAGCTTTGGTGTTGAGTTTTTGTCTAAGAGTGTAGCCTCAAAAGGGAATGCACAGGAGATTTTTCTCTCGAACGAATATGTAAGAATACCACGTTATAAGGAAATACAGTGTTGCAGAGTAAAGACAAATAAGTACGTACTGAAAACACTTTACGAGAAGAAATAACGAATCGTAAAAAATTTGCTGTAATCTCGTAAACAACACGTTGCAACACGAAAAGATTTGGTGTGGCTCGTACATCTAAACGTGTAGCCTCAAAAGAGAACCCACAGGAGAACTTTCTTTCGTCAAAATTTCTCAGAAAACCACGTTTTAAGGATATCCCGCATCGTGCAAAATTATCTTGTTTTTCCTAAACAACACGTTGTAAATCGAAAAGCTTTTGTGTTGCGTGTATGTCTATGCATGTAGCCTCTAAAGAGAACGCACAGGAGACTTTTCTCTCCAAAGAACATGTAAGAATACAACGTTATAAGGAAATACAGTGTTGCAGAGTAAAGACAAATACGTACTTATTGGAAACACTTTACGAGAAGAAATAACGCATCGTACAAAATTAGCTTGTATCTCCTAAACAACACGTGGCAACTCGAAAAGATTTGGTGTGGCATGCACTTCTAAACGTGTAGCCTCAAAAGAGAACCAACAGGAGAATTATCGTTTGTCCAAATTTGTCAGAACACCACGTTTTAAGGAAATCCCGCATCCTGCGAAATTATCTTGTTTTTCATAAACAACACGTTGTAACTCGAAAAGCTTTGGTGTTGCCTGTATGTCTAAGTGTGTAGCCTCAAAAGGGAACACACAGGATAGTTTTCTCTCGACAGAATATGTAAGAATACCACGTTATAAGGAAATACAGTGTTGCAGAATAAAGACAAATACGTACCTATTGAAAATACTTTACGAGAAGTAATAACGCATCATACAAAATTAGCTTGTATCTCCTAAACAACACGTGGTAACTCAAAAGGATTTGGTGTGGCGTGCACGTCTAAACGTGAAGCCTCAAAAGAGAACCCACAGGAGAATTTTCTTTCATCAAAATTTGTCAGAAAACCACGTTTTAAGAAAATCCCGCATCGTGCGAAATTATCTTGTTTTTCATAAACAACACGTTCTAACTCGAAAAGCTTTGGTGTTGCCTGTATGTCTAAGTGTGTAGCCTCAAAAGGGAATGCACAGGATAGTTTTCTCTCAAAAGAATATGTAAGAATACCACGTTATAAGGAAATACAGTGTTGCAAAGTAAAGACAAATACGTACGTATTGGAAACACTTTATGAGAAGAATTAATGCATCGTACAAAATTAGCTTGCATCTCTTAAACAACACGTTGTAACTCGAAAAGATTTTGTGTGGCATGTACATCTAAACATGGAGCCTCAAAAGAGAACCCACAGGAGAATTTTCTTTCGTCAAATTTTTTCAGAAAACCACGTTTTAAGGAAATCCCGCATCATGCGAAATCATCTTCTTTTTCCTAAACAACATGTTGTAACTCGAAAAGCGTTGGTGTTGCGTTTATGTGTAAGCGTGGAGACTCAAAAGAGAAAGCACAGGAGAGTTTTCTCTCGAAAGAATATGTAAGAATACCACGTTATAAGGAAATACAATTTTGCAGAGTAAAGACAAATAAGTACGTATTGGAAACACTTTACGAGAAGAAATAACGCATCCTAAACAACACGTTGTAACTCGAAAAGATTTGGTGTGACGTGTACGTATAAATGAGTAGCCTCAAAAGAGAACCCACACGAATATTTTCTTTCATCAAAATTTGTCAGAAAACACGTTTTAAGGAAATCTCACATCGTGCGAAATAATCTTGTTTTTCCTAAACAACACGTTGTAACTCGAAAAGCTTTGGTGTTGAGTGTTTGTCTAAGCGTGTAGCCTCAAAAAGAGAACGCACAAGAGAGTTTTCTCTCGAAAGAATATGTAAGAATACCACGTTAGAAGGAAATACAGTGTTGCAGAGTAAAGACAAATAAGTACTTATTGGAAACACTTTACGAGAGGAAATAACGCATCCTAAATAATTTGCTTGTATCTCCTAAACAACACGTTGTAACTCGAAAAGTTTTGGTGTGGCTCAAATGTCTGCATGTGTAGCCTCAAAAGAGAACCCACAGGAGAACTTTCTTTCGTCAAAATTTGTCAGAAAACCTCGTTTTAAGAAAATCCCGCATCGTGCAAAATTATCTTGTTTTTCCTAAACAACATGTTGTAACTCGAAAAGCTTTGGTGTTGCGTGTATGTCTAAGCCTGTAGCCTCTAAAGAGAACGCACAGGAGAGATTTCTCTCAAAAGAACATGTAAGAATACAACGTTATAAGGAAATACAGTGTTGCAGAGTAAAGACAAATAAGTAAATATTGGAAACACTTTATGAGAAGAAATAACGCATCGTACAAAATTAGCTTGTATCTCCTAAACAACACGTTGTAACTCGAAAGTATTTGGTGTGGCGTTTACTTCTAAACGTGGAGCCTCAAAAGAGAACCCACAGGATAATTTTCTTTCGTCAAAATTTGTCAGAAAATAACGCATCGTACAAAATTAGCTTGTATCTCCTAAACAACACGTGGTAACTCGAAAGGATTTGGTGTGGCGTGTACGTCTAAACGTGGAGCCTCAAAAGAGAACCCACAGGATAATTTTCTTTCGTCAAAATTTGTCAGAAAACCACGTTTTAAGGAAATCCCGCATCATGCGAAATAATCTTGTTTTTCATAAACAACACGTTGTAACTCGAAAAGCTTTGGTGTTGCCTGTATGTCTAAGTGTGTAGATTCAAAAGGGAACGCAGAGGATAGTTTTCTCTCGAAAGAATATGTAAGAATACCACGTTATAAGGAAATACAGTGTTGCAGAGTAAAGACAAATACGTACGTATTGGAAACACTTTATGAGAAGAATTAACACATCGTACAAAATTAGTTTGTATCTCCTAAACAACCCGTTGTAACTCGAAAGGATTTGGTGTGGCGTGTACATCTAAACATGTAGCCTCAAAAGAGAACCCACAGGAGAATTTTCTTTCAAAATATTTCAGAAAACCACGTTTTAAGGAAATCCCGCATCGTGCGAAATCATCTTCTTTTTCCTAAACAACATGTTGTAATTTGAAAAGCTTTGGTGTTGCGTGTATGTGTAAGTGTGGAGCCTCAAAAGAGAATGCACAGGGGAGTTTTCTCTCGAAAGAATATGTAAGAATACCACGTTATAAGGAAATACAATTTTGCAGAGTAAAGACAAATAAGTACGTATTGGACACACTTTACGAGAAGAAATTACGCATCGTAAAAAATTAGCTTGTATCTCCTAAACAACACGTTGTAACTCGAAAAGATTTGGTGTGACATGTACGTCTAAACGTGTAGCCTCAAAAGAGAACTCACAGGAGAATTTTCTTTCATCAAAATTTGTCAGAAAACACGTTTTAAGGAAATCTCGCATCGTGCAAAATTATCTTGCTTTTCCTAAACAACACAGTGTAACTTGAAAAGCTTTGGTGCTGAGTGTTTGTCTAAGCGTGTAGCCTCAAAAGAGAACGCACAGGAGAGTTTTCTCTCGAAAGAATATGTAAGTATACCACGTTATAAGGAAATACTGTGTTGCAGAGTAAAGACAAATAAGTACATATTGGAAACACTTTAGGAGAAGAAATACCGCATCGTAAAAAATTTGCTTGTATCTCCTAAACAACACGTTGTAACTCGAAAAGATTTGGTGTGGCTCATACCTCTACACGTGTAGCCTCAAAAGAGAACCCACAGGAGAACTTTCTTTCGTCAAAATTTGTCAGAAAACCACGTTTTAAGGAAATCCCGCATCGTGCAAAATCATCTCCGTTTTCCTAAACAACATGTTGTAACTCGAAAAGCTTTGGTGTTGCGTGTATGTGTAAGGATGGAGCCTCAAAAGAGAAGGCACAGGAGAGTTTTCCCTCGAAAGAATATGTAATAATACCATGGTATAAGGAAATACAATTTTGCAGAGTAAATACAAATAAGTACATATTGGAAACACTTTACGAGAAGTAATAACGCATCGTACAAAATTAACATGTGTCTCCTAAACAACACGTTGTAACTCGAAAAGATTTGGTGTTACGTGTATGTCTAAACGTGTAGCCTCAAAAGAGAACCCACAGGATAATTTTCTTTCATCAAAATTTGTCAGAAACCACGTTTTAAGGAAATCTCGCATCGTGCGAAATTATCTTGTTTTTCCTAAACAACACGTTGTAACTCGAAAAGCTTTGGTGTTGCGTGTATGTCTAATCTTGTAGCCTCAAATGAGAATGCACAGGAAAGTTTTCTCTCGAAAGAATATGTAAGAATACCACGTTATAAGGAAATACAGTGTAGCAGAGTAAAGACAAATAAGAATGTATTGGAAACACGTTAAGTGAAGAAATAATGCATCGTACTAAATTAGCTTGTATCTCCTAAGCAACACATGGTAACTCGAAAGGATTTGTTGTGGCGTGTATGTCTAAACGTGGAGTCTCAAAAGAGAACTCACAGGAGAACTTACTTTCGTCAAAATTTGTCAGAAAACCATGTTTTAAGGAAATCCCGCATCGTGCGAAATAATCTTGTTTTTCATAAACAACACGTTGAAACTCGAAAAGCTTTGGTGTTGCCTGTATGTCTAAGTGTGTAGCCTCAAAAGGGAACGCACAGGATAGTTTTCCCTCGAAAGAATAAGTAAGAATACCACGTTATAAGGAAATACAGTGTTGCAGAATAAAGACAAATACGTACGTATTGGAAACACTTTATGAGAAGAATTGACGCATCTTACAAAATTAGCTTGTATCTCCTAAACAACACTTTGTAACTCGAAAAGATTTGGTGTGGCGTGTACGTCTAAACATGTAGCCTCAAAAGAGAACCCACAGGAGAATTTTCTTTCGTCAAATATTTTCAGAAAACCACGTTTTAAGGAAATCCCGCATCGTGCGAAATCATCTTCTTTTTCCTAAACAACATATTGTAACTCGAAAATCTTTGGAGTTGCATGTATGTGTAAGCGTGGAGCCTCAAAAGAGAAGGCACAGGAGCGTTTTCTCTCGAAAGAATATGTAAGAATACCACGTTATAAGGAAATACAATTTTGCAGAGTAAAGACAAATAGGTACATATTGGAAACACTTTACGAGAAGAAATAACGCATCGTACAAAATTAACTTGTATCTCCTAAACAACACTTGTAACTCGAAAAGATTTGGTGTGACGTGTATGTCTAAACGTGTAGCCTCAAAAGAGAACCCACAGGAGAATTTTCTTTCATCAAAATTTATCAGAAACCACGTTTTAAGGAAATCTCGCATCGTGAAAAATTATCTTGTTTTTCCTAAACAACACGTTGTAACTTGAAAAGCTTTGTCGTTGCGTGTATGTCTAAGCATGTAGCCTCAAAAGAGAACACACAGGAGAGTTTTCCCTCAAAAGAATATGTAAGAATACCACGTTATAAGGAAATATAATTTTGCAGAGTAAAGACAAATAAGTACTTATTGGAAACACTTTATGAGGAGAAATAATGCATCATACAAAATTAGCTTGTATCTCGTAAACAACACGTTGTAACTCGTTAAGATTTGGTGTGACGTGTACGTCTAAACGTGTAGCCTCAAAAGAGAACCCACAGTAGAATTATCTTTCATCAAATTTTGTCAGAAAACCACGTTGTATGGAAATCTCACATCTTGCGAAATTATCTTGTTTTTCCTAAACAACACGCTGTAACTCGAAAAGCTTTGGCGTTGCGTGTATGTCTAAGCATGTAGCCCAAAAAAAAAAAAAAAAAAAAAAAAAACGCACAGGAGAGTTTTCCCTCGAAAGAATATGTAAGAATACCACGTTATAAGGAAATACAGTGTTGCAGAGTAAAGACAATTAAGTACATATTGGAAATACTTTACGAGAAGAAATAACGCATCGTACGAAATTAGCTTGTATCTCCTAAACAACACGTTGTAACTCGAAAAGATTTGGTGTGACGTGTACGTCTAAACATGTAGCCTCAAAAGAGAACCCACAGGAGAACTTTCTTCAGTCAAAATTTTTCAGAAAACCAAGTTTTATGGAATCTCGCATCGTGCGAAATTATCTTGTTTTTCCTAAACAGCACGCTGTAACTCGAAAAGCTTTGGTGTTGCGTGTATGTCTAAGCGTGTAGCCAAAAAAAAAAGCACACAGGAGAGTTTTCCCTCGAAAGAATATGTAAGAATACCACGTTATAAGGAAATACAGTGTTGCAGAGTAAAGACAATTAAGTACATATTGGACACACTTTACAAGAAGAAATAACGCATCGAACAAAATTTGCTTGTATCTCCTAAACAACAAGTTGTAACTCGAAAAGATTTGGTGTGGCGTGTACGTCTAAACCTGTAGCCTCAATAGACAACGCACAGGAGAACTTTCTTTCGTCAAAATTTGTCAGAAAACCACGTTTTAAGGATATCCCGCATCGTGCAAAATTATCCTGTTTTTCCTAAACAACACGTTGTAACTCGAAAAGCTTTGGTGTTGCGTGTATGTCTAAGCGTGTAGCCTCTAAAGAGAACGCACCGGAGAGTTTTCTCTCGAAAGAACATGTAAGAATACAATGTTATAAGGAAATACAGTGTTGCAGAGTAAAGACAAATACGTAAATATTGGAAACACTTTACGAGAATAAATAATGCATCGTACAAAATTAGCTTGTATCTCCTAAACAACACGTGGTAATTCCAAAGGGTATGGTGTGGCGTGCACGTCTAAACGTGTAGCCTCAATAGAGAACCCACAGGAGAATTTTCTTTCGTCAAAATTTGTCAGAACACCAAGTTTTAAGGAAATCACGCATCGTGCGAAATTATCTTGTTTTTCATAAACAACACGTTGTAACTTGACAAGCTTTGGTGTTGCCTGTATGTCTAAGTGTGTAGCCTCAAAAGGGAACGCACAGGATAGTTTTCTCTCGAAAGAATGTGTAAGAATACCACGTTATAATGAAATACAGTGTTGCAGAGTAAAGACAAATACGTACGTATTGGAAACACTTTATGAGAAGAAATAAAGCATCGTACAAAATTAGCTTGTATCTCCTAAACAACACGTGGTAACTCGAAAGGATTAGGTGTGACATGCACGTCGAAACGTGAAGCCTCAAAAGAGAACAAACAGAATAATTTTCTTTCGTCAAAATTTGTCAGAAAACCATGTTTTAAGGAAATCCGGCATCGTGCGAAAGTATCTTGTTTTTTATAAACAACACGTTGTAACTCAAAAAGCTTTGGTGTTGCCTGTATGTCTAAGTGTTTAGCCTCAAAAGGGAATGCACAGGATAGTTTTCTCTCGAAAGAATATGTAAGAATACCACGTTATAAGGAAATACAGTGTTGCAGAGTAAAGACAAATACGTACGTATTGGAAACACTTTACGAGAATTAACGCATTATAAAAAATTAGCTTGTATCTCCTAAACAACACAATGTAACTCGAAAAGATTTGGTGTGACGTGTACGTCTAAATATGTAGCCTCAAAAGTGAACCCACAGGAGAATTTTCTTTCGTCAAAATTTTTCAGAAAACCAGGTTTTTAGGAAATCCCGCATCATGCGAAATCATCTTCTTTTTCCTAAACAACACGTTGTAACTCGAAAAGCTTTGGTGTTGCGTGTTTGTCTAATCGTGTAGCCTCAAAAGAGAACACACAGGAGAGTTTTCTCTCGAAAGAATATGTACGAATACCACGTTATAAGGAAATACAGTGTTGCAGAGTAAAGACAAATACATACGTATTGGAAACACTTTACGAGAAGAAATAACGCATCGTACAATTTTTTTCTGTGTCTCCTAAACAACACGTTGTAACTGAAAAATATTTGGTGTGGCTCGTACGTCTACACGTGTAGCCTCAAAAGAGAACCTACAGGAGAACTTTCTTTTGTCAAAATTTGTCAGAAAACCACGTTTTAAGGAAATCCCGCTTCGTGCGAAATTATCTTGTTTTTCCTAAACAACACGTTGTAACTCGAAAAGCTTTGGTGTTGCTTGTATGTCTGAGCATGTAGCCTCTAAAGAGAATGCACAGGAGAGTTTTCTCTCGAAAGAACATGTAAGAATACAACGTTATAAGGAAATACAGTGTTGCAGAGTAAAGACAAATACATATGTATTGGAACCACTTTACGAAAAGAAATAACGCATCATACAAAATTAGCTTGTATCTCTTAAACAACACGTTGTAACTCGAAAAGATTTGGTGTGACGTGTATGTCTAAACGTGTAGCCTCAAAAGAGAACCCACAGGAGAATTTTCTTTCATCAAAATTTATCAGAAACCACGTTTTAAGGAAATCTCGCATCGTGCAAAATTATCTTGTTTTTCCTAAACAACACGTTGTAACTTGAAAAGCTTTGTCGTTGCGTGTATGTCTAAGCATGTAGCCTCAAAAGAGAACACACAGGAGAGTTTTCCCTCAAAAGAATATGTAAGAATACCACGTTATAAGGAAATATAATTTTGCAGAGTAAAGACAAATAAGTACTTATTGGAAACACTTTATGAGGAGAAATAACGCATCATACAAAATTAGCTTGTATCTCGTAAACAACACGTTGTAACTCGTTAAGATTTGGTGTGACATGTACGTCTAAACGTGTAGCCTCAAAAGAGAACCCACAGTAGAATTATCTTTCATCAAAATGTCAGAAAACCACGTTGTATGGAAATCTCGCATCTTGCGAAATTATCTTGTTTTTCCTAAACAACACACTGTAACTCGAAAAGCTTTGGCGTTGCGTGTATGTCTAAGCATGTAGCCCAAAAAAAAAAAAAAAAAAAAAAAAAAAAAAAAAAAAAAAAAAAAAAAAAAAACGCACAGGAGAGTTTTCCCTCGAAAGAATATGTAAGAATACCACGTTATAAGGAAATACAGTGTTGCAGAGTAAAGACAATTAAGTACATATTGGAAATACTTTATGAGAAGAAATAACGCATCGTACGAAATTAGCTTGTATCTCCTAAACAACACGTTGTAACTCGAAAAGATTTGGTGTGACGTGTACGTCTAAACATGTAGCCTCAAAAGAGAACCCACAGGAGAACTTTCTTCAGTCAAAATTTTTCAGAAAACCACGTTTTATGGAATCTCGCATCGTGCGAAATTATCTTGTTTTTCCTAAACAACACGCTGTAACTCGAAAAGCTTTGGCGTTGCGTGTATGTCTAAGCGTGTAGCCCAAAAAAAAAGCGCACAGGAGAGTTTTCCCTCGAAAGAATATGTAAGAATACCACGTTATAAGGAAATACAGTGTTGCAGAGTAAAGACAATTAAGTACATATTGGACACACTTTACAAGAAGAAATAACGCATCGAACAAAATTTGCTTGTATCTCCTAAACAACAAGTTGTAACTCGAAAAGATTTGGTGTGGCGTGTACGTCTAAACCTGTAGCCTCAATAGACAACGCACAGGAGAACTTTCTTTCGTCAAAATTTGTCAGAAAACCACGTTTTAAGGATATCCCGCATCGTGCAAAATTATCCTGTTTTTCCTAAACAACACGTTGTAACTCGAAAAGCTTTGGTGTTGCGTGTATGTCTAAGCGTGTAGCCTCTAAAGAGAACGCACCGGAGAGTTTTCTCTCGAAAGAACATGTAAGAATACAATGTTATAAGGAAATACAGTGTTGCAGAGTAAAGACAAATACGTAAATATTGGAAACACTTTACGAGAATAAATAATGCATCGTACAAAATTAGCTTGTATCTCCTAAACAACACGTGGTAATTCCAAAGGGTATGGTGTGGCGTGCACGTCTAAACGTGTAGCCTCAATAGAGAACCCACAGGAGAATTTTCTTTCGTCAAAATTTGTCAGAACACCAAGTTTTAAGGAAATCACGCATCGTGCGAAATTATCTTGTTTTTCATAAACAACACGTTGTAACTTGACAAGCTTTGGTGTTGCCTGTATGTCTAAGTGTGTAGCCTCAAAAGGGAACGCACAGGATAGTTTTCTCTCGAAAGAATGTGTAAGAATACCACGTTATAATGAAATACAGTGTTGCAGAGTAAAGACAAATACGTACGTATTGGAAACACTTTATGAGAAGAAATAAAGCATCGTACAAAATTAGCTTGTATCTCCTAAACAACACGTGGTAACTCGAAAGGATTAGGTGTGACATGCACGTCGAAACGTGAAGCCTCAAAAGAGAACAAACAGAATAATTTTCTTTCGTCAAAATTTGTCAGAAAACCATGTTTTAAGGAAATCCGGCATCGTGCGAAAGTATCTTGTTTTTTATAAACAACACGTTGTAACTCAAAAAGCTTTGGTGTTGCCTGTATGTCTAAGTGTTTAGCCTCAAAAGGGAATGCACAGGATAGTTTTCTCTCGAAAGAATATGTAAGAATGCCACGTTATAAGGAAATACAGTGTTGCAGAGTAAAGACAAATACGTACGTATTGGAAACACTTTACGAGAATTAACGCATTATAAAAAATTAGCTTGTATCTCCTAAACAACACAATGTAACTCGAAAAGATTTGGGGTGACGTGTACGTCTAAATATGTAGCCTCAAAAGTGAACCCACAGGAGAATTTTCTTTCGTCAAAATTTTTCAGAAAACCAGGTTTTTAGGAAATCCCGCATCATGCGAAATCATCTTCTTTTTCCTAAACAACACGTTGTAACTCGAAAAGCTTTGGTGTTGCGTGTTTGTCTAATCGTGTAGCCTCAAAAGAGAACACACAGGAGAGTTTTCTCTCGAAAGAATATGTACGAATACCACGTTATAAGGAAATACAGTGTTGCAGAGTAAAGACAAATACGTACATATTGGAAACACTTTACGAGAAGAAATAACGCATCGTACAATTTTTGCTTGTGTCTCCTAAACAACACGTTGTAACTGAAAAATATTTGGTGTGGCTCGTACGTCTACACGTGTAGCCTCAAAAGAGAACCTACAGGAGAACTTTCTTTCGTCAAAATTTGTCAGAAAACCACGTTTTAAGGAAATCCCGCTTCGTGCAAAATTATCTTGTTTTTCCTAAACAACACGTTGTAACTCGAAAAGCTTTGGTGTTGCGTGTATGTCTGAGCATGTAGCCTCTAAAGAGAATGCACAGGAGAGTTTTCTCTCGAAAGAACATGTAAGAATACAACGTTATAAGGAAATACAGTGTTGCAGAGTAAAGACAAATACATATGTATTGGAACCACTTTACGAAAAGAAATAACGCATCATACAAAATTAGCTTGTATCTCTTAAACAACACGTTGTAACTCGAAAGGATTTGGTGTGGCGTGCACGTCTAAACGTGTAGCCTCAAAACAGAAGCCACAGGAGAATTTTCTTTCGTCAAAATTTGTCAGAAAATCACGTTTTAAGGAAATCCCGCATCGTACAAAATTATCTTGTTTTCCATAAACAACACGTTGTAACTCGAAAAGCTTTGGTGTTGCCTGTATGTCTAAGTGTGTAGCCTCAAAAGGGAACGCACAGGATAGTTTTCTCTCGAAGGAATATGTAAGAATACCACGTTATAAGGAAATATAATGCTGCAGTATAAAGACAAATATGTACTTATTGGAAACACTTTATGAGAAGAATTAACGCATCGTAAAAAATTAGCTTATATCTCCTAAACAACACGTTGTAATTTGAAAAGATTTGGTGTGGCTCGTACCTCTACACGTGTAGCCTCAAAAGAGAACCCACAGGAGAACTTTCTTTCGTCAAAATTTTTCAGAAAACCACGTTTTATGGAAATCTCGCATCGTGCTAAATTATCTTGTTTTTCCTAAACAACACATTGTAACTCGAAAAGCTTTGGCGTTGCATGTTTGTCTAAGCGTGTCCCCTCAAAATAGAACGCACAGGAGAGTTTTCCCTCGAAATAATATGTAAGAATACCATGTTATAAGGAAATACAGTGTAGCAGATTAAAGACAAATAAGTACGTATTGGAAACACTTTACGAGAAGAAATAATGCTTCGTACAAAATTAGCTTGTATCTCCTAAACAACACGTGGTAACTTGAAAGGATTTGGTGTGGTGTGTACGTCTAAACGTGTAGCCTCAAAAGAGAACCCACAGGAGAATTTTCTTTATTCAAAATTTTTCAGAAAACCACATTTTAAGGAAATCCCGCATCGTGCAAAATCATCTTCTTTTTCCTAAACAACATGTTGTAACTCGAAAAGCTATGGTGTTGCGTGTATGTGTAAGCGTGGAGCCTCAAAAGAGAAGGCACAGGAGAGTTTTCACTCCAAAGAATATGTAAGAATACCACGTTATAAGGAAATACAATTTTGCAGAGTAAAGACAAATAAGTACATATTGGAAACACTTTACGAGAAGAAATAACGCATCTTACAAAATTAGCTTTTATCTCCTAAACAACACGTTGTAACTCGAAAGGATTTGGTGTGACTTATACGTCTAAAGGTGTAGCCTCAAACGAGGACACACAGGAGAATTTTCTTTCATCAAAATTTGTCAGAAACCACGTTTTAAGGAAGTCTCGCATCGTGCGAAATTATCTTGTTTTTCCTAAACAACACGTTGTAACTCGAAAAGCTTTGGTGTTGCGTGTATGTCTACGCGTGTAGCCTCAAAAGAGAACGCACAGGAGAGTTTTCTCTCGAAAGAATATGTAAGAATACTACGTTATAAGGAAATACAGTGTTGCAGAGTAAAGACAACTACGTACGTATTGGAAACACTTTAAGAGAAGAAATATCGCATCCTAGAAAATTAGCTTGTATCTCCTAAACAACACGTAGTAACTCGAAAAGATTTGGTGTGGCTCGTACCTCTACACGTGCAGCCTCAATAGAGAACCCACAGGAGAACTTTGTTTCGTCAAAATTTTTCAGAAAACCACGTTTAATGGAAATCTCGTATCGTGCGAAATTATCTTGTTTTTCCTAAACAACACGTTGTGACTCCAAAAGCTTTGGCGTTGCGTGTTTGTCTAAGCGTGTAACCTCAAAAGAGAATGCACAGGATTGTTTTCCCTCGAAAGAATATGTAAGAATACCACGTTATAAGGAAATACAGTGTTGCAGAGTAAAGACAAATAAGTACGTATTGGAAACACTATATGAGAAGAAATAACGCATTGTACAATATTTGCTTGTATCTCCTAAACAACACGTTGTAACTCAAAAATATTTCGTGTGGCTCGTATGTCTACACGTTTAGCCTCAAAAGAGAACACACAGGAGAACTTTCTTTCTTCAAAATTTGTCAGAAAACCACGTTTTAAGGAAATCCCGCATCGTGCAAAATTATCTTGTTTTTCCTAAACAACACGTTGTAACTCGAAAAGCTTTGGTGTTGCGTGTATGTCTGAGCATGTAGCCTCTAAAGAGAATGCACAGGAGAGTTTTCTCTCGAAAGAACATGAAAGAATACAACGTTATAAGGAAATACAGTGTTGCAGAGTAAAGACAAATACGTACATATTGGAAACACTTTACGAGAAGAAATAACGCATCATACAAAATTAGCTTGTATCTCCTAAACAACACGTGGTAACTCGAAAGGATTTGGTGTGGCGTGTACATCTAAACGTGTAGCCTCAAAAGAGAACCCACAGGAGAATTTTCTTTCGTCAAAATTTGTCAGAAAACCACGTTTTATGGAAATCTCGCATCATGCCAAATTATCTTGTTTTTCCTAAACAACACATTGTAACTCGAAAAGCTTTGGCGTTGCATGTTTGTCTAAGCGTGTCCCCTCAAAAGAGAACGCACAGGAGAGTTTTCCCTCGAAATAATATGTAAGAATACCATGTTATAAGGAAATACAGTGTAGCAGATTAAAGACAAATAAGTACGTATTGGAAACACTTTACGAGAAGAAATAATGCTTCGTACAAAATTAGCTTGTATCTCCTAAACAACACGTGGTAACTTGAAAGGATTTGGTGTGGCGTGTACGTCTAAACGTGTAGCCTCAAAAGAGAACCCACAGGAGAATTTTCTTTATTCAAAATTTTTCAGAAAACCACATTTTAAGGAAATCCCGCATCGTGCAAAATCATCTTCTTTTTCCTAAACAACATGTTGTAACTCGAAAAGCTATGGTGTTGCGTGTATGTGTAAGCGTGGAGCCTCAAAAGAGAAGGCACAGGAGAGTTTTCACTCCAAAGAATATGTAAGAATACCACGTTATAAGGAAATACAATTTTGCAGAGTAAAGACAAATAAGTACATATTGGAAACACTTTACGAGAAGAAATAACGCATCTTACAAAATTAGCTTGTATCTCCTAAACAACACGTTGTAACTCGAAAGGATTTGGTGTGACGTGTACGTCTAAAGGTGTAGCCTCAAACGAGGACACACAGGAGAATTTTCTTTCATCAAAATTTGTCAGAAACCACGTTTTAAGGAAGTCTCGCATCGTGCGAAATTATCTTGTTTTTCCTAAACAACACGTTGTAACTCGAAAAGCTTTGGTGTTGCGTGTATGTCTACGCGTGTAGCCTCAAAAGAGAACGCACAGGAGAGTTTTCTCTCGAAAGAATATGTAAGAATACTACGTTATAAGGAAATACAGTGTTGCAGAGTAAAGACAACTACGTACGTATTGGAAACACTTTAAGAGAAGAAATATCGCATCCTAGAAAATTAGCTTGTATCTCCTAAACAACACGTAGTAACTCGAAAAGATTTGGTGTGGCTCGTACCTCTACACGTGCAGCCTCAATAGAGAACCCACAGGAGAACTTTGTTTCGTCAAAATTTTTCAGAAAACCACGTTTAATGGAAATCTCGTATCGTGCGAAATTATCTTGTTTTTCCTAAACAACACGTTGTGACTCCAAAAGCTTTGGCGTTGCGTGTTTGTCTAAGCGTGTAACCTCAAGAGAGAATGCACAGGATTGTTTTCCCTCGAAAGAATATGTAAGAATACCACGTTATAAGGAAATACAGTGTTGCAGAGTAAAGACAAATAAGTACGTATTGGAAACACTATATGAGAAGAAATAACGCATTGTACAATATTTGCTTGTATCTCCTAAACAACACGTTGTAACTCAAAAATATTTCGTGTGGCTCGTATGTCTACACGTTTAGCCTCAAAAGAGAACACACAGGAGAACTTTCTTTCTTCAAAATTTGTCAGAAAACCACGTTTTAAGGAAATCCCGCATCGTGCAAAATTATCTTGTTTTTCCTAAACAACACGTTGTAACTCGAAAAGCTTTGGTGTTGCGTGTATGTCTGAGCATGTAGCCTCTAAAGAGAATGCACAGGAGAGTTTTCTCTCGAAAGAACATGAAAGAATACAACGTTATAAGGAAATACAGTGTTGCAGAGTAAAGACAAATACGTACATATTGGAAACACTTTACGAGAAGAAATAACGCATCATACAAATTTAGCTTGTATCTCCTAAACAACACGTGGTAACTCGAAAGGATTTGGTGTGGCGTGTACATCTAAACGTGTAGCCTCAAAAGAGAACCCACAGGAGAATTTTCTTTCGTCAAAATTTGTCAGAAAACCACGTTTTATGGAAATCTCGCATCATGCCAAATTATCTTGTTTTTCCTAAACAACACATTGTAACTCGAAAAGCTTTGGCGTTGCATGTTTGTCTAAGCGTGTCCCCTCAAAAGAGAACGCACAGGAGAGTTTTCCCTCGAAATAATATGTAAGAATACCATGTTATAAGGAAATACAGTGTAGCAGATTAAAGACAAATAAGTACGTATTGGAAACACTTTACGAGAAGAAATAATGCTTCGTACAAAATTAGCTTGTATCTCCTAAACAACACGTGGTAACTTGAAAGGATTTGGTGTGGCGTGTACGTCTAAACGTGTAGCCTCAAAAGAGAACCCACAGGAGAATTTTCTTTATTCAAAATTTTTCAGAAAACCACATTTTAAGGAAATCCCGCATCGTGCAAAATCATCTTCTTTTTCCTAAACAACATGTTGTAACTCGAAAAGCTATGGTGTTGCGTGTATGTGTAAGCATGGAGCCTCAAAAGAGAAGGCACAGGAGAGTTTTCACTCCAAAGAATATGTAAGAATACCACGTTATAAGGAAATACAATTTTGCAGAGTAAAGACAAATAAGTACATATTGGAAACACTTTACGAGAAGAAATAACGCATCTTACAAAATTAGCTTGTATCTCCTAAACAACACGTTGTAACTCGAAAGGATTTGGTGTGACGTGTACGTCTAAAGGTGTAGCCTCAAACGAGGACACACAGGAGAATTTTCTTTCATCAAAATTTGTCAGAAACCACGTTTTAAGGAAGTCTCGCATCGTGCGAAATTATCTTGTTTTTCCTAAACAACACGTTGTAACTCGAAAAGCTTTGGTGTTGCGTGTATGTCTACGCGTGTAGCCTCAAAAGAGAACGCACAGGAGAGTTTTCTCTCGAAAGAATATGTAAGAATACTACGTTATAAGGAAATACAGTGTTGCAGAGTAAAGACAACTACGTACGTATTGGAAACACTTTAAGAGAAGAAATATCGCATCCTAGAAAATTAGCTTGTATCTCCTAAACAACACGTAGTAACTCGAAAAGATTTGGTGTGGCTCGTACCTCTACACGTGCAGCCTCAATAGAGAACCCACAGGAGAACTTTGTTTCGTCAAAATTTTTCAGAAAACCACGTTTAATGGAAATCTCGTATCGTGCGAAATTATCTTGTTTTTCCTAAACAACACGTTGTGACTCCAAAAGCTTTGGCGTTGCGTGTTTGTCTAAGCGTGTAACCTCAAAAGAGAATGCACAGGATTGTTTTCCCTCGAAAGAATATGTAAGAATACCACGTTATAAGGAAATACAGTGTTGCAGAGTAAAGACAAATAAGTACGTATTGGAAACACTATATGAGAAGAAATAACGCATTGTACAATATTTGCTTGTATCTCCTAAACAACACGTTGTAACTCAAAAATATTTCGTGTGGCTCGTATGTCTACACGTTTAGCCTCAAAAGAGAACACACAGGAGAACTTTCTTTCTTCAAAATTTGTCAGAAAACCACGTTTTAAGGAAATCCCGCATCGTGCAAAATTATCTTGTTTTTCCTAAACAACACGTTGTAACTCGAAAAGCTTTGGTGTTGCGTTTATGTCTGAGCATGTAGCCTCTAAAGAGAATGCACAGGAGAGTTTTCTCTCGAAAGAACATGAAAGAATACAACGTTATAAGGAAATACAGTGTTGCAGAGTAAAGACAAATACGTACATATTGGAAACACTTTACGAGAAGAAATAACGCATCATACAAAATTAGCTTGTATCTCCTAAACAACACGTGGTAACTCGAAAGGATTTGGTGTGGCGTGTACATCTAAACGTGTAGCCTCAAAAGAGAACCCACAGGAGAATTTTCTTTCGTCAAAATTTGTCAGAAAACCACGTTTTATGGAAATCTCGCATCATGCCAAATTATCTTGTTTTTCCTAAACAACACATTGTAACTCGAAAAACTTTGGCGTTGCATGTTTGTCTAAGCGTGTAGCCTCAAAAGAGAACGCACAGGAGAGTTTTTCCTCGAAATAATATGTAAGAATACCACGTTATAAGGAAATACAGTGTTGCAGAATAAAGACAAATAAGTACGTATCGGAAACACTTTACAAGAAGAAATAACGCATCGTACAAAATTAGCTTGTATCTCCTAAACAACACGTGGTAACTCGAAAGGATTTGGTGTGGCATGTACGTCTAAATGTGTAGCCTCAAAAGAGAACCCACAGGAGAATTTTCTTACTTCAAAATTTTTCAGAACACCTCGTTTTAAGGAAATGCCATATCGTGCGAAATCATCTTCTTTTTCCTAAACAACATGTTGTAACTCGAAAAGCTTTGGTGTTGCGTGTATGTGTAAACGTGTAGCCTCAAAAGAGAAGGCACAGGAGAATTTTCTCTCGAAAGAATATGTAAGAATATCACGTTATAAGGATATACAATTTTGCAGAGTAAAGACAAATAAGTACATATTGGAAACACTTTACGAGAAGAAATAACGCATCGTAAAAAATTAGCTTGTATCTCCTAAACAACACGTTGTAACTCGAAAAGATTTTGTGTGACGTGTAAGTCTAAAAGTGTAGCCTCAAACGAGAACCCAAAGGAGAATCTTCTTTCATCAAAATTTGTCAGAAACCACGTTTTAAGGAAATCTCACATCGTACGAAATTATCTTGTTTTCCTAAACAACACGTTGTAACTCGAAAAGCTTTTGTGTTGCGTGTATGTGTAAGCGTGGAGCCTCAAAAGAGAAGGCACAGGAGAATTTTCTCTCGAAAGAAGATGTAAGAATATCACGTTATAAGGAAATACAATTTTGCAGAGTAAAGACAAATAAGTACATATTGGAAACACTTTACGAGAAGAAATAACGCATCGTACAAAATTAGCTTGTATCTCCTAAACAACACGTTGTAACTCGAAAAGATTTGGTGTGACGTGTAAGTCTAAAAGTGTAGCCTCAAACGAGAACCCACAGGAGAATCTTCTTTCATCAAAATTTGTCAGAAACCACGTTTTAAGGAAATCTCACATCGTACGAAATTATCTTGTTTTTCCTAAACAACACGTTGTAACTCGAAAAGCTTTTGTGTTGCGTGTATGTGTAAGCGTGTAGCCTCAAAAGAGAAGGCACAGGAGAATTTTCTCTCGAAAGAAGATGTAAGAATATCACGTTATAAGGAAATACAATTTTGCAGAGTAAAGACAAATAAGTACATATTGGAAACACTTTACGAGAAGAAATAATGCATCGTACAAAATTAGCTTGTATCTCCTAAACAACACGTTGTAACTGAAAAAGATTTGGTGTGACGTGTAAGTCTAAAAGTGTAGCCTCAAACGAGAACCCACAGGAGAATCTTCTTTCATCAAAATTTGTCAGAAACCAAGTTTTAAGGAAATCTCGCATCGTACGAAATTATCTTGTTTTTCCTAAACAACACGTTGTAACTCGAAAAGCTTTGGTGTTGCGTGTATGTCTAAGCCTGTAGCCTCAAAAGAGAGCACACAGGAGAGTTTTCGCTCGAAAGAATATGTAAGAATACCACGTTATAAGGAAATACAGTGTTGCAGAGTAAAGACAAATTCTATTGGAAACACTTTAAGAGAAGAAATAAGGCAACGTAAAAAATTAGCTTGTATCTCCTAAACAACAAGTTGTAACTCGAAAAGATTTGGTGTGACTCGTACCTCTACACGTGTAGTCTCAAAAGAGAACCCACAGGAGGACTTTGTTTCGTCAAAATTTTTCAGAAAACCACGTTTTATGGAAATCTCGCATCCTGTGAAATTATCTTGTTTTTCCTAAACAACACATTGTAACTCGAAAAGCTTTGGCGTTGCGTGTATGTCTAAGCGTATGGCCTCTAAAGAGAACGCACAGGAGAGTTTTCTCTTGAAAGAATATGTAAGAATACAACGTTATAAGGAAATACAGTGTTGCAGAGTAAAGACAAATACGTACTTATTGGAAACACTTTACGAGAAGAAATAACGAATCATACAAAATTAGCTTGTATCTCCTAAACAACACGTGGTAAATCGAAAGGATTTGGTGTGGCGTGTACGTCTAAACGTGTAGCCTCAAAAGAGAACCCACTGAAGAATTTTCTTTCGTCAAAATGTTTCAGAAAACTACGTTTTAAGGAAATCCCGCATCGTGCGAAATTATCTTGTTTTTCATAAACAACACGTTGTAACTCGAAAAGCTTTGGTGTTGCCTGTATGTCTAAGTGTGTAGCCTAAAAAGGGAACGCACAGGATAGTTTTCTCTCGTAAGAATATATAAGAATACCACGTTATAAGGAAATACAGTGTTGCAGAGTAAAGACAAGTACTTACATATTGGAAACACTTTACGAGAAGAAGTAACGCATCTTACAAAATTATGCTTGTATCTCCGAAACAACATGTTGTAATTCGAAAAGATTTGGTGTGGCATGTACGTCTAAACGTGTAGCCTCAAAAGAGAACCCACAGGAGAATTTTCTTTCGACAAAATTTTTCAGAAAACCTCGTTTTAAGGAAATCCTGCATCGTGCGAAATCATCTTCTTTTTCCTAAACAAAATGTTGTAACTCGAAAAGATTTGGTGTTGCGTGTATGGGTAAGCGTGGATCCTCAAAAGAGAAGGCACAGGAGAGTTTTCTCTCGAAAGAATATTTAAGAATACCACGTTATAAGGAAATACAATTTTGCAGAGTAAATACAAATAAGTACATATTGGAAACACTTTACGAGAAGAAATAACTCATCATACAAAATTAGCTTGTATCTCCTAACAACACCTTGTAACTCGAAAAGATTTGGTGTGAGGTGTACGTTTAAACGTGTAGCCTCAAAAGAGAACCCACAGGAGAACTTTCTTTCATCAAAATTTGTCGGAAACCACGTTTTAAGGAAATATCGCATCCTGCGATATTATCTTGTTTTTCCTAAACAACACGTTGTAACTCGAAAAGCTTTGGTGTTGCATGTATGTCTAAGCTTGTAGCCTCAAAAGAGAACGAACAGGAGAGTTTTCTCTCGAAAGAATATGTAAGAATACCACGTTATAAGGAAATACAGTGTTGCAGAGTAAAGACAAATACGTACCTATTGGAAACTCTTTAAGAGAAGTAAGTTACAACGTGTTGTTTAGGAACTAGAAGCTAATTTTGTAAGATGCGTTATTTCTTCTCTAAAGTGTTTCCAATACGTACGTATTTGCCTTTAGTCTGCAACACTGTATTTCCTTATAACGTGGTATTCTTATATCTTCTTTCGAGAGAAAACTCTCCTGTGTGTCCTCTTTTGAGGCTACACACTTAGACATACACGCAACACCAAAGCTTTTCGCGTTAAAACGTGTTGTTTAGGAAAAACAAGATAATTTCGCACGATTAGGAATTTCCTTAATACGTGGTTTTCTGACAAATTTTGACCAAAGAAAATTCTACTATGGGTTCTCTTTTGAGACTACACGTTTAGACGTACAGGCCACACCAAATCTTTTTAAGTTACAACGTGTTGGTTAGGAGATACAAGCTAATTTTGTACGATGCGTTATTTCTTCTCGTAAAGTTTTTCCAATAAGTAAGTATTTGTCTTTACTCAGCAACACTGTATTTCCTTATAACATGGTATTCTTACATATTTTTTCGAGAGAAAACTCTCCTGTGCATTCCCATTTGAGGCTACACGCTTAGACATACAAGCAACAGCAAAGCTTTTTGAGTTACAACGTGTTGTTTAGGAAGAACAAGATAATTTCTCACGATGCGGGATTTCCATAAAACGTGGTTTTCTGACAAATTTTGAAGAAAGAAAATTGTCCTGTGGGTTCTCTTTTGAGGCTACACGTTTAGACATACACGCGACACCAAATCTTTTTGAGTTCCAACTTGTTGTTTAGGAGATACAAGCTAATTTTTTTACGATGCGTTATTTCGTCTCGTAATGTTTAAGTGTTTCCAATACGTATGTATTTGCCTTTATTCTGCAACACTGTATTTCCTTATAATGTGGTATTCCTACTTATGCTTTCGGGAGAAAACTCCCCTGTGCGTTCTCTTTTGAGGCTACACCTTAGACGTACACGCCACACCAAATCTTTTTGAGTTACAACTTGTTGTTTAGGAGATACAGGCTAATTTTTTAAAGATGAATTATTTATTCTCGTAAAGTTTAAGTGTTTCCAATACGTATGTATTTGCCTCTACTCTGCAACACTGTATTTCCTTATAACGTGATATTCTTACATATTCTTTCGAGAGAAAACTCTCCTGTGCGTTCTCTTTGGAGGCTACATGCTTAGACATTCACGCAACAGCAAAGCTTTTCGAGTTACAACGTGTTGTTTAGGAAAAACAAGATAATTTCGCATGATGCGGGATTTCCATAAAACGTGGTTTTCTGACAAATTTTGACGAAAGAAAATTCTTCTGTGGGTTCTTTTTTGAGGCTGCACGTTTAGACGTACACGCCACACCAAATCCTTTCGAATTATAACATGTTGTTTAGGATATACAAGCTAATTTTGTACTACGTGTTATTTCTTCTCGTAAAGCTTAAGTGTTTCCAATAAGTATGTATTTGTCTTTACTCTGCAACACTGTATTCCCTTATAACGTGGTATTCTTACATATTCTTTCGAGAGAAAACTCTCCTGTGCGTTCTCTTTTGAGGCTACACGCTTAGACATACACGCAACACCAAAGCTTTTCGAGTTGCAACATGTTGTTTCCAATAAGTACATATTTGTCTATACTCTGCAACACTGTATTTCCTAATAACGTGGTATTCTCACATATTCTTTCGAGAGAAAACTATCCTGTGCGTTCTCTTTGGAGGCTACACGCTTAGTGTTTCCAATAAGTATGTATTTGTCTTTACTCTGCAACATTGTATTTCCTTATAACGTGGTATTCCTACATATTCTTTCGGGAGAAAACTCTACTGTACGTTCTCTTTTGAGGCTACACCCTTAGACATATATGCAACATCAAAGCTTTTCGAGTTACAACATGTTGTTTAGGAAAAACAAGATAATTTCGCACGATGCAGGATTTCCTAAAAACGTGGTTTTCTGACAAATTTTGACGAAAGAAAACCCTCCTGTGGGTTCTCCTTTGAGGCTACACGTTTAGTCGTACACGCCACAACAAATCTTTTCGAGTTGAAACGTGTTGTTTAGGAGATACAAGCTAATTTTGCATGATGCGTTATTTCTTCTCGTAAAGTGTTTCCAATAAGTACATATTTGTCTATACTCTGCAACACTGTATTTCCTTATAACGTGGTATTCTTACATATTCTTTCGAGAGAAAACTATCCTGTGCGTTCTCTTTGGAGGCTACACGCTTAGACATACACGCACCACCAAAGCTTTTCGAGTTACAACGTGTTGATTAGGAAAAACAGGATAATTTCGCACGATGCGGGATTTCCTTAAAATGTGGTTTTCTGACGAATTTTGACGTAAGAAAATTCTCCTGTGGGTTCTCTTTTGAGGCTACACATTTAGACATGCACGCCACACCAAATCTTTTTGAGTTATCACGTGTTGTTTAGGAGATACAAGCAAATTTTGTACCATGCATTATTTCTTCTCTTAATATGTTTCCAATACGTATGTATTTGTCTTTACTCTGCAGCAATATATTTCCTTATAACGTGGTATTCTTACATATTCTTTCGAGAGAAAACTCTCCTGTGTATTCTCTTTTGAGGCTACACGCTTACAAATACACCCAACACCAAAGTTTTTCGAGTTACAATGTTTTGTTTATGAAAAACAAGATAATTGCGCACGATGCGGGATTTCCTTAAAACGTGGTTTTCTGAAAATTTTGACGAAAGAAAATTCTCCTGTGGGTTCTCTTTTGAGGCTACATGTTTAGACGTACACGCCACACCAAATCTTTTTGAGTTACAACGTGTTGTTTAGGAGATACAAGCTAATTTTGTACGATGCGTTATTTCTTCTCCTAAAGAGTTTCCAATATGTACGTATTTGTCTTTACTCTACAACACTGTATTTCCTTATAACATGGTGTTCGTACATATTCTTTCGAGAGAAAACTCTCCTGTGCATTCTCTTTTGAGGCTACACGCTTAGACATACACGCAACACCAAAGCATTTCGAGTTAGAACGTGTTGTTTAGGAAAAACAAGATAATTTCGCACGATGCGGGAATTCCTTAAAACGTGGTTTTCTGACAAATTTTGAGGAAATAAAATTCTCCTTTGGGTTTTCATTTGAGGCTAAACGTTTAGACGTACAAGCCACACCAAATGTTTTCGAGTTACAACGTGTTCTTTAGGAGATACAAGCTAATTTTTTACGATGCTTTATATCTTCTTTTAAAGTTTAAGTGTTTCCAAAAGGAACGTATTTATCTTTAATTTGCCACAATGTATTTCCTTATAACGTGGTATTCTTACATACTCGTTCGAGAGAAATCTCTCCTGTGCGTTCTCTTTTGAGGCTACATGCTTAGACATACACGCAACACCAAAGATTTTCGAGTTACAATGTGTTGTTTAGGAAAAACAAGATAGTTTCGCATGATGCAGGATTTCCTTAATAAGTGGTTTTCTGACAAATTTTGACGAAAGAAAATTCTCCTGTGGGTTCTCTTTTGAGGCTACACGTTTAGACGTACATGCCACACCAAATCTTTTCGAGTTACAACGTGTTGTTTAGGAGATACAAACTAATTTTTTACGATGTGTTATTTCTTCTCATAGAGTGTTTCAAATACATACGTATTTGTCTTTACTCTGCAAAACTGTATTTCCTTATAATGTGGTATTCTTACATGTTCTTTCGAGAGAAAACTCTCCTGTGCGTTCTCTTTTGAGGCTACACGCTTAGACATACACGCAACATCAAAGCTTTTCGAGTTACATCCTGTTGTTTAGGAAAAACAAGATAATTTCGCACGATGAGTGTTTTCCTTAAAACATGGATTTCTGACAAATTTTACGAACAAAAATTCTCCTGTGGGTTCTCTTTTGAGGCTACACGTTTAGATGTACACGCCACACCAAATCTTTTCGAGTTACAATGTGTTGTTTAGGAGATACAAGCTAATTTTGTACGATGCGTTCTTTCTTCTCATAAAGTTTTTCCAATAAGTAAGTATTTGTCTTTACTCTGCAACAATGTATTTCCTTATAACATGGTACTCTTACATATTTTTTCGAGAGATAACTCTCCTGTGCGTTCTCATTTGAGGCTACACGCTGAGACATACACGCAACAGCAAAGCTTTTCGAGTTACAACGTGTTGTTTAGGAAGAACAAGATAATTTCTCACGATGCGGGATTTCCTTAAAACGTGGTTTTCTGACAAATTTTGACGAAAGAAAATTCTCCTGTCGGTTCTCTTTTGAGGCTAAACATTTAGACGTACACGCCACACCAAATCTCTTTGAGTTGCAACTTGTTGTTTAGGAGATACAAGCTAATTTTTTTACAATGAATTATTTCTTCTCGTAAAGTTTAAGTGTTTCCAATACGTATGTATTTGCCTCTACTCTGCAACACTGTATTTCCTTATAACGTGGTATTCTTACATATTCTTTCGAGAGAAAACTCTCCTGTGCGTTCTCTTTTGAGGCTACACATTTAGACATACACGCCACACCAAATCTTTTTGAGTTACAACTTGTTGTTTAGGAGATACAAGCTAATTTTTTTAAGATGAATTATTTCTTCTCGTAAAGTTTAAGTGTTTCCAATACGTATGTATTTGCCTCTACTCTGCAACACTGTATTTCCTTATAACGTGATATTCTTACATATTCTTTCGAGAGAAAACTCTCCTGTGCGTTTTCTTTGGAGGCTACACACTTAGACATTCACGCAACACCAAAGCTTTTCGAGTTACAACGTGTTGTTTAGGAAAAACAAGATAATTTCGCATGATGCGGGATTTCCTTAAAACGTGGTTTTCTGACAAATTTTGATGAAAGAAAATTCTTCTGTGGGTTCGCTTTTGAGGCTGCACGTTTAGACGTACACGCCACACCAAATCCTTTCGTGATATAACGTGTTGTTTAGGATATACAAGCTAATTTTGTACTATGTGTTATTTCTTCTCGTAAAGCTTAAGTGTTTCCAATAAGTATGTATTTGTCTTTACTCTGCAACACTGTATTTCCTTATAACGTGGTATTCCTACATATTCTTTCAGAAGAAAACTCTCCTGTGCATTCTCTTTTGAGGCAACACGCTTAGACATACACGCACCACCAAAGCTTTTCGAGTTGCAACATGTTGTTTAGGAAAAACAAGATAATTTCGCACGATGCGGTATTTCCTTAAAACGTGGTTTTCTGACAAATTTTGACGAAAGAAAACTCTCCTGTGGGTTCTCTTTTGAGGCTACACCTTTAGACATACACGCCACACCAAATCTTGTCGAGATACAACGTGTTGTTTAGGAGATACAAGCTAATTTTACATGCTGCGTTATTTCTTCTCCTAAAGTGTTTCCAATAAATACATATTTGTCTATACTCTGCCACACTGTATTTCCTTATAACGTGATATTCTTACATATTCTTTCGAGAGAAAACTCTCCTGTGCGTTCTCTTTGGAGGCTACACGCTTAGAAATTCACCCAACACCAAAGCTTTTCGAGTTACAACGTGTTGTTTAGGAAAAACAAGATAATTTCGCATGATGCGGGATTTCCTTAAAACATGGTTTTCTGACAAATTTTGACGTAAGAAAATTCTCCTGTGGGTTCTCTTTTGAGGCTACACGTTTAGACGTACACGCCACACCAAATCCTTTCGAGTTATAACGTGGTGTTTAGGATATACAAGCTAATTTTGTACTATGTTTTATTTCTTCTCGTAAAGTTTAAGTGTTTCCAATAAGTATTTATTTGTCTTTACTCTGCAACACTGTATTTCCTTATAACGTGGTATTCCTACATATTCTTTCGGGAGAAAACTCTCCTGTGCGTTCTCTTTTGAGGCTACACGCTTAGACATATACGCAACACCAAAGCTTTTCGAGTTACAACATGTTGTTTAGGAAAAGCAAGATAATTTCGCAGGATGCAGGATTTCCTTAAAACGTGGTTTTCTGACAAATTTTGACGAAAGAAAACTCTCCTGTGGGTTCTCCTTTGAGGCTACACGTTTAGTCGTTCACGCCACACCAAATCTTTTTGAGTTACAACGTGTTGTTTAGGAGATACAAGCTAAGTTTGCATGATGCGTTATTTCTTTTCGTAAAGTGTTTCCAATAAGTACATATTTGTCTATACTCTGCAACACTGTATTTCCTTATAACGTGGTATTCTTACATATTCTTTCGAGAGAAAACTATCCCTTGGTTTCTCTTTGGAGGCTACACGCTTAGACATACACGCACCACCAAAGCTTTTCGAGTTACAACGTGTTGATTAGGAAAAACAAGATAATTTCCCACGATGCGGGATTTCCTTAAAAAGTGGTTTTCTGACAAATTTTGATGTAAGAAAATTCTCCTGTGGGTTCTCTTTTGAGGCTACACATTTAGACGTGCACGCCACACCAAATCTTTTTGAGTTACCACGTGTTGTTTAGGAGATACAAGCAAATTTTGTACCATGCATTATTTCTTCTCATAATATGTTTCCAATACGTATGTATTTGTCTTTACTCTGCAGCAATATATTTCCTTATAACGTGGTATTCTTACATATTCTTTCGAGAGAAAACTCTCCTGTGCATTCTCTTTTGAGGCTACACGCTTACACATACACCCAACACCAAAGCTTTTCGAGTTACAATGTTTTGTTTATGAAAAACAAGATAATTACGCACAATGCGGAATTTCCTTAAAACGTGGTTTTCTGACAAATTTTGACGAAAGAAAATTCTCCTGTGGGTTCTCTTTTGAGGTTACATGTTTAGACGTACACGCCACACCAAATCTTTTCGAGTTACAACGTGTTGTTTAGGAGATACAAGCTAATTTTGTACGATGCGTTATTTCTTCTCCTAAAGTGTTTCCAATAATTACGTATTTGTCTGTACTCTACAACACTGTATTTCCTTATAACATGGTATTCGTACATATTCTTTCGAGAGAAAACTCTCCTGTGCATTCTCTTTTGAGGCTACACGCATAGACATACACGCAACACCAAAGCATTTCGAGTTAGAACGTGTTGTTTAGGAAAAACAAGATAATTTCTCATGATGCGGGAATTCCTTAAAACGTGGTTTTCTGACAAATTTTGAGGAAAGAAAATTCTCCTGTGGGTTTTCATTTGAGGCTAAACGTTTAGACGTACACGCCACACCAAATGTTTTCGAGTTACAACGTGTTCTTTAGGAGATACAAGCTAATTTTTTACGATGCTTTATATCTTCTTGTAAAGTTTAAGTGTTTCCAAAAGGAACGTATTTATCTTTAATTTGCCACAATGTATTTCCTTATAACGTGGTATTCTTACATACTCGTTCGAGAGAAATCTCTACTGTGCATTCTCTTTTGAGGCTACATGCTTAGACATACACACAACACCAAAGATTTTCGAGTTCCAATGTGTTGTTTAGGAAAAACAAGATAGTTTCGCATGATGCGGGATTTCCTTAATAAGTGGTTTTCTGACAAATTTTGAAGAAAGAAAATTCTCCTGTGGGTTCTCTTTTGAGGCTACACGTTTAGACGTACATGCCACACCAAATCCTTTCGAGTTATAACGTGTTGTTTAGGATATACAAGCTAATTTTTTACTATGTGTTATTTCTTCTCGTAAAGCTTAAGTGTTTCCAATAAGTATGTATTTGTCTTTACTCTGCAACACTGTATTTCCTTATAACGTGGTATTCCTACATATTCTTTCGGAAGAAAACTCTCCTGTGCGTTCTCTTTTGAGGCTACACGCTTAGACATACACGCAACACCAAAGCTTTTCGAGTTACAACGTGTTGTTTAGGAAAAACAAGATAATTTCGCATGATGCGTGATTTCCTTCAAAAGTGGTTTTCTGACAAATATTGATGAAAGAAAATTCTCCTGTGGATTCTCTTTTGAGGCTACACGTTTAGACGTACACGCCACACCTAATCCTTTCAAGTTATAACGTGTTGTTTAGGATATACAAACTAATTTTTACTATGTGTTATTTCCTCTCGTAAAGCTTAAGTGTTTCCAATAAGTATGCATTTGTCTTTACTCTGCAACACTGTATTTCCTTATAACGTAGTATTCCTACATATTCTTTCGGGAGAAAACTCTCCTGTGTGTTCTCTTTTGAGGCTACACGTTTAGACGTACACGCCACACCAAATCTTTTTGAGTTACAACTTGTTGTTTAGGAGGTACAAGCATATTTTTTAACGATGAATTATTTCTTCTCTTAAAGTTTAAGTGTTTCCAATATGTATATATTTGCCTCTACTCTGCAACACTGTATTTCCTTATAACGTGGTATTCTTACATATTCTTTCGAGAGAAAACTCTCCTGTGCGTTCTCTTTGGAGGCTACACGCTTAGACATTCACGCAACACCAAAGGTTTTCGAGTTACAATGTGTTGTTTAGGAAAAACAAGATAATTTCGCATGATGCGGGATTTCCTTAAAACGTGGTTTTCTGACAAATTTTGATGAAAGAAAATTCTTCTGTGGGTTCTCTTTTGACGCTACACGTTTAGACGTACACGCCACACCAAATCCTTTCGAGTTATAACGTGTTGTTTAGGATATACAAACTAATATTTACTATGTGTTATTTCTTCTCGTAAAACTTAAGTGTTTCCAATAAGAATGCATTTGTCTTTACTCTGCAACACTGTATTTCCATATAACGTGGTATTCCTACATATTCTTTTGGACGAAAACTCTCCTGAGCGTTCTCTTTTGAGGCTACACGCTTAGACATACACGCAACACCAACGCTTTTCTAGTTACAACGTGTTGTTTAGGAATAACAAGATAATTTCGCATGATGCGGGATTTCCTTAAAATGTGGTTTTCTGACAAATATTGATGAAAGAAAATTCTCCTGTGGGTTCTCTTTTGAGGCTACACGTTTAGACGTACACGCCACACCTAATCTTTTCAAGTTATAACGTGTTGTTTAGGATATACAAATTAATTTTTACTATGTGTTATTTCGTCTCGTAAAGCTTAAGTGTTTCCAATAAGTATGCATTTGTCTTTACTCTGCAACACTGTATTTCCTTATAACGTGGTATTCCTACATATTCTTTCGGAAGAAAACTCTCCTGTGCGTTCTCTTTTGAGGCTACACGCTTAGACATACACGCACCACCAAAGCTTTTCGAGTTACATGTTGTTTAGGAAAAACAAGATAATTTCGCACGATGCGGTATTTCCTTAAAACGTGGTTTTCTGACAAATTTTGACGAAAGAAAACTCTCCTGTGTGTTCTCTTTTGAGGCTACACGTTTAGACATACACGCCACACCAAACCTTGTCGAGTTACAACGTGTTGTTTAGGAGATACAAGCTAATTTTGCATGATGCGTTATTTCTTCTCCTAAAGTGTTTCCAATAAGTACATATTTGTCTAAATTCTGCAACACTGTATTTCCTTATAACGTGGTATTCTTACATATTCTTTCGAGAGAAAACTATCCTGTGCATTCTCTTTGGAGGCTACACGCTTAGACATACAAGCACCACCAAAGATTTTCGAGTTACAACGTGTTGATTAGGAAAAACAAGATAATTTCCCACGATGAGGGATTTCCTAAAAACGTGGTTTTCTAACAAATTTTGACGAAAGAAAACTCTCCTGTGGGTTCTCTTTTGAGGCTACACTTTTAGACGTACACGCCACACCAAATCTTTTCGAGTTACAACGTGTTGTTTAGGACATACAAGCTAGTTTTGCAAGATGCGTTATTTCTCTCATAAAGTGCTCCCATTACTTACGTATTTTCTTTACTCTGCCACACTGTATTTCCTTATAACGTGGTATTCTTACATATTCTTTCGAGAGAAAACTCTCGTGTGCGTTCTCTTTGGAGGCTACACGCTTAGACATTCACGCAACACCAAAGCTTTTCGAGTTACAACATGTTGTTTAGGAAAAACAAGATAATTTCGCATGATGCGGGATTCCCTTAAAACGTGGTTTTATGAAAAGTGTTGACGAAAGAAAATTCTCCTGTGGGTTCTCTTTTGAGGCTACACGTTTAGATGTACACGCCACACCAAATCCTATCGAGTTATAACCTGTTGTTTAGGATATACAAGCTAATTTTGTACTATGTGTTATTTCTTCTCGTAAAGCTTAACTGTTTCCAATAAGTATGTATTTGTCTTTACTCTGCAACACTGTATTTCCTTATAACGTGGTATTCCTACAAATTCTTTCGGGAGAAAACTCCCCTGTGCGTTCTCTTTTGAGGCTACACTTTTAGACGTACACGCCACACCAAATCTTTTTGAGTTACAACTTGTTGTTTAGGAGATGCAAGCTAATTTTTTTACGATGAATTATTTCTTCTCGTAAAGTTTAAGTGTTTCCAATACGTATGTACTTGCTTCTACTCTGCCACACTGTATTTCCATATAACGTTATATTCTTACATATTCTTTCGAGAGAAAACTCTCCTGTGCGTTCTCTTTGGAGGCTACACGCTTAGACATTCACCCAACACCAAAGCTTTTCGAGTTACAACGTGTTGTTTAGGAAAAACAAGATAATTTCGCATGATGCGGGATTTCCTTAAAACGTGGTTTTCTGACAAATTTTGACGAAAGAAAATTCTTCTGTGGGTTCTCTTTTGAGGCTACACGTTTAGTCGTACACGCCACACCAAATCCTTTCGAGTTATAACGTGTTGTTTAGGATATACAAGCTAATTTTGTACTATGTGTTATTTCTTCTCGTAAAGCTTAAGTGTTTCCAATAAGTATGTATTTGTCTTTACTCTGCAACACTGTATTTCCTTATAACGTGGTATTCCTACATATTCTTTCGGAAGAAAACTCTCCTGTGCGTTCTTTCTTGAGGCTACACGCTTAGACATACACGCACCACCAAAGCATTTCGAGTTACAACAAGTTGTTTAGGATAAACAAGATAATTTCGCACGATGCGGTATTTCCTTAAAACGTGGTTTTCTGACAAATTTTGACGAAAGAAAACTCTCCTGTGGGTTCTCTTTTGAGGCTACACGTTTAGACATACATGCCACACCAAATCTTGTCGAGTTACAACGTGTTGTTTAGGAGATACAAGCTAATTTTACATGATGCGTTATTTCTTCTCCTAAAGTGTTTCCAATAAGTACATATTTGTCTATACTCTGCAACACTGTATTTCCTTATAACGTGGTATTCTTACATATTCTTTAGAGAGAAAACTATCCTGTGTGTTCTCTTTGGAGGCTACACGCTTAGACATACACGCACCACCAAAGCTTTTCGAGTTACAACGTGTTGATTAGGAAAAACAAGATAATTTCGAACGATGCGGGATTTCCTTAAAACGTGGTTTTCTGACAAATTTTGACGTAAGAAAATTCTCCTGTGGGTTCTCTTTTGAGGCTACACGTTTAGATGTACACACCACACCAAATATTTTTGAGTTACCACGTGTTGTTTCAGAGATACAAGCTAATTTTGTACCATGCGTTATTTCTTCTCTTAATGTGTTTCCAAAACGTATGTATTTGTCTTTACTCTGCAGCAATATGTTTCCTTATAACATGGTATTCTTACATATTCTTTCGAGAGAAAACTCTCCTGTGCATTCTCTTTTGAGGCTACATGCTTAGACATACACGCAACACCAAATCCTTTCGAGTTATAACGTGGTGTTTAGGATATACAAGCTAATTTTGTACTATGTTTTATTTCTTCTCGTAAAGTTTAAGTGTTTCCAATAAGTATTTATTTGTCTTTACTCTGCAACACTGTATTTCCTTAAAAAGTGGTATTCCTACATATTCTTTCGGGAGAAAACTCTCCTGTGCGTTCTCTTTTGAGGCTACACGCTTAGACATATACGCAACACCAAAGCTTTTCGAGTTACAACATGTTGTTTAGGAAAAACAAGATAATTTCGCAGGATGCAGGATTTCCTTAAAACGTTTTTTTCTGACAAATTTTGACGAAAGAAAACTCTCCTGTGGGTTCTCCTTTGAGGCTACACGTTTAGTCGTTCACGCCACACCAAATCTTTTCGAGTTACAACGTGTTGTTTAGGAGATACAAGCTAAGTTTGCATGATGCGTTATTTCTTTTCGTAAAGTGTTTCCAATAAGTACATATTTGTCTATACTCTGCAACACTGTATTTCCTTATAATGTGGTATTCTTACATATTCTTTCGAGAGAAAACTATCCCTTGGGTTCTCTTTGGAGGCTACACGCTTAGACATACACGCACCACCAAAGCTTTTCGAGTTACAACGTGTTGATTAGGAAAAAAAAAGATAATTTCCCATGATGCGGGATTTCCTTAAAAAGTGGTTTTCTGACAAATTTTGACGTAAGAAAATTCTCCTGTGGGTTCTCTTTTGAGGCTACACATTTAGAGGTGCACGCCACACCAAATCTTTTTGAGTTACCACGTGTTGTTTAGGAGATACAAGCAAATTTTGTACCATGCATTATTTCTTCTAATAATATATTTCCAATACGTATGTATTTGTCTTTACTCTGCAGCAATATATTTCCTTATAACGTGGTATTCTTACATATTCTTTCGAGAGAAAACTCTCCTGTGCATTCTCTTTTGAGGCTACACGCTTACACATACACCCAACACCAAAGCTTTTCGAGTAACAATGTTTTGTTTATGAAAAACAAGATAATTGCGCACGATGCGGAATTTCCTTAAAATGTGGTTTTCTGACAAATTTTGACGAAAGAAAATTCTCCTGTGGGTTCTCTTTTGAGGCTACATGTTTAGACGTACACGCCACACCAAATCTTTTCGAGTTACAACGTGTTGTTTAGGAGATACAAGCTAATTTTGTACGATGCGTTATTTCTTCTCCTAAAGTGTTTCCAATATGTACGTATTTGTCTTTACTCTACAACACTGTATTTCCTTATAACATGGTATTCGTACATATTCTTTCGAGAGAAAACTCTCCTGTGCATTCTCTTTTGAGGCTACACGCTTAGACATACATGCAACACCAAAGCATTTCGAGTTAGAACGTGTTGTTTAGGAAAAACAAGATAATTTCTCATGATGCGGGAATTCCTTAAAACGTGGTTTTCTGACAAATTTTGAGGAAAGAAAATTCTCCTGTGGGTTTTCATTTGAGGCTAAATGTTTAGACGTACACGCCACACCAAATGTTTTCGAGTTACAACGTGTTCTTTAGGAGATACAAGCTAATTTTTTACGATGCTTTATATCTTCTTGTAAAGTTTAAGTGTTTTCAAAAGGAACGTATTTATCTTTAATTTGCCACAATGTATTTCCTTATAACGTGGCATTCTTACATACTCGTTCGAGAGAAATCTCTACTGTGCGTTCTCTTTTGAGGCTACATGCTTAGACATACACGCAACACCAAAGATTTTCGAGTTCCACTGTTTTGTTTAGGAAAAACAAGATAGTTTCGCATGATGCGGGATTTCCTTAATAAGTGGTTTTCTGACAAATTTTGAAGAAAGAAAATTCTCCTGTGCGTTCTCTTTTGAGGCTACACGTTTAGACGTATACGCCACACCAAATCCTTTCGAGTTATAACGTGTTGTTTAGGATATACAAGCTAATTTTTTACTATGTGTTATTTCTTCTCGTAAAGCTTAAGTGTTTCCAATAAGTATGTATTTGTCTTTACTCTGCAACACTGTATTTCCTTATAACGTGGTATTCCTACATATTCTTTCGAGAGAAAACTCTCCTGTGCGTTCTCTTTTGAGGCTACATGCTTAGACATACACGCAACACCAAAGCTTTTCGAGTTACAACGTGTTGTTTAGGAAAAACAAGATAATTTCGCATGATGCGTGATTTCCTTAAAACGTGGTTTTCTGACAAATATTGATGAAAGAAAATTCTCCTGTGGGTTTTCTTTTGAGGCTACACGTTTAGACATACATATCACACCAAATCTTGTCGAGTTACAACGTGTTGTTTAGGAGATACAAGCTAATTTTACATGATGCGTTATTTCTTCTCCTAAAGTGTTTCCAATAAGTACATATTTGTCTATACTCTGCAACACTGTATTTCCTTATAACGTGGTATTCTTACATATTCTTTCGAGAGAAAACTATCCTGTGCGTTCTCTTTGGAGGCTACACGCTTAGACATACACGCACCACCAAAGCTTTTCTAGTTACAACATGTTGATTAGGAAAAACAAGATAATTTCGCACGATGCGGGATTTCCTTAAAACGTGGTTTTCTGACAAATTTTGACGTAAGAAAATTCTCCTGTGGGTTCTCTTTTGAGGCTACACGTTTAGATGTACACGCCACACCAAATATTTTTGAGTTACCACGTGTTGTTTCGGAGATACAAGCTAATTTTGTACCATGCGTTATTTCTTCTCTTAATGTGTTTCCAAAACGTATGTATTTGTCTTTACTCTGCAGCAATATGTTTCCTTATAACATGGTATTCTTACATATTCTTTCGAGAGAAAACTCTCCTGTGCATTCTCTTTTGAGGCTACATGCTTAGACATACACGCAACACCAAATCCTTTCGAGTTATAACGTGTTGTTTAGGATATACAAGCTAATTTTGTACTATGTTTTATTTCTTCTCGTAAAGTTTAAGTGTTTCCAATAAGTATTTATTTGTCTTTACTCTGCAACACTGTATTTCCTTAAAAAGTGGTATTCCTACATATTCTTTCGGGAGAAAACTCTCCAGTGCGTTCTCTTTTGAGGCTACACGCTTAGACATATACGCAACACCAAAGCTTTTCGAGTTACAACATGTTGTTTAGGAAAAACAAGATAATTTCGCAGGATGCAGGATTTCCTTAAAACGTGGTTTTCTGACAAATTTTGACGAAAGAAAACTCTCCTGTGGGTTCTCCTTTGAGGCTACACGTTTAGTCGTTCACGCCACACCAAATCTTTTCGAGTTACAACGTGTTGTTTAGGAAATACAAGCTAAGTTTGCATGATGCGTTATTTCTTTTTGTAAAGTGTTTCCAATAAGTACATATTTGTCTATACTCTGCAACACTGTATTTCCTTATAACGTGGTATTCTTACAGATTCTTTCGAGAGAAAACTATCCCTTGCGTTCTCTTTGGAGGCTACACGCTTAGACATACACGCACCACCAAAGCTTTTCGAGTTACAACGTGTTGATTAGGAAAAACAAGATAATTTCCCACGATGCGGGATTTCCTTAAATAGTGGTTTTCTGACAAATTTTGACGTAAGAAAATTCTCCTGTGGGTTCTCTTTTGAGGCTACACATTTAGACGTGCACGCCACACCAAATCTTTTTGAGTTACCACGTGTTGTTTAGGAGATACAAGCAAATTTTGTACCATGCATTATTTCTTCTCATAATATGTTTCCAATACGTATGTATTTGTCTTTACTCTGCAGCAATATATTTCCTTATAACGTGGTATTCTTACATATTCTTTCGAGAGAAAACTCTCCTGTGCATTCTCTTTTGAGGCTACACGCTTACACATACACCCAACACCAAAGCTTTTCGAGTTACAATGTTTTGTTTATGAAAAACAAGATAATTGCGCACAATGCGGAATTTCCTTAAAACGTGGTTTTCTGAAAAATTTTGATGCAAGAAAATTCTCCTGTGGGTTCTCTTTTGAGGCTACATGTTTAGACGTACACGCCACACCAAATCTTTTCGAGTTACAACGTGTTGTTTAGGAGATACAAGCTAATTTTGTACGATGCGTTATTTCTTCTCCTAAAGTGTTTCCAATATGTACGTATTTGTCTTTACTCTACAACACTGTATTTCCTTATAACATGGTATTCGTACATATTCTTTCGAGAGAAAACTCTCCTGTGCATTCTCTTTTGAGGCTACACGCTTAGACATACACGCAACACCAAAGCATTTCGAGTTAGAACGTGTTGTTTAGGAAAAACAAGATAATTTCTCATGATGCGGGAATTCCTTAAAACGTGGTTTTCTGACAAATTTTGAGGAAAGAAAATTCTCCAGTGGGTTTTCATTTGAGGCTAAATGTTGCGTGTATGTCTAAGTGTGTAACCTCAAAAGAGAACGCACAGGATAGTTTTCTCTAGAAAGAATATGTAAGAATATCACGTTATAAGGAAATACAATGTTGCAGAGTAAAGACAAATACGTACGTATTGGAAACACTTTCCGAGAAGAATTAACGTATCGTAAAAAATTAGCTTGAAACTCCTAAACAACACGTTGTAACTCGAAAAGATTTGGTGTGGCATGTACGTCTAAACGTGTAGCCTCAAAAGAGAACCTACAGGAGAATTTCATTTCTTCAAAAATTTTCAGAAAATCACGTTTTAAGGAAATCCCGCATCGTGCGAAATCATCTTCTTTTTCCTAAACAACATGTTGTAACTCGAAAAGCTTTGGTGTTGCGTGTATGTGCAAGCGTGGAGCCTCAAAAGAGAAGGCAAAGGATAGTTTTCTCTCGAAAGAATATGTAAGAATACCACGTTATAAGGAAATACAATTTTGCAGAGTAAAGACAAATAAGTACATATTGGAAACACTTTACGAGAAGAAATAACGCATCGTTCAAAATTACCTTGTATCTCCTAAACAACACGTTGTAACTTGAAAAGATTTGGTGTGACGTGTACGTCTAAAAGTGTAGCCTCAAAAGAGAACCCACAGGAGAATTTTATTTCATCAAAATTTGTCAGAAACCATGTTTTAAGGAAACCTCGCATCGTGCGAAATTATCTTGTTTTTCCTAAACAACACGTTGTAACTCGAAAACCTTTGGTGTTGCGTGTATGTCTACGCGTGTAGCCTCAAAAGAGAACTCACAGGAGAGTTTTCTCTCGAAAGAATATGTAAAAATACCACGTTATAAGGAAATACAGTGTTGCAGAGTAAAGACAAATAGTATTGGAAACACTTTAAGAGAAGAAATAATGCATCGTACAAAATTAGCTTGTATCTCCTAAACAACACATTGTAACTCGAAAAGATTTGGTGTGGCTCGTATCTCTACATGTGTAGCCTCAAAAGAAAATCCACAGGAGAACTTTCTTTCGTCAACATTTTTCAGACAACCACGTTTTATGGAAATCTCGCATCGTGCGAAATTATCTTGTTTATCCTAAACAGCACATTGTAACTCGAAAACCTTTGGCGTTGCGTGTATGTCTAAGTGTGTAGCCTCTAAAGAGAATGCACAGTAGAGTTTTCTCTCGAAAGAATATGTAAGAATACCACGTTATAAGGAAATAAAGTGTTGCAGAGTAAAGACAAATACGTACATATTGGAAACACTTTACGAGAAGAAATAACGCATCATACAAAATTAGCTTGTATCTCCTAAACAACACGTGGTAACTCGAAAGGAATTGGTGTGGCGTGTACGTCTAAACATGTAGCCTCAAAAGAATACCCACTGAAGAATTTTCTTTCGTCAAAATTTTTCAGAAAACTACGTTTTAAGGAAATCCTGCATCGTGCGAAATTATCTTGTTTTTCATTAACAACACGTTGTAACTCGAAAAGGTTTGGTGTTGCCTCTTTGTCTAAGTGTGTAGCCGCAAAAGTGAAAGCACGGGATAGTTTTCTCTCGAAAGAATATGTAAGACTACCAAGTTATAAGGAAATACAGTGTTGCAGAGTAAAGACAAATATGTAAGTCTTGGAAACACTTTATGAGAATAATTAACACGTCCTACAAAATTAGCTTGTATCTCCGAAACAACACGTTGTAACTCGAAAAGATTTGGTGTGGCATGTTCGTCTAAACGTGTAGCCTCAAAAGGGAACCCACAGGAGAATTTTCTTTCGTCAAAATTTTTCAGAAAACCACACTTCAAGGAAATCCCGCATCATGCGAAATCATCTACTTTTTCCTAAACAACATGTTGTAACTCGAAAAGCTTTGGTGTTGCGTGTATGTGTAAGCGTGTAGCCTCAAAACAGAAGGCACAGGAGAGTTTTTTCTTGAAAGATTATGTAAGAATACCACGTTATAAGGAAATACAATTTTGCAGAGTAAAGACAAATAAGTACATATTGGAAACCCTTTACGAGAAGAAATAACACATCGTACAAAATTAGCTTGTATCTCCTAAACAACACGTTGTAACTCGAAAAGATTTGGTGTGACATGTACGTCTAAAGGTGTAGCCTCAACAGAGAACCCACAAGAGAATTTTCTTTCATCAAAATTTTTCAGAAACCAGGTTTTAAGGAAATCTCGCATCGTGCGAAATTATCTTGTTTTTCCTAAACAACACGTTGTAACTCGAAAAGCTTTGGTGTTGCGTGTGTGTCTAAGCGTGTAACCTCAAAAGAGAACGCACAGGATAGTTTTATCTCGAAAGAATATGTAAGAATACCACGTTATAAGGAAATACAATGTTGCAGAGTAAAGACAAATACGTACTGGAAACACTTTACGAGACGAATTAACGCATCGAAAAAAATTAGCTTGTATCTCCTAAACAACACATTGTAACTCGAAAAGATTTGGTATGGCATGTACGTCTAAACGTGTAGCCTCGAAAGAGAACCCACAGGAGAATTTTCTTTCTTCAAAATTTTTCAGAAAACCACGTTTTAAGGAAATCCCGCATCATGCGAAATCATCTTCTTTTTCCTAAATAACATGTTGTAACTCGAAAAGCTTTGGTGTTGCGTGTATGTGTAAGTGAGGAGCCTCAAAAGAGAAGGCACAGGAAAGTTTTCTCTCGAAAGAATATGCAAGAATACCACGTTATAAGGAAATACAATTTTGCAGAGTAAAGACAAATAAGTACTTATTGGAAACACTTTATGAGAAGAAATAACGCATCGTACAAAATTAGCTTGTATCTCCTAAACAACACGTTGTAACTTGAAAAGATTTGGTGTGACGTGTATGTCTCAACGTGTAGCCTCAAAAGGGAACCCATGAAGATCCAGAAATGAAACCACACACCTATGGCCACTTGATCCTCGACAAAGAGGCTGAAAACATCCAATGGAAAAAAGATAGCCTTTTCAACAAATGGTGCTGGTTCAACTGGAGGTCAGCATGCAGAAGAATGCGAATTGATCCATCCTTGTCTCCTTGTACTAAGCTCAAATCCAAATGGATCAAGGACCTCCACATAAAGCCAGACACTCTGAAGCTAATAGAAAAGAAACTGGGGAAGACCGTTGAGGACATCGGTACAGGGAGAAAGTTTCTGAACAGAACACCAATAGCGTATGCTCTAAGAGCAAGAATTGACAAATGGGACCTCATAAAGTTACAAAGTTTCTGTAAGGCAAAGGACACCATCAAGAGGACAAATCGGCAACCAACAAATTGGGAAAAGATCTTCACCAATCCTACATCAGATAGAGGGCTAATATCCAATATATATAAAGAACTCAAGAAGTTAGACTCCAGAAAACCGAACAATCCTATTAAAAAATGGGGTACAGAGTTAAACAAAGAATTCACACCTGAAGAACTTCGGATGGCGGAGAAGCATCTTAAAAAATGCTCCACTTCATTAGTCATTAGGGAAATGCAAATCAAAACAACCCTGAGATTTCATCTTACACCAGTCAGAATGGCTAAGATTAAAAATTCAGGAGACAGCAGGTGTTGGAGAGGGTGTGGAGAAAGAGGAACACTCCTCCACTGCTGGTGGGACTGCAAATTGGTACAACCACTCTGGAAATCAGTCTGGCGGTTCCTCCGAAAACTGGGCACCTCACTTCCAGAAGATCCTGCTATACCACTCCTGGGCATATACCCAGAGGATTCCCCACCATATAATAAGGATACATGCTCTACTATGTTCATAGCAGCCCTATTTATAATTGCCAGATGCTGGAAAGAACCCAGGTATCCCTCAACAGAAGAGAGGATACAAAAAATGTGGTATATCTACACAATGGAGTACTATTCAGCCATTAGAAACAATGAATTCATGAAATTCTTAGGCAAATGGATGGAGCTAGAGAACATCATACTAAGTGAGGTAACCCAGACTCAAAAGGTGAATCATGGTATGCACTCACTAATATGTGGTTATTAACCTAGAAAACTGGAATACCGAAAACATAATCCACACATCAAATGAGGTACAAGGAGAAAGGAGGACTGGCCCCTGGTTCTGGAGAGACTCAGTGAAACAGTATTCAGCAAAACCAGAACAGGGAAGTGGGAAGGGGTAGGTGGGAGGACAGGGAAAGAGAAGGGGACTTAAGGGACTTTCGGGGAGTGGGGGGCTAGAAAAGGGGAAATCATTTGAAATGTAAATAAATTATATCGAATAAAAAAAAAGAAAAAAAAAAGAGAACCCACAGGAGAACTTTCTTTCGTCAAATTTTTTCAGAAAACCACGTTTTATGGAAATCTCGCATCGTGCGAAATTATCTTGTTTTTCCTAAACAACACGTTGTAACTCGAAAAGCTTTGGCGTTGCGTGTATGTCTAAGCGTGTAGCCCAAAAGAGAATGCACAGGAGAGTTTTCCCTCGAAAGAATATGTAAGAATACCACGTTATAAGGAAATACAGTGTTGCAGAGTAAAGACAATTAAGTACATATTGGAAACACTTTACGAGAAGAAATAACGCATCGTACAAAATTAACTTGTATCTCCTAAACAACACGTTGTAACTCGAAAAGCTTTGGTGTTGCGTGTATGTCTAAGCGTGTAGCCTCAAAATAGAACTCACAGGAGAGTTTTCTCTTGAAAGAATATGTAAGAATACCACATTATAAGGAAATACAGTGTTGTAGAGTAAAGACAAATACTTATGTATTGGAAACACTTTACAAGAAGAAATAACACATCGTAAAAAATTTGCTTGTATCTCCTAAACAACAAGTTGTAACTCAAAAAGATTTGGTGTGGCATGTACATCTAAACCTGTAGCCTCAAAAGACAATGCACAGGAAAACTTTCTTTCGTCAAAATTTGTCAGAAAACCACGTTTTAAGGATATCTGCATCGTGCAAAATTATCTTGTTTTTCCTAAACAACACGTTGTAACTCGAAAAGCTTTGGTGTTGCGTGTATGTGTGACCATGCCGCCTCTAAAGAGAATGCACAGGAAAGTTTTCTCTCGCAAGAACATGTAAGAATTGAACATTATAAGGAAATACAGTGTTGCAGAGTAAAGACAAATACGTAAGTTTGGAAACACTTTACGAGAAGAAATAAAGCATCGTACAAAATTAGCTTGTATCTCCTAAACAACACGTGGTAACTCGATAGGATTCGGTGTGGCGTGTACCTCTAAACGTGTAGCGTCAAAAGAGTACCCACAGGAGAATTTTCTTTCGTCAAAATTTGTCAGAACACCACGTTTTAAGGAAATCCTGCATCGTGCGAAATTATCTTGTTTTTCATAAACAACACATTGTAACTCGAAAAGCTTTGATGTTGCCTGTATGTCTAAGTGTGTAGCCTCAAAAGGGAACGCACAGGATAGTTTTCTATCGAAAGAATATGTAAGAATACCACGTTATAAGGATATACAATGTTGCAGAGTAAAGACAAATACGTATGTGTTGGAAACACTTTACGAGAAGAATAAACACATCGCAAAAAATTAGCTTGTATCTCCTAAACAACACGTTGTAACTCGACAAGATTTGGTGTGGCATGTACGTCTAAACGTGTAGCCTCAAAAGAGAACCCACAGGAGAATTTTCTTTTGTCAAAATTTTTCAGAAAACGACGTTTTAAGGAAATCCCGCATCATGCGAAATCATCTTCTTTTTCCTAAACAACATGTTGTAACTCGAAAAGCTTTGGTGTTGCGTGTATGTGTAAGTGTGGAGCCTCAAAAGAGAAAGCACAGGAGAGTTTTCTCTCGAAAGAATATGCAAGAATACCACGTTATAAGGAAATACAATTTTGCAGAGTAAAGAAAATAAGTACTTATTGGGAACACTTTATGAGAAGAAATAACGCATCATACAAAATTAGCTTGTATCTCCTAAACAACACGTTGTAACTTGAAAAGATTCGGTGTGACGTGTATGTCTCAACGTGTAGCCTCAAAAGAGAACCCACAGGAGAACTTTCTTTCGTCAAATTTTTTCAGAAAACCACGTTTTATGGAAATCTCGCATCGTGCGAAATTATCTTGTTTTTCCTAAACAACACGTTGTAACTCGAAAAGCTTTGGCGTTGCGTGTATGTCTAAGCGTGTAGCCCAAAAGAGAATGCACAGGAGAGTTTTCCCTCGAAAGAATATGTAAGAATACCACGTTATAAGGAAATACAGTGTTGCAGAGTAAAGACAATTAAGTACATATTGGAAACACTTTATGAGAAGAAATAACGCATCTTATAATATTAACTTGTATCTCCTAAACAACACGTTGTAACTCGAAAAGCTTTGGTGTTGCGTGTATGTCTAAGCGTGTAGCCTCAAAAGAGAACTCACAGGAGAGTTTTCTCTTAAAAGAATATGTAAGAATACCACGTTATAAGGAAATACAGTGTTGTAGAGTAAAGACAAATACTTATGTATTGGAAACACTTTACAAGAAGAAATAATGCATCGTAAAAAATTTGCTTGTATCTCCTAAACAACAGGTTGTACCTCAAAAAAATTTGGTGTGGCATGTATGTCTAAACCTGTAGCCTCAAAAGACAATGCACAGGAGAACTTTCTTTCGTCAAAATTTGTCAGAAAACCACGTTTTAAGGATATCTGCATCGTGCAAAATTATCTTGTTTTTCCTAAACAACATGTTGTAACTCGAAAAGCTTTGGTGTTGCGTGTATGTGTGAGCATGTAGCCTCTAAAGAGAATGCACAGGAAAGTTTTCTCTCGCAAGAACATGTAAGAATTCAACATTATAAGGAAATACAGTGTTGCAGAGTAAAGACAAATACGTAAGTTTGGAAACACTTTACGAGAAGAAATAAAGCATCGTACAAAATTAGCTTGTATCTCCTAAACAACACGTAGTAACTCGATAGGATTTGGTGTGGCGTGTACCTCTAAACGTGTAGCGTCAAAAGAGTACCCACAGGAGAATTTTCTTTCGTCAAAATTTGTCAGAACACCACGTTTTAAGGAAATCCCGCATCGTGTGAAATTATCTTGTTTTTCATAAACAACACGTTGTAACTCGAAAAGCTTTGATGTTGCCTGTATGTCTAAGTGTGTAGCCTCAAAAGGGAACGCACAGGATAGTTTTCTATCAAAAGAATATGTAAGAATACCACGTTATAAGGATATACAATGTTGCAGAGTAAAGACAAATACGTATATGTTGGAAACACTTTACGAGAAGAATAAACACATGGTAAAAAATTAGCTTGTATCTCCTAAACAACACGTTGTAACTCAACAAGATTTGGTGTGGCATGTACGTCTAAACGTGTAGCCTCAAAAGAGAACCCACAGGAGAATTTTCTTTTGTCAATATTTTTCAGAAAACCACGTTTTAAGGAAATCCCGCATCATGCGAAATCATCTTCTTTTTCCTAAACAACATGTTGTAACTCGAAAAGCTTTGGTGTTGCGTGTATGTGTAAGTGTGGAGCCTCAAAAGAGAAGGCACAGGAGAGTTTTCTCTCGAAAGAATATGCAAGAATACCACGTTATAATGAAATACAATTTTGCAGAGTGAAGACAAATAAGTACTTATTGGAAACACTTTATGAGAAAAAATAACGCATCGTAAAAAATTAGCTTGTACCTCCTAAACAACACGTTGTAACTCGAAAAGATTTGGTGTGACGTGTACGTCTAAACATGTAGCCTCAAAAGAGAACCCACAGGAGAACTTTCTTTCGTCAAAATTTTTCAGAAAACCACGTTTTATGGAAATCTCGCATCGTGCGAAATTATCTTGTTTTTCCTAAACAACACGTTGTAACTCGAAAAGCTTTGGCGTTGTGTGTATGTCTAAGTGTGTAGCCCAAAAGAGAACGCACAGGAGAGTTTTCCCTCAAAAGAATATGTAAGAATACCACGTTATAAGGAAATACAGTGTTGCAGAGTAAAGACAATTAATTACGTATTGGACACACTTTACAAGAAGAAATAACGCATCGAAAAAAATTTGCTTGTATCTCCTAAACAACAAGTTGTAACTCGAAAAGATTTGGTGTGGCGTGTACGTCTAAACCTGTAGCCTCAAAAGACAATGCACAGGAGAACTTTCTTTAGTCAAAATTTGTCAGAAAACCACGTTTTAATGATATCCCGCATCGTGCAAAATTATCTTGTTTTTCCTAAACAACACGTTGTAACTCGAAAAGCTTTGGTGTTGCGTGTATATCTAAGCGTGTAGCTTCTAAAGAGAATGCACAGGAGAGTTTTCTCTCGAAAGAACATGTAAGAATACAATGTTATAAGGAAATACAGTGTTGCAGAGTAAAGACAAATATGTACATATTGGAAACTCTTTACAAGAAGAAATAACGCATCGTAGAAAATTAGCTTTTATCTCCTAAACAACACGTGGTAATTCGAAAGGATTTGGTGTGGCGTGCATGTCTAAACGTGTAGCCTCAAAAGAGAACCCACAGAATTTTCTTTAGTCAAAATTTGTCAGAACACCAAGTTTTAAGGAAATCCCGCATCGTGCGAAATTATCTTGTTTTTCATAAACAACACGTTGTAACTTGAAAAGCTTTGGTGTTGCCTGTATGTCTAAGTGTGTAGCCTCAAAAGGGAAGGCACAGGATAGTTTTCTCTCGAAAGAATGTGTAAGAATACCACGTTATAAGGAAATACAGTGTTGCAGAGTAAAGACAAATACGTACGTATTGGAAACACTTTAGGAGAAGAAATAAAGCATCGTACAAAATTAGCTTGTATCTCCTAAACAACACGTGGCAACTCGAAAGGATTAGGTGTGGCGTGCACATCTAAACGTGAAGCTTCAAAAGAGAACCAACAGAATAATTTTCGTTCATCAAAATTTGTCAGAAGACCATGTTTTAAGGAAATCAGGCATCGTGCGAAATTATCTTGTTTTTTATAAACAACACGTTGTAACTCAAAAAGCTTTGGTGTTGCCAGTATGTCTAAGTGTTTAGCCTCAAAAGGGAATGCACAGAATAGTTTTCTCTCGAAAGAATATGTAAGAATACCACGTTATAAGGAAATACAGTGTTGCAGAGTAAAGACAAATACGTACGTATTGGAAACACTTTACGAGAATTAACGCATTATAAAAAAAATTAGCTTGTATGTCCTAAACAACACGTTGTAACTCGAAAAGATTTGGTGTGACGTGTACGTCTAAATATGTAGCCTCAAAAGAGAACCCACAGGAGAATTTTCTTTCGTCAAATTTTTTCAGACAACCAGGTTTTTAGGAAATACCGCATCGTGCGAAATCATCTTCTTTTTCCTAATCAACATGTGGTAACTCGAAAAGCTTTGGTGTTGCGTGTTTATCTAATCGTGTAGCCTCAAAAGAGAATGCACAGGAGAATTATCCCTCGAAAGAATATGTAAGAATACCATGTTATAAGGAAATACAGTGTTGCAGAGTATAGACAAATATGTATGTATGGGAAACACTTTATGCGAAGAAATAGTGCATCGTACAATATTTGCTTGTATCTCATAAACAACACGTTGTATCTCAAAATTATTTGGTGTGGCTCGTACGGCTACACGTGTAACCTCAAAAGAGAACCCACAGGAGAACTTTCTTTCGTCAAAATTTGTCAGAAAACCACGTTTTAAGGATATCCCGCATCGTGCAAAATTATCTTGTTTTTCCTAAACAACACGTTGTAACTCGAAAAGCTTTGGTGTTGCGTGTATGTCTGAGCATGTAGCCTCTAAAGAGAATGCACAGGAGAGTTTTCTCTCGAAAGAACATGTAAGAATACAACGTTATAAGGAAATACAGTGTTGCAGAGTAAAGACAAATACATACGTATTGGAACCACTTTACGAAAAGAAATAACGCATCATACAAAATTAGCTTGTATCTCTTAAACAACACTTGGTAACTCGAAAGGATTTGGTGTGGCGTGCACGTCTAAACGTGTAGCCTCAAAAGAGAAGCCACAGGAGAATTTTCTTTCGTCAAAATTTGTCAGAAAACCACGTTTTAAGGAAATCCCGCATCGTGCAAAATTATCTTGTTTTCCATAAACAACACGTTGTAACTCGAAAAGCTTTGGTGTTGCCTGTATGTCTAAGTGTGTAGCCTCAAAAGGGAACGCACAGGATAGTTTTCCCTCGAAGGAATATGTAAGAATACCACGTTATAAGGAAATATAATGTTGCAGTGTAAAGACAAACATGTACTTATTGGAAACACTTTACGAGAAGAATTAACGCATCGTAAAAAAATAGCTTATATCTCCTAAACAACACGTTGTAATTCGAAAAGATTTGGTGTGGCTCGTACCTCTACACGAGTAGCCACAAAAGAGAACCCACAGGAGAACTTTCTTTCGTCAAAATTTTTCAGAAAACCACGTTTTATGGAAATCTCGCATCGTGCTAAATTATCTTGTTTTTCCTAAACAACACATTGTAACTCTAAAAGCTTTGGTGTAGCGTGTTTGTCTAAGCGTGTCCCCTCAAAAGAGAACGCACAGGAGAGTTTTCCCTCGAAATAATATGTAAGAATACTATGTTATAAGGAAATACAGTGTTGCAGATTAAAGACAAATAAGTACGTATTGGAAACACTTTACGAGAAGAAAAAATGCATCGTACAAAATTAGCTTGTATCTCCTAAACAACACGTGGTAACTCGAAAGGATTTGGTGTGGCGTGTACGTCTAAACGTGTAGCCTCAAAGGAGAACCCACAGGAGAATTTTCTTTATTCAAAATTTTTCAGAAAACCACGTTTTAAGGAAATCCCGCATCGTGCGAAATCATCTTCTTTTTCCTAAACAACATGTTGTAACTCGAAAAGCTATGGTGTTGCGTGTATGTGTAAGCGTGGAGCCTCAAAAGAGAAGGCACTGGAGAGTATTCTCTCGAAAGAATATGTAAGAATTCCACGTTATAAGGAAATACAATTTTGCAGGTAAAGACCAATAAGTACATATTGGAAACACTTTACGAGAAGAAATAATGCATCTTACAAAATTATCTTGTATATCCTAAACAACACGTTGTAACTCAAAAAGATTTGGTGTGACGTGTACGTCTAAAAGTGTAGCCTCAAACGAGAACCCACAGGAGAATTTTCTTTCATCAAAATTTGTCAGAAACCACGTTTTAAGGAAGTGTCGCATCGTGCGAAATTATCTTGTTTTTCCTAAACAACACGTTGTAACTCGAAAAGCTTTGGTGTTGCGTGTATGTCTACGCGTGTAGCCTCAAAAGAGAACGCACAGGAGAGTTTTCTCTCGAAAGAATATGTAAGAATACTACGTTATAAGGAAATACAGTGTTGCAGAGTAAAGACAACTACGTACGTATTGGAAACACTTTAAGAGAAGAAATATCGCATCCTAGAAAATTAGCTTGTATCTCCTAAACAACACGTAGTAACTCGAAAAGATTTGGTGTGGCTCGTACCTCTACACGTGCAGCCTCAATAGAGAACCCACAGGAGAACTTTGTTTTGTCAAAATTTTTCAGAAATCCACGTTTAATGGAAATCTCGTATCGTGCGAAATTATCTTGTTTTTCCTAAACAACACGTTGTGACTCCAAAAGCTTTGGCGTTGCGTGTTTGTCTAAGCGTGTAACCTCAAAAGAGAATGCACAGGATTGTTTTCCCTCGAAAGAATATGTAAGAATACCACATTATAAGGAAATACAGTGTTGCAGAGTAAAGACAAATAAGTACGTATTGGAAACACTATATGAGAAGAAATAACGCATTGTACAATATTTGCTTGTATCTCCTAAACAACACGTTGTAACTCAAAAATATTTCGTGTGGCTCGTATGTCTACACGTTTAGCCTCAAAAGAGAACACACAGGAGAACTTTCTTTCTTCAAAATTTGTCAGAAAACCACGTTTTAAGGAAATCCCGCATCGTGCAAAATTATCTTGTTTTTCCTAAACAACACGTTGTAACTCGAAAAGCTTTGGTGTTGCGTGTATGTCTGAGCATGTAGCCTCTAAAGAGAATGCACAGGAGAGTTTTCTCTCGAAAGAACATGAAAGAATACAACGTTATAAGGAAATACAGTGTTGCAGAGTAAAGACAAATACGTACATATTGGAAACACTTTACAAGAAGAAATAACGCATCATACAAAATTAGCTTGTATCTCCTAAACAACACGTGGTAACTCGAAAGGATTTGGTGTGGCGTGTACATCTAAACGTGTAGCCTCAAAAGAGAACCCACAGGAGAATTTTCTTTCGTCAAAATTTGTCAGAAAACCACGTTTTATGGAAATCTCGCATCATGCCAAATTATCTTGTTTTTCCTAAACAACACATTGTAACTCGAAAAACTATGGCGTTGCATGTTTGTCTAAGCGTGTAGCCTCAAAAGAGAACGCACAGGAGAGTTTTTCCTCGAAATAATATGTAAGAATACCACGTTATAAGGAAATACAGTGTTGCAGAGTAAAGACAAATAAGTACGTATCGGAAACACTTTACAAGAAGAAATAACGCATCGTACAAAATTAGCTTGTATCTCCTAAACAACACGTGGTAACTCGAAAGGATTTGGTGTGGCATGTACGTCTAAATGTGTAGCCTCAAAAGAGAACCCACAGGAGAATTTTCTTACTTCAAAATTTTTCAGAACACCTCGTTTTAAGGAAATGCCACATCGTGCGAAATCATCTTCTTTTTCCTAAACAACATGTTGTAACTCGAAAAGCTTTGGTGTTGCATGTATGTGTAAACGTGTAGCCTCAAAAGAGAAGGCACAGGAGAATTTTCTCTCGAAAGAATATGTAAGAATATCACGTTATAAGGATATACAATTTTGCAGAGTAAAGACAAATAAGTACATATTGGAAACACTTTACGAGAAGAAATAACGCATCGTAAAAAATTAGCTTGTATCTCCTAAACAACACGTTGTAACTCGAAAAGATTTTGTGTGACGTGTAAGTCTAAAAGTGTAGCCTCAAACGAGAACCCAAAGGAGAATCTTCTTTCATCAAAATTTGTCAGAAACCACGTTTTAAGGAAATCTCACATCGTACGAAATTATCTTGTTTTTCCTAAACAACACGTTGTAACTCGAAAAGCTTTTGTGTTGCGTGTATGTGTAAGCGTGGAGCCTCAAAAGAGAAGGCACAGGAGAATTTTCTCTCGAAAGAAGATGTAAGAATATCACGTTATAAGGAAATACAATTTTGCAGAGTAAAGACAAATAAGTACATATTGGAAACACTTTACGAGAAGAAATAACGCATCGTACAAAATTAGCTTGTATCTCCTAAACAACACGTTGTAACTCGAAAAGATTTGGTGTGACGTGTAAGTCTAAAAGTGTAGCCTCAAACGAGAACCCACAGGAGAATCTTCTTTCATCAAAATTTGTCAGAAACCACGTTTTAAGGAAATCTCACATCGTACGAAATTATCTTGTTTTTCCTAAACAACACGTTGTAACTCGAAAAGCTTTTGTGTTGCGTGTATGTGTAAGCGTGTAGCCTCAAAAGAGAAGGCACAGGAGAATTTTCTCTCGAAAGAAGGTGTAAGAATATCACGTTATAAGGAAATACAATTTTGCAGAGTAAAGACAAATAAGTACATATTGGAAACACTTTACGAGAAGAAATAATGCATCGTACAAAATTAGCTTGTATCTCCTAAACAACACGTTGTAACTGGAAAAGATTTGGTGTGACGTGTAAGTCTAAAAGTGTAGCCTCAAACGAGAACCCACAGGAGAATCTTCTTTCATCAAAATTTGTCAGAAACCAAGTTTTAAGGAAATCTCGCATCGTACGAAATTATCTTGTTTTTCCTAAACAACACGTTGTAACTCGAAAAGCTTTGGTGTTGCGTGTATGTCTAAGCCTGTAGCCTCAAAAGAGAGCACACAGGAGAGTTTTCGCTCGAAAGAATATGTAAGAATACCACGTTATAAGGAAATACAGTGTTGCAGAGTAAAGACAAATACTATTGGAAACACTTTAAGAGAAGAAATAAGGCAACGTAAAAAATTAGCTTGTATCTCCTAAACAACAAGTTGTAACTCGAAAAGATTTGGTGTGACTCGTACCTCTACACATGTAGTCTCAAAAGAGAACCCACAGGAGAACTTTGTTTCGTCAAAATTTTTCAGAAAACCACGTTTTATGGAAATCTCGCATCCTGTGAAATTATCTTGTTTTTCCTAAACAACACATTGTAACTCGAAAAGCTTTGGCGTTGCGTGTATGTCTAAGCGTATGGCCTCTAAAGAGAACGCACAGGAGAGTTTTCTCTTGAAAGAATATGTAAGAATACAACGTTATAAGGAAATACAGTGTTGCAGAGTAATGATAAATACGTACTTATTGGAAACACTTTACGAGAAGAAATAACGAATCATACAAAATTAGCTTGTATCTCCTAAACAACACGTGGTAAATCGAAAGGATTTGGTGTGGCGTGTACGTCTAAACGTGTAGCCTCAAAAGAGAACCCACTGAAGAATTATCTTTCGTCAAAATGTTTCAGAAAACTACGTTTTAAGGAAATTCCGCATCGTGTGAAATTATCTTGTTTTTCATAAACAACACGTTGTAACTCGAAAAGCTTTGGTGTTGCCTGTATGTCTAAGTGTGTAGCCTAAAAAGGGAACGCACAGGATAGTTTTCTCTCGTAAGAATATATAAGAATACCACGTTATAAGGAAATACAGTGTTGCAGAGTAAAGACAAGTACTTACATATTGGAAACACTTTACGAGAAGAAGTAACGCATCTTACAAAATTATGCTTGTATCTCCGAAACAACATGTTGTAATTCGAAAAGATTTGGTGTGGCATGTACGTCTAAACGTGTAGCCTCAAAAGAGAACCCACAGGAGAATTTTCTTTCGACAAAATTTTTCAGAAAACCTCGTTTTAAGGAAATCCTGCATCGTGCGAAATCATCTTCTTTTTCCTAAACAACATGTTGTAACTCGAAAAGATTTGGTGTTGCGTGTATGGCTAAGCATGGATCCTCAAAAAAGAAGGCACAGGAGAGTTTTCTCTCGAAAGAATATTTAAGAATACCACGTTATAAGGAAATACAATTTTGCAGAGTAAAGACAAATAAGTACATATTGGAAACACTTTACGAGAAGAAATAACTCATCATACAAAATTAGCTTGTATCTCCTAACAACACCTTGTAACTCGAAAAGATTTGGTGTGAGGTGTACGTTTAAACGTGTAGCCTCAAAAGAGAACCCACAGGAGAACTTTCTTTCATCAAAATTTGTCGGAAACCACGTTTTAAGGAAATCTCGCATCCTGCGATATTATCTTGTTTTTCCTAAACAACACGTTGTAACTCGAAAAGCTTTGGTGTTGCATGTATGTCTAAGCTTGTAGCCTCAAAAGAGAACGAACAGGAGAGTTTTCTCTCGAAAGAATATGTAAGAATACCACGTTATAAGGAAATACAGTGTTGCAGAGTAAAGACAAATACGTACCTATTGGAAACTCTTTAAGAGAAGTAAGTTACAACGTGTTGTTTAGGAACTAGAAGCTAATTTTGTAAGATGCGTTATTTCTTCTCTAAAGTGTTTCCAATACGTACGTATTTGCCTTTAGTCTGCAACACTGTATTTCCTTATAACGTGGTATTCTTATATCTTCTTTCGAGAGAAAACTCTCCTGTGTGTCCTCTTTTGAGGCTACACACTTAGACATACACGCAACACCAAAGCTTTTCGCGTTAAAACGTGTTGTTTAGGAAAAACAAGATAATTTCGCACGATTAGGAATTTACTTAATACGTGGTTTTCTGACAAATTTTGACCAAAGAAAATTCTACTATGGGTTCTCTTTTGAGACTACACGTTTAGACGTACAGGCCACACCAAATCTTTTTAAGTTACAACGTGTTGGTTAGGAGATACAAGCTAATTTTGTACGATGCGTTATTTCTTCTCGTAAAGTTTTTCCAATAAGTAAGTATTTGTCTTTACTCAGCAACACTGTATTTCCTTATAACATGGTATTCTTACATATTTTTTCGAGAGAAAACTCTCCTGTGCATTCCCATTTGAGGCTACACGCTTAGACATACAAGCAACAGCAAAGCTTTTCGAGTTACAACGTGTTGTTTAGGAAGAACAAGATAATTTCTCACGATGCGGGATTTCCATAAAACGTGGTTTTCTGACAAATTTTGAAGAAAGAAAATTGTCCAGTGGGTTCTCTTTTGAGGCTACACGTTTAGACATACACGCGACACCAAATCTTTTTGAGTTCCAACTTGTTGTTTAGGAGATACAAGCTAATTTTTTTACGATGCGTTATTTCGTCTCGTAATGTTTAAGTGTTTCCAATACGTATGTATTTGCCTTTATTCTGCAACACTGTATTTCCTTATAATGTGGTATTCCTACATATGCTTTCGGGAGAAAACTCCCCTGTGCGTTCTCTTTTGAGGCTACACCTTAGACGTACACGCCACACCAAATCTTTTTGAGTTACAACTTGTTTTTTAGGAGATACAGGCTAATTTTTTAAAGATGAATTATTTATTCTCGTAAAGTTTAAGTGTTTCCAATACGTATGTATTTGCCTCTACTCTGCAACACTGTATTTCCTTATAACGTGATATTCTTACATATTCTTTCGAGAGAAAACTCTCCTGTGCGTTCTCTTTGGAGGCTACACGCTTAGACATTCACGCAACACCAAAGCTTTTCGAGTTACAACGTGTTGTTTAAGAAAAACAAGATAATTTCGCATGATGCGGGATTTCCATAAAACGTAGTTTTCTGACAAATTTTGACGAAAGAAAATTCTTCTGTGGGTTCTTTTTTGAGGCTGCACGTTTAGACGTACACGCCACACCAAATCCTTTCGAATTATAACGTGTTGTTTAGGATATACAAGCTAATTTTGTACTACGTGTTATTTCTTCTCGTAAAGCTTAAGTGTTTCCAATAAGTATGTATTTGTCTTTACTCTGCAACACTGTATTCCCTTATAACGTGGTATTCTTACATATTCTTTCGAGAGAAAACTCTCCTGTGCGTTCTCTTTTGAGGCTACACGCTTAGACATACACGCAACACCAAAGCTTTTTGAGTTGCAACATGTTGTTTCCAATAAGTACATATTTGTCTATACTCTGCAACACTGTATTTCCTAATATCGTGGTATTCTCACATATTCTTTCGAGAGAAAACTATCCTGTGCGTTCTCTTTGGAGGCTACACGCTTAGTGTTTCCAATAAGTATGTATTTGTCTTTACTCTGCAACATTGTATTTCCTTATAACGTGGTATTCCTACATATTCTTACGGGAGAAAACTCTCCTGTACGTTCTCTTTTGAGGCTACACCCTTAGACATATATGCAACATCAAAGCTTTTCGAGTTACAACATGTTGTTTAGGAAAAACAAGATAATTTCGCACGATGCAGGATTTCCTTAAAACGTGGTTTTCTGACAAATTTTGACGAAAGAAAACCCTCCTGTGGGTTCTCCTTTGAGGCTACATGTTTAGTCGTACACGCCACAACAAATCTTTTCGAGTTGCAACGTGTTGTTTAGGAGATACAAGCTAATTTTGCATGATGCGTTATTTCTTCTCGTAAAGTGTTTCCAATAAGTACATATTTGTCTATATTCTGCAACACTGTATTTCCTTATAACGTGGTATTCTTACATATTCTTTCGAGAGAAAACTATCCTGTGCGTTCTCTTTGGAGGCTACACGCTTAGACATACACGCACCACCAAAGCTTTTCGAGTTACAACGTGTTGATTAGGAAAAACAGGATAATTTCGCACGATGCGGGATTTCCTTAAAATGTGGTTTTCTGACGAATTTTGACGTAAGAAAATTCTCCTGTGGGTTCTCTTTTGAGGCTACACATTTAGACGTGCACGCCACACCAAATCTTTTTGAGTTACCACGTGTTGTTTAGGAGATACAAGCAAATTTTGTACCATGCATTATTTCTTCTCATAATATGTTTCCAATACGTATGTATTTGTCTTTACTCTTTAGCAATATATTTCCTTTTAACTTGGTATTCTAACAAATTCTTTCGAGAGAAAACTCTCCTGTGCATTCTCTTTTGAGGCTACACGCTTACACATACACCCAACACCAAAGCTTTTCGAGTTACAATGTTTTGTTTATGAAAAACAAGATAATTGCGCACAATGCGGAAATTCCTTAAAACGTGGTTTTCTGACAAATTTTGACGAAAGAAAATTCTCCTGTGGGTTCTCTTTTGAGGCTACATGTTTAGACGTACACGCCACACCAAATCTTTTCGAGTTACAACGTGTTGTTTAGGAGATACAAGCTAATTTTGTACGATGCGTTATTTCTTCTCCTAAAGTGTTTCCAATATGTACGTATTTGTCTTTACTCTACAACACTGTATTTCCTTATAACATGGTATTCGTACATATTCTTCCGAGAGAAAACTCTCCTGTGCATTCTCTTTTGAGGCTACACGCTTAGACATACACGCAACACCAAAGCATTTCGAGTTAGAACGTGTTGTTTAGGAAAAACAAGATAATTTCTCATGATGCGGGAATTCCTTAAAACGTGGTTTTCTGACAAATTTTGAGGAAATAAAATTCTCCTGTGGGTTTTCATTTGAGGCTAAACGTTTAGACGTACACGCCACACCAAATGTTTTCGAGTTACAACGTGTTCTTTAGGAGATACAAGCTAATTTTTTACGATGCTTTATATCTTCTTGTAAAGTTTAAGTGTTTCCAAAAGGAATGTATTTATCTTTAATTTGCCACAATGTATTTCCTTATAACGTGGTATTCTTACATACTCGTTCGAGAGAAATCTCTCCTGTGCGTTCTCTTTTGAGGCTACATGCTTAGACATACACGCAACACCAAAGATTTTCGAGTTACAATGTGTTGTTTAGGAAAAACAAGATAGTTTCGCATGATGCGGGATTTCCTTAATAAGTGGTTTTCTGACAAATTTTGACGAAAGAAAATTCTCCTGTGGGTTCTCTTTTGAGGCTACACGTTTAGACGTACATGCCACACCAAATCTTTTCGAGTTACAACGTGTTGTTTAGGAGATACAAACTAATTTTTTACGATGCGTTATTTCTTCTCATAGAGTGTTTCAAATACATATGTATTTGTCTTTACTCTGCAAAACTGTATTTCCTTATAATGTGGTATTCTTACATGTTCTTTCGAGAGAAAACTCTCCTGTGCGTTCTCTTTGGAGGCTACACGCTTAGACATACACGCAACATCAAAGCTTTTCGAGTTACAACGTGTTGTTTAGGAAAAACAAGATAATTACGCACGATGAGTGATTTCCTTAAAACATGGATTTCTGACAAATTTTACGAACAAAAATTCTCCTGTGAGTTCTCTTTTGAGGCTACACGTTTAGACGTACACACCACACCAAATCTTTTCGAGTTACAATGTGTTGTTTAGGAGATACAAGCTAATTTTGTACGATGCGTTATTTCTTCTCATAAAGTTTTTCCAATAAGTATTTGTCTTTACTCTGCAACACTGTATTTCCTTATAACGTGGTATTCTTACATATTTTTTCGAGAGAAAACTCTCCTGTGCGTTCTCATTTGAGGCTACACGCTGAGACATACACGCAACAGCAAAGCTTTTCGAGTTACAACGTGTTGTTTAGGAAGAACAAGATAATTTCTCACGATGCGGGATTTCCTTAAAACGTGGTTTTCTGACAAATTTTGACGAAAGAAAATTCTCCTGTGGGTTCTCTTTTGAGGCTAAACGTTTAGACGTACACGCCACACCAAATCTTTTTGAGTTGCAACTTTTTGTTTAGGAGATACAAGCTAATTTTTTTACAATGAATTATTTCTTCTCGTAAAGTTTAAGTGTTTCCAATACGTATGTATTTGCCTCTACTCTGCAACACTGTATTTCCTTATAACGTGGTATTCTTACATATTCTTTCGAGAGAAAAGTCTCCTGTGCGTTCTTTTTGGAGGCTACACACTTAGACATTCACGCAACACGAAAGTTTTCGAGGTACAACGTGTTGTTTAGGAAAAACAAGATAATTTCGCATGATGCGGGATTTCCTTAAAATGTGGTTTTCTGACAAATTTGACGAAAGAAAATTCTCCTGTGGGTTCTCTTTTGAGGATTCACGTTTAGACGTACACGCCACACCAAATCCTTTTGTGTTCTAACGTGTTGTTTAGGATATACAAGCTAATTTTGTACTATGTGTTATTTCTTCTCGTAAAGCTTAAGTGTTTCCAATATGTATGTATTTGTCTTTACTCTGCAACACTGTATTTCCTTATAACGTAGTATTCCTACTTTTCTTTCGGGAGAAAACTCTCCCGTGCGTTCTCTTTTGAGGCTACATGTTTAGACGTACACGCCACACCAAATCTTTTTGAGTTGCAACTTGTTGTTTAGGAGATACAAGCTAATTTTTTTACAATGAATTATTTCTTCTCATAGAGTTTAAGTGTTTCCAATACGTATGTATTTGCCTCTACTCTGCAACACTGTATTTCCTTATAAGGTGGTATTCTTACATATTCTTTCGAGAGAAAACTCTCCTGTGCGTTCTTTTTGGAGGCTACACACTTAGACATTCATGCAACACGAAAGCTTTTCGAGGTACAACTGTTGTTTAGGAAAAACAAGATAATTTCGCATGATGCGGGATTTCCTTAAAACGTTCTTTTCTGACAAATTTGACGAAAGAAAATTCTCCTGTGGGTTCTCTTTTGAGGATTCACGTTTAGACGTACACGCCACACCAAATCCTTTTGAGTTCTAACGTGTTGTTTAGGATATACAAGCTAATTTTGTACTATGTGTTATTTCTTCTCGTAAAGCTTAAGCGTTTCCAATATGTATGTATTTGTCTTTACTCTGCAACACTGTATTTCCTTATAACGTAGTATTACTACTTTTCTTTCGGGAGAAAACTCTCCCGTGCGTTCTCTTTTGAGGCTACACGTTTAGATGTACACGCCACACCAAATCTTTTTGAGTTACAACTTGTTGTTTATGAGATACAAGCTAATTTTTTAACGATGAATTATTTCTTCTCGTAAAGTTTAAGTGTTTCCAATATGTATATATTTGCCTCTACTCTGCAACACTGTATTTCCTTATAACGTGGTATTCTTACATATTCTTTCGAGAGAAAACTCTCCTGTGCGTTCTCTTTTGAGGCTACACGCTTAGACATACACGCACCACCAAAGCTTTTCGAGTTACATGTTGTTTAGGAAAAACAAGATAATTTCGCACGATGCGGTATTTCCTTAAAACGTGGTTTTCTGACAAATTTTGACGAAAGAAAACTCTCCTGTGGGTTCTCTTTTGAGGCTACACCTTTAGACATACACGCCACACCAAATCTTGTCGAGTTACAACGTGTTGTTTAGGAGATACAAGCTAATTTTGCATGATGCGTTATTTCTTCTCCTAAAGTGTTTCCAATAAGTACATATTTGTCTAAATTCTGCAACACTGTATTTCCTTATAACGTGGTATTCTTACATATTCTTTCGAGAGAAAACTATCCTGTGCATTCTCTTTGGAGGCTACACGCTTAGACATACACGCACCACCAAAGATTTTCGAGTTACAACGTGTTGATTAGGAAAAACAAGATAATTTCCCACGATGAGGGATTTCCTAAAAACGTGGTTTTCTAACAAATTTTGACGAAAGAAAACTCTCCTGTGGGTTCTCTTTTGAGGCTACACTTTTAGACGTACACGCCACACCAAATCTTTTCGAGTTACAACGTGTTGTTTAGGACATACAAGCTAGTTTTGCAAGATGCGTTATTTCTCTCATAAAGTGCTCCCATTACTTACGTATTTTCTTTACTCTGCCACACTGTATTTCCTTATAACGTGGTATTCTTACATATTCTTTCGAGAGAAAACTCTCCTGTGCGTTCTCTTTGGAGGCTACACGCTTAGACATTCACGCAACACCAAAGCTATTCGAGTTACAACGTGTTGTTTAGGAAAAACAAGATAATTTCGCATGCTGCGGGATTCCCTTAAAACGTGGTTTTCTGAAAAGTGTTGACAAAAGAAAATTCTCCTGTGGGTTCTCTTTTGAGGCTACACGTTTAGATGTACACGCCACACCAAATCCTATCGATTTATAACCTGTTGTTTAGGATATAGAAGCTAATTTTGTACTATGTGTTATTTCTTCTCGTAAAGCTTAACTGTTTCCAATAAGTATGTATTTGTCTTTACTCTGCAACACTGTATTTCCTTATAACGTGGTATTCCTACATATTCTTTCGGGAGAAAACTCCCCTGTGCGTTCTCTTTTGAGGCTACACGTTTAGACGTACACGCCACACCAAATCTTTTTGAGTTACAACTTGTTGTTTAGGAGATACAAGGTAATTTTTTTACGATGAATTATTTCTTCTCGTAAAGTTTAAGTGTTTCCAATACGTATGTACTTGCCTCTACTCTGCCACACTGTATTTCCTTATAACATGATATTCTTACATATTCTTTCGAGAGAAAACTCTCCTGTGCGTTCTCTTTGGAGGCTACACGCTTAGACATTCACCCAACACCAAAGCTTTTCGAGTTACAACGTGTTGTTTAGGAAAAACAAGATAATTTCGCATGATGCGGGATTTCCTTAAAACGTGGTTTTCTGACAAATTTTGACGAAAGAAAATTCTCCTGTGGGTTCTCTTTTGAGGCTACACGTTTAGTCGTACACGCCACACCAAATCCTTTCGAGTTATAACGTGTTGTTTAGGATATACAAGCTAATTTTATACTATGTGTTATTTCTTCTCGTAAAGCTTAAGTGTTTCCAATAAGTATGTATTTGTCTTTACTCTGCAACACTGTATTTCCTTATAACGTGGTATTCCTACATATTCTTTCGGAAGAAAACTCTCCTGTGCGTTCTCTCTTGAGGCTCCACGCTTAGACATACACGCACCACCAAAGCATTTCGAGTTACAACATGTTGTTTAGGATAAACAAGATAATTTCGCACGATGCGGTATTTCCTTAAAACGTGGTTTTCTGACAAATTTTGACGAAAGAAAACTCTCCTGTGGGTTCTCTTTTGAGGCTACACGTTTAGACATACATGCCACACCAAATCTTGTCGAGTTACAACGTGTTGTTTAGGAGATACAAGCTAATTTTACATGATGCGTTATTTCTTCTCCTAAAGTGTTTCCAATAAGTACATATTTGTCTATACTCTGCAACACTGTATTTCCTTATAACGTGGTATTCTTACATATTCTTTCGAGAGAAAACTATCCTGTGCGTTCTCTTTGGAGGCTACACGCTTAGACATACACGCACCACCAAAACTTTTCGAGTTACAACGTGTTGATTAGGAAAAACAAGATAATTTCGCACGATGCGGGATTTCCTTAAAACGTGGTTTTCTGACAAATTTTGACGTAAGAAAATTCTCCTGTGGGTTCTCTTTTGAGGCTACACGTTTAGATGTACACACCACACCAAATATTTTTGAGTTACCACGTGTTGTTTCGGAGATACAAGCTAATTTAGTACCATGCGTTATTTCTTCTCTTAATGTGTTTCCCAAACGTATGTATTTGTCTTTACTCTGCAGCAATATGTTTCCTTATAACATGGTATTCTTACATATTCTTTCGAGAGAAAACTCTCCTGTGCATTCTCTTTTGAGGCTACATGCTTAGACATACACGCAACACCAAATCCTTTCGAGTTATAACGTGTTGTTTAGGATATATAAGCTAATTTTGTACTATGTTTTCTTTCTTCTCGTAAAGTTTAAGTGTTTCCAATAAGTATTTATTTGTCTTTACTCTGCAACACTGTATTTCCTTATAAAGTGGTATTCCTACATATTCTTTCGGGAGAAAACTCTCCTGTGCGTTCTCTTTTGAGGCTACACGCTTAGACATATACGCAACACCAAAGCTTTTCGAGTTACAACATGTTGTTTAGGAAAAACAAGATAATTTCGCAGGATGCAGGATTTCCTTAAAACGTGGTTTTCTGACAAATTTTGACAAAAGAAAACTCTCCTGTGGGTTCTCCTTTGAGGCTACACGTTTAGTCGTTCACGCCACACCAAATCTTTTCGAGTTACAACGTGTTGTTTAGGAGATACAAGCTAAGTTTGCATGATGCGTTATTTCTTTTCGTAAAGTGTTTCCAATAAGTACATATTTGTCTATACTCTGCAACACTGTATTTCCTTATAACGTGGTATTCTTACATATTCTTTCGAGAGAAAACTATCCCTTGGGTTCTCTTTGGAGGCTACACGCTTAGACATACACGCACCACCAAAGCTTTTCGAGTTACAACGTGTTGATTAGGAAAAACAAGATAATTTCCCACGATGCGGGATTTCCTTAAAAAGTGGTTTTCTGACAAATTTTGACGTAAGAAAATTCTCCTGTGGGTTCTCTTTTGAGGCTACACATTTAGACGTGCACGCCACACCAAATCTTTTTGAGTTACCACGTGTTGTTTAGGAGATACAAGCAAATTTTGTACCATGCATTATTTCTTCTCATAATATGTTTCCAATACGTATGTATTTGTCTTTACTCTGCAGCAATATATTTCCTTATAACGTGGTATTCTTACATATTCTTTCGAGAGAAAACTCTCCTGTGCATTCTCTTTTGAGGCTACACGCTTACACGTACACCCAACACCAAAGCTTTTCGAGTTACAATGTTTTGTTTATGAAAAACAAGATAATTGCGCACAATGCGGAATTTCCTTCAAACGTGGTTTTCTGACAAATTTTGACGAAAGAAAATTCTCCTGTGGGTTCTCTTTTGAGGCTACATGTTTAGACGTACACGCCACACCAAATCTTTTCGAGTTACAACGTGTTGTTTAGGAGATACAAGCTAATTTTGTACGATGCGTTATTTCTTCTCCTAAAGTGTTTCCAATATGTACGTATTTGTCTTTACTCTACAACACTGTATTTCCTTATAACATGGTATTCGTACATATTCTTTCGAGAGAAAACTCTCCTGTGCATTCTCTTTTGAGGCTACACGCTTAGACATACACGCAACACCAAAGCATTTCGAGTTAGAACGTGTTGTTTAGGAAAAACAAGATAATTTCTCATGATGCGGGAATTCCTTAAAACGTGGTTTTCTGACAAATTTTGAGGAAAGAAAATTCTCCTGTGGGTTTTCATTTGAGGCTAAATGTTTAGACGTACACGCCACACCAAATGTTTTCGAGTTACAACGTGTTCTTTAGGAGATACAAGCTAATTTTTTACGATGCTTTATATTTTCTTGTAAAGTTTAAGTGTTTCCAAAAGGAACGTATTTATCTTTAATTTGCCACAATGTATTTCCTTATAACGTGGTATTCTTACATACTCGTTCGAGAGAAATCTCTCCTGTGCGTTCTCTTTTGAGGCTACATGTTTAGACATACACGCAAACCCAAAGATTTTCGAGTTACAATGTGTTGTTTAGGAAAAACAAGATAGTTTCGCATGATGCGGGATTTCCTTAATAAGTGGTTTACTGACAAATTTTGAAGAAAGAAAATTCTCCTGTGGGTTCTCTTTTGAGGCTACACGTTTAGACGTACATGCCACACCAAATCTTTTCGAGTTACAACGTGTTGTTTAGGAGATACAAACTAATCTTTTACGATGCGTTATTTCTTCTCATAGAGTGTTTCAAATACATATGTATTTGTCTTTACTCTGCAAAACTGTATTTCCTTATAATGTGGTATTCTTACATGTTCTTTCGAGAGAAAACTCTCCTGTGCGTTCTCTTTTGAGGCTACACGCTTAGACATACAGGCAACATCAAAACTTTTCGAGTTACAACGTGTTGTTTAGGAAAAACAAGATAATTTCGCACGATGAGTGATTTCCTTAAAACATGGATTTCTGACAAATTTTAACAAACAAAAATTCTCCTGTGGGTTCTCTTTTGAGGCTACACGTTTAGACGTACACGCCACACCAAAACTTTTCAAGTTACAATGTGTTTGTTTAGGAGATCAAGCTAATTTTGTATGATGCGTTATTTCTTCTCGTAAAGTGTTTCCAATACGTACGTATTTGCCTTTAGTCTGCAACACTGTATTTCCGTATAACGTGTTATTCTTACATATTCTTTCGAGAGAAAACTCTCCTGTGCGTCCACTTTTGAGGCTACACGCTTAGACATACACGCAACACCAAAGTTTTTCGCATTACAACGTGTTGTTTAGGAAAAACAAGATAATTTCGCACGATGAGGGATTTCCTTAATACGTGGTTTTCTGACAAATTTTGACAAAAGAAATTTCTCCTATTGGTTCTCTTTTGAGACTACACGTTTAGACGTACAGGTCACACCAAATCTTTTTAAGTTTCAACGTGTTGTTTAGGAGATACAGGCTAATTTGGTACGATGCGTTATTTCTTCTCATAAAGTTTTCCAATAAGTAAGTATTTGTCTTTACTCTGCAACACTGTATTTCCTTATAAGGTGGTATTCTTACATATTTTTTAGAGAGAAAACTCTCCTGTGCATTCTCATATGAGGCTACACGCTGAAACATACATGCAACACCAAAGCTTTTCGAGTTACAACGTGTTGTTTAGGAAGAACAAGATAATTTCTCACGATGCTGGATCTCCTTAAAACGTGGTTTTCTGACGAATTTTGACGAAAGAAAATTCTCCTGTGGGTTCTCTTTTGAGGCTAAACATTTAGACGTACACGCCACACCAAATCTTTTTGAGTTACAACTTGTTGTTTAGGAGATACAAGCTAATTTTTTAACGATGAATTATTTCTTCTCGTAAAGTTTAAGTGTTTCCAATATGTATATATTTGCCTCTACTCTGCAAGACTGTATTTCCTTATAACGTGGTATTCTTACATATTCTTTCGAGAGAAAACTCTCCTGTGCATTCTCTTTGGAGGCTACATACTTAGACATTCACGCAACAACAAAGCTTTCGAGTTACAACGTGTTGTTTAGGAAAAACAAGATAATTTCGCATGATGCGGGATTTCCTTAAAACGTGGTTTTCTGACAAATTTTGACGAAAGAAAATTCTCCTGTGGGTTCTGTTTTGAGGCTTCACGTTTAGACGTACACGCCACACCAAATCCTTTCGAGTTCTAATGTGTTGTTTAGGATATACAAGCTAATTTTGTACTATGTGTTATTTCTTCTCGTAAAGTTTAAGTGTTTCCAATAAGAATGTATTTGTCTTTACTCTACAACACTGTATTTCCTTATAACGTAGTATTCCTACATATTCTTTCGGGAGAAAACTCTCCTGTGCGTTCTCTTTTGAGGCTACACGTTTAGACGTACACGCCACACCAAAACTTTTTGAGTTACAGCTTGTTGTTTAGAAGATACGAGCTAATTTTTTAACGATGAATTATTTCTTCTCGTAAAGTTTAAGTGTTTCCAATATGTATATATTTGCCTCTACTCTGCAACACTGTATTTCCTTATAACGTGGTATTCTTACATATTCTTTCGAGAGAAAACTCTCCTGTGCGTTCTCTTTGGAGGCTACACGCTTAGACATTCACGCAACACCAAAGCTTTTCGAGCTACAATGTGTGTTGATTAGGAAAAACAAGATAATTTCGCACGATGCAGGATTTCCTTAAAACGTGGTTTTCTGACAAATTTTGATGTAAGAAAATTCTCCTGTGGGTTCTCTTTTGAGGCTACACGTTTAGATGTACACACCACACCAAATCTTTTTGAGTATACACGTGTTGTTTCGGAGATACAAGCTAATTTTGTACCATGAGTTATTTCTTCTCATAATGTGTTTCCAAAACGTATGTATTTGTCTTTACTCTGCAGCAATATATTTCCTTATAACGTGGTATTCTTACATATTCTTTCAAGAGAAAACTCTCCTGTGCATTCTCTTTTGAGGCTACACGCTTAGGCATACAAGCAACACCAAAGATTTTCTAGTTTCAACGTGTTGTTTAGGAACAACAAGATAATTTCGCATGATGCGGGATTTCCTTAAAACGTGGTTTTCTGACAAATTTTGAGGAAAGAAAACTCTCCTGTGGGTTCTCTTTTGAGGCTACACTTTTAGACGTACACGCCACACCAAATCTTTTCGAGTTACAACGTGTTGTTTAGGACATACAAGCTAATTTTGCAAGATGCGTTATTTCTCTCATAAAGTGCTTCCATTACATATGTATTTGTCTTTACTCTGCCACACTGTATTTCCTTATACCGTGGTATTCTTACATATTCTTTCGAGAGAAAACTCTCCTGTGCGTTCTCTTTTGGGGCTACATGCTTACAGATACACCCAACACCAAAGCTTTTCAAGTTAAAACGTGTTGTTTAGGAACAACTAGATAATTTCTCACGAAGCGGGATTTCCTTAAAATGTGGTTTTCTGAAAAATTTTGACGAAAGAAAATTCTCCTGTGGGTTCTCTTTTGAGGCTACACGTTTAGACGTACACGCCACACCAAATCCTTTCGAGTTACAATGTGTTGTTTAGGAGATACAAGCTAATTTTTTACGATGCTTTTTTTCATCTCTTAAAGTTTATGGGTTTCCAATACATACATATTTGTCTTTACTCAGCAACACTGTATTTCCTTATAACGTGGTATTCTTACATATCCTTTCAAGAGAAAACTCTCCTGTGCGTTCTTTTTTGAGGCTACATGCTTTGATATACACGCAACACCAAAGTTTTTCGCGTTACAACATGTTGTTTAGGAAAAAACAAGATAATTTCGCACGATGAGGGATTTCCTTAATACGTGGTTTTCTGACAAATTTTGACCAAAGAAAATTCTCCTATGGGTTCTCTTTTGAGACTACACGTTTAGATGTACAGGCCACACCAAATCTTTTTAAGTTACAACGTGTTGTTTAGGAAATACAAGCTAATTTTGTACGATGCGTTATTTCTTCTCGTAAAGTTTTTCCAATAAATAAGTATTTGTCTTTACTCTGCAAAACTGTATTTCCTTATAACGTAATATTCTTAAATATTTTTGAGAGAAAACTCTCCTGTGCATTCTCATTTGAGGCTACACGCTTAGACATACACGCAACAGCAAAGCATTTCGAGTTACAACGTGTTGTTTAGGAAGAACAAGATAATTTCTCACGATGCAGGATTTCCTTAAAACGTGGTTTTCTGACAAATTTTGACGAAAGAAAATTCTCCTGTGGGTTATCTTTTGAGGCTACACGTTTAGACGTACACGCCACACCAAATCTTTTCGAGATACAACGTGTTGTTTAGGAGATACAAGCTAATTTTGCATGATGCGTTATTTCTTCTCGTAAAGTGTTTCCAATAAGTACATATTTGTCTATACTCTGCAACACTGTATTTCCTTATATCGTGGTATTCCTACATATTCTTTCGAGAGAAAACTACCCTGTGCGTTCTCTTTGGAGGCTACACGCTTAGACATACATGCAACAACAAAGCTTTTCGAGTTACAACGTGTAGATTAGGAAAAACAGGATAATTTCTCACGATGCGGGATTTCCTTAAAATGTGGTTTTCTGACAAATTTTGACGTAAGAAAATTCTCCTGTGGGTTCTCATTTGAGGCTACACATTCAGACGTACACGCCACACCAAATCTTTTTGAGTTACCACGTGTTGTTTAGGAGATACAAGCTAATTTTGTACCATGCGTTATTTTTTCTCATAATATGTTTCCAATACGTATGTATTTGTCTTTACTCTGCAGCAATATATTACCTTATAACGTGGTATTCTTACATATTCTTTCGAGAGAAAGCTCTCCTGTGCATTCTCTTTTGAGGCTACACGCTTACACATACACCCAACACCAAAGCTTTTTGAGTTACAATGTTTTGTTTATGTAAAACAAGATAATTGCGCACAATGCGGGATTTCCTTAAAACGTGGTTTTCTGACAAATTTTGACGAAAGAAAATTCTCCTGTGGGTTCTCCTTTGAGGCTACATGTTTAGACGTACACGCCACACCAAATCTTTTCGAGTTACAACGTGTTGTTTAGGAGATACAAGCTAATTTTGTACGATGCATTATTTCTTCTCCTAAAGTGTTTCCAATACTTACATATTTGTCTTTACTCTACAACACTGTATTTCCTTATAACATGGTATTCGTACATATTCTTTCGAGAGAAAACTCTCCTGTGCATTCTCTTTTGAGGCTACACGCTTAGACATACACGCAACACCAAAGCATTTCGAGTTAGAACGTGTTGTTTAGGAGAAACAAGATAATTTCGCACGATGCGGGAATTCCTTAAAACGTGGTTTTCTGACAAATTTTGAGGAAAGAAAATTCTCCTGTGGGTTTTCATTTGAGGCTAAACGTTTAGACGTACACGCCACACCAAATGTTTTCGAGTTACAACGTGTTGGTTAGGAGATACAAGCTAATTTTTTACGATGCTTTATATCTTCTTGTAAAGTTTAAGTGTTTCCAAAAGGAACTAATTTATTTTTAATTTGTCACAATGTATTTCCTTATAACGTGGTATTTTTACATACTCGTTCGAGAGAAAGCTCTCCGGTGCTTTCTCTTTTGAGGCTACATGCTTAGACATACACGCAACACCAAAGATTTTCGAGTTACAATGTGTTGTTTAGGAAAAACAAGATAGTTTCGCACGATGCGGGATTTCCTTAATAAGTGGTTTTCTGACAAATTTTGACGAAAGAAAATTCTCCTGTGGGTTCTCTTTTGAGGCTACACATTTAGACGTACATGCCACACCAAATCTTTTCGAGTTACAACGTGTTGTTTAGGAGATACAAACTAATTTTTTACGATGCGTTATTTCTTCTCATAAAGTGTTTCAAATACATACGTATTTGTCTTTACTCTGCAAAACTGTATTTCCTTATAATGTTGTATTCTTACATGTTCTTTCGAGAGAAAACTCTTCTGTGCATTCTCTTTTGAGGCTACACGCTTAGACATTCACACAACACCAAAGCTTTTCGAGGTACAACGTGTTGTTTAGGAAAAACAAGATAATTTAACATGATGCGGGATTTCCATAAAACATGGTTTTCTGACAAATTTGGCGAAAGAAAATTCTCCTGTGGATTCTCTTTTGAGGCTACACGTTTATACGTACATGCCAAACCAAATCTTTTTGAGTTACAACGTGTTGTTTAGGAGATACAAGCTAATTTTTTATGATGCGTTATTTCTTCTCGTAAAGTTTTTCCAATAAATAAGTATTTGTCTTTACTCTGCAAAACTGTATTTCCTTATAACATGGTATCTTACATATTCTTTCGAGAGAAAACTATCCTGTGCGTTCTCTTTGGAGGCTACACGCTTAGACATACACTCAAGACCAAAGCTTTTCAAGTTACAACGTGTTGATTAGGAAAAACAAGATAATTTCGCACGATGCGGGATTTCCTTAAAATGTGGTTTTCTGACAAATTTTGATGTAAGAAAATTCTCCTGTGGGTTCTCTTTTGAGGCTACACATTTAGACGTACACGCCACACCAAATCTTTTTGAGTTACCACGTGTTGTTTAGGAGATACAAGCTAATTTTGTACCATGCATTATTTCTTCTCATAATATGTTTCCAATACGTATGTATTTGCCTCTACTCTGCAGAAATGTATTTCCTTATAACGTGGTATTCTTGCATATTCTTTCGAGAGAAAACTCTCCTGTGCATTCTCTTTTGAGGCCACACACTTGCACATACACCCAACACCAAAGCATTTAGAGTTACAATGTTTTGTTTATGAAAAACAAGATAATTGCTCACAATGCGGGATTTCCTTAAAACGTGGATTTCTGACAAATTTTGATGAAAGAAAATTCTCCTGTGGGTTCTCTTTTGAGGCTACATGTTTAGACGTACACGCCACAACAAATCTTTTCGAGTTACAACGTGTTGTGTAGGAGATACAAGCTCATTTTGTACGATGATTTATTTCATCTCGTAAAGTTTATGGGTTTCCAATACATACGTATTTGTCTTTATTCTGCAACACTGTATTTCCTTATAACGTGGTATCCTTACAAATTCTATCAAGAAAAAACTCTCCTGTGCATTCTCTTTTGAGGCTACACGCTTAGACATACACGCAACACCAAAGCTTTCGAGTTACAACGTGTTGTTTAGGAAAAACAAGATAATTTCGCACGATGCGGGATTTACTTAAAACGTGGTTTCTGAAAAATTTTGACGAAAGAAAATTCTCCTGTGGGTTCTCTTTTGAGGCTACACGTTTAGACGTACACGCCACACCAAATCTTTTCGAGTTACAACGTGTTGTTTAGGAGATACAAGCTAATTTTGTACGATGCGTTATTTCTTCTAGTAAAGTGTTTCCAATACGTACGTATTTGGCTTTAGTCTGCAACACTGTATTTCCTTATAACGTGGTATTCTTACATATTCTTTCGAGAAAAAACTCTCCTGTGCATCCTTTTTTGAGGCTACACGCTTAGACATACACGCAACACCAAAGCTTTTCGCGTTACAACGTGTTGTTTAGGAAAAACCAGATAATTTCGCACAATGAGGGATTTCCTTAATACGTGGTTTTCTGACATATTTTGACCAAAGAAAATTCTCCTATGGGTTCTCTTTTGAGACTACACGTTTAGACGTACAGGCCAGTCCAAATCTTTTTTAAGTTACAACGTGTTGTTTAGGCGATACAAGCTAATTTTGTACGATGCGTTATTTCTTCTTGTAAAGTTTTTCCAATAAATAAGTATTTGTCTTTACTCTGCAACACTGTATTTCCTTATAACGTGTCATTCTTACATATTCGTTCGAGAAAAAACTCTCCTCTGCCTTCTCTTTTGGGGCTACATGCTTAGACATACACCCAACACCAAAGCTTTTCGAGTTAAAACGTGTTGTTTAGGAAGTTCTAGATAATTTCTCACGATGCGTGATTTCCTTAAAACGTGGTTTTCTGACAAAATTTGATGAAAGAAAATTGTCCTATGTGTTCTCTTTTGAGGCTAAACGTTTAGACGTACACACCACACCAAATCTTTTCGAGTTACAACGTGTTGTTTAGGAGATACTAGCTAATTTTTTACGATGCTTTATTTCATCTCGTAAAGTTTATGGGTTTCCAATACATACGTATTTGTCTTTACTCTGCAACACTGTATTCCCTTATAACGTGGTATTCTTACATATTCTTTCGAGAGAAAACTCTCCTGTGTGTTCTCTTTTGAGGCTACACGCTTAGACATACACGCAACACCAAAGCTTTTCGAGTTACAATGTGTTGTTTAGGAAAAACAACATAATTTCGCACGATGCGGGATTTCCTTAAAACGTGGATTTCTGAAAATTTTTGACGAAAGAAAATTGTCCTGTGTGTTCTCTTTTGAGGCTACACGTTTAGACGTACACGCCACACCAAATCCTTTCGAGTTACAACGTGTTGTTTAGGAGATACAAGCTAATTTTCTACGATGCGTTATTTCTTCTCGTAACGTGTTTCCAATACGTACATATTTGCCTTTAGTCTGCAACACTGTATTTCCTTATAACGTGGTATTCTTACATATTCTTTCGAGAGAAAACTCTCCTGTGTGTTCCCCTTTGAGGCTACACGCTTAGACATACAGGCAACACCAAAGCTTTTCGCGTTACAACGTGTTGATTAGGAAAAACAATATAATTTCGCGCGATGCGGGATTTCCTTAATAAGTGGTTTTCTGACAAATTTTGACCAAGGAAAATTCTCCTATGGGTTCTCTTTTGAGGCTACACGTTTAGACGTACAGGCCACACCTAATCTTTTTAAGGTACAACGTGTTGTTTAGGAGATACAAGCTAATTTTGTACGATAGGTTATTTCTTCTCGGAAAGTATTTCTAATAAGTAAAAATATGTCTTTACTCTGCAACACTGTATTTCCTTATAACGTGGTATTCTTACATATTCTTTCGAGAGAAAACTCTCCTGTGCGTTCTCATTTGAGGCTACACGCTTAGACATACACGCAACACCAAAGTTTTTCGAGTTACAATGTGTTGTTTAGGAAGAACAAGATAATTTCCCACGATGCGGGATTTCCTTAAAACGTGGTTTTCTGACAAATTTTGATGAAAGAAAATTCTCCTGTGGGTTCTCTATTAAGGCTACACGTTTAGACGTACACACCACACCAAATCTTTTTGAGTTACAACGTGTTGTTTAGGAGATACAAGCTAATTTTTTTTATGATGCCTTATTTCTTCTCGTAAAGTTTAAGTGTTTCCAATACGTATGAATTTGCCTTTACTCTGCAACACTGTATTTCCTTATTACGTGGTATTCTTACATATTCTTTCGACAGTAAACTCTCCTGTGCGTTCTCTTTGGAGGCTACACGCCTAGACATACACGCCTAGACATACACGCAACACCAAAGCTTTTCGAGTTACAACGTGTTGTTTAGGAAAAACAAGATAATTTCGCATGATGCGGGATTTCCTTAAAACGTGGTTTTCTGACAAATTTTGAAGAAAGAAAATTCTCCTGTGGGTTCTCTTTTGAGGGTACACGTTTAGACATACACGCCACACCAAATCCTTTCGAGTTATAACGTGTTGTTTAGGAGATACAAATTAATTTTTTACTATGTGTTATTTCTTCTCGTAAAGTTTAAGTGTTTCCAATAAGTATGTATTTGTCTTTACTCTGCAACACTATATTTCCTTATAACGTGGTATTCTTACATATTCTTTCGGGAGAAAACTCTCCTGTGCGTTCTCTTTTGAGGCTACACGCTTAGAAATACACGCAACACCAAAGCTTTTCGAGTTACAATGTGTTGTTTAGGAAAAACAAGATATTTTCGCACGATGCAGGATTTCCGTAAAACGTGGTTTTTGACAAATTTTGACCAAAGAAAACTCTCCTGTGGATTCTCTTTTGAGGCTACACGTTTAGACGTACACACCACACCAAATCTTTTCCAGTTACAACGTGTTGTTTAGGAGATACAAGCTAATTTTGCATGATGCTTTATTTCTTCTCGTAAAGTGTTTCCATTAAGTATGTATTTGTCTATACTCTGCAACACTGTATTTCCTTATAACGTGGTATTCTTACATATTCTTTCGAGAGAAAACTCTCCTGGGCATTCCCCTTTGAGGCTACGCACTTAGACATACACGCAACACCAAAGCTTTTCGAGTTACAACGTGTTGTTTAGGAAAAACAAGATAATTACGCACGATGCGGGATTTCCTTAATAAGTGGTTTTCTGACAAATTTAGACCAAGGAAAATTCCTCTATGGGTTCTCTTTTGAGGCTACTCGTTTAGACGTACAGGCCACACCAAATCTTTTTAAGTTACAACGTGTTGTTTAGGAGATACAAGCTAATTTTGTACGATGCGTTATTTCTTCTCCTAAAGTTTTTCCAATAAGTAAGTATATGTCTTTATTCTACAACGTGGTATTCTTACATATTCTTTCAAGAGAAAACTCTCCTGTGCGTTCTCATTTGAGGCTACACGCTTAGACATATACGCAACACCAACGCTTTTCGAGTTACAACGTGTTGTTTAGGAAGAACAAGATAATTTCGCATGATGCGGGATTTATGGGTTTCCAATACATACGTATTTGTCTTTATTCTGCAACACTGTATTTCCTTATAACGTGGTATCCTTACAAATTCTATCGAGAAAAAACTCTCCTGTGCGTTCTCTTTTGAGGCTACACGCTTAAACATACAAGCAACACCAAAGCTTTTCGAGTTACAACGTGTTGTTTAGGATTTCCTTAAAGCGGGATTTCCTTAAAACGTGGTTTTCTGAAAAATTTTGACGAAAGAAAATTCTCCTGTGGGTTCTCTTTTGAGGCTACACGTTTAGACGTACAGGCCACACCAAATCTTTTCGAGTTACAACGTGTTGTTTAGGAGATACAAGCTAATTTTGTACGTTGCGTTATTTCTTCTCGTAAAGTGTTTCCAATACGTATGTATTTGCCTTTACTCTGCGACACTGTATTTCCTTATAAAGTGGTATTCTTACATACTCTTTCGAGAGAAAACTCTCCTGTGCGTTCTCTTTTGAGGCTACACGCTTAGACATACACGCAACACCAAAGCTTTTCGAGTTAAAACGTGTTGTTTAGGAAAAAGAAGATAATTGCGCATGATGCGGGATTTCCTTAAAACGTGGGTTCTCTTTTGAGGGTACACGTTTAGACGTACAAGCCACACCAAATCCTTTCGAGTTATAACGTGTTGTTTAGGAGATACAAGCTAATTTTTTACTATTTGTTATTCCACGTTATATGGAAAAACAGTGTTGCAGAGTAAAGACAAATATGTACGTATTGGAAACCCTTTACGAGAAGAAATAACACATGGTAAAAAATTAGCTTGTATCTCCTAAACAACACGTTGTAACTCAAAAGGATTTGGTGTGGTGTTTATCTAAAGGTGTAGCCTCAAAAGAGAACCCACAGGAGAATTTTCATTGGTCAAAATTTTTTCAGAAAACCACGTTTTCTGGAAATCCCGCATCGTGCGAAATTATCTTGTTTTTCCTAAACAACACGTTGTAACTCGAAAAGCTTTGGTTTTGCATGTATGTCTAAGCGTGCAGCCTCAAAAGAGAACGCACAGGAGAGTATTCTCTTGAAAGAATATGTAAGAATACCACGTTATAAGGACATACAGTGTTGCACAGTAAAGACAGATACATACATATTGGAAACACTTTATGAGAAGGAATAATACATCATACAAAATTAGCTTGTATTTCCTAAACAACACGGTGTAACGCGAAAAGATTTTGTGTGGCGTGTACGTTGAAACGTGTAGCCTCAAAAGAGAACCCACAGGAGAATTTTCTTTCATCAAAATATGTCGGAAAACCACGTTTTAAGGAAATCCCGCATCGTGCGAAATTATCTTGTTTTTCCTAAACAACACGTTGTAACTCGAAAAGCTTTGGTGTAAACAAAACGTTGTAACTCGAAAATATTTGGTGTTGTGTTTACATCTAAATGCGTAGCCTCAAAAGAGAACCCACAGGAGAATTTTCTTTGGTCAAAATTTTTTCAGAAAACAACGTTTTAAGGAAGTCCTGCATCATGCGAAATTATCTTGTTTTTCCTAAACAACACGTTGTAACTCGAAACGCTTTGGTGTTGCGTGTATGTCTAATCATGTAGCCTCAAAAGAGAATGCACAGTAGAGTATTCTCTCGAAAGAATATGTAAGAATACCACGTTATAAGGAAATACAGTGTTGCAGAGTAAAGACAGATACTTACTTATTGGAAACACTTTACGAGAAGGAATAATACATCGTACAAAATTAGCTTGTATTTCCTAAACAACACGTTGTAACTTGAAGGATTTGGTGTGACGTGTAAGTTGAAACGTGTAGCCTCAAAAGAGAACCCACAGGAGAATTTTCTTTCGTCAAAATTTGTCAGAAAACCACGTTTTAAGGAAATCCCGCATTGTGCGAAATTATCTTGTTTTTCCTAAACAACACATTGTAACTCGAAAGCTTTGGTGTTGCATGTATGTCTAAACGTGTGGCCTCAAAAGATAACGCACAGGAGAGTTTTCTCTCGAAAGAATATATAAGAATACCACGTTATAAGGAAATACAGTGTTGCAGAGTAAAGACAAATAGTATTGGAAACACTTTACGAGAAGAAATAACGCATCGTACAAAATTAGCTTGTATCTCCTAAACAACACGATGTAACTCGAAAAGATTTGGTGTGGCGTGTACGTCTAAACGTGTAGCCTCAAAAGTGAACTTACAGGAGTATTTTCTTTCGTCAAAATTTGTCAGAAAACCACGTTTTATGGAAATCCCGCATCGTAGAAATTATCTTGTTTTTCCTAAACAACACGTTGTAACTCTAAAAGCTTTGGTGCTGCGTGTATGTCTAAGCGTGTAGCCTCAAAAGAGAACGCACAGGAGAGTTTTCTCTCGAAAGAATATGTCAGAATACCGCGTTATAAGGAAATACAGTGTTGCAGAGTAAAGACAAATATGTAAGTATTGGACACAATTTATGAGAAGAAATAACGCATCGTAAAAAATTAGCTTGTATCTCCTAAACAACACGTTGTAACTGGAAAAGATTTGGTGTGACATGTACGTCTAAACATGTACCCTCAAAAGAGAACTCACAGGAGAATTTTCTTTCATCAAAATTTGTCAGAAAACACGTTTTAAGGAAATCTCGCATCGTGCAAAATTATCTTGTTTTTACTAAACAACACGGTGTAACTCGAAAAGCTTTGGTGTTGAGTGTTTGTCTAAGCGTGTAGCCTCAAAAGAGAACGCACAGGAGAGTTTTCTCTCGAAAGAATATGTAAGAATACCACGTTATAAGGAAATACAGTGTTGCAGAGTAAAGACAAATAAGTACATATTGGAAACACTTTAGGAGAAGAAATAACGCATCGTAAAAAATTTGCTTGTATCTCGTAAACAACACGTTGTAACTCGAAAAGATTTGGTGTAGCTCATACGTCTAAACGTGTAGCCTCAAAAGAGAACCCACAGGAAAACTTTCTTTCGTCAAAATTTGTCAGAAAACCACGTTTTAAGGAAATCCCGCATCGTGCAAAATTATCTTGTTTCTCCTAAACAACACGTTGTAACTCGAAAAGCTTTGGTGCTGCATGTATGTCTATGCGTGTAGCCACTTAAGAGAAGGCACAGGAGATTTTTCTCTCGAAAGAACATGTAAGAATACAACGTTATAAGGAAATACAGTGTTGCAGAGTAAAGACAAATACGTACTTATTGGAAACACTTTACGAGAAGAAATAACGCATCGTAAAAAATTAGCTTGTATCTCCTAAACAACACGTGGTAACTCGAAAAGATTTGGTGTGGCATGCACGTCTAAACGTGTAGCCTCAAAAGAGAACCAACAGGAGAATTTTCTTTCGTCAAAATTTGTCAGAACACCACTTTTTACGGAAATCCCGCATCGTGCGAAATTATCTTGTTTTTCATAAACAACACGTTGTAACTCGAAAAGTTTTGGTGTTGCCTGTATGTCTAAGTGTGTAGCCTCAAAAGGGAACGCACAGGATAGTTTTCTTTCGACAGAATATGTAAGAATACCACGTTATAAGGAAATACAGTGTTGCAGAGTAAAGACAAATACGTACGTATTGGAAACACTTTATGAGAAGAAATAACGCAGCGTACAAAATTAGCTTGTATCTCCTAAACAACATGTGGTAACTCGAAAGGATTTGGTGTGGCGTGCACGTCTAAACGTGAAGCCTCAAAAGGGAACCCACAGGAGAATTTTCTTTCGTCAAAATTTGTCAGAAAACCACGTTTTAAGGAAATCCCGCATCGTGCGAAATTATCTTGTTTTTCATAAACAACACGTTGTAACTCGAAAAGCTTTGTTGTTGCCTGTATGTCTAAGTGTGTAGTCTCAAAAGGGAATGCACAGGATAGTTTTCTCTTGAAAGAATATGTAAGAAAACCACGTTTTAAGAAATACAGTGTTGCAGAGTAAAGACAAATATGTACGTATTGGAAACACTTTACGAGAAGAATTAACGCATTGTACAAAATTAGCTTGTATCTCCTAAACAATACGTTGTAATTCGAAAAGATTTGGTGTGGCGTGTACGTCTAAATATGTAGCCTCAAAAGAGAACACACAGGAGAATTTTCTTTCGTCAAAATTTGTCAGAATCCACGTATTAAGGAAATCCCGCATTGTGCGAAATTATCTTGTTTTTCCTGCACAACACTTCGTAACTCGAAAAGCTTTGGTGTTGCGTGTATGTCTAAACGAGTGGCCTCAAAAGAGAATGCACAGGAGAGATTTCTCTCGAAAGAATATATAAGAATACCACGTTATAAGGAAATACAGTGTTGCAGAGTAAAGACAAATACTTAGGTATTGGAAACACTTTACGAGAAGTAATAACGCATCGTACAAAATTAGCTTGTATCTCCTAAACAACACGATGTAACTCGAAAAGATTTGGTGTGGCGTGTACGTCTAAACGTGTAGCCTCAAAAGAGAACACACAGGAGAATTTTCTTTCGTCAAAATTTTTCAGAAAACCACGTTTTAAGCTAATCCCGCATCGTGCAAAATCATCTCCTTTTTCCTAAACAACATGTTGTAACTCGAAAAGCTTTGGTGTTGCGTGTATGTGTAAGGATGGAGCCTCAAAAGAGAAGGCACAGGAGAGTTTTCCCTGCGTGTGGCCTCAAAAGAGAACGCACAGTAGAGTTTTCTCTCGAAAGAATATGTAAGGATACCACATTACAAGGAAATACAGTGTTGCAGAGTAAAGACTAATACATATGTATTGGAAACACTTTATGAGAGAAATAACGCATCTTGCAAAATTAGCTTGTATGTCCTAAACAACACGTTGGAACTCGAAAAGATTTGGTGTGGCATGTACGTCTAAACGTGTAGCCTCAAAAGAGTACCCACAGGAGAGTTTTATTTCTTCAAAATTTGTCAGAAAACCACGTTTTAAGGAAATCCCGCATCGTGCGAAATTATGTTGTTTTTCCTAAATAACACGTTGTAACTCGAAAAGCTTTGGTGTTGTGTGTATATCTAAGCACGTAGCCTCAAAGGAGAATGCACAGGAGAGTTTTCTCTCGAAAGAATATGCAAGAATACCACGTTATAAGGAAATACAGTGTTGCAGAGTAAAGGCAAATATTTACGTAATGGAAACACTTAAACTTTATGAGAAGAAATAACGCTTCGTAAAAAAATTAGCTTGTATCTCCTAAACAACACGATGTAACTCGAAAAGATTTGATGTGGTGTGTACGTCTAAATGTGTAGCCTCCAAAGAGAACCCACAGGAGTATTTTCTTTCGTCAAAATTTGTCAGAAAACCACGTTTTAAGGAAATCCCGCATCGTGCTAAATTATCTTGTTTTTCCTAAACAACACATTGTAACTCGAAAAGCTTTGGTGTTGCGTGTATGTCAAAGCATGTAGCCTCAAAAGAGAACGCACAGGAGAGTTTTCTCTCGAAAGAATATGTAAGAATACCACGTTATAAGGAAATACAGTGTTGCAGAGTAAAGACAAATACGTACTTATTGGAAACACTTAAACTTTACGAGAAGAAATAAGGCATCGTACAAAATTAGTATGTATCTCCTAAACATCACGTTATAACTCGAAAAGATTTGGTGTGGTGTGTACGTCTAAACGTGTAGCCTCAAACGAGAACCCACAGGAGAATTTTCGTTCATCAAAATTTGTCAGAAAACCACGTTTTAAGGAAATCCTGCATCGTGCGAAATTATCTTGTTTTTCCTAAGCAACACGTTGTAACGCGAAAACCTTTGGTGTTGCGTGTATGTCTAAGCGTGTAGCCTCAAAAGAGAATGCAAAGGAGAGTTTTTTTCTCGAAAGAATATATAAGAATACCACGTTATTAGGAAATACAGTGTTGCAGAGTAAAGACAAATACGTATGTATTGGAAACACTTTACGAGAAGAAATAACGCATCGTACAAAATTAGCTTGTATCTCCTAAACAACACGATGTAACTCGAAAAGATTTGGTGTGGCGTGTACGTCTAAACGTGTAGCCTCAAAAGTGAACTTACAGGAGTATTTTCTTTCATCAAAATTTGTCAGAAAACCACGTTTTATGGAAATCCCGCATCGTAGAAATTATCTTGTTTTTCCTAAACAACACGTTGTAACTCTAAAAGCTTTGGTGCTGCGTGTATGTCTAAGCGTGTAGCCTCAAAAGAGAACGCACAGGAGAGTTTTCTCTCGAAAGAATATGTCAGAATACCGCGTTATAAGGAAATACAGTGTTGCAGAGTAAAGACAAATAAGTAAGTATTGGACACAATTTATGAGAAGAAATAACGCATCGTAAAAAATTAGCTTGTATCTCCTAAACAACACGTTGTAACTGGAAAAGATTTGGTGTGACATGTACGTCTAAACATGTACCCTCAAAAGAGAACTCACAGGAGAATTTTCTTTCATCAAAATTTGTCAGAAAACACGTTTTAAGGAAATCTCGCATCGTGCAAAATTATCTTGTTTTTACTAAACAACACGGTGTAACTCGAAAAGCTTTGGTGTTGAGTGTTTGTCTAAGCGTGTAGCCTCAAAAGAGAACGCACAGGAGAGTTTTCTCTCGAAAGAATATGTAAGAATACCACGTTATAAGGAAATACAGTGTTGCAGAGTAAAGACAAATAAGTACATATTGGAAACACTTTAGGAGAAGAAATAACGCATCGTAAAAAATTTGCTTGTATCTCGTAAACAACACGTTGTAACTCGAAAAGATTTGGTGTAGCTCATATGTCTAAACGTGTAGCCTCAAAAGAGAACCCACAGGAGAACTTTCTTTCGTCAAAATTTGTCAGAAAACCACGTTTTAAGGAAATCCCGCATCGTGCAAAATTATCTTGTTTTTCCTAAACAACACGTTGTAACTCGAAAAGCTTTGGTGCTGCATGTATGTCTATGCGTGTAGCCACTTAAGAGAAGGCACAGGAGATTTTTCTCTCGAAAGAACATGTAAGAATACAACGTTATAAGGAAATACAGTGTTGCAGAGTAAAGACAAATACGTACTTATTGGAAACACTTTACGAGAAGAAATAACGCATCGTAAAAAATTAGCTTGTATCTCCTAAACAACACGTGGTAACTCGAAAAGATTTGGTGTGGCATGCACGTCTAAACGTGTAGCCTCAAAAGAGAACCAACAGGAGAATTTTCTTTCGTCAAAATTTGTCAGAACACCACTTTTTACGGAAATCCCGCATCGTGCGAAATTATCTTGTTTTTCATAAACAACACGTTGTAACTCGAAAAGTTTTGGTGTTGCCTGTATGTCTAAGTGTGTAGCCTCAAAAGGGAACGCACAGGATAGTTTTCTTTCGACAGAATATGTAAGAATACCACGTTATAAGGAAATACAGTGTTGCAGAGTAAAGACAAATACGTAAGTATTGGAAACACTTTATGAGAAGAAATAACGCAGCGTACAAAATTAGCTTGTATCTCCTAAACAACATGTGGTAACTCGAAAGGATTTGGTGTGGCGTGCACGTCTAAACGTGAAGCCTCAAAAGGGAACCCACAGGAGAATTTTCTTTCGTCAAAATTTGTCAGAAAACCACGTTTTAAGGAAATCCCGCATCGTGCGAAATTATCTTGTTTTTCATAAACAACACGTTGTAACTCGAAAAGCTTTGTTGTTGCCTGTATGTCTAAGTGTGTAGTCTCAAAAGGGAATGCACAGGATAGTTTTCTCTTGAAAGAATATGTAAGAAAACCACGTTTTAAGAAATACAGTGTTGCAGAGTAAAGACAAATATGTACGTATTGGAAACACTTTACGAGAAGAATTAACGCATTGTACAAAATTAGCTTGTATCTCCTAAACAATACGTTGTAATTCGAAAAGATTTGGTGTGGCGTGTACGTCTAAATATGTAGCCTCAAAAGAGAACACACAGGAGAATTTTCTTTCGTCAAAATTTGTCAGAATCCACGTATTAAGGAAATCCCGCATTGTGCGAAATTATCTTGTTTTTCCTGCACAACACTTCGTAACTCGAAAAGCTTTGGTGTTGCGTGTATGTCTAAACGAGTGGCCTCAAAAGAGAATGCACAGGAGAGATTTCTCTCGAAAGAATATATAAGAATACCACGTTATAAGGAAATACAGTGTTGCAGAGTAAAGACAAATACTTAGGTATTGGAAACACTTTACGAGAAGTAATAACGCATCGTACAAAATTAGCTTGTATCTCCTAAACAACACGATGTAACTCGAAAAGATTTGGTGTGGCGTGTACGTCTAAACGTGTAGCCTCAAAAGAGAACACACAGGAGAATTTTCTTTCGTCAAAATTTTTCAGAAAACCACGTTTTAAGCTAATCCCGCATCGTGCAAAATCATCTCCTTTTTCCTAAACAACATGTTGTAACTCGAAAAGCTTTGGTGTTGCGTGTATGTGTAAGGATGGAGCCTCAAAAGAGAAGGCACAGGAGAGTTTTCCCTGCGTGTGGCCTCAAAAGAGAACGCACAGTAGAGTTTTCTCTCGAAAGAATATGTAAGGATACCACATTACAAGGAAATACAGTGTTGCAGAGTAAAGACTAATACATATGTATTGGAAACACTTTATGAGAGAAATAACGCATCTTGCAAAATTAGCTTGTATGTCCTAAACAACACGTTGGAACTCGAAAAGATTTGGTGTGGCATGTACGTCTAAACGTGTAGCCTCAAAAGAGTACCCACAGGAGAGTTTTATTTCTTCAAAATTTGTCAGAAAACCACGTTTTAAGGAAATCCCGCATCGTGCGAAATTATGTTGTTTTTCCTAAATAACACGTTGTAACTCGAAAAGCTTTGGTGTTGTGTGTATATCTAAGCACGTAGCCTCAAAGGAGAATGCACAGGAGAGTTTTCTCTCGAAAGAATATGCAAGAATACCACGTTATAAGGAAATACAGTGTTGCAGAGTAAAGGCAAATATTTACGTAATGGAAACACTTAAACTTTATGAGAAGAAATAACGCTTCGTAAAAAAATTAGCTTGTATCTCCTAAACAACACGATGTAACTCGAAAAGATTTGATGTGGTGTGTACGTCTAAATGTGTAGCCTCCAAAGAGAACCCACAGGAGTATTTCCTTTCGTCAAAATTTGTCAGAAAACCACGTTTTAAGGAAATCCCGCATCGTGCTAAATTATCTTGTTTTTCCTAAACAACACATTGTAACTCGAAAAGCTTTGGTGTTGCGTGTATGTCAAAGCATGTAGCCTCAAAAGAGAACGCACAGGAGAGTTTTCTCTCGAAAGAATATGTAAGAATACCACGTTATAAGGAAATACAGTGTTGCAGAGTAAAGACAAATACGTACTTATTGGAAACACTTAAACTTTACGAGAAGAAATAAGGCATCGTACAAAATTAGTATGTATCTCCTAAACATCACGTTATAACTCGAAAAGATTTGGTGTGGTGTGTACGCCTAAACGTGTAGCCTCAAACGAGAACCCACAGGAGAATTTTCGTTCATCAAAATTTGTCAGAAAACCACGTTTTAAGGAAATCCTGCATCGTGCGAAATTATCTTGTTTTTCCTAAGCAACACGTTGTAACGCGAAAACCTTTGGTGTTGCGTGTATGTCTAAGCGTGTAGCCTCAAAAGAGAATGCAAAGGAGAGTTTTTTTCTCGAAGAATATATAAGAATACCACGTTATTAGGAAATACAGTGTTGCAGAGTAAAGACAAATACGTATGTATTGGAAACACTTTACGAGAAGAAATAACGCATCGTACAAAATTAGCTTGTATCTCCTAAACAACACGATGTAACTCGAAAAGATTTGGTGTGGCGTGTACGTCTAAACGTGTAGCCTCAAAAGTGAACTTACAGGAGTATTTTCTTTCATCAAAATTTGTCAGAAAACCACGTTTTATGGAAATCCCGCATCGTAGAAATTATCTTGTTTTTCCTAAACAACACGTTGTAACTCTAAAAGCTTTGGTGCTGCGTGTATGTCTAAGCGTGTAGCCTCAAAAGAGAACGCACAGGAGAGTTTTCTCTCGAAAGAATATGTCAGAATACCGCGTTATAAGGAAATACAGTGTTGCAGAGTAAAGACAAATAAGTAAGTATTGGACACAATTTATGAGAAGAAATAACGCATCGTAAAAAATTAGCTTGTATCTCCTAAACAACACGTTGTAACTGGAAAAGATTTGGTGTGACATGTACGTCTAAACATGTACCCTCAAAAGAGAACTCACAGGAGAATTTTCTTTCATCAAAATTTGTCAGAAAACACGTTTTAAGGAAATCTCGCATCGTGCAAAATTATCTTGTTTTTACTAAACAACATGGTGTAACTCGAAAAGCTTTGGTGTTGAGTGTTTGTCTAAGCGTGTAGCCTCAAAAGAGAACGCACAGGAGAGTTTTCTCTCGAAAGAATATGTAAGAATACCACGTTATAAGGAAATACAGTGTTGCAGAGTAAAGACAAATAAGTACATATTGGAAACACTTTAGGAGAAGAAATAACGCATCGTAAAAAATTTGCTTGTATCTCGTAAACAACACGTTGTAACTCGAAAAGATTTGGTGTAGCTCATACGTCTAAACGTGTAGCCTCAAAAGAGAACCCACAGGAGAACTTTCTTTCGTCAAAATTTGTCAGAAAACCACGTTTTAAGGAAATCCCGCATCGTGCAAAATTATCTTGTTTTTCCTAAACAACACGTTGTAACTCGAAAAGCTTTGGTGCTGCATGTATGTCTATGCGTGTAGCCACTTAAGAGAAGGCACAGGAGATTTTTCTCTCGAAAGAACATGTAAGAATACAACGTTATAAGGAAATACAGTGTTGCAGAGTAAAGACAAATACGTACTTATTGGAAACACTTTACGAGAAGAAATAACGCATCGTAAAAAATTAGCTTGTATCTCCTAAACAACACGTGGTAACTCGAAAAGATTTGGTGTGGCATGCACGTCTAAACGTGTAGCCTCAAAAGAGAACCAACAGGAGAATTTTCTTTCGTCAAAATTTGTCAGAACACCACTTTTTACGGAAATCCCGCATCGTGCGAAATTATCTTGTTTTTCATAAACAACACGTTGTAACTCGAAAAGTTTTGGTGTTGCCTGTATGTCTAAGTGTGTAGCCTCAAAAGGGAACGCACAGGATAGTTTTCTTTCGACAGAATATGTAAGAATACCACGTTATAAGGAAATACAGTGTTGCAGAGTAAAGACAAATACGTACGTATTGGAAACACTTTATGAGAAGAAATAACGCAGCGTACAAAATTAGCTTGTATCTCCTAAACAACATGTGGTAACTCGAAAGGATTTGGTGTGGCGTGCACGTCTAAACGTGAAGCCTCAAAAGGGAACCCACAGGAGAATTTTCTTTCGTCAAAATTTGTCAGAAAACCACGTTTTAAGGAAATCCCGCATCGTGCGAAATTATCTTGTTTTTCATAAACAACACGTTGTAACTCGAAAAGCTTTGTTGTTGCCTGTATGTCTAAGTGTGTAGTCTCAAAAGGGAATGCACAGGATAGTTTTCTCTTGAAAGAATATGTAAGAAAACCACGTTTTAAGAAATACAGTGTTGCAGAGTAAAGACAAATATGTACGTATTGGAAACACTTTACGAGAAGAATTAACGCATTGTACAAAATTAGCTTGTATCTCCTAAACAATACGTTGTAATTCGAAAAGATTTGGTGTGGCGTGTACGTCTAAATATGTAGCCTCAAAAGAGAACACACAGGAGAATTTTCTTTCGTCAAAATTTGTCAGAATCCACGTATTAAGGAAATCCCGCATTGTGCGAAATTATCTTGTTTTTCCTGCACAACACTTCGTAACTCGAAAAGCTTTGGTGTTGCGTGTATGTCTAAACGAGTGGCCTCAAAAGAGAATGCACAGGAGAGATTTCTCTCGAAAGAATATATAAGAATACCACGTTATAAGGAAATACAGTGTTGCAGAGTAAAGACAAATACTTAGGTATTGGAAACACTTTACGAGAAGTAATAACGCATCGTACAAAATTAGCTTGTATCTCCTAAACAACACGATGTAACTCGAAAAGATTTGGTGTGGCGTGTACGTCTAAACGTGTAGCCTCAAAAGAGAACACACAGGAGAATTTTCTTTCGTCAAAATTTTTCAGAAAACCACGTTTTAAGCTAATCCCGCATCGTGCAAAATCATCTCCTTTTTCCTAAACAACATGTTGTAACTCGAAAAGCTTTGGTGTTGCGTGTATGTGTAAGGATGGAGCCTCAAAAGAGAAGGCACAGGAGAGTTTTCCCTGCGTGTGGCCTCAAAAGAGAACGCACAGTAGAGTTTTCTCTCGAAAGAATATGTAAGGATACCACATTACAAGGAAATACAGTGTTGCAGAGTAAAGACTAATACATATGTATTGGAAACACTTTATGAGAGAAATAACGCATCTTGCAAAATTAGCTTGTATGTCCTAAACAACACGTTGGAACTCGAAAAGATTTGGTGTGGCATGTACGTCTAAACGTGTAGCCTCAAAAGAGTACCCACAGGAGAGTTTTATTTCTTCAAAATTTGTCAGAAAACCACGTTTTAAGGAAATCCTGCATCGTGCGAAATTATATTGTTTTTCCTAAATAACACGTTGTAACTCGAAAAGCTTTGGTGTTGTGTGTATATCTAAGCACGTAGCCTCAAAGGAGAATGCACAGGAGAGTTTTCTCTCGAAAGAATATGCAAGAATACCACGTTATAAGGAAATACAGTGTTGCAGAGTAAAGGCAAATATTTACGTAATGGAAACACTTAAACTTTATGAGAAGAAATAACGCTTCGTAAAAAAATTAGCTTGTATCTCCTAAACAACACGATGTAACTCGAAAAGATTTGATGTGGTGTGTACGTCTAAATGTGTAGCCTCCAAAGAGAACCCACAGGAGTATTTTCTTTCGTCAAAATTTGTCAGAAAACCACGTTTTAAGGAAATCCCGCATCGTGCTAAATTATCTTGTTTTTCCTAAACAACACATTGTAACTCGAAAAGCTTTGGTGTTGCGTGTATGTCAAAGCATGTAGCCTCAAAAGAGAACGCACAGGAGAGTTTTCTCTCGAAAGAATATGTAAGAATACCACGTTATAAGGAAATACAGTGTTGCAGAGTAAAGACAAATACGTACTTATTGGAAACACTTAAACTTTACGAGAAGAAATAAGGCATCGTACAAAATTAGTATGTATCTCCTAAACATCACGTTATAACTCGAAAAGATTTGGTGTGGTGTGTACGTCTAAACGTGTAGCCTCAAACGAGAACCCACAGGAGAATTTTCGTTCATCAAAATTTGTCAGAAAACCACGTTTTAAGGAAATCCTGCATCGTGCGAAATTATCTTGTTTTTCCTAAGCAACACGTTGTAACGCGAAAACCTTTGGTGTTGCGTGTATGTCTAAGCGTGTAGCCTCAAAAGAGAATGCAAAGGAGAGTTTTTTTCTCGAAAGAATATATAAGAATACCACGTTATTAGGAAATACAGTGTTGCAGAGTAAAGACAAATACGTATGTATTGGAAACACTTTACGAGAAGAAATAACGCATCGTACAAAATTAGCTTGTATCTCCTAAACAACACGATGTAACTCGAAAAGATTTGGTGTGGCGTGTACGTCTAAACGTGTAGCCTCAAAAGTGAACTTACAGGAGTATTTTCTTTCATCAAAATTTGTCAGAAAACCACGTTTTATGGAAATCCCGCATCGTAGAAATTATCTTGTTTTTCCTAAACAACACGTTGTAACTCTAAAAGCTTTGGTGCTGCGTGTATGTCTAAACGTGTAGCCTCAAAAGAGAACGCACAGGAGAGTTTTCTCTCGAAAGAATATGTCAGAATACCGCGTTATAAGGAAATACAGTGTTGCAGAGTAAAGACAAATAAGTAAGTATTGGACACAATTTATGAGAAGAAATAACGCATCGTAAAAAATTAGCTTGTATCTCCTAAACAACACGTTGTAACTGGAAAAGATTTGGTGTGACATGTACGTCTAAACATGTACCCTCAAAAGAGAACTCACAGGAGAATTTTCTTTCATCAAAATTTGTCAGAAAACACGTTTTAAGGAAATCTCGCATCGTGCAAAATTATCTTGTTTTTACTAAACAACACGGTGTAACTCGAAAAGCTTTGGTGTTGAGTGTTTGTCTAAGCGTGTAGCCTCAAAAGAGAACGCACAGGAGAGTTTTCTCTCGAAAGAATATGTAAGAATACCACGTTATAAGGAAATACAGTGTTGCAGAGTAAAGACAAATAAGTACATATTGGAAACACTTTAGGAGAAGAAATAACGCATCGTAAAAAATTTGCTTGTATCTCGTAAACAACACGTTGTAACTCGAAAAGATTTGGTGTAGCTCATACGTCTAAACGTGTAGCCTCAAAAGAGAACCCACAGGAGAACTTTCTTTCGTCAAAATTTGTCAGAAAACCACGTTTTAAGGAAATCCCGCATCGTGCAAAATTATCTTGTTTTTCCTAAACAACACGTTGTAACTCGAAAAGCTTTGGTGCTGCATGTATGTCTATGCGTGTAGCCACTTAAGAGAAGGCACAGGAGATTTTTCTCTCGAAAGAACATGTAAGAATACAACGTTATAAGGAAATACAGTGTTGCAGAGTAAAGACAAATACGTACTTATTGGAAACACTTTACGAGAAGAAATAACGCATCGTAAAAAATTAGCTTGTATCTCCTAAACAACACGTGGTAACTCGAAAAGATTTGGTGTGGCATGCACGTCTAAACGTGTAGCCTCAAAAGAGAACCAACAGGAGAATTTTCTTTCGTCAAAATTTGTCAGAACACCACTTTTTACGGAAATCCCGCATCGTGCGAAATTATCTTGTTTTTCATAAACAACACGTTGTAACTCGAAAAGTTTTGGTGTTGCCTGTATGTCTAAGTGTGTAGCCTCAAAAGGGAACGCACAGGATAGTTTTCTTTCGACAGAATATGTAAGAATACCACGTTATAAGGAAATACAGTGTTGCAGAGTAAAGACAAATACGTACGTATTGGAAACACTTTATGAGAAGAAATAACGCAGCGTACAAAATTAGCTTGTATCTCCTAAACAACATGTGGTAACTCGAAAGGATTTGGTGTGGCGTGCACGTCTAAACGTGAAGCCTCAAAAGGGAACCCACAGGAGAATTTTCTTTCGTCAAAATTTGTCAGAAAACCACGTTTTAAGGAAATCCCGCATCGTGCGAAATTATCTTGTTTTTCATAAACAACACGTTGTAACTCGAAAAGCTTTGTTGTTGCCTGTATGTCTAAGTGTGTAGTCTCAAAAGGGAATGCACAGGATAGTTTTCTCTTGAAAGAATATGTAAGAAAACCACGTTTTAAGAAATACAGTGTTGCAGAGTAAAGACAAATATGTACGTATTGGAAACACTTTACGAGAAGAATTAACGCATTGTACAAAATTAGCTTGTATCTCCTAAACAATACGTTGTAATTCGAAAAGATTTGGTGTGGCGTGTACGTCTAAATATGTAGCCTCAAAAGAGAACACACAGGAGAATTTTCTTTCGTCAAAATTTGTCAGAATCCACGTATTAAGGAAATCCCGCATTGTGCGAAATTATCTTGTTTTTCCTGCACAACACTTCGTAACTCGAAAAGCTTTGGTGTTGCGTGTATGTCTAAACGAGTGGCCTCAAAAGAGAATGCACAGGAGAGATTTCTCTCGAAAGAATATATAAGAATACCACGTTATAAGGAAATACAGTGTTGCAGAGTAAAGACAAATACTTAGGTATTGGAAACACTTTACGAGAAGTAATAACGCATCGTACAAAATTAGCTTGTATCTCCTAAACAACACGATGTAACTCGAAAAGATTTGGTGTGGCGTGTACGTCTAAACGTGTAGCCTCAAAAGAGAACACACAGGAGAATTTTCTTTCGTCAAAATTTTTCAGAAAACCACGTTTTAAGCTAATCCCGCATCGTGCAAAATCATCTCCTTTTTCCTAAACAACATGTTGTAACTCGAAAAGCTTTGGTGTTGCGTGTATGTGTAAGGATGGAGCCTCAAAAGAGAAGGCACAGGAGAGTTTTCCCTGCGTGTGGCCTCAAAAGAGAACGCACAGTAGAGTTTTCTCTCGAAAGAATATGTAAGGATACCACATTACAAGGAAATACAGTGTTGCAGAGTAAAGACTAATACATATGTATTGGAAACACTTTATGAGAGAAATAACGCATCTTGCAAAATTAGCTTGTATGTCCTAAACAACACGTTGGAACTCGAAAAGATTTGGTGTGGCATGTACGTCTAAACGTGTAGCCTCAAAAGAGTACCCACAGGAGAGTTTTATTTCTTCAAAATTTGTCAGAAAACCACGTTTTAAGGAAATCCCGCATCGTGCGAAATTATGTTGTTTTTCCTAAATAACACGTTGTAACTCGAAAAGCTTTGGTGTTGTGTGTATATCTAAGCACGTAGCCTCAAAGGAGAATGCACAGGAGAGTTTTCTCTCGAAAGAATATGCAAGAATACCACGTTATAAGGAAATACAGTGTTGCAGAGTAAAGGCAAATATTTACGTAATGGAAACACTTAAACTTTATGAGAAGAAATAACGCTTCGTAAAAAAATTAGCTTGTATCTCCTAAACAACACGATGTAACTCGAAAAGATTTGATGTGGTGTGTACGTCTAAATGTGTAGCCTCCAAAGAGAACCCACAGGAGTATTTTCTTTCGTCAAAATTTGTCAGAAAACCACGTTTTAAGGAAATCCCGCATCGTGCTAAATTATCTTGTTTTTCCTAAACAACACATTGTAACTCGAAAAGCTTTGGTGTTGCGTGTATGTCAAAGCATGTAGCCTCAAAAGAGAACGCACAGGAGAGTTTTCTCTCGAACGAATATGTAAGAATACCACGTTATAAGGAAATACAGTGTTGCAGAGTAAAGACAAATACGTACTTATTGGAAACACTTAAACTTTACGAGAAGAAATAAAGCATCGTACAAAATTAGTATGTATCTCCTAAACATCACGTTATAACTCGAAAAGATTTGGTGTGGTGTGTACGTCTAAACGTGTAGCCTCAAACGAGAACCCACAGGAGAATTTTCGTTCATCAAAATTTGTCAGAAAACCACGTTTTAAGGAAATCCTGCATCGTGCGAAATTATCTTGTTTTTCCTAAGCAACACGTTGTAACGCGAAAACCTTTGGTGTTGCGTGTATGTCTAAGCGTGTAGCCTCAAAAGAGAATGCAAAGGAGAGTTTTTTTCTCGAAAGAATATATAAGAATACCACGTTATTAGGAAATACAGTGTTGCAGAGTAAAGACAAATATTTACGTATTGGAAAAACTTTACGAGAAGAAATAACGCATCTTACAAAATTAGCTTGTATCTCCTAAACAACACGTTGTAACTTAAAAAGATTTGGTGTGGCGTGTACGTCTAATCGTGTAGCCTCAAAAGAGAAACCATAGGAGAATTTTCTTTGGTCAAAATTTGTCAGAAAACCACGTATGAAGGATATACCGCATCATGCGAAATTATCTTGTTTTTCCTAAACAAAACGTTTTAACTCGAAAAGCTATGGTGTTGCGTGTATGTCTAAGCGTGTAGCCCCAAAAGAGAACGCACAGGAGAGTTTTCTCTCGAAAGAATATGTAAGAATACCACGTTGTAAGGAAATACAGTGTTGCAGAGTAAAGGAAAATACATATGTATTGGAAACGCAACATCAAATCTTTTCGAGTTACAACGTGTTGGTTAGGAAAAGCAAGATAATTTCGCACGATGAGTGATTTCCTTAAAACATGGTTTTCTGAGAAATATTAACGAAAAAAAATTCTCCTGTGGGTTATCTTTTGAGGCTACACGTTTAGACGTGCACGCCACACCAAATCTTTTCGAGTTACAAACTGTTGTTTAGGAGATACAAGCTAATTTTTTATGATGCTTTATTTCTTCTTGTAAGGTGTTTCCAATAGGTACGTATTTGCCTTTAGTCTGCAACACTGTATTTCCTTATAACGTGGTATTCTTACATATTCTTTCGAGAGAAAACTTTCCTGTGCGTCCTCTTTTGAGGCTACGTGCTTAGACATACACGCAATACCAAAGATTTTCGCGTTACAACGTGTTGTTTAGGAAAAACAAGATAATTTCGCACGAAGAGGGATTTCCTTAATACGTGATTTTCTGACAAATTTTGACCAAAGAAAATTCTCCTATGGGTTCTCATTTGAGACTACACGTTTAGACGTACAGGCCACACCAAAACTTTTTAAGTTACAACATGTTGTTTAGGAGATACAAGCTAATTTTTTTACGATGCATTATTTCATCTCGTAAAGTTTAACTTTTTCCAATAAGTATGTATTTGCCTCTACTCTGCAACACTGTATTTCCTTATAACGTGGTATTCTTACATATTATTTCGAGAGAAAACTCTCCTGTGCGTTCTCGGATTTCCTTAAACCGTTGTGTTCTGACAAATTTTGAAGAAAGAAAATTCTCCTGTGGGTTCTCTTATGATGCTACACGTTTAGACATGCACGCCACACCAAATCCTTTCGAGTTACCACGTGTTGTTTAGGAGATACAGGCTAATTTTGTACGATGTGTTATTTCTTCTCGTAAATTGTTTCCAATAAGTACGTATTTGTCTTTCTCTGCAACACTGTATTTCCTTATAACGTGGTATTCTTACATATTCTTTCGAGGGAAAACTCTCCTGAGCGTTCTCTTCTGAGGCTACATGTTTAGACATACAAGCAACACCAAAGCTTTTTGAGTTACAACGTGTTGTTTAGGAAAAACTAGATAATTTCGCACGATGCGAGATTTCCATAAACGTGGTTTTCTGAAAAATTTGACAATAGAAAGTTCTCCTGTGGGTTCTCTTTTGAGGCTACATGTTTAGACGTACACGCCACACCAAATCTGTTCGAGTTACAACGTGTTGTTTAGGAGATACAAGCTAATATTTTACAATGTGTTAATTCTTCTCATAAAGTGTTTCCAATACTTACGTATTTGTCTTTACTCTACAACATTGTATTTCCTTATAACGTGGTATTCTTACATATTCTTTCGATAGAAAACTGTCCTGTGCGTTCCCTTTTGTGGCTACACACTTAGACATACAGGCAACACCAAAGCTATTCAAGTTACAACATGTAGTTTAGGAAAAAGAAGATGATTTCGCAGGACGCGGGATTTCCTTAAAACGTGGTTTTCTGAAAAATTTTGACGAAAGAAAATTCTCCTGTGGGTTCTCTTTTGTGGCTACACATTTAGACGTACACGCCACACCAAAACCTTTCAAGTTACAATGGGCTTTTTAGGAAATACAAGCTAATTTTGTACGATGCATTATTTCTTCTCGTAAAGTGTTTCAAATATGTATGTATCTATCTTTACTCTGCAACACTGTATTTCCTTATAACGTGGTATTCTTACATATTCGTTCGAGAGAAAACTCTCCTGTGCGTTCTCTTTTAAGGCTACACGCTTAGACATACACGCAGCACCAATGCTTTTCGAGTTACAACGTGTTGTTTAGGAAAAACAAGATAATTTCGCACGATGCGGGATTTCCTTAAAACGTTTTTTTCTGACAAATTTTGACGAAAGAAAATTCTCCTGTGGGTTCTCTTTTGAGGCTACACGTTTAGACTTACATGCCACACCAAATCTTTTCGAGTTACAACATGTTGTTTAGGAGATACAAGCTAATTTTGTAAGATGCGTTATTTCTTTTCGTAAAGTGTTTCCAATACATACGTATTTGTCTTTACTCTGCAACACTGTATTTCCTTATAACGTGGTATTCTTATATATTCTTTCAAGAGAAAACTCTCCTGTGTGTTCTCTTTTGAGGCCACACGTTTAGACATACACGCAACACCAAAGCTTTTGGAGTTACAACGTGTTGTTTAGGAAAAACAAGATAATTTCGGACAATGCGGGATTTCCTTAAAACGTGTTTTTCTGACAAATTTGACGAAAGAAAATTCTCCTGTGGGTTCTCGTTGAGGCTACACGTTTCAACTTACACGCCACACCAAATCGTTCGAGTTACAACGTGTTGTTTAGGAAATACAAGCTAATTTTGTACGATGTATTATTCCTTCTCGTAAAGTGTTTCCAATAAGTAAGTATCTGTCTTTACTCTGCAATACTGTATTTCCTTATAACGTGGTATCCTTACATATTCTTTCGAGAGAATCCTCTACTGTGCATTCTCTTTTGAGGCTACACACTTAGACATACACGCAACACCAAAGCTTTTCGAGTTACAATGTGTTGTTTAGGAAAACAAGATGATTTCGCATGATGCAGGATGTCCTTAAAACGTGGTTTTCTGAAAAAATTTTGACGAGAGAAAATTCTCCAGTGGGTTCTCTTTTGAGGCTACACGTTTAGATGCAAACACCACAGCAAATCTTTTCGAGTTACAACGTGTTGTTTCGGAGATACAAGCTAATTTTGTACCATGTGTTATTTCTTCTCGTTAAGTGTTTCCAATATGTAAGAATTTGTCTTTACTCTGCAACACCGTATTTCCTTATAACGTGGTATTCTTACATATTCTTTCGAGAGAAAACTCTCCTGTGCATTCTCTTTTGAGGCTACATGCTTAGACATACACGTAACACCAAAGCTTTTCGAGTTACAACGTGTTGTTTAGGAAAAACAAGATAATTTCGCACAATGCGGGATTTCCTCAAAACGTGATTTCTGAAAAATTTTGACGAAAGAAAATTCTCCTGTGGGTTCTCTTTTGAGGCTACGCATTTAGATGTAAACACCACACCAAACAGTTTCAAGTTACAACGTGTTGTTTAGGAGATACAACCTAACTTTGAACGATGCGTTATTTCATCTCTAAAAGTGTTTCCAATAAGTACCTATTTGTCTTTAGACTGCAACACTGTATTTCCTTCGAACGTGGTATTCTTACATCTTATTTCAAGAGAAAACACTCCTGTGCATTGGCTTTTGAGGATACAGGCTTAGACATACACGCAACAGCAAAGCTTTTCATGTTACAACGTGTTGTTTAGGAAAAACAAGATAATTTCGCACGATGCGGGATTACCATAAAACGTGATTTTCTGACATATTTTGACGAAAGAAAATTCTCCTGTGGGTTCTCTTTTGAGGCTACACATTTAGACGTACATGCCACACCAACTCTTTTCGAGTTCCAACGTGTTGTTTAGGAGATACAAGCTAATTTTGTATGATGCGTTATTTCTTCTCATAAAGTGTTTCCAATACGTACGTATTTGTCTTTATTCTGCAACACTGTATTTCCTTATAACGTGGTATTCTTACATATTCTTTTGAGAGAAAACTCTCCTGTGCATTCTCTTTTGAGGCTACACGCTTAGATATACAAGTAACACCAAAGCTTTTCGAGTTACAACATGTTGTTTAGGAAAAACAAGATAATTTCGCACAATGCGGGATTTCTTAAAAACGTGATTTCTGAAAAATTTTGAAAGAAGAAAAATATCCTCTGGGTTCTCTTTTGAGGCTACAAGTTTAGTCGTACACCCCACACCAAATCGTTTCGAGTGACAACGTGTTGTTAAGGAGATACAAGCTAATTTTGAACGATGCGTTATTTCATCTCTAAAAGTGTTTCCAGTACGTACGTATTTGTCTTTAGTCTACAACACTGTATTTCCTTACAACGTGGTATTCTTACATCTTCTTTTGAGAGAAAATTCTCCTGTGGGTTCTCTTTTGAGGCTACACGAGTTACAACGTGTTGTTTAGGAGAGACAAGCTAATTTTTTATAATGCGTTAATTTTTCTCATAAAGTGTTTCCAAGCTAATTTTGAACGATGCATTATTTCTTCGTGTAGCCTCAAAAGAGAACCCTAAACAACACCTTGTAACTCGAAAAGCTTTGGTGTTGCGTGTATGTCTAAACGTGTGGCCTCAAAAGAGAAGGCACAGGAGAGTTTCTCTCGAAAGAATATGTAAGAATACCACGTTATAAGGAAATACAGTGTTGCAGAGTAAAGACAAATACATATGTATTGGAAACACTTTATGAGAAGAAATAACGCATCGTACAAAATTAGCTTGTATCTCCTAAACAACACGTTGTAACTCGAAAATATATGGTGTGGCGTGTACGTGTAAACATGTAGCCTCAAAAGAGAACCCACAGGATAATTTTCGTTCGTCAATATTTGTCAGAAAACCACGTTTTAAGGAAGTCCCACATCGTGCGAAATTATCTTGTTTTTCCTAAACAACATGTCGTAACTCGAAAAGCTTTGGTGTTGCGTGTATGTCTAAGCGTGTAGCCTCAAAAGAGAAGGCACAGGAGAGTTTTCTCTCGAAAGAATATGTAAGAATACCACGTTATAAGGAAATAAAATGTTGCAGTGTAAATACAAATACTTATGTATAGGAAACACTTTCCGAGAAGAAATAAAGCATCGTACAAAATTAGCTTTTATCTCCTAAACAACACGTTGTAACTCGAAATATTTTGTGTGGCGTGTACATCTAAACGTGTAGCCTCAAAAGAGAAGGCACAGGAGAGTTTTCTCTCGAAAGAATATGTAAGAATACCACGTTTTAAGGAAATACAGAGTTGCAGAGTAAAGACAAATATGTACATATTGGCAACACCTTACGAGAAAAAATAAGGCATCGTACAAAATTAGTCTGTATCTCCTAAACAACACGTTGTAACTGAAAAGGATTTGGTGTGGCATGTACGTCTAAACGTGTAGCCTCAAAAGAAAACCAACAGGAGAATTTTCTTTGGTCAAAATTTTTCAGAAAACCACGTTTTAAGGAAATCCCGCATCTTGCGAAATTATCTTGTTTTTCCTAAACAACACGTTGTAACTCAAAAAGCTTTGGTGTTGCCTGTATGTCTAAGCGTGTAGCCTCAAGAGAGAAGGCACAGGAGAGTTTTTTCTCGAAAGAATATGTAAGAATACCACGTTTTAAGGAAATACAGTGTTGCAGAGTAAAGACAAATACATTCGTATTGGCAACACTTTACGAGAAGAAATAACGCATCGTACAAAATTAACTTGTATCTCCTAAACAACACGATGTAACCCGAAAAGATTTGGTGTGGCGTGTACGTCTAAACGTGTAGCCTCAAAAGTGAACTTAAAGGAGTATTTTCTTTCGTCAAAATTTGTCAGAAAACCACGTTTTTTGGAAATCCCGCATCGTGGAAATTATCTTGTTTTTCCTAAACAACACGTTGTAACTCGAAAAGCTTTGGTGCTGCGTGTATGTCTAAGCGTGTAGTCTCAAAAGAGAACGCACAGGAGAGTTTTCTCTCGAAAGAATATGTAAGAATACCGCGTTATAAGGAAATACAGTGTTGCAGAGTAAAGACAAATACGTACTTATTGGAAACACTTAAACTTTACGAGAAGAAATAAGGCATCGTAAAAAATTAGTATGTATCTCCTAAACATCACGTTATAACTCGAAAAGATTTGGTGTGGTGTGTACGTCTAAACATGTAGCCTCAAACGAGAACCCACAGGAGAATTTTCGTTCATCAAAATTTGTCAGAAAACCACGTTTTAAGGAAATCCTGCATCGTGCGAAATTATCTTGTTTTTCCTAAGCAACACGTTGTAACGCGAAAACCTTTGGTGTTGCGTGTATGTCTAAGCGTGTAGCCTCAAAAGAGAATGCAAAGGAGAGTTTTTTTCTCGAAAGAATATATAAGAATACCACGTTATTAGGAAATACAGTGTTGCAGAGTAAAGACAAATATTTACGTATTGGAAAAACTTTATGAGAAGAAATAACGCATCTTACAAAATTAGCTTGTATCTCCTAAACAACACGTTGTAACTTAAAAAGATTTGGTGTGGCGTGTACGTCTAATCGTGTAGCCTCAAAAGAGAAACCATAGGAGAATTTTCTTTGGTCAAAATTTGTCAGAAAACCACGTATGAAGGAAATACCGCATCATGCGAAATTATCTTGTTTTTCCTAAACAAAACGTTTTAACTCGAAAAGCTTTGATGTTGCGTGTATGTCTAAGCGTGTAGCCCCAAAAGAGAACGCACAGGAGAGTTTTCTCTCGAAAGAATATGTAAGAATACCACGTTGTAAGGAAATACAGTGTTGCAGAGTAAAGGAAAATACATATGTATTGGAAACGCACCATCAAAGCTTTTCGAGTTACAACGTGTTGTTTAGGAAAAGCAAGATAATTTTGCACGATGAGTGATTTCCATAAAACATGGTTTTCTGAGAAATATTAACGAAAAAAAAAATTCTCCTGTGGGTTATCTTTTGAGGCTACACGTTTAGACGTGCACGCCACACCAAATCTTTTCGAGTTACAAACTGTTGTTTAGGAGATACAAGCTAATTTTTTATGATGCTTTATTTCTTCTTGTAAGGTGTTTCCAATAGGTACGTATTTGCCTTTAGTCTGCAACACTGTATTTCCTTATAACGTGGTATTCTTACATATTCTTTCGAGAGAAAACTTTCCTGTGCGTCCTCTTTTGAGGCTACGTGCTTAGACATACACGCAATACCAAAGATTTTCGCATTACAACGTGTTGTTTAGGAAACACAAGATAATTTCGCACGAAGAGGGATTTCCTTAATACGTGATTTTCTGACAAATTTTGACCAAAGAAAATTCTCCTATGGGTTCTCATTTGAGACTACACGTTTAGACGTACAGGCCACACCAAAACTTTTTAAGTTACAACATGTTGTTTAGGAGATACAAGCTAATTTTTTTACGATGCATTATTTCATCTCGTAAAGTTTAACTTTTTCCAATAAGTATGTATTTGCCTCTACTCTGCAACACTGTATTTCCTTATAACGTGGTATTCTTACATATTATTTCGAGAGAAAACTCTCCTGTGCGTTCTCGGATTTCCTTAAACCGTTGTGTTCTGACAAATTTTGAAGAAAGAAAATTCTCCTGTGGGTTCTCTTATGATGCTACACGTTTAGACATGCACGCCACACCAAATCCTTTCGAGTTACCACGTGTTGTTTAGGAGATACAGGCTAATTTTGTACGATGTGTTATTTCTTCTCGTAAATTGTTTCCAATAAGTACGTATTTGTCTTTCTCTGCAACACTGTATTTCCTTATAACGTGGTATTCTTACATATTCTTTCGAGGGAAAACTCTCCTGAGCGTTCTCTTCTGAGGCTACATGTTTAGACATACAAGCAACACCAAAGCTTTTTGAGTTACAACGTGTTGTTTAGGAAAAACTAGATAATTTCGCACGATGCGAGATTTCCATAAACGTGGTTTTCTGAAAAATTTGACAATAGAAAGTTCTCCTGTGGGTTCTCTTTTGAGGCTACATGTTTAGACGTACACGCCACACCAAATCTGTTCGAGTTACAACGTGTTGTTTAGGAGATACAAGCTAATATTTTACAATGTGTTAATTCTTCTCATAAAGTGTTTCCAATACGTACGTATTTGTCTTTACTCTGCAACATTGTATTTCCTTATAACGTGGTATTCTTACATATTCTTTCAATAGAAAACTGTCCTGTGCGTTCCCTTTTGTGGCTACACACTTAGACATACAGGCAACACCAAAGCTATTCAAGTTACAACATGTAGTTTAGGAAAAAGAAGACGATTTCGCAGGACGCGGGATTTCCTTAAAACGTGGTTTTCTGAAAAATTTTGACGAAAGAAAATTCTCCTGTGGGTTCTCTTTTGTGGCTACACATTTAGACGTACACACCACACCAAAACCTTTCGAGTTACAATGTGCTTTTTAGGAAATACAAGCTAATTTTGTACGATGCATTATTTCTTCTCGTAAAGTGTTTCAAATACGTATGTATCTATCTTTACTCTGCAACACTGTATTTCCTTATAACGTGGTATTCTTACATATTCGTTCGAGAGAAAACTCTCCTGTGCGTTCTCTTTTAGGGCTACACGCTTAGACATACACGCAGCACCAAAGCTTTTCGAGTTACAACGTGTTGTTTAGGAAAAACAAGATAATTTTGCACAATGCGGATTTCCTTAAAACGTGGTTTTCTGACAAATTTGACGAAAGAAAATTCTCCTGTGGGTTCTCTGTTGAGGCTACACGTTTCAACTTACACGCCACACCAAATCCTTCGAGTTACTACGTGTTGTTTAGGAAATACAAGCTAATTTTGTACGATGTATTATTCCTTCTCGTAAAGTGTTTCCAATAAGTAAGTATCTGTCTTTACTCTGCAATACTGTATTTCCTTATAACGTGGTATTCTTACATATTCTTTCGAGAGAATACTCTACTGTGCATTCTCTTTTGAGGCTACACGCTTAGACATACACGCAACACCAAAGCTTTTCGAGTTACAACGTGTTGTTTAGGAAAACAAGATGATTTCGCATGATGCAGGACGTCCTTAAAACGTGGTTTTCTGAAAAAATTTTGACGAGAGAAAAATCTCCAGTGGGTTCTCTTTTGAGGCTACACGTTTAGATGTAAACACCACAGCATATCTTTTCGAGTTACAACGTGTTGTTTCGGAGATACAAGCTAATTTTGTACCATGTGTTATTTCTTCTCGTTAAGTGTTTCCAATATGTAATAATTTGTCTTTACTCTGCAACACCGTATTTCCTTATAACGTGGTATTCTTACATATTCTTTCGAGAGAAAACTCTCCTGTGCGTTCTCTTTTGAAGCTACATGCTTAGACATACACGTAACACCAAAGCTTTTCGAGTTACAATGTGTTGTTTAGGAAAAACCAGATAATTTCGCACAATGCGGGATTTCCTAAAAACGTGATTTCTGAAAAATTTTGACGAAAGAAAATTCTCCTGTGGGTTCTCTTTTGAACGCTACGCATTTAGTTGTAAACACCACACCAAACAGTTTCAAGTTACAACGTGTTGTTTAGGAGATACAACCTAACTTTGAACGATGCGTTATTTCATCTCTAAAAGTGTTTCCAATAAGTACCTATTTGTCTTTAGACTGCAACACTGTATTTCCTTCGAACGTGGTATTCTTACATCTTATTTCAAGAGAAAACACTCCTGTGCATTGGCTTTTGAGGATACAGGCTTAGACATACACGCAACAGCAAAGCTTTTCATGTTACAACGTGTTGTTTAGGAAAAACAAGATAATTTCGCACGATGCGGGATTACCATAAAACGTGATTTTCTGACATATTTTGACGAAAGAAAATTCTCCTGCGGGTTCTCTTTTGAGGCTACACATTTAGACGTACATGCCACACCAACTCTTTTCGAGTTCCAACGTGTTGTTTAGGAGATACAAGCTAATTTTGTATGATGCGTTATTTCTTCTCATAAAGTGTTTCCAATACGTACGTATTTGTCTTTATTCTGCAACACTGTATTTCCTTATAACGTGGTATTCTTACATATTCTTTTGAGAGAAATCTCTCCTGTGCATTCTCTTTTGAGGATACACGCTTAGATATACAAGTAACACCAAAGCTTTTCGAGTTACAACATGTTGTTTAGGAAAAACAAGATAATTTCGCACAATGCAGGATTTCCTAAAAACGTGATTTCTGAAAAATTTTGAAAGAAGAAAAATCTCCTCTGGGTTCTCTTTTGAGGCTACAAGTTTAGTCGTACACCCCACACTAAATCGTTTCGAGTGACAACGTGTTGTTAAGGAGATACAAGCTAATTTTGAACGATGCGTTATTTCATCTCTAAAAGTGTTTCCAGTACGTACGTATTTGTCTTTAGTCTACAACACTGTATTTCCTTACAACGTGGTATTCTTACATCTTCTTTTGAGAGAAAATTCTCCTGTGGGTTCTCTTTTGAGGCTACACGAGTTACAACGTGTTGTTTAGGAGAGACAAGCTAATTTTTTATAATGCGTTAATTTTTCTCATAAAGTGTTTCCAAGCTAATTTTGAACGATGCATTATTTCTTCGTGTAGCCTCAAAAGAGAACCCTAAACAACACCTTGTAACTCGAAAAGCTTTGGTGTTGCGTGTATGTCTAAACGTGTGGCCTCAAAAGAGAAGGCACAGGAGAGTTTCTCTCGAAAGAATATGTAAGAATACCACGTTATAAGGAAATACAGTGTTGCAGAGTAAAGACAAATACATACGTATTGGAAACACTTTACGAGAAGAAATAACGCATCGTACAAAATTAGCTTGTATCTCCTAAACAACACGTTGTAACTCGAAAATATTTGGTGTGGCGTGTACGTGTAAACATGTAGCCTCAAAAGAGAACCCACAGGATAATTTTCGTTCGTCAATATTTGTCAGAAAACCACGTTTTAAGGAAGTCCCACATCGTGCGAAATTATCTTGTTTTTCCTAAACAACATGTCGTAACTCGAAAAGCTTTGGTGTTGCGTGTATGTCTAAGCGTGTAGCCTCAAAAGAGAAGGCACAGGAGAGTTTTCTCTCGAAAGAATATGTAAGAATACCACGTTATAAGGAAATACAATGTTGCAGTGTAAATACAAATACTTATGTATAGGAAACACTTTACGAGAAGAAATAAAGCATCGTACAAAATTAGCTTTTATCTCCTAAACAACACGTTGTAACTCGAAATATTTTGTGTGTCGTGTACGTCTAAACGTGTAGCCTCAAAAGAGAAGGCACAGGAGAGTTTTCTCTCGAAAGAATAAGTAAGAATACCACGTTTTAAGGAAATACAGAGTTGCAGAGTAAAGACAAATATGTACGTATTGGCAACACCTTACGAGAAAAAATAAGGCATCGTACAAAATTAGTCTGTATCTCCTAAACAACACGTTGTAACTGAAAAGGATTTGGTGTGGCGTGTACGTCTAAACGTGTAGCCTCAAAAGAGAACCAACAAGAGAATTTTCTTTGGTCAAAATTTTTCAGAAAACCACGTTTTAAGGAAATCCCGCATCTTGCGAAATTATCTTGTTTTTCCTAAACAACACGTTGTAACTCGAAAAGCTTTGGTGTTGCCTGTATGTCTAAGCGTGTAGCCTCAAGAGAGAAGGCACAGGAGAGTTTTTTCTCGAAAGAATATGTAAGAATACCACGTTTGAAGGAAATACAGTGTTGCAGAGTAAAGACAAATACATTCGTATTGGCAACACTTTACGAGAAGAAATAACGCATCATACAAAATTAGTCTGTATCTACTAAACAACACGTTGTAACTCGAAAAGATTTGGTGTGGCGTGTACGTCTAAATGTGTAGCCTCAAAAGAGGACCCACAGCAGAATTTTCTTACATCAAAATTTGTCAGAAAACCACGTTTTATGGAAATCCCGCATCTTGCGAAATTATCTTGTTTTTCCTAAACAACACGTTGTAACTCGAAAAGCTTTGGTGTTGCGTGTATGTCTAAGCGTGTAGCCTCAAAAGAGAAGGCACAGGAGAGTTTTCTCTCGAAAGAATATGTAAGAATACCACGTTATAAGGAAATACAGTGTTGCAGAGTAAAGACAAATACGTACGTATTGGAAACACTTTAGGAGAAGAAATAATGCTTCGTGCAAAATTAGCTTGTATCTCCTAAACAACACGTTTAACTCGAAAAGATTTGGTGTCACCTGTATGTCTAAACGTGTAGCCTCAAAGAGAACCCACAGGAGAACTTTCTTTCATCAAATTTTGCCAGAAAACCACATTTTAAAGAAATCCCACATCGTGCGAAATTATCTTGTTTTTCCTAAACAACATGTCGTAACTCGAAAAGCTTTGGTGTTGCGTGTATGTGTAAGCGTGTAGCCTCAAAAGAGAAGGCACAGGAGAGTTTTCTCTCGAAAGAATATGTAAAAATACCACGTTATAAGGAAAGACAGTGTTGCAGAGTAAAGACAAATACTTATGTATAGGAAACACTTTACGAGAAGAAATAATGCATCGTACAAAATTAGCTTTTATCTCCTAAACAACACGTTGTAACTCGAAATATTTTGTGTGGCGTGTACATCTAAACGTGTAGCCTCAAAAGAGAAGGCACAGGAGAGTTTTCTCTTGAAAGAATATGTAAGAATACCACGTTTTAAGGAAATACAGAGTTGCAGAGTAAAGATAAATATGTACGTATTGGCAACACCTTAGGAGAAAAAATAAGGCATCGTACAAAATTAGTCTGTATCTCCTAAACAACATGTTGTAACTGAAAAAGATTTGGTGTGGCGTGTACATCTAAACGTGTGGCCTCAAAAGAGAATTTTCTTAGGTCAAAATTTGTCAGAAAACCTCGTTTTAAGGAAATCCCGCATCTTGCGAAATTATCTTGTTTTTCCTAAACAACACGTTATAACTAGAAAAGCTTTGGTGTTGCGTGTACATCTAAGCGTGTAGCCTCAAAAGGGAATGCACAGGAGAGTTTTCTCTCGAAAGAATATGTAAGAATACCACGTTATAAGGAAATACAGTGTTGCAGAGTAAAGACAAATATGTAGGTATTGGAAATACTTTACGAGAAGAAATAACTCTTTGTGCAAAATTAGCTTGTATCTCCTAAACAACACGTTGTAACTCGAAATGATTTGGTGTGGCGTGTACATCTAAACGTGTGGCCTCAAAAGAGAACCCACGGGATAATTTTCTCTTGTCAAAATTTGTCAGAAAACCACGTTTTATGGAAATCCCTCATCGTGCGAAATTATCTAGTTTTTCATAAACAACACGTTATAACTTGAAAAGCTTTGGTGTTGCGTGTATGTCTAAGCCTATAGCCTCAAAAGAGAATGCACAGGAGAGTTTTCTCTCGAAAGAATATGTTAAAATACCACGTTATAAGGAAATACAGAGTTGCAGAGTAAAGACAAATAGGTATGTATTGGAAACACTTTACGAGAAGAAATAACGCATTGTACAAAATTAGCTTGTATCTCCTAAACAACACGTTGTAACTCGAAAGGATTTGGTGTGGCCTGTACGTCTAAATGTGTAGCCTCAAAAGAAAACCCACAGGATAATTTTCTTTCGTTAAAATTTTTCAGAAAACCACATTTTATGGAAATCCCGCATCGTTCGAAATTATCTTGTTTTTCCTAAACAACATATTGTAACTCGAAAATCTTTTGTTTGCGTGTATGTCTAAGGGTGTAGCCTCAAAAGAGAAGGCACAGGAGAGTTTTCTCTCGAAAGAATATGTAAGAATACCACGTTATAAGGAAATACAGTGTTGAAGAGTAAAGACAAATACGTACATATTGGAAACACTTTACGAGAAGAAATAACGCATCGTACAAAATTAGCTTGTATCTCCTAATCAACACGTTGTAACTCGAAGTGATTTGGTGTGCTGTTTACATCTAAACGTGTAGCCTCCAAAGAGAACCCACAGGAGAATTTTGTTTCGTCAAAATTTGTCAGAAAACCACGTTTTAAGGAAATACCGCATCGTGTGAAATTACCTTGTTTTTCCTAAACAACACGTTGTATCTCGAAAAGCTTTGGTGTTGTGTGTAGGTCTAAGCGTGTAGCCTCAAAAGAGAACGCAGAGGAGAGTTTTCTCTCGAAAGAATATGTAAGAATACCACGTTATAAGTACATACAGTGTTGCAGAGTAAAGATAAATAGGTACGTATTGTAAATACTTTATGAGAAGAATTAATGCATGGTACAAAATTAGCTTGTATCTCCTAAACAACTCCTTGTAACTCGAAAGGATTTGGTGTGGCTCGTACGTATACATGTGTAACCTCAAAAAAGAACCCACAGGAGAACTTTCTTTCGTCAAAATTTGTCCAAAAACCACGTTTTAGGGAAATCTCTCATCGTGCAAAATTATCTTGTTTTTCCTAAACAACACGTTGTAACTCAAAAAGCTTTGGTGTTGCGTGTATGTCTGAGCTTGTAGCCTCTAAAGAGAACGCACAGGAGAGTTTTCTCTCGAAAGAACATGTAAGAATACAACGTTATAAGGAAATACAGTGTTGCAGAGTAAAGACAAATACGTACGTATTGGAAACACTTTACGAGAAGAAATAACGCATCGTAAAAAATTAGCTTGTATCTCCTAGACAACACGTGGTAACTCGAAAGGATTTGGTGTGGCGTGTACTTCTAAACGTGTAGCCTCAAAAGAGAACCCACAGGAGAATTTTCTTTCGTCAAAATTTGTCAGAAAACCACGTTTTAAGGTAATCCTGCATTGTGCGAAATTATCTTGTTTTTCCTAAACAACACGTTGTAACTCGAAAAGCTTTGGTATTGCCTGTATGTCTAAGTGTGTAGCCTCAAAAGGGAACGCACAGGATAGTTTTCTCTCGAAATAATATGTAAGAATACCACGTTATAAGGAAATACAATGTTGCAGAGTAAAGACAAATACATACTTACTGGAAACACTTTACGAGAAGAATTAACGCATTGCAAAAATTTAGCTTGTATCTCTTAAACAACACGTTGTAACTCGAAAAGATTTGGTGTGGCGTGTACGTCTAAATATGTAGCCTCAAAAGAGAACCAACAGGAGAATTTTCTTTCGTCAAAATTTTTCAGAAAACCACGTTTTAAGGAAATCCCGCATCGTGCGAAATCATCTCCTTTTTCCTAAACAACATGTTGTGACTCGAAAAGCTTTGGTGTTGCGTGTATGTGTAAGCGTGGAGCCTCAAAAGAGAAGGCACAGGAGAGTTTTCTGTCGAAAGAATATGTAAGAATACTACGTTATAAGGAAATACAATTTTGCAGATTAAAACAAATAAGTACATATTGGAAACACTTTACGAGAAGAAATAACGCATCGTACAAAATTAACTTGTATCACCAAACAGCACGTTGTAAATCGAAATGATTTGGTGTGACGTGTATGTCTAAACGTGTAGCCTAAAGAGAGAACCCACAGGATAATTTTCTTTCATCAAAATTTGTCAGAAACCACGTTTTAAGGAAATCTCACATCGTGCGAAATTATCTTGTTTTTCCTAAACACCACGCTGTAACTCGAAAAGCTTTGGTGTTGCATGTATGTCTAAGCTTGTAGCCTCAAAAGAGAACGCACAAGAGAGTTTTCTCTTGAAAGATTATGTACGAATACCACGTTATAAGGAAATACAATTTTGCAGAGTAAAGACAAATAAGTACATACTGGAAACACTTTACGAGAAGAAATAACGCATCGTACAAAATTAGATTGTATCTCCTAAACAACACGTTGTAACTCGAAAAGATTTGGTGTGACGTGTACGTCTAAAAGTGTAACCTCAAAAGAGAACCCACAAGAGAATTTTCTTCCCTCAAAATTTGTCAGAAACCACGTTTTAAGGAAATCTCTCATCGTGCGAAATTATCTTGTTTTTTTCTAAACAACACATTGTATCAGGAAAAGATTTGGTGTTGTGTGTATGTCTAAGAGTGTAACCTCAAAAGAGAACGCACAGGATAGTTTTCTCTCGAAAGGATATGTAAGAATACCATGTTATAAGGAAATACAATGTTGCAGAGTCAAGACAAATACGTACGTATTGGAAACACTTTAAGAGAAGAATTAACGCATCGTAAAAAATTAGCTTGTATCTCCTAAACAACACGTTGTAACTCGAAAAGATTTGGTGTGGCATGTACATCTAAACGTGTAGCCTCAAAAGAGAACCCACAGGAGAATTTTCTTTATTCAAAATTTTTCAGAAAACCACGTTTTAAGGAAATCCCGCATCGTGCGAAATCATCTATTTTCCAAAACAGCATGTTGTAACTCGAAAAGCTTTGGTGTTGCATGTATGTGTAAGTGTGGAGCCTCAAAAGTGAAGGCACAGGAGAGTTTTCTCTCGAAAGAATATGTAAGAATACCACGTTATAAGGAAATACAATTTTGCAGAGTAAAGACAAATAAGTGCATATTGGAAACACTTTACGAGAAGAAATAACGCATCGTATAAAATTAGCTTGTATCTCCGAAACAACACGTTGTAACTCGAAAATATTTGGTGTGACGTGTACATCTAAAAGTGTAACCTCAAACGAGAACCCACAGCAGAATTTTGTTTCATCAAAATTTGTCAGAAACCACGTTTTAAGGAAATCTCGCATCGTGCGAAATTATCTTGTTTTTCCTAAACAACATGTTGTAACTCAAAAAGCTTTGGTGTTGCGTGTATGTCTAAGCTTGTAGCCTCAAAAGAGAACGCACAGGAGAGTTTTCTCTCGAAAGAATATGTAAGAATACCACATTATAAGGAAATACAGTGTTGCAGAGTAAAGACAACTACATACGTATTGGAAACACATTAAGAGAAAAAATAACACATCGTACAAAATTAGCTTGTATCTCCTAAACAACACGTTGTAACTCGAAAAGATTTGGTGTGGCTCATACCTCTACACGTGTAGCCTCAAAAGAGAACCCACAGGAGAACTTTCTTTCATCAAAATTTTTCAGAAAACCACGTTTTATGGAAATCTCGCATCGTGCGAAATTATCTTGTTTTTCGTAAACAACACGTTGTAACTCGAAAAGCTTTGGCGTTGCGTGTTTGTCTAAGCGTGTAGCCTCAAAAGAGAATGCACAGGAGAGTTTTCCCTCGAAAGAATATGTAAGAATACCACGTTATAAGGAAATACAGTGTTGCAGAGTAAAGACAAAAAAAGTACGTATTGGAAACTCTATACGAGAAGAAATAACGCATCGTACAATATTTGCTTGTATCTCCTAAACAACACGTGGTAACTCGAAAGGATTTGGTGTGGCGTGTATGTCTAAACGTGTAGCCTCTAAAGAGAACCCACGGGAGAATTTTTTTCCTCCAAATTTGTCAGAAAACCACGTTTTAAGGAAATCCCGCATCGTGCAAAATTATCTTGTTTTTCATAAACAACACGTTGTAACTCGAAAAGAGTTGGTGTTGACTGTATGTCTAAGTGTGTAGCCTCAAAGGGGAACGCACAGGATAGTTTTCCCTCTAAAGAATATGTAAGAATACCACGTTATAAGGAAATACAATGTTGCAGAGTAAAGACAAACGCGTACTTCTTGGAAACACTTTATGAGAAGAATTAACGCATCGTAAAAAATTAGCTTGTATCTCCTAAACAACACGTTGTAACTCGAAAAGATTTGGTGTTGCATGTACATCTAAACGTGTAGCCTCAAAAGAAAACCCACAGGAGATTTTTCTTTCATCAAAATTTGTCAGAAACCACGTTTTAAGGAAATCTCGCATCGTGCGAAATTATCTTGTTTTTCCTAAACAACACGTTGTAACTCGAAAACCTTTGGTGTTGCGTGTATATCTAAGCATGTAGCCTCAAAAGAGAACGCACAGGAGAGTTTTCCCTCGAAATAATATGTACGAATACCACGTTATAAGGAAATACAGTGTTGCAGAGTAAAGACAAATAAGTACGAATTGGAAACACTTTACGAGAAGAAATAAGGCATCGTAAAAAATTGGCTTGTATCTCCTAAACAACACGTTGTACCTCGAAACGATTTGGTGTAGCTCATACGTCTACACGTGTAGCCTCAAAAAAGAACGAACAGGAGAACTTTCTTTCGTTAAAATTTCTCAGGAAACCACGTTTTAAGGAAATACCGCATCATGCAAAATTATCTTGTTTTTCCTAAACAGCATGATGTAACTCGAAAAGCTTTGGTGTTGCATGTATGTCTAAGCGTGTAACCTCTAAAGAGAACGCACAGGATAGTTTTCTCTCGAAAGAATATGTAAGAATACTACGTTATTAGGAAATACAATGTTGCAGAGTAAAAACACATACGTACCTATTGGAAAAACTTTACAAGAAGAATTAACGCATCGTACAAAATTAGCTTGTATCTCCTAAACAACACGTGGTAACTCGAAAGGATTTGGTGTGGTGTGTACGTCTAAACATGTAGCCTCAAAAGAGAACCCACAGGAGAATTTATTTTCATCAACATTTTTCAGAAAACCACGTTTTAAGGAAATCCCGCATCGTGCGAAATGATCTTCTTTTTCCTAAACAACATGTTGTACCTCGAAAAGCTTTGGTGTTGCGTGTATGTGTAAGCATGGAGCGACAAAAGGGACAGCACAGGAGAGTTTTCACTCGAAAGAATATGTAAGAATACCACATTATAAGGAAATACAATTTTGCAGAGTAAAGACAAATAAGTACTTATTGGTAACACTTTACGAGAAGAAATAACGCATCATTCAAAATTAGCTTGTATCTCCTAAACAACACGTTGTAACTCGAAAAGATTTGGTGTGACGTGTATGTCTAAACGTGTAGCCTCAAAAGAGAACCCACAGGAGAATTTTCTTTCATCAAAATTTGTCAAAAACCACGTTTTAAGGAAATCTCGCATCGTGCGAAATTATCTTGTTTTTCCTAAACAACACGTTGTAACTCGAAAAGCTTTGGTGTTGCCTGTATGTCTAAGCTTTTAGCCTCAAAAGAGAACGCACAGGAGAGTTTTCTCTCGAACGAATATGTAAGAATACCACGTTATAAGAAAATACAGTGTTGCAGAGTAAAGACAAATACGTACGTATTGGAAACACTTGAAGAGAAGAAATAACGCATCATACAAAATTAGCTTGTATCTCCTAAACAACACGTTGTAACTCGAAAAGATTTAGTGTGGCTCGTACCTCTACACGTGTAGCCTCAAAAGAGAACCCACAGGAAAACTTTCTTTCGTCAAAATTTTTCAGAAAACCACGTTTTATGGAAATCTCGCTTCAAGCGAAATTATCTTGTTTTTCCTAAAAAACACATTGTAACTCGAAAAGCTTTGGCGTTGCGTGTTTGTCTAAGCGTGTAGCCTCAAAGAGAACGCACAGGAGAGTTTTCCCTCGAAATAATATGTAAGAATACCACGTTATAAGGAAATACAGTGTTGCAGAGTAAAGACAAATAAGTACGTATTGGAAACACTTTACCAGAGGAAATAATGCATTGTTCAAAATTTGCTTGTATCTCCTAAACAACACGTTGTAACTCGAAAAGATTTGGTGTGGCTCATATGTCTACACGTGTAGCCTCAAAAGAGAATGCACAGGAGAACTTTCTTTCGTCAAAATTTCTCAGGAAACCACGTTTTAAGGAAATCCCGCATCGTGCAAAATTATCTTGTTTTTCCTAAACAACACTATGTAACTCGAAAATCTTTGGTGTTGCATGTATGTCTAAGTGTGTAGCCTCAAAAGAGAACGCACAGGAGAGTTTTCCCTCGAAAGAATATGTAAGAATACCACGTTATAAGGAAATACAGTGTAGCAGAATAAAGACAAATACGTACGTATTGGAAACACTTTACGAGAAGAAATAAAGCATCGTAAAAAATTTGCTTGTATCTCCTAAACATGTTGTAACTTGAAAAGATTTGGTGTGGCTCGTACGTCTAAAAGTGTAGCCTCCAAAGAGAACCCACAGGAGAACTTTCTTTCGTCAAAATTTGTCAGAAAACCACGTTTTAAGGAAATCCCGCATCGTGCAAAATTATCTGGTTTTTCCAAAACAACACGTTGTAACTCGAAAAGCTTTGGTGTTGCGTGTATGTCAAAGCATGTAGCCTCTAAAGAGAACGCACAGGAGAGTTTTCTCTCGAAAGAACATGTAAGAATACAACGTTATAAGGAAATACAGTGTTGCAGAGTAAAGACAAATACATACGTATTGGAAACACTTTATGAGAAGAAATAACACATCGTACAAAATTAGCTTGTATCTTCTAAACAACACGTCATAACTCGAAAGGATTTGGTGTCGCGTGCACGTCTAAACGTATAGCCTCAAAAGAGAACCCACAGGAGAATTTTCTTTCGTCAAAATTTGTCAGAGCACAACGTTTTAAGGAAATCCCGCATCATGCGAAATTATCTTGTTTTTCATAAACAACACGTTGTAACTCGAAAAGCTTTGGTGTTGCCTGTATGTCTAAGTGTGTAGCCTCAAAAGGGAACGCAAAGGATAGTTTTCTCTCGAAAGAATATGTAGGAATACCACGTTATAAGGAAATACAATGTTGCAGAGTAAAGACAAATACGTACGTATTGGAAACACTTTACGAGAAGAAATAAGGCATCGTACAAAATTAGCTTGTATCTCCTAAACAACACGTGGTAACTCGAAAGGATTTGGTGTGACGTGTACGTCTAAACGTGTAGCCTCAAAAGAGAACCCACAGGAGAATTTTCTTTCGTTAAAATTTTCAGAAAACCACGTTTTAAGAAAATCCCGCATTGTGGGATATCATCTTCTTTTTCCTAAACAACATGTTGTAACTCGAAAAGCTTTGGTGTTGCGTGTACTTGTAAGCATGGAGCCTTCAAAGGGAAAGCACAGGAGAGTTTTCTCTCAAAAGAAAATGTAAGAATACCACGTTATAAGGAAATACAATTTTCCAGAGTAAAGACATATAAGTACATATTGGTAACACTTTATGAGAAGAAATAACGCATCATTCAAAATTAGCTTGTATCTCCTAAACAACACGATGTAACTCGAAAGGATTTGGTGTGACGTGTATGTCTAAACGTGTAGCCTCAAAAGAGAACCCACAGGAGAATTTTCTTTCATCAAGATTTGTCAGAAACTACGTTTTGAGGAATTCCCTGCATTCTGCAAAATTATCTTGTTTTTCCTAAACAACACGTTGTAAATCAAAACCTTTGGTGTTGCGTGTATGTCTAAGCATGTAGCCTCAAAAGAGAATGCACAGGAGAGTTTTCTCTCGAAAGAATATGTAAGAATACCACGTTATAAGGAAATACAGTGTTGCAGAGTAAAGACAAATTCGTACATATTGGAAACACTTTAAGAGAAGAAATAACACATCGTACAAAATTAGCTTGTATCTCCTAAGCAACACGTTGTAACTCGAAAAGATTTGGTGTGGCTCGTACCTCTACACGTGTAGCCTCAAAAGAGAACCCACAGGAGAACTTTCTTTTGTCAAATTTTTTCAGAAAACCACGTTTTATGGAAATCTCGCATCGTGCAAAATTATCTTGTTTTTCCAAAACAACACGTTGTAACTCGAAAAGCTTTGGTGTTGCGTGTATGTCTAAGCGTGTATCCTCTAAAGAGAACACACAGGAGAGTTTTCTCTCGAAAGAACATGTAAGAATACAACGGTATAGGGAAATACAGTGTTGCAGAGTAAAGACAAATACTTACTTATTGGAAACACTTTACGAGATGAAATAACACATCATACAAAATTAGCTTGTATCTCCTAAACAACACGTGGTAACTCAAAAGGATTTGGTGTGGCATGTACCTCTAAACATGTAGCCTCAAAAGAGAACCCACAGGACTATTTTCTTTCATCAAAATTTGTCAGAAAACCACGTTTTAAGGAAATACCGCATCGTGCGAAATCATCTTGTTTTTCATAAACAACACGTTATACCTCGAAAAGCTTTGGTGTTGCCTTTATGTCTAAGTGTGTAGCCTCAAAAGGGAATGCACAGGATAGTTTTCTCTCGAAGGAATGTGTAAGAATACCACGTTATAAGGAAATACAGTGTTGCAGAGTAAAGACAAATACGTACATATTGGAAACACTTTACGAGAAGAATTAACGCATCATACAAAATTAGCTTGTATCTCCTAAACAATACGTTGTATCTCGGAAAGATTTGGTGTGGCGTGTACGTCTAAACATGTAGCCTCAAAAGAGAACCCACAGCAGAATTTTCTTTCGTCAAAATTTGTCAGAAAACCACGTTTTAAGGAAATCCCGCATCGTGGGAAATCATCTTCTTTTTCCTAAACAACATGTTGTAACTCGAAAAGCTTTGGTGTTGCTTGTATGTGTAAGCGTGGAGCCTCAAAGAGAAGGCACAGGAGAGTTTTCCCTCGAAAGAATATGTAAGAATACCACGTTTTTACGAAATACAATTTTGCAGAGTAAAGACAAATAAGTACATATTGGAAACACTTTAGGTGAAGAAATAACGCATCGTACAAAATTAGCTTGTATCTCCTAAACAACACGTTGTAAATCGAAAAGATTTGGTGTGGCTCATATGTCTACACGTGTAGCCTCAAAAGAGAATGCACAGGAGAATTTTCTTTCGTCAAAATTTCTCAGGAAACCACGTTTTAAGGAAATCCCGCATCGTGCAAAATTATCTTGTTTTTCCTAAACAACACTATGTAACTCGAAAATCTTTGGTGTTGCATGTATGTCTAAGTGTGTAGCCTCAAAAGAGAACGCACAGGAGAGTTTTCCCTCGAAAGAATATGTAAGAATACCACGTTATAAGGAAATACAGTGTAGCAGAATAAAGACAAATACGTACATATTGGAAACACTTTACGAGAAGAAATAAAGCATCGTAAAAAATTTGCTTGTATCTCCTAAACATGTTGTAACTTGAAAAGATTTGGTGTGGCTCGTACGTCTAAAAGTGTAGCCACCAAAGAGAACCCACAGGAGAACTTTCTTTCGTCAAAATTTGTCAGAAAACCACGTTTTAAGGAAATCCCGCATCGTGCAAAATTATCTTGTTTTTCCAAAACAACACGTTGTAACTCGAAAAGCTTTGGTGTTGCGTGTATGTCAAAGCATGTAGCCTCTAAAGAGAACGCACAGGAGAGTTTTCTCTCGAAAGAACATGTAAGAATACAACGTTATAAGGAAATACAGTGTTGCAGAGTAAAGACAAATACATACGTATTGGAAACACTTTATGAGAAGAAATAACACATCGTACAAAATTAGCTTGTATCTTCTAAACAACACGTGATAACTCGAAAGGATTTGGTGTCGCGTGCACGTCTAAACGTATAGCCTCAAAAGAGAACCCACAGGAGAATTTTCTTTCGTCAAAATTTGTCAGAACACAACGTTTTAAGGAAATCCCGCATCATGCGAAATTATCTTGTTTTTCATAAACAACACGTTGTAACTCGAAAAGCTTTGGTGTTGCCTGTATGTCTAAGTGTGTAGCCTCAAAAGGGAACGCAAAGGATAGTTTTCTCTCGAAAGAATATGTAGGAATACCACGTTATAAGGAAATACAATGTTGCAGAGTAAAGACAAATACGTACGTATTGGATACACTTTACGAGAAGAAATAAGGCATCGTACAAAATTAGCTTGTATCTCCTAAACAACACGTGGTAACTAGAAAGGATTTGGTGTGACGTGTACGTCTAAACGTGTAGCCTCAAAAGAGAACCCACAGGAGAATTTTCTTTCGTTAAAATTTTCAGAAAACCACGTTTTAAGGAAATCCCGCATTGTGGGATATCATCTTCTTTTTCCTAAACAACATGTTGTAACTCGAAAAGCTTTGGTGTTGCGTGTACTTGTAAGCATGGAGCCTCCAAAGGGAAAGCACAGGAGAGTTTTCTCTCGAAAGAAAATGTAAGAATACCACGTTATAAGGAAATACAATTTTCCAGAGTAAAGACATATAAGTACATATTGGTAACACTTTATGAGAAGAAATAACGCATCATTCAAAATTAGCTTGTATCTCCTAAACAACACGATGTAACTCGAAAGGATTTGGTGTGACGTGTATGTCTAAACGTGTAGCCTCAAAAGAGAACCCACAGGAGAATTTTCTTTCATCAAGATTTGTCAGAAACTATGTTTTGAGGAATTCTCGCATTCTGCAAAATTATCTTGTTTTTCCTAAACAACACGTTGTAAATCAAAACCTTTGGTGTTGCGTGTATGTCTAAGCATGTAGCCTCAAAAGAGAATGCACAGGAGAGTTTTCTCTCGAAAGAATATGTAAGAATACCACGTTATAAGGAAATACAGTGTTGCAGAGTAAAGACAAATTCGTACATATTGGAAACACTTTAAGAGAAGAAATAACACATCGTACAAAATTAGCTTGTATCTCCTAAGCAACACGTTGTAACTCGAAAAGATTTCGTGTGGCTCGTACCTCTACACGTGTAGCCTCAAAAGAGAACCCACAGGAGAACTTTCTTTTGTCAAATTTTTTCAGAAAACCACGTTTTATGGAAATCTCGCATCGTGCAAAATTATCTTGTTTTTCCAAAACAACACGTTGTAACTCGAAAAGCTTTGGTGTTGCGTGTATGTCTAAGCGTGTATCCTCTAAAGAGAACACACAGGAGAGTTTTCTCTCGAAAGAACATGTAAGAATACAACGGTATAGGGAAATACAGTGTTGCAGAGTAAAGACAAATACTTACTTATTGGAAACACTTTACGAGATGAAATAACACATCATACAAAATTAGCTTGTATCTCCTAAACAACACGTGGTAACTCAAAAGGATTTGGTGTGGCATGTACCTCTAAACATGTAGCCTCAAAAGAGAACCCACAGGACTATTTTCTTTCATCAAAATTTGTCAGAAAACCACGTTTTAAGGAAATACCGCATCGTGCGAAATCATCTTGTTTTTCATAAACAACACGTTATACCTCGAAAAGCTTTGGTGTTGCCTTTATGTCTAAGTGTGTAGCCTCAAAAGGGAACGCACAGGATAGTTTTCTCTCGAAGGAATGTGTAAGAATACCACGTTATAAGGAAATACAGTGTTGCAGAGTAAAGACAAATACGTACATATTGGAAACACTTTACGAGAAGAATTAACACATCATACAAAATTAGCTTGTATCTCCTAAACAATACGTTGTATCTCGGAAAGATTTGGTGTGGCGTGTACGTCTAAACATGTAGCCTCAAAAGAGAACCCACAGCAGAATTTTCTTTCGTCAAAATTTGTCAGAAAACCACGTTTTAAGGAAATCCCGCATCGTGGGAAATCATCTTCTTTTCCTAAACAACATGTTGTAACTCGAAAAGCTTTGGTGTTGCGTGTATGTGTAAGCGTGGAGCCTCAAAAGAGAAGGCACAGGAGAGTTTTCTCTCGAAAGAATATGTAAGAATACCACGTTTTTACGAAATACAATTTTGCAGAGTAAAGACAAATAAGTACATATTGGAAACACTTTAGGTGAAGAAATAACGCATCGTACAAAATTAGCTTGTATCTCCTAAACAACACGTTGTAAATCGACAAGATTTGGTGTGACGTGTATGTCTAAACGTGTACCCTCAAAAGAGAACCGACAGGAGAATTTTCTTTCATCAAAATTTGTCAGAAACCACGTTTTAAGGAAATCTCGCATTGTGCGAAATTATCTTGTTTTTCCTTAAAAACACGTTGTAACTCGAAAAGCTTTGGTGTTGCGTGTATATCTAAGCTTGTAGCCTCACAAGAGAACGCACAGGAGACTTTTTTCTCGAAAGAATATGGAAGAATACCACGTTATAAGGAAATACAGTGTTGCAGAGTAAAGACAAATACGTACCTATTTGAAACACTTTATGAGAAGAAATAACGCATCGAACAAAATTAGCTTGTATCTCCTAAACAACACGTTGTAACTCGAAAAGATTTGGTGTGGCTCGTTCTTCTACACGTGTAGCCTCAAAAGAGAACCCACAGGAGAACTTTCTTTCTTCAAAATTTTTCAGAAAACCACGTTTTATGGAAATCTCGCATCGTGCGAAATTATCTTGTTTTTCCTAAACAACACTTTGTAACTCGAAAAGCTTTGGCGCTGCGTGTTTGTCTAAGCGTGTAGCCTCAAAAGAGAATGCACAGGAGAGTTTTCCCTCGAAAGAATATGTAAGAATACCACGTTATAAGGAAATAGAGTGTTGTAGAGTAAAGACAAATAAGTACGTATTGGAAACACTTACTGAGAAGAAATAACGCATAGTACAAAATTTGCTTCTATCTCCTAAACAACACGTTGTAACTTGAAAAGATTTGGTGTGGCTCGTACGTATGCACGTGTAACCTCAAAAGAGAACCCACAGGAGAACTTTCTTTCGTCAAAATTTGTCAGAAAACCACGTTTTAAGGAAATCCCGCATCGTGCAAAATTATCTTGTTTTTCCTAAACAACAAGTTGTAACTCAAAAAGCTTTGGTGTCGCGTGTATGTCTAAGCGTGTAGCCTCTAAAGAGAACACACAGGAGAGTTTTCTCTCGAAAGAACATGTAAGAATACAACGTTATAAGGAAATACAGTGTTGCAGAGTAAAGGCAAATAAATACGTATTGGAAACACTTTACCAGAAGAAATAACGCATCATATAAATTAGATTGTATCTCCTAAACAACATGTGGTAACTCAAAAGGATTTGGTGTGGCGTGTACGTCTAAACGTGTAGCCTTAAAAGAGAACCCACAGGAGATTTTTCTTTCATCAAAATTTGTTAGAAACCACGTTTTAAGGAAATCCCGCATCGTGCGAAATTACCTTCTTTTTCCTAAACAACACGTTGTAACTTGAAAAGCTTTGGTGTTGCGTGTATGTCTAAGCGTGTAAGCGCAAAAGAGAATGCACAGGAGAGTTTTCTCTCGAAAGAATATGTAAGAATACCACATTATAAGGAAATACAGTGTTGCAGAGTAAAGACAACTACGTACGTATTGGAAACTCTTTATGAGAAGAAATTACCCATTGTACAAAAATAGCTTGTATCTCCTAAACAACATGTTGTAACTCGAAAAGATTTCGTGTGGCTCGTACTTCTACATGTGAGCCTCAAAAGAGAACCCACAGGAAAACTTTCTTTCTCAAGATATTTCAGAAAACTACGTTTTAAGGAAATCTCGCATTGTGCGAAATTATCTTGTTTTTCCTAAACAACACGTTGTAACTCGAAAAGCTTTGGCGTCGTGTGTTTGTCTAAGCGTGTAGCCTCAAAGGAGAACACACAGGAGAGTTTTCCCTCGAAAGAATATGTAAGAATACCATGTTATAAGGAAATACAGTGTTGCAGAGTAAAGACAAATAAGTACTTATTGGAAACACTTTACGAGAAGAAATAACGCATCTTACAAAATTTGCTTGTATCTCCTAAACAACACGTTCTAACTCGAAAAGATTTGGTGTGGCTCGTACGTCTACACGTGTAGCCTCAAAAGAGAACCCACAGAAGAACTTTCTTTCGTCAAAGTTGTCAGAAAACAACGTTTTAAGGAAATCCCACATCGTGCAAAATTATCTTGTTTTTCCTAAACAACACGTTGTAACTCAAAAAGCTTTGGTGTTGCGTGTATGTCTAAGCATGTAGCCTCTACAGAGAACGCACAGGAGAGTTTTCTCTCGAAAGAACATGTAAGGATAAAACATTATAAAGAAATACAGTGTTGCAGAGTAAAGACAAATATGTACGTATTGGAAAGACTTTACGAGAAGAAATAACGCATCGTACAAAATTAGCTTGTATCTCCTAAACAACACGTGGTAACTCGAAAGGATTTGGTGTGACGTGTATGTCTAAACGTGTAGCCTCAAAAGAGAACCCACAGGAGAATTTTCTTTCATCAAAATTTGTCAAAAACCACGTTTTAAGGAAATCTCGCATCGTGCGAAATTATCTTGTTTTTCCTAAACAACACTTTGTAACTCGAAAAGCTTTGGCGTTGCGTGTTTGTCTAAGCGTGGAGCCTCAAAAGAGAATGCACAGGAGAGTTTTCCCTCGAAAGAATATGTAAGAATACCACGTTATAAGGAAATACAGTGTTGTAGAGTAAAGACAAATAAGTACGTATTGGAAACACTTACTGAGAAGAAATAACGCATAGTACAAAATTTGCTTCTATCTCCTAAACAACACGTTGTAACTTGAAAAGATTTGGTGTGGCTCGTACGTATGCACGTGTAACCTCAAAAGAGAACCCACAGGAGAACTTTCTTTCGTCAAAATTTGTCAGAAAACCACGTTTTAAGGAAATCACGCATCGTGCAAAATTTTCTTGTTTTTCCTAAACAACAAGTTGTAACTCAAAAAGCTTTGGTGTTGCGTGTATGTCTAAGCGTGTAGCCTCTAAAGAGAACACACAGGAGAGTTTTCTCTCGAAAGAACATGTAAGAATACAACGTTATAAGGAAATACAGTGCTGCAGAGTAAAGGCAAATAAATACGTATTGGAAACACTTTACCAGAAGAAATAACGCATCATATAAATTAGAATGTATCTCCTAAACAACATGTGGTAACTCAAAAGGATTTGGTGTGGTGTGTACGTCTAAACGTGTAGCCTTAAAAGAGAACCCACAGGAGATTTTTCTTTCATCAAAATTTGTTAGAAACCACGTTTTAAGGAAATCTCGCATCGCATCGTGCGAAATTACCTTCTTTTTCCTAAACAACACGTTGTAACTTGAAAAGCTTTGGTGTTGCGTGTATGTCTAAGCGTGTAAGCGCAAAAGAGAATGCACAGGAGAGTTTTCTCTCGAAAGAATATGTAAGAATACCACATTATAAGGAAATACAGTGTTGCAGAGTAAAGACAACTACGTACGTATTGGAAACTCTTTATGAGAAGAAATAACCCATTGTACATAATAGCTTGTATCTCCTAAACAACATGTTGTAACTCAAAAAGATTTTGTGTGGCTCGTACTTCTACATGTGAGCCTCAAAAGAGAACCCACAGGAAAACTTTCTTTCTCAAGATATTTCAGAAAACCACGTTTTAAGGAAATCTCGCATTGTGCGAAATTATCTTGTTTTTCCTAAACAACACGTTGTAACTCGAAAAGCTTTGGCGTCGTGTGTTTGTCTAAGCGTGTAGCCTCAAAGGAGAACACACAGGAGAGTTTTCCCTCGAAAGAATATGTAAGAATACCATGTTATAAGGAAATACAGTGTTGCAGAGTAAAGACAAATAAGTACTTATTGGAAACACTTTACGAGAAGAAATAACGCATCTTATAAAATTTGCTTGTATCTCCTAAACAACACGTTCTAACTCGAAAAGATTTGGTGTGGCTCGTACGTCTACACGTGTAGCCTCAAAAGAGAACCCACAGAAGAACTTTCTTTCGTCAAAGTTGTCAGAAAACAACGTTTTAAGGAAATCCCACATCGTGCAAAATTATCTTGTTTTTCCTAAACAACACGTTGTAACTCAAAAAGCTTTGGTGTTGCGTGTATGTCTAAGCATGTAGCCTCTACAGAGAACGCACAGGAGAGTTTTCTCTCGAAAGAACATGTAAGAATAAAACATTATAAAGAAATACAGTGTTGCAGAGTAAAGACAAATATGTACGTATTGGAAAGACTTTACGAGAAGAAATAACGCATCGTACAAAATTAGCTTGTATCTCCTAAACAACACGTGGTAACTCGAAAGGATTTGGTGTGGTGTGTACTTCTAAACCTGTATCCTCAAAAGAGAACCCACAGGAGAATTTTCTTTCTTCAAAATTTGTCAGAAAACCACGTTTTAATGAAATCCTGCATCGTGCGAAATTATCTTGTTTTTCCTAAACAACACGTTGTAACTCGAAAAGCTTTGGAGTTGCCTGTATGTCTAAGTGTGTAGCCTCAAAAGGGAACGCACAGGATAGTTTTTTCTCGAAATAATATGTAAGAATATCACGTTATAAGGAAATAGAATGTTGCAGAGTAAAGACAAATATGTACGTATTGGAAACACTTTAGGAGAAGAATTAACACATTGTACAAAATTAGCTTGTATCTCCTAAACAACATGTTGTAACTTGAAAAGATTTGGTGTGGCATGTACGCCTAAACGTGTAACCTCAAAAGAGAACCCACAGGAGAATTTTCTTTTGTCAAAATTTGTCAGAAAACCACGTTTTAAGTAAATCCCGCATCGTGGGAAATCATCTTCTTTTTCCTAAACAACATGTTTTAACACGAAAAGCTTTGGTGTTGCGTGTATGTGTAAGCGTGGAGCCTCAAAAGGGAAGGCACAGGAGAGTTTTCTCTCGAAAGAATATGTAAGAATACCACGTTTTTACGAAATACAATTTTGCAGAGTAAAGACAAATAAGTACATATTGGAAACACTTTATGAGAAGAAATAACGCATCGAACAAAATTAGCTGTCTTTACTCTGCAACACTGTATTTCCTTATAACGTGGTATTCTTACATATTCTTTCGAGAGAAAACTCTCCTGTGCCTTCTCTTTTGAGGCTACACACTTAGACATACACGCAACACGAAAGCTTTTCGAGTTACAACGTGTTGTTTAGGAAAAACAGGATAATTTCGCACGATGCGGGATTTCCTTAAAACGTGATTTTCTGAAAAATTTTGACAAAAGAAAATTCTCCTTTGGGTTCTCTTTTGATGCTACACGTTAAGACGTACACGCCACAACAATTCTTTTCGAGTTACAACGTGTAGTTTTGGAGATACAAGCTAATTTTGTACGATGCGTTATTTCTTCTAGTAAAGTGTTTCCAATAATTACGTATTTGTCTTTACTCTGCAAAACTGTATTTCGTTATAACATGGTATTCTTACATATTCTTTCGAGAGAAAACTCTCCTCTGCCTTCTCTTTTGAGGCTACACATTTAGACATACACGCAACATGAAAGCTTTTCGACTTACAACGTGTTGTTTAGGAAAAACAAGATAATTTCGCACAATGCGGGATTTCCTTAAAACGTGATTTTCTGAAAAATTTTGACGAAAGAAAATTCTCCTTTCGGTTCTCTTTTGAGGCTACACGTTTAGACGTTCATGCCACACCAATGCTTTTCGAGTTACAACGTGTAATTTTGGAGATACAAGCTAATATTGTACGATGCATTATTTCTTCTCGTAAAGTGTTTCCAATACGTACATATATGTCTTTACTCTGCAAAATTGTATTTCCTTATAACGTGGTATTCTTACATATTCTTTCGAGAGAAAACTCTCCTGTGCCTTCTGTTTTGAGGCTACACACTTAGACATACACGCAACACGAAAGCTTTTCGAGTTACAACGTGTTGTTTAGGAAAAACAAGATAATATCGCATGATGCGGATTTCCTTAAAACGTGAGTTTCTGAAAAATTTTGACGAAAGAAAATTCTCCTTTGGGTTCTCTTAAAATTCTCCTTTGGGTTCTCTTTTGAGGCTACACGTTTAAACGTACACGCCACACCAAATCTTTTCGAATTACAACGTGTTGTTTAGGACATACAAGCTAATTTTGCAAGATGCGTTATTTCTCTCATAAAGTGCTTCCAATATGTACGTATTTTTCTTTACTCTGCCACACTGTATTTCCTTATAACGTGGTATTCTTACATATTCTTTCGAGAGAAAACTCTCCTGTGCGTTCTGTTTTGGGGCTACACGCTTAGACATACACGCAACACCAAAGCTTTTCGAGTTAAAACGTGTTGTGTAGGAAGAACAAGATAATTTCTCACGATGCGGGATTTCCTTAAAACGTGGTTTTCTTAAAAATTTTGACGAAAGAAAATTGTCCTGTCGGTTCTCTTTTGAGGCTACACGTTTAGAAGTACATGCCACACCAAATCTTTTCGAGTTACAACGTGTTGTTTAGGAGATACAAGCTAATTTTGTACGATGCTTTATTTCATCTCTTAAAGTTCATGGGTTTCCAATACATACATATTTGTCTTTACTCTGCAACACTGTATTTCCTTATAACGTGGTATTCTTACATATTCTTTCGAGAGAAAACTCTCCTGTGTGTCCTCTTTTGAGGCTACACGCTTAGACATACACGCAACACCAAAGCTTTTCGCGTTACAACGTGTTGTTTAGGAAAAACAAGATAATTTCGCACGATGAGGGATTTCCTCAATACGTGGTTTTCTGACAAATTTTGACCAAAGAAAATTCTCCTATGGGTTCTCTTTTGAGACCACACGTTTAGACATACAGGCCACACCAAATCTTTTTAAGTTACAACGTGTTGTTTAGGAGATACAAGCTAATTTTGTACGATGCGTTATTTCTTCTTGTAAAGTTTTTCCAATAAGTATTTGTCTTTACTCTGCAACACTGTATTTCCTTATAACGTGGTATTCTTACATATTTTTTCGAGAGAAAACTCTTCTGTGCGTTCTCATTTGAGGCTACAGGCTTAGACATACACGCAACAGCAAAGATTTTCGAGTTACAACGTGTTGTTTAGGAAGAACAAGATAATTTCTCACAATTCGGGATTTCCTTAAAACGTGGTTTTCTGACAAATTTTGACGTAAGAAAATTCTCCTGTGGGTTCTCTTTTGAGGCTACACGTTCAGACGTACACGCCACACTAAATCTTTTTGAGTTACCACGTGTTGTTTTGGAGATACAAGCTAATTTTGTACCATGCGTTATTTCTTCTCTTAATGTGTTTCCAAGACGTACGTATTTGTCATTACTCTGCAGCTATATATTTCCTTATAACGTGGTATTCCTACATATTCTTTTGAGAAAAAACTCTCCTTTGCATTCTCTTTTGAGGCTACACGCTCAGACATACACGCAACACCAAAGCTTTTCTAGTTACAACGTGTTGTTTAGGAAAAACAAGATAATTTCGCAAGATACGGGATTTCCTTAAAACGTGGTTTTCTGACAAATTTTGACTAAAGAAAATCCTCCTGTGGGTTCTCTTTTGAAGGCTACACGTTTAGACGTACACGCTACACCAAATCTTTTCGAGTTACAACGTGTTGTTTAGGATATACAAGCTAATTTTGTACTACGTGTTATTTCTTCTCGTAAAGTTTTTCCAATAAGTACATATTTGTCAATACTCTGCAACACTGTATTTCCTTATAACGTGGTATTCCTACATATTCTTTCGGGAGAAAACTCTCCTGTGCATTCTCTTTTGAGGCTACATGCTTAGACATACACACAACACCAAAGCTTTTCGAGTTACAACATGTTGTTTAGGAAAAACAAGATAATTTCGCACGATGCAGTATTTCCTTAAAACGTGGTTTTCTGACAAATTTTGACGAAAGAAATCTCTCCTGTGGGTTCTCTTTTGAGGCTACACGTTTAGACATACACGCCACACCAAATCTTTTCGAGTTACAGTGTGTTGTTTAGGAGATACAAGCTAATTTTGCATGATGCGTTATTTCTTCTCCTAAAGTTTTTCCAATAAGTACATATTTGTCAATACTCTGCAACACTGTATTTCCTTATAACGTGGTATTCTTACATATTCTTTTGAGAGAAAACTATCCTGTGCGTTCTCTTTGGAGGCTACACGCTTAGACATACACGCAACACCAAAGCTTTTCGAGTTACAATGTGTTGATTAGGAAAAACAAGATAATTTCGCACGATGCGGGATTTCCTTAAAATGTGGTTTTCTGACAAATTTTGACGTAAGAAAATTCTCCTGTGGGTTCTCTTTTGAGGCTACCCATTTAGACGTACACGCCACACCAAATCTTTTTGAGTTACCACGTGTTGTTTCGGAGATACAAGCTAATTTTGTACCATGCATTATTTCTTCTCATAATGTGTTTCCAATACTTTCGTATTTGTCTTTACTCTGCAGCAATATATTTCCTTATAACATGGTATTCTTACATATTCTTTCGAGAGAAAACTCTCCTGTGCATTCTCTTTTGAGGCTACACACTTAGACATACACGCAACACCAAAGCTTTTCTAGTTACAACGTGTTGTTTAGGAAAAATAAGATAATTTCTCACGATGCGGGATTTCCTTAAAACGTGGTTTTCTGACAAATTTTGACGAAAGAAAACTCTCCTGTGGGTTCTCTTTTGAGGCTACACGTTTAGACGTAGACACCACACCAAATCTTTTCGAGTTACAACGTGTTGTTTAGGACATACAAGCTAATTTTGCAATATGCGTTATTTCTCTCATAAAGCGCTTCCAATATGTACGTATTTGTCTTTACTCTGCCACACTGTATTTCCTTATAACGTGGTATTCTTACATATTCTTTTGAGAGAAAACTCTCCTGTGCGTTCTCTTTTAGGGCTACATGCTTAGACATACACCCAACACCAAAGCTTTTCGAGTTAAAACGTGTTGTTTAGGAAGAACAAGATAATTTCTCACGATGCTGTATTTCCTTAAAACGTGGTTTTCTGAAAAAATTTGACAAAAGAAAATTGTCCTGTGGGTTCTCTTTTGAGGCTACACGTTTAGATGTACAGGCCACACCAAATCTTTTCGAGTTACAATGTGTTGTTTAGGAGATATAAGCTAATTTTGTACGTTGCTTTATTTCATCTCGTAAAGTTTGTGGGTTTCCAATACATACGTAACTTTCTTTACTCAGCAATACTGTATTTCCTTACAACGTGGTATTCTTACATATTCTTTCGAGAGAAAACTCTCCTGTGCGTTCTCTTTGGAGGCTACACGCTTAGACATACACGCAACACCAAAGCTTTTCGACTTACAACGTGTTGTTTAGGAAAAACAAGATAATTTCGCACGATGCTGGATTTCCTTAAAACGTGGTTTTCTGAAAAATTTTGATGAAAGAAAATTCTCCTGTGGGTTTTCATTTGAGGCTACACGTTTAGACGTACATGCCACACCAAATCTTTTCGAGTTACAACGTGTTGTTTAGGAGATAAAAGCTAATTTTTTACGATGCTTTATATCTTCTTGTAACGTTTAAGAGTTTCCAAAAGGTACGTATTTATCTTTAATTTGCCACAATGTATTTCCTTATAACGTGGTATTCTTACATACTCGTTCGAGAGAAATCTCTCCTGTGCGTTCTCTTTTGAGACTACGTGCTTAGACATACACGCAACAGCAAATATTTTCGAGTAACAATGTGTTGTTTAGGAAAACTAGATAGTTTCGCACGATGCAGGATTTCCTTAATAAGTGGTTTTCTGACAAATTTTGACGAAAGAAAATTCTCCTGTGGGTTCTCTTTTGAGGCTACACGTTTAGACGTACACGCTACACCAAATCTTTTCGAGTTACCACGTGTTGTTTAGGAGATACAAGCTAATTTTGTATGATGCGTTATTTCTTCTCGTAAAGTGTTTCCAATACGTATGTATTTGCCTTTAGTCTGCAACACTGTATTTCCTTATAACGTGGTATTCTTACATATTCTTTCGAGAGAAAACTCTCCTGTGCATCCTCTTTTGAGGCTACACGCTTAGACATACACGCAACACCAAAGCTTTTCAAGTTACAACATGTTGTTTGGGAAAAACAAGATAATTACGCACGATGAGGGATTTCCTTAATACTTAGTTTTCTGACAAATATTGACCAAAGAAAATTATCCTATGGGTTCTCTTTTGAGACTACACGTTTAGACGTGCAGGCCACACCAAATCTTTTTAAGTTACAACGTGTTGTTTAGGAGACACAAGCTAATTTTGTACGATGCGTTATTTCTTCTCGTAAAGTTTTTCCAATAAGTATGTATTTGTCTTTACTCTGCAACACTCTATTTCCTTATAAGGTGGTATTCTTATGTATTCTTTCGAGAGAAAACTCTCCTCTGCATACTCTTTTGGGGCTACATACTTAGACATACGCCCAACACCAAAGCTTTTCAAGTTAAAACGTGTTGTTTAGGAAGAACAAGATAATTTCTCACGATGCAGGATTTCCTTAAAACGTGGTTTTCTGACAAATTTTGACGAAAGAAAATTGTCCTGTGGGTTCTCTTTTGAGGCTACACGTTTAGAAGTACAGGCCACACCAAATCTTTTCGAGTTACAAAGTGTTGTTTAGGAGATACAAGCTAATTTTGTACGATGCTTTATTTCATCTTGTAAAGTTTGTGGGTTTCCAATACATACGTATCTTTCTTTACTCTGCAACACTGTATTTCCTTACAACGTGGTATTCTTACATATTCTTTCTAGAGAAAACTCTCCTGTGCATTCCCTTTGGAGGCTACACGCTTAGACATACACGCAACACCAAAGCTTTTCGACTTACAATGTGTTGTTTAGGAAAAACAAGATAATTTCGCACGATGCTGGATTTCCTTAAAACGTGGTTTTCTGAAAAATTTTGACGAAAAAAAATTCTCCTGTGGGTTTTCATTTGAGGCTACACGTTTAGACGTACATGCCACACCAAATCTTTTCGAGTTACAACGTGTTGTTTAGGAGATAAAAGCTAATTTTTTACGATGCTTTATATCTTCTTGTAAAGTTTAAGAGTTTCCAAAAGGTACGTATTTATCTTTAATTTGCCACAATGTATTTCCTTATAACGTGGAATTCTTACATACTCGTTCGAGAGAAATCTCTCCTGTGCATTCTCTTTTGAGGCTACATGCTTAGACATACACGCAACAGCAAATATTTTCGAGTAACAATGTGTTGTTTAGGAAAACTAGATAGTTTCGCACGATGCAGGATTTCCTTAATAAGTAGTTTTCTGACAAATTTTGACGAAAGAAAATTCTCCTGTGGGTTCTCTTTTGAGGCTACACGTTTAGATGTACACGCCACACCAAATCTTTTCGAGTTACAACGTGTTGTTTAGGAGATACAAGCTAATTTTGTACGATGCGTTATTTCTTCTCGTAAAGTGTTTCCAATATGTATGCATTTGCCTTTAGTCTGCAACACTGTATTTCCTTATAACGTGGTATTCTTACATATTCTTTCGAGAGAAAACTCTCCTGTGCATCCTCTTTTGAGGCTACACGCTTAGACATACACGCAACACCAAAGCTTTTCAAGTTACAACGTGTTGTTTAGGAAAAACAAGATAATTTCACACGATGAGGGATTTCCTCAATACGTGGTTTTCTGACAAATATTGACCAAAGAAAATTATCCTATGGGTTCTCTTTTGAGACTACACGTTTAGACGTACTTGCCACACCAAATCTTTTTAAGTTACAACGTGTTGTTTAGGAGACACAAGCTAATTTTGTACGATGCGTTATTTCTTCTCGTAAAGTTTTTCCAATAAGTATGTAATTGTCTTTACTCTGCAACACTGTATTTCCTTATAAGGTCGTATTCTTACATATTCTTTCGAGAGAAACCTCTCCTCTGCATACTCTTTTGGGGCTACATGCTTAGACATACACCCAACACCAAAGCTTTTCAAGTTAAAACGTGTTGTTTAGGAAGCACAAGATAATTTCTTACGATGCGGGATTTCCTTAAAACGTGGTTTTCTGACAAATTTTGACGAAAGAAAATTGTCCTGTGGGTTCTCTTTTGAGGCTACACGTTTAGAAGTACAGGCCACACCAAATCTTTTCGAGTTACAACGTGTTGTTTAGGAGATACAAGCTAATTTTGTACGATGCGTTATTTCTTCTCGTAAAGTGTTTCCAATAGGTACGTATTTGCCTTTAGTCTGCAACACTGTATTTCCTTATAACGTGGTATTCTTACATATTCTTTCGAGAGAAAACTCTCCTGTGTGTTCCCCTTTGAGGCTACACGCTTAGACATACAGGCAACACCAAAGCTTTTCGCGTTACAACGTGTTGTTTAGGAAAATCCAGATAATTTCGTGCGATGTGGGATTTCCTTAATAAGTGGTTTTCTGACAAATTTTGACCAAGGAAAATTCTCCTATGGGTTCTCTTTTGAGGCTACACGTTTAGATGTACAGGCCACACGTAATCTTTTTAAGTTACAACGTGTTGTTTAGGAGATACAAGCTAATTTTGTACGATAGGTTATTTCTTCTCGTAAAGATTTTCCAATAAGTAAGAATATGTCTTTACTCTGCAACATTGTATTTCCTTATAACGTGGTATTCTTACATATTCTTTCGAGAGAAAACTCTCCTGTGCCTTCTCTTTTGAGGCTACACGCTTAGACATACACACAACACCAAAGCTTTTCGAGTTACGACATTTTGTTTAGGAAAAACAAGATAATTTCGCACGATGAGGGATTTCCTTATAACGTGGTTTTTGGACAAATTTTGACGAAAGAAAATTCTCCTGTGGGTTCTCTTTTGAGGCTACATGTTTAAACGTACACGCCACACCAAATCCTTTCGAGTTACAACGTGTTGTTTAGGAGATACAAGCTAATTTTTTTATGATGCGTTATTTCTTCTCGTAAAGTTTAAGTGTTTCCAATACGTATGTATTTGCCTTTACTCTGCAACACTGTATTTCCTTATAACGTGGTATTCTTACATATTCTTTCGACAGTAAACTCTCCTGTGCGTTCTCTTTGGAGGCTACACGCTTCGACATACACGCAACACCAAAGCTTTTCGAGTTACAACGTGTTGTTTAGGAAAAACAAGATAATTTCGCATGATGCGGGATTTCCTTAAAACGTGGTTTTCTGACAAATTTTGATGAAAGAAAATTCTCCCGTGGGTTCTCTTTTGAGGGTACACGTTTAGACATACACGCCACACCAAATCATTTCGAGTTATAACGTGTTGTTTAGGAGATACAAGCTAATTTTGTACTATGTGTTATTTCTTCTCGTAAAGTTTAAGTGTTTCCAATAAGTATGTATTTGTCTTTACTCTGCAACACTGTATTTCCTTATAACGTGGTATTCCTACATATTCTTTTGGGAGAAAACTCTCCTGCCCATTCTCTTTTGAGGCTACACGCTTAGAAATACACGCAACACTAAAGCTTTTCGAGTTACAACATGTTGTTTAGGAAAAACAAGATAATTTCGCACTATGCGGTATTTCCTTAAAACGTGATATTCTGACAAATTTTAGCGAAGGAAAACTCTCCTGTGGGTTCTCTTTTGAGGCTACACGTTTAGACGTACACGCCACACCAAATCTTTTCCAGTTACAACGTGTTGTTTAGGAGATACAAGCTAATTTTGCATGATGCTTTATTTCTTCTCCTAAAGTGTTTCCAATAAGTATGTATTTGTCTATACTCTGCAACACTGTATTTCCTTATAACGTGGTATTCTTACATATTCTTTCGAGAGAAAACTCTCCTGTGCATGCCCCTTTGAGGCTACGCGCTTAGACATACACGCAACACCAAAGCTTTTCGAGTTACAACGTGTTGTTTAGGAAAAACTAGATAATTACGCACGATGCGGGATTTCCTTAATAAGTGGTTTTCTGACAAATTTTGACCAAGGAAAATTCCTCTATGGGTTCTCTTTTGAGGCTACACGTTTAGACGTACAGGCCACACCAAATCATTTTAAGTTACAACGTGTTGTTTAGGAGATACAAGCTAATTTTGTACGATGCGTTATTTCTTCTCGTAAAGTTTTTCCAATAAGTAAGTATATGTCTTTACTCTGCAACACTGTATTTACTTATAACGTGGTATTCTTACATATTCTTTCAAGAGAAAACTCTCCAGTGCGTTCTCATTTGAGGCTACACGCTTAGACATGTACGCAACACCAAAGCTTTTCGAGTTACAACCTGTTGTTTAGGAAGAACAAGATAATTTCCCATTATGCGGGATTTCCTTAAAACGTGGTTTTCTGACAAATTTTGACGTAAGAAAATTCTCCTGTGGGTTCTCTTTTGAGGCTACACGTTCAGACATACACGCCACACCAAATCTTTTTGAGTTACCACGTGTTTTTTCGGAGATACAAGCTAATTTTGTACCATGCGTTATTTCTTCTCATAATGTGTTTCCAATAAGTACTTATATGTCTTTACTCTGCAGCAATATATTTCCTTATAACGTGGTATTCTTACCTATTCTTTCGAGAGAAAACTCTCCTGTGCATTCTCTTTTGAGGCTGCACGCTTAGACATACACGCAACACCAAAGCATTTTGAATTACAACCCGTTGTTTAGGAAAAACAAGATAATTTCACACGATGCGGGATTTCCTTAAAACGTGGTTTTCTGAAAAATTTTGACGAAAGAAAATTCTCCTGTGGGTTCTCTTTTGAGGCTACATGTTTAGTTGTAAACGCCACACCAAATCTTTTTGAGTTACAACGTTTTGTTTAGGAGATACAAGCTAATTTTGTAAGATACTTTATTACCTCTCGTAAAGGGTTTCCAATACATATGTATTTGTCTTTACTCTGCAACAGTGTATTTCCATATAACGTGGTATTCTTACATATTCTTTTGAGAGAAAACTCTCCTGTGCATTCTCTTTTGAGGCTACACGCTTAGACATACACGCAACACCAAAGCTTTTCGAGTTACAACGTGTTGTTTAGGAAAAATAAGATAATTTCGCACGATGCGGGATTTCCTTAAAACGTGGTTTTCTGACAAATTTTGACGAAAGAAAATTCTCCTGTGGGTTCTCTTTTGAGGGTACACGTTTAGACGTACAAGCCACACCAAATCCTTTCGAGTTATATCGTGTTGTTTAGGAGATACAAGCTTATTTTGTACTATGTGTTATTTCTACTCGTAAAGTTTAAGTGTTTCCAATAAGTATGTATTTGTCTTTACTCTGCAACACTGTATTTCCTTATAATGTGGTATTCCTACATAATCTTTTGGGAGAAAACTCTCCAGTGCGTTCTCTTTTAGGCTACACGCTTAGATATACCCGCAACACCAAACCTTTTCGAGTTACAACATGTTGTTTAGGAAAAACAAGATAATTTCGCACGATGCGGAATTTCTTTAAAACGTGGTTTTGACAAATTTTGACGAAAGAAAACTCTCCTGTGGGTTCTCTTTTGAGGCTACACGCTTATACGTACACGCCACACCAAGTCTTTTTGAGTTACAACGTGTTGTTTAAGACATACACGCTAATTTTGCAAGATGCTTTATTTCTCTCATAAAGTGCTTCCAATACATACGTATTTGTCTTTACTCTGCCACACTGTATTTCCTTATAACGTGGTATTCTAAATATTCTTTTGAGAGAAAACTCTCCTGTGCATTCTCTTTTGGGGCTACATGCTTAGACATACACGCAATACCAAAGCTTTTCGAGTTAAAACGTGTTGTTTAGGAAGAACAAGATAATTTCTCACGATGCGGGATTTCCTTAAAATGTGGTTTTCTGACAAATTTTGACGAAAGAAAACTCTCCTGTGGGTTCTCTTTTGAGGCTACACGTTTAGACGTACACGTCACACCAAATCTTTTTGAGTTACAACGTGTTGTTTAGGACAAACAAGCTAATTTTGCAAGATGCGTTATTTCTCTCATAAAGTGCTTCCAATACGTACGTATTTGTCTTTACTCTACCACACTGTATTTCCTTATAACGTGGTATTCTTACATATTCTTTCGAGAGAAAACTCTCCTGTGTGGTCTCTTTTGGGGCTACACACTTAGACATACACCCAACACCAAAGCTTTTCGAGTTAAAACGTGTTGTTTAGGAAGAACAAGATAATTTCTCACGATGCGGGATTTTCTTAAAACGTGGTTTTCTGACGAATTTTGACAAAAGAAAATTGTCCTGTTGGTTCTCTTTTGAGGCTACACGTTTAGACGTACACGCCACACCAAATCTTTTCGAGTTACAACGTGTTGTTTAGGAGATACAAGCTAATTTTGTACGATGCTTTATTTCATCTCGTAAAGTTTATGGGTTTCCAATACATACGTATTTGTCTTTACTCTGCAACACTGTATTTCCTTATAACGTATTATTCTTACAAATTCTATCGAGAAAAAACTCTCCTGTGCGTTCTCTTTTGAGGCTACATGCTTAGACATACACACAACACAAAGCCTTTCGAGTTACAACGTGTTGTTTAGGAAAAACAAGATAATTTCGCATTATGCGTGATTTCCGTAAAACGTGGTTTTCTGAAAAATTTTGACGAAAAAAATTCTCCTGTGGGTTCTCTTTTGAGGCTACACGTTTAGACGTACATGCCACACCACATCTTTTCGAGTTACAACGTGTTGTTTAGGAGATACAAGCTAATTTTGTACGATGCTTTATTTCATCTCGTAAAGTTTATGGGTTTCCAATACATATGTATTTGTCTTTACTTTGCAACACTGTATTTCTTTTTAACGTGTTATTCTTACAAATTCTATCGAGATACAACTCTCCTGTGTGTTCTATTTTGAGGCTACACGCTTAGATATACACGGAACACCAAAGCTTTTCGAGTTACAACATGTTGTTTAGGAAAAACAAGATAATTTCGCACGATGCGGGATTTCCATAAAACGTGGTTTTCTGAAAAATTTTGACGAAAGAAAATTCTCCTGTGGGTTCTCTTTTGAGGCTACACGTTTAGACGTACACGCCACACCAAATCTTTTCGAGTTACAACGTGTTGTTTAGGAGATACAAGCTAATTTTTTACGTTGCGTTATTTGTTCTCATAAAGTGTTTCCAATACGTACGTATTTGCCTTTACTCTGCAACACTGTATTTCCTTATAAAGTGGTATTCTTACATATTCTTTCGAGAGAAAACTCTCCTGTGCATTCTCTTTTGTGGCTACATGATTAGACATACACGCAACACCAAAGCTTTTGGAGTTACAACGTGTTGTTTAGGAAAAACAAGATAATTTCGCACGATGCGGGATTTCCTTAAAATGTGGTTTTCTGAAAAATTTTGACGAAAAAAATTCTCCTGTGGGTTCTCTTTTGAGGCTACACGTTTAGACGTACATGCCACACCACATCTTTTCGAGTTACAACGTGTTGTTTAGGAGATACAAGCTAATTTTGTACGATGCTTTATTTCATCTCGTAAAGTTTATGGGTTTCCAATACATATGTATTTGTCTTTACTTTGCAACACTGTATTTCCTTTTAACGTGTTATTCTTACAAATTCTATCGAGATACAACTCTCCTGTGTGTTCTCTTTTGAGGCTACAAGCTTAGATATAAACGGAACACCAAAGCTTTTCGAGTTACAACATGTTGTTTAGGAAAAACAAGATAATTTCGCACGATGCGGGATTTCCTTAAAGCGTGGTTTTCTGACAAATTTTGACGAAAGAAAACTCTCCTGTGGGTTCTCTTTTGAGGCTACACGTTTAGACGTACACGCCACACCAAATCTTTTTGAGTTACAACGTGTTGTTTAGGACAAACAAGCTAATTTTGCAAGATGCGTTATTTCTCTCATAAAGTGCTTCCAATACATACGTATTTGTCTTTACTCTGCCACACTGTATTTCCTTATAACGTGGTATTCTTACATATTCTTTCGAGAGAAAACTCTCCTGTGTGGTCTCTTTTGGGGCTACACACTTAGACATACACCCAACACCAAAGCTTTTCGAGTTAAAACGTGTTGTTTAGGAAGAACAAGATAATTTCTCACGATGCGGGATTTTCTTAAAACGTGGTTTTCTGACGAATTTTGACAAAAGAAAATTGTCCTGTTGGTTCTCTTTTGAGGCTACACGTTTAGACGTACACGCCACACCAAATCTTTTCGAGTTACAACGTGTTGTTTAGGAGATACAAGCTAATTTTATACGATGCTTTATTTCATCTCGTAAAGTTTATGGGTTTCCAATACATACGTATTTGTCTTTACTCTGCAACACTGTATTTCCTTATAACGTGGTATTCTTACAAATTCTATCGAGAAAAAACTCTCCTGTGCGTTCTCTTTTGAGGCTACATGCTTAGACATACACGCAACACCAAAGCCTTTCGAGTTACAACGTGTTGTTTAGGAAAAACAAGATAATTTCGCATTATGCGGGATTTCCGTAAAACGTGGTTTTCTGAAAAATTTTGACGAAAAAAATTCTCCTGTGGGTTCTCTTTTGAGGCTACACGTTTAGATGTACATGCCACACCACATCTTTTCGAGTTACAACGTGTTGTATAGGAGATACAAGCTAATTTTGTACGATGCTTTATTTCATCTCGTAAAGTTTATGGGTTTCCAATACATATGTATTTGTCTTTACTTTGCAACACTGTATTTCCTTTTAACGTGTTATTCTTACAAATTCTATCGAGATACAACTCTCCTGTGTGTTCTCTTTTGAGGCTACAAGCTTAGATATACACGGAACACCAAAGCTTTTCGAGTTACAACATGTTGTTTAGGAAAAACAAGATAATTTCGCACGATGTGGGATTTCCATAAAACGTGGTTTTCTGAAAAATTTTGACGAAAGAAAATTCTCCTGTGGGTTCTCTTTTGAGGCTACACGTTTAGACGTACACGCCACACCAAATCTTTTCGAGTTACAACGTGTTGTTTAGGAGATACAAGCTAATTTTTTACGTTGCGTTATTTGTTCTCATAAAGTGTTTCCAATACGTACGTATTTGCCTTTACTCTGCAACACTGTATTTCCTTATAAAGTGGTATTCTTACATTTTCTTTCGAGAGAAAACTCTCCTGTGCATTCTCTTTTGAGGCTACATGCTTAGACATACACGCAACACCAAAGCTTTTGGAGTTACAACGTGTTGTTTAGGAAAAACAAGATAATTTCGCACGATGCGGGATTTCCTTAAAATGTGGTTTTCTGAAAAATTTTGACGAAAAAAATTCTCCTGTGGGTTCTCTTTTGAGGCTACACGTTTAGACGTACATGCCACACCACATCTTTTCGAGTTACAACGTGTTGTTTAGGAGATACAAGCTAATTTTGTACGATGCTTTATTTCATCTCGTAAAGTTTATGGGTTTCCAATACATATGTATTTGTCTTTACTTTGCAACACTGTATTTCCTTTTAACGTGTTATTCTTACAAATTCTATCGAGATACAACTCTCCTGTGTGTTCTCTTTTGAGGCTACAAGCTTAGATATACACGGAACACCAAAGCTTTTCGAGTTACAACATGTTGTTTAGGAAAAACAAGATAATTTCGCACGATGCGGGATTTCCATAAAACGTGGTTTTCTGAAAAATTTTGACGAAAGAAAATTCTCCTGTGGGTTCTCTTTTGAGGCTACACGTTTAGACGTACACGCCACACCAAATCTTTTCGAGTTACAACGTGTTGTTTAGGAGATACAAGCTAATTTTTTACGTTGCGTTATTTGTTCTCATAAAGTGTTTCCAATACGTACGTATTTGCCTTTACTCTGCAACACTGTATTTCCTTATAAAGTGGTATTCTTACATTTTCTTTCGAGAGAAAACTCTCCTGTGCATTCTCTTTTGAGGCTACATGCTTAGACATACACGCAACACCAAAGCTTTTGGAGTTACAACGTGTTGTTTAGGAAAAACAAGATAATTTCGCACGATGCGGGATTTCCTTAAAATGTGGTTTTCTGAAAAATTTTGACGAAAAAAATTCTCCTGTGGGTTCTCTTTTGAGGCTACACGTTTAGACGTACATGCCACACCACATCTTTTCGAGTTACAACGAGTTGTTTAGGAGATACAAGCTAATTTTGTACGATGCTTTATTTCATCTCGTAAAGTTTATGGGTTTCCAATACATATGTATTTGTCTTTACTTTGCAACACTGTATTTCCTTTTAACGTGTTATTCTTACAAATTCTATCGAGATACAACTCTCCTGTGTGTTCTCTTTTGAGGCTACAAGCTTAGATATACACGGAACACCAAAGCTTTTCGAGTTACAACATGTTGTTTAGGAAAAACAAGATAATTTCGCACGATGCGGGATTTCCATAAAACGTGGTTTTCTGAAAAATTTTGACGAAAGAAAATTCTCCTGTGGGTTCTCTTTTGAGGCTACACGTTTAGACGTACACGCCACACCAAATCTTTTCGAGTTACAACGTGTTGTTTAGGAGATACAAGCTAATTTTTTACGTTGCGTTATTTGTTCTCATAAAGTGTTTCCAATACGTACGTATTTGCCTTTACTCTGCAACACTGTATTTCCTTATAAAGTGGTATTCTTACATATTCTTTCGAGAGAAAACTCTCCTGTGCATGCCCCTTTGAGGCTACGCGCTTAGACATACACGCAACACCAAAGCTTTTCGAGTTACAACGTGTTGATTAGAAAAAACAAGATAATTTCGCACGATGCGGGATTTCCTTAAAATGTGGTTTTCTGAAAAATTTTGACGAAAGAAAATTCTCCTGTGGGTTCTCTTTTGAGGCTACACGTTTAGACGTACAGGCCACACCAAATCTTTTTAAGTTACAACGTGTTGTTTAGGAGATACAAGCTAATTTTGTTCGATGCGTTATTTCTTCTCGTAAAGTTTTTCCAATATGTAAGTATTTGTATTTACAACACTGTGTTTCCTAATAACGTGGTATTCTTACATATTCTTTTGAGAAAAAACTCTCCTTTGCATTCTCTTTTGAGGCTACACCCTTAGACATACACGCAACACCAAAGCTTTTCGAGTTACAACGTGTTGTTTAGGAAAAACAAGATAATTTCGCATGATGCGCGATTTCCTTAAAACTTGGTTTTCTGACAAATTTTGACGAAAGAAAATTCTCCTGTGGGTTCTCTTTTGAGGGTACATGTTTAGACGTACAAGCCACACCAAATCCTTTCGAGTTATATCGTGTTGTTTAGGAGATACAAGCTTATTTTGTACTATGTGTTATTTCTACTCGTAAAGTTTAAGTGTTTCCAATAAGTATGTATTTGTCTTTACTCTGCAACACTGTATTTCCTCATAATGTGGTATTCCTACATAATCTTTTGGGAGAAAACTCTCCTGTGCGTTCTCTTTTGAGGCTACACGCTTAGATATACCCGCAACACCAAACCTTTTCCAGTTACATGTTGTTTAGGAAAAACAAGATAATTTCGCACGATGCGGGATTTCTTTAAAACGTGGGTTTTGACAAATTTTGACGAAGGAAAACTCTCCTGTGGGTTCTCTTTTGAGGCTACACGTTTAGACGTACACGCCACACCAAATCTTTTCGAGTTACAGCGTGTTGTTTAGGAGATACAAACTAATTTTGTACGATGCCTTATTTCTTCTCTTAAAGTTTAAGTGTTTCCAATAAGTACGTATTTGTCTTTACTCTGCAACACTGTATTTCCTTATAACGTGGTATTCTTACATATTCTTTCGAGAGAAAACTCTCCTGTGCATTCTCTTTTGAGGCTACACGCTTAGACATACACGCAACACCAAAGCTTTTCGAGTTACATGTGTTGTTTAGGAAAAACAAGATAATTTCGCACGATGCGGGATTTCCTTAAAACGTGGTTTTCTGACAAATTTTGACGAAAGAAAATACTCCTGTGGGTTCTCTTTTGAGGCTACACGTTTAGACGTACACGCCACACCAAATACTTTCGAGTTAAAACGTGTTGGTTAGGACATACAAGCTAATTTTTTAAGATGCGTTATTTCTTCTCGTAAAGTTTAAATGTGTCCAATACGTACGTAATTGCCTTTACTCTGCAACACTGTATTTCCTTATAACGTGGTAATCTTGCATATTCTTTAGAGAGAAAAACTCTCCTGTGCGTTCCCTTTAGAGGCTACATGCTTAGACATACACGCAACACCAAAGCATTTCGAATTACAACCTGTTGTTTAGGAAAAACAAGATAATTTCACACGATTCGGGATTACCTTAAAACGTGGTTTTCTGAAAAATTTCGACGAAAGAAAATTCTCCTGTGGGTTCTCTTTTGAGGCTACATGTTTAGTTGTAAACGCCACACCAAATCTTTTCGAGTTACAACGTTTTGTTTAGGAGATACAAGCTAATTTTGTACGATGCGTTATTACCTCTCATAAAGTGTTTCCAATACTTACATATTTGTCTTTACTCTGCAACAATGTATTTCCATATAACGTGGTATTCTTACATATTCTTTCGAGGGAAAACTCTCCTGTGCATTCTCTTTTGAGGCTACACGCTTAGACATACACGCAACACCAAAGCTTTTCGAGTTACAACGTGTTGTTTAGGAAAAACAAGATAATTTCGCACGATGCGGGATTTCCTTAAAACGTGGTTTTCTGACAAATTTTGACGAAAGAAAATTCTCCTGTGGGTTCTCTTTTGAGGGTACACATTTAGATGTACAAGCCACACCAAATCCTTTCGAGTTATATCGTGTTGTTTAGGAGATACAAGCTTATTTTGTACTATGTGTTATTTCTACTCGTAAAGTTTAAGTGTTTCCAATAAGTATGTATTTGTCTTTACTCTGCAACACTGTATTTCCTTATAATGTGGTATTCCTACATAATCTTTTGGGAGAAAACTCTCCTGTGCGTTCTCTTTTGAGGCTACACGCTTAGATATACCCGCAACACCAAACCTTTTCGGGTTACAACATGTTGTTTAGGAAAAACAAGATAATTTCGCACGATGCGGGATTTCTTTAAAACGTGGATTTTGACAAATTTTGACGAAAGATAACTCTCCTGTGGGTTCTCTTTTGAGGCTACACGTTTAGACGTACACGCCACACCAAATCTTTTCGAGTTACAGCGTGTTATTTAGGAGATACAAACTAATTTTGTAAGATGCCTTATTTCTTCTCGTAAAGTTTAAGTGTTTCCAATAAGTACGTATTTGTCTTTACTCTGCAACACTGTATTTTCTTATAACGTGGTATTCTTACATATTCTTTCGAGAGAAAACTCTCCTGTGCATTCTCTTTTGAGGCTACACGCTTAGACATACACGCAACACCAAAGCTTTTCGAGTTACAATGTGTTGTTTAGGAAAAACAAGATAATTACGCACGATGCGGGATTTCCTTAAAACGTGATTTTCTGACAAATTTTGACGAAAGAAAATACCCCTGTGGGTTCTCTTTTGAGGCTACACGTTTAGACGTACACGCCACACCTAATCCTTTCGAGTTAAAACGTGTTGTTTAGGAGATACAAGCTAATTTTTTAAGATGCGTTATTTCTTCTCGTAAAGTTTAAATGTGTCCAATACGTACGTAATTGCCTTTACTCTGCAACACTGTATTTCCTTATAACGTGGTAATCTTGCATATTCTTTGGAGAGAAAAACTCTCCTGTGCGTTCTCTTTAGAGGCTACATGCTTAGACATACACGCAACACCAAAGCATTTCGAATTACAACCTGTTGTTTAGGAAAAACAAGATAATTTCACACGATGCGGGATTTACATAAAACGTGGTTTTCTGAAAAATTTTGACGAAAGAAAATTCTCCTGTGGGTTCTCTTTTGAGGCTACATGTTTAGTTGTAAAGGCCACACCAAATCTTTTCGAGTTACAACGTTTTGTTTAGGAGATACAAGCTAATTTTGTACGATGCGTTATTACCTCTCGTAAAGTGTTTCCAATACGTACGTATTTGTCTTTACTCTGCAACAATGTATTTCCATATAACGTGGTATTCTTACATATTCTTTCGAGAGAAAACTCTCCTGTGCATTCTCTTTTGAGGCTACACGCTTAGATATACACGCAACACCAAAGCTTTTCGAGTTACAACGTGTTGTTTAGGAAAAACAAGATAATTTCGCACGATGCGGGATTTCCTTAAAACGTGGTTTTCTGACAAATTTTGACGAAAGATCTCCTGTGGGTTCTCTTTTGAGGGTACACGTTTAGACGTACAAGCCACACCAAATCCTTTCAAGTTATATAGTGTTGTTTAGGAGATACAAGCTTATTTTGTACTATGTGTTATTTCTACTCATAAAGTTTAAGTGTTTCCAATAAGAATGTATTTGTCTTTACTCTGCAACACTGTATTTCCTTATAATGTGGTATTCCTATATAATCTTTTGGGAGAAAACTCTCCTGTGCGTTCTCTTTTGAGGCTACACGCTTAGATATACCCGCAACACCAAACCTTTTCGAGTTACAACATGTTGTTTAGGAAAAACAAGATAATTTCGCACGATGCGGGATTTCTTTAAAACGTGGGTTTTGACAAATTTTGACGAAAGAAAACTCTCCTGTGGGTTCTCTTTTGAGGCTACACGTTTAGACGTACACGCCACACCAAATCCTTTCGAGTTACAGCGTGTTGTTTAGGAGATACAAAGTAATTTTGTACGATGCCTTATTTCTTCTCGTAAAGTTTAAGTGTTTCCAATAAGTACGTATTTGTCTTTACTCTGCAACACTGTATTTCCTTATAACGTGGTATTCTTACATATTCTTTCGAGAGAAAACTCTCCTGTGCATTCTCTTTTGAGGCTACACGCGTAGACATACACGCAACACCAAAGCTTTTCGAGTTACAGTGTGTTGTTTAGGAAAAACAAGATAATTTCGCACGATGCGGGATTTCCTTAAAACGTGGTTTTCTGACAAATTTTGACGAAATAAAATACTCCTGTGGGTTCTCTTTTGAGGCTACACGTTTAGACGTACACGCCACACCAAATCCTTTCGAGTTAAAACGTGTTGGTTAGGAGATTCAAGCTAATTTTTTAAGATGCGTTATTTCTTCTCGTAAAGTTTAAATGTGTCCAATATGTATGTAATTGCCTTTACTCTGCAACACTGTATTTCCTTATAATGTGGTAATCTTGCATATTCTTTAGAGAGAAAAACTCTCCTGTGCGTTCTCTTTAGAGGCTACATGCTTAGACATACACGCAACACCAAAGCATTTCGAATTACAACCTGTTGTTTAGGAAAAACAAGATAATTTCACACGATGCGGGATTTCCTTAAAACGTGGTTTTCTGAAAAATTTTGACGAAAGAAAATTCTCCTGTGGGTTCTCTTTTGAGGCTACATGTTTAGTTGTAAACGCTACACCAAATCTTTTCGAGTTACAACGTTTTGTTTAGGAGATACAAGCTAATTTTGTACGATGCGTTATTACCTCTTGTAAAGTGTTTCCAATACGTACTTATTTGTCTTTACTCTGCAACAATGTATTTCCATATAACGTGGTATTCTTACATATTCTTTCGAGAGAAAACTCTCCTGTGCATTCTCTTTTGAGGCTACACGCTTAGACATACACGCAACACCAAAGCTTTTCGAGTTACAACGTGTTGTTTAGGAAAAACAAGATAATTTCGCACGATGCAGGATTTCCTTAAAACGTGGTTTTCTGACAAATATTGACGAAAGAAAATTGTCCTGTGGTTCTCCTTTGAGGCTACACGTTAGACGTACACACCACACCAAATCTTTTCGAGTTATAACGTGTTGGTTAGGAGATACAAACTAATTTTGTATGATGCCTTATTTCTTCTCGTAAAGTTTAAGTGTTTCCAATAAGTATGTATTTGTCTTTACTCTGCAACACTGTATTTACTTATAACGTGGTATTCTTACATATTCTTTCGAGAGAAAACTCTCCTGTGCGTTCTCTTTTGAGGCTACACGATTAAACATACACGCAACACCAAAGCTTTTCGAATTACAATTTGTTGTTTAGGAAAAACAAGATAATTTAGCACGATGCGGGATTTCCTTAAAACGTGGTTTTCTGACAAATTTTGACGAATGAAAATACTCCTGTGGGTTCTCTTTTGAGGCTACACGTTTAGATGTACACACCACACCAAATCTTTTCGAGTTACAACGTGTTGTTTAGGAGATACAAGCTAATTTTGTACGATGCGTTATTTCTTCTCATAAAGTTTAAATTTTTCCAATACATACATATTTGCCTTTACTCTGCAACACTGTATTTCCTTATAACGTGGTATTTTTGCATATTCTTTCGAGAGAAAACTCTCCTGTGCGTTCTCTTTCGAGGCTACATGCTTAGACATACACGCAACACCAAAGCTTTTCGAATTACAACCTGTTGTTTAGGAAAAACAAGATAATTTCGCACGATGCGGATTTCCTTAAAACGTGGTTTTCTGAAAATTTTGACGAAAGAAAATTCTCCTGTGGGTTCTCTTTTGAAGCTACATGTTTAGTTGTAAACGCCACACCAAATCTTTTCGAGTTACAACGTGTTGTTTAGGAGACACAAGCTAATTTTGTACGATGCATTATTACTTCTTGTAAAGTGTTTCCAATACTTATGTGTTTGTCTTTACTCTGTAACACTTATTTCCTTATAACGTGGTATTCTTACATATTCTTTCGAGAGAAAACTCTCCTGTGCGTTCTCTTTTGAGGCTACACGCTTAGACATACATGCAACACCAAAGCTTTTCGAATTACAACGTGTTGTTTAGGAAGAACCAAATAATTTCTCACGATGCGGGATTTCCTTAAAACGTGGTTTTCTGACAAATTTTGACGAAAGAAAATTGTCCTGTGGTTCTCTTTTGAGGCTACACGTTTAGACGTACACGCCACACCAAATCTTTTCGAGTTACAACGTGTTGTTTAGGAGATACAAGCTAATTTTGTATGATGCTTTATTTCATCTCTCTAATTTTAAGGGTTTCCAATATGTAAGTATTTGTCTTTATTCTGCAACATTGTACTTCCTTATAACGTGGTATTCTTACATATTCATTCGAGAGAAAACTCTTCTGTGTGTTCTCTTTTGAGGCTACATGCTTAGACATACACACAACACCAAAGCTTTTCGAGTTACAACGCGTTGTTTAGGAAAAACAAGATAATTTCGCACGATGCTGGATTTCCTTAATACGTGGTTTTCTGACAAATTTTTACCAAAGAAAATTCTCCTGTGGGTTTTCTTTTGAGGCTACACATTTAGACGTACACGCCACACCAAATTTCCAAAACGTACGTATTTGTCTTTCTCTGCAACACTGTATTTCCTTATAACGTGGTATTCTTACATATTCTTTCGAGGAAAAACTCTCCTGTGCATTCTCTTTTGAGGCTACACGCTTAGACATACACGCAACACCAAGGCTTTTCGAGTTACAACGTGTTGTTTAGGAAAAACAAGATTATTTCGCACGATGCGAGATTTCCATAAAACGTGGTTTTCTGATAAATTTTGACGAAAAAAGTTTTCCTGTGGGTTCTCTTTTGAGACTACACGTGTAGAGGTACGAGCCACACCAAATCTTTTCGAGTTACAACGTGTTGTTTAGGAGATACAAGCTAATTTTGTACGATGCGTTATTTCTTCTCTTAAAGTGTTTCCAATACGTACTTAGTTGTCTTTACTCTGCAACACCGTATTTCCTTATAAGTTGGTATTCCAACATATTCTTTCGAGAGAAAACTTTTCTGTGCGTTCTCTTTTGAGGCTACACGCTTAGAAATACACGCAACCCCAAAGCTTTTCGATTTACAACGTGTTGTTTGGAAAAACAAGATAATTTCGCACGATGCGAGATTTTCTTAAAACGTGGTTTCTGACAAATTTTGATGAAAGAAAATTCTCCTGTGGGTTCTCTTTTGAGGCTACACGTTTAGACGTACACATCACACCAAATCTTTTCGAGTTATAACGTGTTGTTTAGGAGATACAAGCTAATTTTGTATGATGCGTTATTTCTTCTCCTAAAGTGTTTCCAATACATATGTATTTTTGTTGACTCTACAACACTGTATTTCCTTATAACGTGGTATTCTTACCTATTCTTTTGAAAGAAAACTCTCCTGTGCCTTCTCTTTTGAGGCTCCACGCTTAGACATACACGCAACACTAAAGCTTTTCGAGTTACAACATGTTGTTTAGGAAAAAGAAGATGATTTCGCACGATGCGGGATTTCCTTAATACGTGGTTTTCTGAAAAATTTTAACGAAAGAAAATTCTCCTGTGGGTTCTCTTTTGAGGCTACACGTTTAGACGTACACACCACACCAAATCCTTTCGAGTTACCACGTGTTGTTTAGGAGATACAAGATAATTTTGTAAGATGCATTATTTCTTCTCGTAAAGTGTTTCCAATTCATACGTATTTGTCTTTACACTGCAAAACTGTATTTTCTTATAACGTTGTATTCTTACATGTTTTTTCGAGAGAAAACTCTCCTGTGCGTTCTCTTTAGAGGCTACACGCTTAGACATACACGCAACACCAAAGCTTTTCGAGTTACAACGTGTTGTTTAGGAAAAACAAGATAATTTTGCACGATGCGGGATTTCCTTAAAACGTGGTTTTCTGACAAATTTTGGCGAAAGAAAGTTCTCCTGTGGGTTCTCTTTTGAGGCTACACGTGTAAACGTACGAGCCTCACCAAATCTTTTCGAGTTCCAACGTGTTGTTTAGGAGATACAAGCTAATTTTGTACGACACGTTATTTCTTCTCTTAAAGTGTTTCCAATACGTACGTATTTGTCTTTACTCTGCAACACTGTATTTCCTTATAACGTAGTATTCTTACATATTCTTTCGAGAGAAAACTCTCCTGGGTGTTCTCTTTTGAGGCTACATGCTTAGACATACACGCAACAGCAAAGGTTTTCAAGTTACAATGTGTTGTTTAGGAAAAATAAGATAATTTCGCACGATGCGAGATTTCCTTAAAACGTGGTTTCTGACAGATTTTGATGAAAGAAAATTCTCCTGTCGGTTCTCTTTTGAGGCTACACGTTTAGACGTACACCTCACACCAAATCTTTTCGAGTTACAACGTGTTGTTTAGGAGATACAAGCTAATTTTGTACGATGCGTTATTTCTTCCCGTAAAATATTTCCAATTTGTACTTATTTGTCTTTACTCTGCAAAATTGTATTTCCTTATAATGTGGTATTCTTACATATTCTTTCGAGAGAAAACTCTTCTGTGCCTTCTCTTTTCAGTCTCCACACTTACACATACACGCAACACCAAAGCTTTTCGAGTTACAACATGTTGTTTAGGAAAAAGATGATTTCGCACGATGCGGGATTTCCTTAAAACGTGGTTTTCTGAAAAATTTTGACGAAAGAAAATTTTCCTGTGGGTTCTCTTTTGAGGCTACACGTTTAGACGTACATGCTACAGCAAATCTTTTCGAGTAACAATGTGTTGTTAAGGAGATTCAAGCTAATTTTGTACTATGCGTTAATTCTTCTCGTAAAGTTTTTCCAATATGTAAATATTTGTCTTTACTCTGCAACACTGTATTTCCTTATAACGTGGTATTCTTACATATTCTTTCGAGAGAAAACCATCCTGTGCGTTCCCTTTTGAGGCTACACACTTAGATATACAGGCAACACCAAAGCTTTTCGAGGTACAACGTGTTGCTTATGAAAAACAAGATAATTTCGCACAATGCGGGATTTCCTTAAAACGTGGTTTTCTGACAAATTTTGAAGAAAGAAAATTCTCCTGTGGTTTCTCTTTTGAGGTTGCACGTGTAGACGTACGAGCCTCACCAAATCTTTTCGAGTTACAACGTGTTGTTTAGGAGATACAAACTAATTTTGTACGACACGTTATTTCTTCTCTTAAAGTGTTTCCAATACGTAAGTATTTGTCTTTACTCTGCAACACTGTATTTCCTTATAACGTAGTATTCTTACATATTCTTTCGAGAGAAAACTCTCCTGGGTGTTCTCTTTTGAGGCTACATGCTTAGACATACACGAAACAGCAAAGGTTTTCGAGTTACAATGTGTTGCTTAGGAAAAATAAGATAATTTCGCACGATGCGAGATTTCCTTAAAATGTGGTTTCTGACAAATTTTGATGAAAGAAAATTCTCCAGTGGGTTCTCTTTTGAGGCTACACGTTTAGACGTACACCTCACACCAAATCTTTTCGAGTTACAACGTGTTGTTTAGGAGATACAAGCTAATTTTGTACGATGCGTTATTTCTTCCCGTAACATATTTCCAATTTGTACTTATTTGTCTTTACTCTGCAAAATTGTATTTCCGTATAATGTGGTATTCTTACATATTCTTTCGAGAGAAAACTCTTCTGTGCCTTCTCTTTTCAGGCTCCACACTTAGACATACACGCAACACCAAAGCTTTTCGAGTTACAACATGTTGTTTAGGAAAAAGATGATTTCGCACAATGCGGGATTTCCTTAAAACGTGGTTTTCTGAAAAATTTTTACGAAAGAAAATTCTCCTGTGGGTTCTCTTTTGAGGCTACACGTTTAGACGTACACGCTACAGCAAATCTTTTCGAGTAACAATGTGTTGTTTAGGAGATTCAAGCTAATTTTGTACTATGCGTTAATTCTTCTCGTAAAGTTTTTCCAATATGTAAGTATTTGTCTTTACTCTGCAACACTGTATTTCCTTATAACGTGGTATTCTTACATATTCTTTCGAGAGAAAACTATCCTGTGCGCTCCCTTTTGAGGCTACACACTTAGATATACAGGCAACACCAAAGCTTTTCGAGGTACAACGTGTTGTTTATGAAAAACAAGATAATTTCGCACGATGCGGGATTTCCTTAAAACGTGGTTTTCTGACAAATTTTGAAGAAAGAAAATTCTCCTGTGGGTTCTCTTTTGAGGCTACACGTTTAGACGTACACACCACACCAAATCCTTTCGAATTACCACGTGTTGTTTAGGAGGTACAAGCAAATTTTGTACGATGCAATATTTCTTCTCGTAAAGTTTTTCCAATACGTACGTATTTGTCTTTACTCTGCAACACTGTATTTCCTTCTAATGTTGTATTCTTACAATTTCTTTCGAGAGAAAGCTCTCCTGTGCGTTCTCTTTAGAGGCTCCATGCTTACACATACACGCAACACCAAAGCTTTTCGAGTTATAACGTTTTGTTTAGCAAAAAGAAGATGATTTCGCACGATACGGGATTTCCTTAAAACGTGGTTTTCTCACAAATTTTGAAGAAAGAAAATTATCCTGTGGGTTCTCTTTTGAGGCTACATGTTTAAATGAACACGCCACACCAAATCTTTTCGAGTTACAATGTGTTGTTTTGGAGATACAAGCTAATTTTGTACGATGCGTTAATTCTTCTCCTAAAGTGTTTCCAATATGTACTTATTTGTCTTTACTCTGCAAAATTGTATTTCCTTATAACGTGGTATTCTTACATATTCTCTCGAGAGAAAACTCTCCTGTGCCTTCTCTTTTGAGGCTCCACGCTTACACATACACGCAACACCAATGCTTTTCTAGTTACAACATGTTGTTTAGGAAAAAGAAGGTGATTTCGCACGATGCGGAATTTCCTTAAAACGTGGTTTTCTGAAAAATTTTGAAGAAAGAAAATTCTCCTGTGGGTTCTCTTTTGAGGCTACACGTTTAGACGTACACACCACACCAAAAGTTTTGAGTTACAACTTGTTGTTTAGGAGATACAACCTAATTTTGTACTATGCATTAATTCTTTTCGTAAAGTGTTTCCAATACGTACGTGTTTGTCTTTACTCTGCAACACTGTATTTCCTTATAACGTGATATTCTTACATATTCTTTCGAGAGAAAACTCTCCTGTGCGTTCTCTTTTGAGGCTACATGCTTAGACAAACACTCAACACCAGAGCTTTTCGAGTTAAAACGTGTTGTTTAGGAAAAAATAGATAATTTCGCTCGATGCGAGATTTCCATAAAACGTGGTTTCTGACAAATTTTGATGAAAGAAAATTCTCCTGTGGGTTCTCTTTTGAGGCTACACGTTTAGACGTACACGTCACACCAAATCTTTTCGAGTTACAACGTGTTGTTTAGGAGATACAAGCTAATTTTGTATGATGCGTTATTTCTTCTCGTAAAGTGATTCCAATATGTACTTAATTGCCTTTACTCTGCAAAATTGTATTTCTTTATAACGTGGTATTCTTACATATTCTTTCGAGAGAAAACTCTCCTGAGCGTTCTCTTTTGAGGCTCCACGCTTAGACATACAGGCAACACCAAAGCTTTTCGAGTTACAACATGTTGTTTAGGAAAAAGAAGATGATTTGGCACCATGCGGGATTTCCTTAAAACGTGGTTTTCTGAAAAATGTTAACGAAAGAAAATTCTCCTGTGGGTTCTCTTTTGAGGGTACACGTTTAGACGTACACGCCACACCAAATCTTTTCGAGTTACAACGTGTTGTTTAGGAAATACAAGCTAATTTTGTACTGTGCTTTAATTCTTCTCGTAAAGTGTTTCCAATACGTACGTGTTTGTCTTTACTCTGCAACACTGTATTTCCTTATAACTTGGTATTCTTACATATTCTTTTGAGAGAAAACTCTCCTGTGCGTTCTCCTTTGAGGCTACATGCTTAGACATACACATAACGCCAGAGCTTTTCGAGTTACAACGTGTTGTTTAGGGAAAACAAGATAGTTTCGTACGATGCGAGATTTCCTTAAAACGTGGTTTCAGACAAATTTTGATGAAAGAAAATTCTCCTGTCGGTTCTCTTTTGAGGCTACACGTTTAGACGTACACGTCACACCAAATCTTTTCGAGTTACAACGTGTTGTTTAGGAGATACAAGCTAATTTTTTATGATGCGTTATTTCTTCTCGTAAAGTGTTTCCAATATGTACTTATTTGACTTTACTCTGCAAAATTGCACTTCCTTATAACGTGGTATTCTTACATATTCTTTCGAGAGAAAACTCTCCTGTGCCTTCTCTTTTGAGGCTCCGTGCTTAGACATACACGCAAGACTAAAGCTTTTCGAGTTACAACATGTTGTTTAGGAAAAAGAAGATGATGTTGCACGATGCGGGATTTCCTAAATACGTGGTTTTCTGAAAAATTTTAACGAAAGAAAATTCTCCTGTGTGTTCTCTTTTGTGGATACACGTTTAGACGTACACGCCACACCAAATCTTTTTGAATTACAACGTGTTGTTTAGGAGATATAAGCTAATTTTTTATGATGCGCTAATTCTTCTCGTAAAGTGTTTCCAATATGTACGTATTTGTCTTTACTCTGCCACACTGTATTTCCTTATAACGTGGTATTCTTACATAATCTTTCGAGAGAAAACTATCCTGGCCATTCCCTTTTGAGGCTACACACTTAGACATACAGGCAACACCAAAGCGTTTCGAGTTACAACGTGTTGTTTATGAAAAACAAGATAACTTCGCACGATGCAGGATTTCCTTAAATCGTGGTTTTCTGACAAATTTTGACGAAAGAAAATTCTCCTGTGGGTTCTCTTTTGAGGCTACACATTTAGACGTACACGTCACACCAAATCCTTTCGAGTTACCACGTGTTGTTTAGGAGATACAAGCTAATTTTGTACGATGCGTTATTTCTTCTTGCAAAGTGTTTCCAATACATATGTATTTGTCTTTACTCTTCAACACTGTATTTCCTTATAACGTTGAATTCTTACGTGTTCTTTCGAGAGAAAACTCTCCTGTGCCTTCTCTTTTGAGGTTCCACGCTTAGACCTACACGCAACACCAAAGCTTTTCGAGTTACAACATGTTGTTTAGGAAAAAGAAGATGATTTGGCATGATGCGGGATTTCCTTAAAACGTGGTTTTCTGAAAAATTTTGACGAAAGAAAATTCTCCTGTGGGTTCTCATTTGAGGCTACACGTTTAGTTATACATGCCACACCAAATCTTTTCGAGTTACAACGTGTTGTTAAGGAGATACACGCTAATTTTGTAAGACGCGTTAATTCTTCTAGTAAAGTGTTTCCTATACGTACGTATTTGTCTTTACTCTGCAACACTGTATTTCCTTATTCGTGGTATTCTTACATATTCTTTCGAGAGAAAACTATCCTGTGTGTTCCCTTTTGAGGCTACACACTAAGACATACATGCAACACCAAAGCTCTTCGAGTTACAACGTGTTGTTTAGGAAAAACAAGATAATTTCGCACGATGCGGGATTTCCTGAAAACGTGATTTTCTGAAAAATTTTGATGAAAGAAAATTCTCCTATGGGATCTCTTCTGAGGCTACACCTTTAGACATACATGCCACACCAATTCTTTTCGAGTTACAACGTGTTGTTTAGGAGATACAAGCTAATTTTGTACGATGCATTATTTCTTCTCATAAAGTGTTTCCAATACTTATGTATTTGTCTTTACTCTGCAACATTCGGTATTTCTTCTCGCATGGTAAAACATTAGCTTGTATCTCCTAAACAACACGTTGTAACTCGAAAAGATTTGTTGTGGCGTTTACATCTAAACGTGTAGCCTCAAAAGTGAACCCACAGGAGAATTTTCTTTCGTCAAAATTTTCCAGAAAACCACGTTTTATAGAAATCCCGCATCGTGCGAAATTATCTTGTTTTTCCTAAACAACACCTTGTACCTCGAAAAGTTTTGGTGTTGCGTGTATGTCTAAGCGTGTAGCCTCAAAAGAGAACGCACAGGAGAGTTTTCTCTCGAAAGAATATATAAGAATACCACGTTATATGGAAATACAGTGTTGCAGAGTAAAGACAAATATGTACGTATGGAAACACTTTACGAGAGGAAAAAACTCATGGTAAAAAATTAGCTTGTACCTCCTAAACAACACGTTGTAACTCGAAAAGATTTGGTGTGATGTTTACATCTAAACGTGTAGCCTCAAAAGAGAACCCACAGGAGAATTTTCTTTCGTCAAAATTTGTCAGAAAACCACCTTTTAAGGAAATCCCGCATCGTGCAAAATTATCTTGTTTTTCCTAAACAACACGTTGTAACTCAAAAAGCTTTTGTGTTGCGTGTATGTCTACGCGTGTAGCCTCAGAAGAGAACGCACAGAAGAGTTTTCTCTCGAAAGAATATGTAAGAATACCACGTTATAAGGAAATACACTGTTGCAGAGTAAAGACAAATAGGTACTTATTGGAAACACTTTACGAGAAGAAATAATGTATCGTACAAAATTAGCTTGTATCTCCTAAACAACACGTTGTAACTCGAAAAGATTTGGTGTGGCGTGTACGTCTAAACATGTAGCCTCAAAAGGGAACCCACAGGAGAATTTTCTTTCGTCGAAATTTGTCAGACAACCACGTTTTAAGGAAATCCCGCATCGTGCGAAATTATTTTGTTTTTCCAAAACAACACGTTGTAACTCGACAATCTTTGGTGTTGCGTGTATGTCTAAGCATGTAGCCTCAAAAGAGAATGCACAGGAGAGGTTTCTCTCGAAAGAATATGTAAGAAAACCACGATATATGGAAATACAGTGTGGCAGAGTAAAGACAAATATGTACGTATTGGAAACACTTAACGAGAAGAAATAACGCATCTACAAAATTAGCTTGTATCTCCTAAACAACACGTTGTGACTCAAAAGGATTTCGTGTGGCGTGTACGTCTAAACGTGTAGCCTCAAAAGAGAACCCACAGGAGTATTTTCTTTCGTCAAAATTTTTCAGAAAACCACGTTTTAAGGAAATCCCACATCGTGAGAAATTATTTTGTTTTTCCAAAACAACACGTTGTAACTCGAAAAGCTTTGGTGTTGCGTGTATGTCTAAGCATGTAGCCTCAAAAGAGAACGCACAGGAGAGGTTTCTCTCGAAAGAATATGTAAGAAAACCACGATATATGGAAATACAGTGTTGCAGAGTAAAGACAAATATGTACGTATTGGAAACACTTTACGAGAAGAAATAACGCATGGTATAAAATTAGCTTGTATCTCCTAAACAACACGTTGTGACTCAAAAGGATTTGATGTGGTGTTTACAACAACGCGTTGTAACTCGAAAAGATTTGGTGTGGCGTGTAGCCTCAAAAGAGAACCCACAGGAGAATTTTCTTTCGTCAAAATTTGTCAGAAAACCACATATTAAGGAAATCCCGCATCGTGCGAAATTATCTTGTTTTTCCTAAACAACACGTTGTGACTCAAATAGCTTTGGTGCTGCGTGTATGTCTAAGCGTGTAGCCTCAAAAGAGAACGCACAGGAGAGTTTTCTCTAGAAAGAATATGAAAGAATACCACGTTATAAGGAAATACAGTGTTGCAGAGTAAAGACAGATGCATACATATTGGAAACACTTTACGAGAAGAAATAATGCATCGTACAAAATTAGCTTGTATTTACTAAAAAGCACGTTGCAACTCGAAAAGATTTGGTGTGGCATGTACCTCTAAACGTGTAGCATCTAAAGAGAATACACTGGAGAATTTTCTTTGGTCAAAATTTGTCAGAAAACCACATTTTAAGGAAATCCCGCATCGTGCGAAATTATCTTGTTTTTCCTAAACAACAAGTTGTAACTCGAAAAGCTTTGGTGTAGCGTGTATGTCTAAGCGTGTAGCCTCAAAAGAGAATGCACAGGAGAGTTTTCTCTCGAAAGAATATGTAAGAATACCAAGTTATAAGGAAATACAGTGTTGCAGAATAAAGACAATTACATATGTATTGGAAACACTTTACCAGACGAAATACTGCATCGTACAAAATTAGCTTGTTTCTCCTAAACAACACGTCGTAACTCGAAAAGATTTGGTGTGGCGTGTACGTCTAAAAGTGTAGCCTTATAAGAGAACCCACAGTAGAATTTTCTTTGGTCAAAATTTGTCAGAAAACCACGTTTTAAGGAAATCCCACATCGTGCGAAATTATCTTGTTTTTCCTAAACAACACGTTGTAACTCAAAAAGCTTTGGTATTGGGTGTATGTCTAAGAATGTAGCCTCAAAAGAGAACGCACAGGAGAGTTTTCTCTCGAAAGAATATGTAGGAATACTACGTTATATGGAAAAACAGTGTTACAGAGTAAAGACAATTATGTACGTATTTGAAACACTTTACGAGAAGAAATAATGCATGGGAAAAAATTAGCTTGTATCTCCTAAACAACACGTAGTAACTCGAAAGGATTTGGTGTGGTGTTTACATCTAAAGGTGTAGCCTCAAAAGAGAACCCACAGGAGAATTTTCTTTCGTCAAAATTTTTCCAGAAAACCACGTTTTAAGGAAATCCGGCATCGTGTGAAATTATCTGGTTTTTCCTAAACAACACGTTGTAACTCGAAAAGCTTTGGTTTTGCATGTATGTCTAAGCGTGTAGCCTCAAAAGAGAACGCACAAGAGAGTATTCTCTCGAAAGAATATGTAAGAATACCACGTTATAAGGACATACAGTGTTGCAGAGTAAAGACAGATACATACATATTGGAAACACTTTACGAGAAGGAATGATACATCGTACAAAATTAGCTTGTATTTCCTAAACAACACGTTGTAACGCGAAAAGATTTTGTGTGGCGTGTACGTTGAAACGTGTAGCCTCAAAAGAGGACCCACAGGAGAAATCCCACATTGTGCGAAATTATCTTGTTTTTCCTAAACAACACGTTGTAACTCGAAAAGCTTTGGTGTAAACAACACGTTGTAACTCGAAAAGATTTGGTGTGGTGTTTACATCTAAACGTGTAGCATCAAAAGAGAACCCTCAGGAGAATTTTCTTTCCTCAAATTTTTTTCAGAAAACCACGTTTTAAGGAAATCCCGCATTGTGCGGAATTATCTTGCTTTTCCTAAAAAACACGTTGTAACTCGAAAAGCTTTGGTGTTGCGTGTATGTCTAAACGTGTGGCCTCAAAAGAGAACGCACAGGAGAGTGTTCTCTCGAAAGAATATATAAGAATACCACATTTTAAGGAAATACAGTGTTGCAGAGTAAAGACAAATACGTATGTATTGGAAACACTTTACGAGAAGAAATAACGCATCGTACAAAATTAGCTTGTATCTCCTAAACAACACGATGTTACTCGAAAAGATTTGATATGGCGTGTACGTCTAAATCTGTAGCCTCAAAAGAGAACTCAAAGGAGAATTTTCTTTCGTCAAAATTTGTCAGAATACCACGTTTTATGGAAATCCCGCATCCTGGAAATTATCTTGTTTTTCTAAACAACACGTTGTAACTCGAAAAGCTTTGGTGCTGCGTGTATGTCTAAGCGTGTAGACTCAAAAGAGAACGCACAGGAGAGTTTTCTCTCGAAAGAATAAGTAAGAATACCACGTTATAAGGAAATTCAGTGTGGCAGAGTAAAGATAGATACATACGTATTTGAAACACTTTACGAGAAGAAATAATGCATCGTAAAAAATTAGCTTGTATTTCCTAAGAAGCACGTTGTAACTCGAAAAACTTTGGTGTGGCGTGTACGTCTAAACGTGTAGCCACAAAAGAGAACCCACAGGAGAATTTTCTTTCGTCAAAATTTTTCAGAAAACCACGTTTTAAGGAAATCCCGCATCTTGCGAAATCATCTTCTTTTTCCTAAACTACATGTTGTAACTTGAATAGCTTTGGTGTTGCCTGTATATCTCAGTGTGTAGCCACAAAAGGGAACGCACAGGACAGTTTTCGATCGAAAGAATATGTAAGAAGACCACGTTATAAGGAAATACAATGTTGAGAGTAAAGACAAACACGTACTACTTGGAAACACTTTATGAGAAGAATTAACGCATTGTAAAAAAGTAGCTTGTATCTCCTAAACAACACGTTGTAACTCGAACAGATTTGGTGTGGCGTGTACGTCTAAACATGTAGCATCAAAAGAGAACCCACAGGAGAATTTTCTTTCGTCAAAATTTTTCAGAAAATTTTAAGGATATCCCGCATCATGCAAAATCATCTTCTTTTTCCTAAACAACATGTTGTAACTCGAAAAGCTTTGGTATTGCGTGTATGTGTAAGCGTGGAGCCTCAAAAGAGAAGGCACAGGAGAGTTTTCTCTCTAAAGAATATGTAAGAATACCGCCTTAAAAGGAAATACAATTTTGCAGAGTAAAGATAAATAAGTACATATTGGAAACACTTTACGAGAAGAAATAATGCATCGTAAAAAATTAGCTTGTATCTCCTAAACAACACGTTGTAACTCGAAAATATTTGGTGTGACGTGTACGTCTAAACGTGTATCCTCAAAAGAGAACCCACAGGAGAATTTTCTTTCATCAAAATTTGTCAGAAACCACGTTTACGGAAATCTCGCATCGTGCGAAATTATCTTGTTTTTCCTAAACAACACGTTGTGAATCGAAAAGCTTTGGGGTTGCGTGTATGTCTAAGCGTGTAGCCTCAAAAGAGAACGCACAGGAGAGTTTTCTTTCGAAAGAATATGTAGGAATACCACGTTATAAGGAAATACAGTGTTGTAGAGTAAAGACAACTACTTACGTATTGGAAAAAAATTAAGAGAAGAAATAACGCATCATAAAAAATTAGCTTGTATCTCCTAAACAACACTTTGTAACTCGAAAAGATTTGGTGTGGCCCGTACCTCTACAAGTGTCGCATCAAATAAGAACCCACAGGAGAACTTTCTTTCGTCAAATTTTTCAGAAAACCACGTGTATGGAAATCTCGCATCATGCGAAATTATCTAGTTTTTCCTAAACAACACGTTGTAACTCGAAAAGCTTTGGTGTTGTGTGTATGTCTAAACGTGTAGCCTCAAAAGAGAACTCACAGGAGAGTTTTCGCTCGAAAGAATATGTAAGAATACCACGTTATAAGGAAATACAGTGTTGCAGACAAAGACAAATACGTACGTATTGGAAACACTTTACGAGAAGAAATAACACATCGTACAAAATTAGCTTGTATCTTCTAAACAACACGTGGTAACTCGAAAGGATTTGGTGTGGAGTGCATGTCTAAACGTGTAGCATCAAAAGAGAACCCACAGGAGAATTTTCTTTCGTCAAAATTTGTCAGAACACAAGGGTTTAAGGAAATCCCGCAATGTGCGAAATTATCTTGTTTTTCATAAACAACACGTTGTAATTCGAAAAGCTTTGGTGTTGCCTGTATGTCTAAGTGTGTAACCTCAAAAGGGAATGCAAAGGATAGTTTTCTCTCGAAAGAATATGTAAGAATACCACGTTATAAGGAAATACAGTGTTGCAGAGTAAAGACAAATACGTACGTTTTGGAAACACTTTACGAGAAGAATTAAGGCAACGTCCAAAATTAGCTTGTATCTCCTAAACAACACGTTGTAACTCGAAAAGATTTGGCGTGGCGTGTACTTCTAAACCTGTAGCCTCAAAAGAGAACCCACAGGAGAATTTTCTTTCGTCAAAATTTTTCAGAAAACCACGTTTTAAGTAAATCCTGCATCGTGCGAAATCATCTTCTTTTTCCTAAACAACATGTTGTAACTCGAAAAGCTTTGGTGTTGCGTGTATGTGTAAGCATGGAGCCTCAAAAGAGAAGGCACAGGAGAGTTTTCTCTCGAAAGAATATGTAAGAATACCACGTTATAAGGAAATACAATTTTGCAGAGTAAAGACAAATAAGTACATATTGGAAACACTTTAGGAGAAGAAATAACGCATCGTAAAAAATTTACTTGTATCTCCTAAACAACACGTTGTAACTCGAAAAGATTTGGTGTGACGTGTATGTCTAAACGTGTAGCCTCAAAAGAGAACCCACAGGAGAATTTTCTTTCATCAAATTTGTCAGAAACCACGTTTTAAAGAAATCTCGCATCGTGGGAAATTATCTTGTTTTTCCTAAACAACACGTTGTAACTCGAAAAGCTTTGGGGTTGCGTTTATGTCTAAGCATGTAGCCTCAAAAGAGAACGCATAGGAGAAATTTCTCTTGAAAGAATATGTAAGAATACCACTTTATAAGGAAATACAGTGTTGCAGAGTAAAGACAAATACGTACGTATTGGAAACACTTTAAGAGAAGAAATAACGCATCGTACAAAATTAGCTTGTATCTCCTAAACAAAATGTTGTAACTCGAAAATATTTGGTGTGGCTCATACCTCTACACGTGTAGCCTCAAAAGAGAACCTACAGGAGAACTTACTTTAGTCAAAATTTTTCAATAAACCGCGTTTTATGGAAATCTCGCATCGTGCGAAATTATCTTGTTTTTCCTAAACAACACGTTGTAACTCGAAAAGCTTTGGCGTTGCGTGTTTGTCTAAGCATGTAGCCTCAAAAGAGTACGCACAGGAGAGTTTTCCCTCGAAAGAATATGTAAGAATACCACGTTATAAGGAAATACAGTGTTGCAGAGTAAAGACAAATAAGTACGTATTGGAAACACTTTACGAGAAGAAATAATGCTTCGTACAAAATTTGCTTGTATTTCCTAAGCAACACGTTGTAACTCGAAAAGATTTGGTGTGGCTCGTATGTCTACACGTGCAGCCTCAAAAGAGTGCCCACAGGAGGACTTTCTTTCTTCAAAATTTGTCAGAAAACAACGTTTTATGGAAATCCCGCATCGTGCAAAATTATCTACTTTTTCCTAAACAGCACGTTGTAACTCGAAAAGCTTAGGTGTTGCGTGTATGTTTAAGCCTGTAGCCTCTAAAGCGAACGCACAGGAGAGTTTTCTCTCGAACGAATATGTAAGAATACAACGTTATAAGGAAATAGAGTGTTGCAGAGTAAAGACAAATACATAAGTATTGGAAACACTTTACCAGAGGAATTAATGCATCGTACAAAATTAGCTTGTATCTCCTAAACAACATGTTGTAACTCTAAAAGATTTGGTGTGACGTGTACGTCTAAACGTGTAGCCTCAAAAGAGAACCCACAGGAGAATTTTCATTCATCAAAATTTGTCAGAAACCACGTTTTAAGGAAATCTCGCATCGTGCGAAATTATCTTGTTTTTCCTAAACAACACGCTGTAACTCGAAAAGCTTTGGTGTTGCGTGTATGTCTGAGCGTGTAGCCTGAAAAGAGAACACACAGGAGAGTTTTCCCTCGAAAGAATAGGTAAGAATACCACGTTATAAGGAAATACAGTGTTGCAGAGTAAAGACAAATAAGTACGTATTGGAAACACTTTACAAGAAGAAATAACGCATCGTAAAAAATTTGCTTGTATCTCCTAAACAACACGTTGTAACTTGAAAAGATTTGGTGTGGCTCGTACGTCTAAACGTGTAGCCTCAAAAGAGAACCCACAGAAGAAGTTTCTTTCGTCAATATTTGTCAGAAAACCACGTTTTAAGGAAATCCCGCATCGTGCAACATTATCTTGATTTCCTAAACAACACGTTGAAACTCGGAAAGCTTTGGTGTTGCGTGTATGTCTAAGCATGTAGCCTCTAAAGAGAATGCACAGGAGAGTTTTCTCTCGAAAGAACATGTAAGAATACAACGTTATAAGGAAATAGAGTGTTGCAGAGTAAAGACAAATGTGTACGTATTGGAAACACTTTAAGAGAAGAAATAACGCATCGTAAAAAATTAGCTTGTACCTCCTAAACAACAGGTGGTAACTCGAAAGGATTTGGGGTGGCGTGCACGTCTAAACGTGTAGCCTCAAAAGAGAACCCACAGGAGAATTTTCTTTCGTCAAAATTTGTCAGAACACCACGTTTTAAGGAAGTCCCGCATCGTGCGAAATTATCTTGTTTTTCATAAACAACACGTTCTAACTCGAAAAGCTTTGGTGTTGCCTGTATGTCTAAGTGTGTAGCCTCAAAAGGGAACGCACAGGATAGTTTTCTCTCGAAAGAATATGTAAGATTACCACGTTATAAGGAAATACAGTGTTGCAGAGTAAAGACTAAAACGTACGTATTGGAAACACTTTATGAGAAGAATTAACACATCTTACAAAATTAGCTTGTATCTCCTAAACAACACGTTGTAACTCGAAAAGATTTGGTGTGGCGTGTACATCTAAACATGTAGCCTCAAAAGAGAACACACAGGAGAATTTTCTTTCGTCAAAATTTTTCAGAAAACCACGTTTTAAGGAAATCCCGCATCGTGCGAAATCATCTTCTTTTTCCTAAACAACGTGTTGTAACTCGAAAAGCTTTGGTGTTGCGTGTATGTGTAAGCGTGGAGCCTCAAAAGAGAAGGCACAGGAGAGTTTTCTCTCAAAAGAATATGTAAGAACACCACGTTATAAGGAAATACAATTTTGCAGAGTAACGACAAATAAGTACATATTGGAAACACTTTAGGAGAAGAATTAACGCATCGTACAAAATTAGCTTGTATCTCTTAAACAACACGTTGTAACTCTAAAAGATTTGGTGTGGCGTGTTCATTTAACCATGTAGCCTCAAAAGAGAACCCACAGGAGAATTTTCTTTCATAAAAATTTGTCAGAAAACCATGTTTTAAGGAAATCCCGCATCATGCGAAATCATCTTCTTTTTCCTAAACAACATGTTGTAACTTGAAAAGCTTTGGTGTTGCGTGTATGTGTAAGCGTGGAGCCTCAAAAGAGAAGGCACAGGAGCGTTTTCTCTTGAAAGAATATGTAAGAATACCACGTTATAAGGAAATACAATTTTGCAGAGTAAAGACAAATAAGTACATATTGGAAACACTTTATGAGAAGAAATAATGCATCGAAAAAAATTAGCTTGTATCTCCTAAACAACATGTTGTAACTCGAAAAGATTTGGTGTGATGTGTACGTCGAAACGTGTAGCCTCAAAAGAGAACCCACAGGAGAATTTTCTTTCATCAAAATTTGTCAGAAACCACGTTTTAACGAAATCTCGCATCCTGCGAAATTATCTTGTTTTTCCTAAACAACACGTTGTAACTCGAAAAGCTTTGGTGTTGCGTGTATGTCTAAGCGTGTAGCCTCAAAAGAGAATGCACAGGAGAGTTTTCTCTTGAAAGAATATGTAAGAATACCACGTTATAACGAAATACAATTTTGCAGAGAATAGAAAAATAAGTACATATTGGAAACACTTTAGGAGAAGAAATAACACTTCGTACGAAATTAACTTGTATCTCCTAAGCAACACGTTGTAACTCGAAAAGATTTGGTGTGACGTGTATGTCTAAACGTGTAGCCTCAAAAGAGAACCCAAAGGAGAATTTTCTTTCATCAAAATTTGTCAGAAACCACGTTTAAAGAAATCTCGCATCATGCGAAATTATCTTGTTTTTCCTAAACAACACGTTGTAAATAGAAAAGCTTTGGTGTTGCGTGTATGTCTAAGCGTGTAGCCTCAAAAGAGAACGCACAGGAGAGTTTTCTCTCGAAAGAATATGTAAGAATACAACGTTATAAGGAAATACACTGTTGCAGAGTATAGACAAATACATACCTATTGGAAACACTTTAAGAGAAGAAATAAGGCATCGTACAAAATTAGCTTGTATCTCCTAAACAACACGTTGTAACACGAAAAGATTTGGTATGGCTCGTACCTCTACACGTGTAGCCTCAAAAGAGCACCGACAGGAGAACTTTCTTTCATCAAAATTTTTCAGAAAACCACGTTTTATGGAAATCTCGCATAGTGCGAAATTATCTTGTTTTTCCTAAACCACACGTTGTAACTCGAAAAGCTTTGGCGTTGCGTATTTGTCTAAGCGTGTAGCCTCAAAAGAGAACGCACAGGAGTGTTTTCCCTCGAAAGAATATGTAAGAATAACACGTTATAAGGAAATACAATGTTGCAGACTAAAGACAAATAAGTACGTATTGGAAACACTTTACGAGAAGAAATAACGCATCGTACAAAATTTGTTTGTATCTCCTAAACAACACGTTGTAACTTGAAAACATTTGGTGTGGCTCGTACGTCTACAAGTGTAGCCTCAAAAGAGAAACCACAGGAGAACTTCCTTTCGTCAAAATTTGTCAGAAAACCACGTTTTAAGGAAATCCCGCATCGTGCAATATTATCTTGTTTTTCCTAAACAACACGTTGTAACTTGAAAAGCTTTGGTGTTGCGTGTATGTCTAAGCCTGTAGCCTCTAAAGAGAATGCACAGGAGAGTTTTCTCTCAAAAGAAAATGTAAGAAGACAACGTTATAAGGAAATACAGTGTTGCAGAGGAAAGACAAATACATAAGTATTGGAAACACTTTACGAGAAGAAATAACGCATCATAAAAAATTAGCTTGTATCTCCTAATCAACACGTGATAACTCGAAGGTTTTGGTGTGGCGTGTACGTCTAAACGTGGAGCCTCAAAAGAGAACCCACAGTAGAATTTTCATTCATCAAAATTTGTCAGAAAACCACGTTTTAAGGAAATCCCGCATCGTGCGAAATAATCTTGTTTTTCATTAACAACACGTTGTAACTCGAAAAGCTTTGGTGTTGCCTGTATGTCTAAGTGTGTAGCCTCAAAAGGGAACGCACAGGATACTTTTCTCTCGAAAGAATATGTAAGAATACCACGGTATAAGGAAATACAGTGTTGCAGAGTAAAGACAAATATGTACGTATTGGAAACACTTTATGAGAAGAATTAACGCATCATACAAAATTAGCTTGTATCTCTTAAACAACACGTTATAACTCGAAAAGATTTGGTGTGGCGTGTACATGTAAACATGGAGCCTCAAAAGAGAACCCACAGGAGAATTTTCTTTCCTCAAAATTTTTCAGAAAACCACGTTTTAAGGAAATCCCGCATCGTGCAAAATCATCTTCTTTTTCCTAAACAACATGTTGTAACTCGAAAAGCATTGGTGTTGCGTGTATGTGTAAGGGTGGAGACTCAAAAGAGAAGGCACAGGAGAGATTTCTCTCGAAAGAATATGTAAGAATACCACGTTATAAGGAAATACAATTTTGCAGAGTAAAGACAAATTAGTACATATTGGAAACACTTTATGAGAAGAAATAACGCATCCTTAAATATTAGCTTGTATCTCCTTAACAACACATTGTAACACGAAAAGATTTGGTGTGACATGTACGTCTAAACGTGTAGCCTCAAAAGAGAACCCACAGAAGAATTTTCTTTCATCAAAATTTGTCAGAAAACATGTTTTAAGGAAATCTCACATCGTGCGAAATAATCTTGTTTATCCTTAACAACACGTTGTAACTCGAAAAGCTTTGGTGCTGAGTGTTTGTCTAAGCGTGTAGCCTCAAAAGAGAACGCACAGGAGAGTTTTCTCTCGAAAGAATATGTAAGAATACCACGTTATAAGGAAATACAGTGTTGCAGAGTAAAGAAAAATAAGTACATATTGGAAACATTTTACAAGAAGAAATAACACATCGTAAAAAATTTGCTTGTATCTCCTAAACAACACGTTGTAACTCGAAAAGATTTCGTGTGGCTCGTATGTCTGCATGTGTAGCCTCAAAAGAGAACCCACAGGAGAACTTTCTTTCGTCAAAATTTGTCAGAAAACCAGGTTTTAAGGAAATCCCGCATCGTGCAAAATTATCTAGTTTTTCCCAAACAACACGTTGTAACTAGAAAAGCTTTGGAGTTGCTTGTGTGTCTAAGCCTGTAGCCTCTAAAGAGAACGCACAAAAGAGTTTTCTCTCGAAAGAACATGTAAGAATACAACGTTAAAAGGAAATACAGTGTTGCAGAGTAAAGACAAATAAGTAAGTATTGGAAACACTTTAGGAGAAGAAATAACGCTTCGTACAAAATTAGCTTGTATCTCCTAAGCAACACGTGGTAACTCGAAAGGATTTGGTGTGGCGTGTACGTCTAAACGTGGAGCCTCAAAAGAGAACCCACAGGAGAGTTTTCTTTTGTCAAAATTTGTCAGAAAATCACGTTTTAAGGAAATCCCGCATCATGTGAAATAATCTTGTTTCTCATAAAAAACAGGTTGTAACTCGAAAAGCTTTGGTGTTGCCTGTATGTCTAAGTGTGTAGCCTCAAAAGGGAACGCATAGGATAGTTTTGTCTCGAAAGAATATGTAAGAATACCATGTTATCAGGAAATACAGTGTTGCAGAGTAAAGACAAATACGTACAAATTGGAAACACTTTATGAGAAGAATTAACGCATCGTACAAAATTAGCATGTATCTCCTAAACAACACGTTGTAACTCGAAAGGATTTGGTGTGGCGTGTACATCTAAACATGTAGCCTCAAAAGAGAACCAACAGGAGATTTTTCTTTCTTCAAAATTTTTCAGAAAACCACGTTTTAAGGAAATCCCGCATCATGCGAAATCATCTTCTTTTTCCTAAACAACATGTTGTAATTCGAAAAGCTTTGGTGTTGCGTGTATTTGTAAGCGTGGAGCCTCAAAAGAGAATGCACAGGAGAGTTTTCTCTCGAAAGAATATGTAAGAATACCACGTTATAAGGAAATACAATATTGCAGAGTAAAGACAAATAAGTACATATTGGAAACACTTTACGAGAAGAAATAACGCATCGTACAAAATTAGCTTGTATCTCCTAAACAACTCGTTGTAACTCGAAAAGATTTGGTGTGACATGTACGTCTAAACATGTAGCCTCAAAAGAGAACCCACAGGAGAATTTTCTTTCATCAAAATTGTCAGAAAACACGTTTTAAGGAAATCTCACATCGTGCAAAATTATCTTGTTTTTCCTAAACAACACGGTGTAACCCGAAAAGCTTTGGTGTTGAGTTTTTGTCTAAGAGTGTAGCCTCAAAAGGGAACGCACAGGAGATTTTTCTCTCGAAAGAATATGTAAGAATACCACGTTATAAGGAAATACAGTGTTGCAGAGTAAAGACAAATAAGTACGTATTGAAAACACTTTACGAGAAGAAATAACGAATCATAAAAAATTTGCTGGAATCTCGTAAACAACACGTTGCAACTCAAAAAGATTTGGTGTGGCTCGTACATCTAAACGTGTAGCCTCAAAAGAGAACCCACAGGAGAACTTTCTTTCGTCAAAATTTCTCAGAAAACCACGTTTTAAGGATATCCCGCATCGTGCAAAATTATCTTGTTTTTCCTAAACAACACGTTGTAAATCGAAAAGCTTTTGTGTTGCGTGTATGTCTATGCATGTAGCCTCTAAAGAGAACGCACAGGAGACTTTTCTCTCCAAAGAACATGTAAGAATACAACGTTATAAGGAAATACAGTGTTGCAGAGTAAAGACAAATACATACTTATTGGAAACACTTTACGAGAAGAAATAACGCATCGTACAAAATTAGCTTGTATCTCCTAAACAACACGTGGCAACTCGAAAAGATTTGGTGTGGCATGCACTTCTAAACGTGTAGCCTCAAAAGAGAACCAACAGGAGAATTTTCGTTTGTCAAAATTTGTCAGAACACCACGTTTTAAGGAAATCCCGCATCGTGCGAAATTATCTTGTTTTTCATAAACAACACGTTGTAACTCGAAAAGCTTTGGTGTTGCCTGTATGTCTAAGTGTGTAGTCTCAAAAGGGAACGCACAGGATAGTTTTCTCTCGACAGAATATGTAAGAATACCACGTTATAAGGAAATACAGTGTTGCAGAGTAAAGACAAATAAGTACGTATTGAAAACACTTTACGAGAAGAAATAACGAATCGTAAAAAATTTGCTGGAATCTCGTAAACAACACGTTGCAACTCAAAAAGATTTGGTGTGGCTCGTACATCTAAACGTGTAGCCTCAAAAGAGAACCCACAGGAGAACTTTCTTTCGTCAAAATTTCTCAGAAAACCACGTTTTAAGGATATCCCGCATCGTGCAAAATTATCTTGTTTTTCCTAAACAACACGTTGTAAATCGAAAAGCTTTTGTGTTGCGTGTATGTCTATGCATGTAGCCTCTAAAGAGAACGCACAGGAGACTTTTCTCTCCAAAGAACATGTAAGAATACAACGTTATAAGGAAATACAGTGTTGCAGAGTAAAGACAAATACGTACTTATTGGAAACACTTTACGAGAAGAAATAACGCATCGTACAAAATTAGCTTGTATCTCCTAAACAACACGTGGCAACTCGAAAAGATTTGGTGTGGCATGCACTTCTAAACGTGTAGCCTCAAAAGAGAACCAACAGGAGAATTTTCGTTTGTCAAAATTTGTCAGAACACCACGTTTTAAGGAAATCCCGCATCGTGCGAAATTATCTTGTTTTTCATAAACAACACGTTGTAACTCGAAAAGCTTTGGTGTTGCCTGTATGTCTAAGTGTGTAGCCTCAAAAGGGAACGCACAGGATAGTTTTCTCTCGACAGAATATGTAAGAATACCACGTTATAAGGAAATACAGTGTTGCAGAATAAAGACAAATACGTACCTATTGAAAATACTTTACGAGAAGAAATAACGCATCATACAAAATTAGCTTGTATCTCCTAAACAACACGTGATAACTCGAAAGGATTTCGTGTGGCGTGCACGTCTAAACGTGAAGCCTCAAAAGAGAACCCACAGGAGAATTTTCTTTCGTCAAAATTTGTCAGAAAACCACGTTTTAAGGAAATCCCGCATCGTGCGAAATTATCTTGTTTTTCATAAACAACACGTTCTAACTCGAAAAGCTTTGGTGTTGCCTGTATGTCTAAGTGTGTAGCCTCAAAAGGGAATGCACAGGATAGTTTTCTCTCAAAAGAATATGTAAGAATACCACGTTATAAGGAAATACAGTGTTGCAAAGTAAAGACAAATACGTACGTATTGGAAACACTTTATGAGAAGAATTAATGCATCGTACAAAATTAGCTTGCATCTCTTAAACAACACGTTGTAACTCGAAAAGATTTGGTGTGGCATGTACATCTAAACATGGAGCCTCAAAAGAGAACCCACGGGAGAATTTTCTTTCGTCAAATTTTTTCAGAAAACCACGTTTTAAGGAAATCCCGCATCATGCGAAATCATCTTCTTTTTCCTAAACAACATGTTGTAACTCGAAAAGCGTTGGTGTTGCGTTTATGTGTAAGCGTGGAGACTCAAAAGAGAAAGCACAGGAGAGTTTTCTCTGGAAAGAATATGTAAGAATACCACGTTATAAGGAAATACAATTTTGCAGAGTAAAGACAAATAAGTACGTATTGGAAACACTTTACGAGAAGAAATAACGCATCCTAAACAACACGTTGTAACTCGAAAAGATTTGGTGTGACGTGTACGTATAAATGTGTAGCCTCAAAAGAGAACCCACAGGAAAATTTTCTTTCATCAAAATTTGTCAGAAAACACGTTTTAAGGAAATCTCACATCGTGCGAAATAATCTTGTTTTTCCTAAACAACACGTTGTAACTCGAAAAGCTTTGGTGTTGAGTGTTTGTCTAAGCGTGTAGCCTCAAAAAGAGAACGCACAAGAGAGTTTTCTCTCGAAAGAATATATAAGAATACCACGTTATAAGGAAATACAGTGTTGCAGAGTAAAGACAAATAAGTACTTATTGGAAACACATGCTACATGTTAAGACGTACACGCCACAACAATTCTTTTCGAGATACAACGTGTAGTTTTGGAGATACAAGCTAATTTTGTACTATGCGTTATTTCTTCTCGTAAAGAGTTTCCAATGCGTACGTATATGTCTTTACTCTGCAAAACTGTATTTCCTTATGAAGTGGTATTCTTACATATCCTTTCGAGAGAAAACTGTCCTGTGCCTTCTCTTTTGAGGCTACACACTTAGACATACACGCAACATGAAAGCTTTTCGACTTACAACGTGTTGTTTAGGAAAAACAAGATAATTTCGCACGATGCGGGGTTTCCTTAAAACGTGATTTTCTGAAAAATTTTGACGAAAGAAAATTCTCCTTTTGGTTCTCTTTAGATGCTACATGTTAAGACGTACACGCCACAACAATTCTTTTCGAGATACAACGTGTAGTTTTGGAGATACAAGCTAATTTTGTACTATGCGTTATTTCTTCTCGTAAAGAGTTTCCAATGCGTACGTATATGTCTTTACTCTGCAAAACTGTATTTCCTTATGAAGTGGTATTCTTACATATCCTTTCGAGAGAAAACTGTCCTGTGCCTTCTCTTTTGAGGCTACACACTTAGACATACACGCAACATGAAAGCTTTTCGACTTACAACGTGTTGTTTAGGAAAAACAAGATAATTTCGCACGATGCGGGATTTCCTTAAAACGTGATTTTCTGAAAAATTTTGACGAAAGAAAATTCTCCTTTTGGTTCTCTTTAGATGCTACATGTTAAGATGTACACGCCACAACAATTCCTTTCGAGATACAACGTGTAGTTTTGGAGATACAAGCTAATTTTGTACTATGCGTTATTTCTTCTCGTAAAGAGTTTCCAGTGCGTACGTATATGTCTTTACTCTGCAAAACTGTATTTCCTTATGAAGTGGTATTCTTACATATCCTTTCGAGAGAAAACTGTCCTGTGCCTTCTCTTTTGAGGCTACACACTTAGACATACACGCAACATGAAAGCTTTTCGACTTACAACGTGTTGTTTAGGAAAAACAAGATAATTTCGCACGATGCGGGAATTCCTTAAAACGTGATTTTCTGAAAAATTTTGACGAAAGAAAATTCTCCTTTTGGTTCTCTTTAGATGCTACATGTTAAGACGTACACGCCACAACAATTCTTTTCGAGATACAACGTGTAGTTTTGGAGATACAAGCTAATTTTGTACTATGCGTTATTTCTTCTCGTAAAGAGTTTCCAATGCGTACGTATATGTCTTTACTCTGCAAAACTGTATTTCCTTATGAAGTGGTATTCTTACATATCCTTTCGAGAGAAAACTGTCCTGTGCCTTCTCTTTTGAGGCTACACACTTAGACATACACGCAACATGAAAGCTTTTCGACTTACAACGTGTTGTTTAGGAAAAACAAGATAATTTCGCACGATGCGGGATTTCCTTAAAACGTGATTTTCTGAAAAATTTTGACGAAAGAAAATTCTCCTTTTGGTTCTCTTTAGATGCTACATGTTAAGACGTACACGCCACAACAATTCTTTTCGAGATACAACGTGTAGTTTTGGAGATACAAGCTAATTTTGTACTATGCGTTATTTCTTCTCGTAAAGAGTTTCCAATGCGTACGTACATGTCTTTACTCTGCAAAACTGTATTTCCTTATGAAGTGGTATTCTTACATATCCTTTCGAGAGAAAACTGTCCTGTGCTTTCTCTTTTGAGGCTACACACTTAGACATACACGCAACATGAAAGCTTTTCGACTTACAACGTGTTGTTTAGGAAAAACAAGATAATTTCGCACGATGCGGGATTTCCTTAAAACGTGATTTTCTGAAAAATTTTGACGAAAGAAAATTCTCCTTTTGGTTCTCTTTAGATGCTACATGTTAAGACGTACGCGCCACAACAATTCTTTTCGAGATACAACGTGTAGTTTTGGAGATACAAGCTAATTTTGTACTATGCGTTATTTCTTCTCGTAAAGAGTTTCCAATGCGTACGTATATGTCTTTACTCTGCAAAACTGTATTTCCTTATGAAGTGGTATTCTTACATATCCTTTCGAGAGAAAACTGTCCTGTGCCTTCTCTTTTGAGGCTATACACTTAGACATACACGCAACATGAAAGCTTTTCGACTTACAACGTGTTGTTTAGGAAAAACAAGATAATTTCGCACGATGCGGGATTTCCTTAAAACGTGATTTTCTGAAAAATTTTGACGAAAGAAAATTCTCCTTTTGGTTCTCTTTAGATGCTACATGTTAAGACGTACACGCCACAACAATTCTTTTCGAGATACAACGTGTAGTTTTGGAGATACAAGCTAATTTTGTACTATGCGTTATTTCTTCTCGTAAAGAGTTTCCAATGCGTACGCATATGTCTTTACTCTGCAAAACTGTATTTCCTTATGAAGTGGTATTCTTACATATCCTTTCGAGAGAAAACTGTCCTGTGCCTTCTCTTTTGAGGCTACACACTTAGACATACACGCAACATGAAAGCTTTTCGACTTACAACGTGTTGTTTAGGAAAAACAAGATAATTTCGCACGATGCGGGATTTCCTTAAAACGTGATTTTCTGAAAAATTTTGACGAAAGAAAATTCTCCTTTTGGATCTCTTTAGATGCTACATGTTAAGACGTACACGCCACAACAATTCTTTTCGAGATACAACGTGTAGTTTTGGAGATACAAGCTAATTTTGTACCATGCGTTATTTCTTCTCGTAAAGAGTTTCCAATGCGTACGTACATGTCTTTACTCTGCAAAACTGTATTTCCTTATGAAGTGGTATTCTTACATATCCTTTCGAGAGAAAACTGTCCTGTGCCTTCTCTTTTGAGGCTACACACTTAGACATACACGCAACATGAAAGCTTTTCGACTTACAACGTGTTGTTTAGGAAAAACAAGATAATTTCGCACGATGCGGGATTTCCTTAAAACGTGATTTTCTGAAAAATTTTGACGAAAGAAAATTCTCCTTTTGGTTCTCTTTAGATGCTACATGTTAAGACGTACGCGCCACAACAATTCTTTTCGAGATACAACGTGTAGTTTTGGAGATACAAGCTAATTTTGTACTATGCGTTATTTCTTCTCGTAAAGAGTTTCCAATGCGTACGTATATGTCTTTACTCTGCAAAACTGTATTTCCTTATGAAGTGGTATTCTTACATATCCTTTCGAGAGAAAACTGTCCTGTGCCTTCTCTTTTGAGGCTATACACTTAGACATACACGCAACATGAAAGCTTTTCGACTTACAACGTGTTGTTTAGGAAAAACAAGATAATTTCGCACGATGCGGGATTTCCTTAAAACGTGATTTTCTGAAAAATTTTGACGAAAGAAAATTCTCCTTTTGGTTCTCTTTAGATGCTACATGTTAAGACGTACACGCCACAACAATTCTTTTCGAGATACAACGTGTAGTTTTGGAGATACAAGCTAATTTTGTACTATGCGTTATTTCTTCTCGTAAAGAGTTTCCAATGCGTACGCATATGTCTTTACTCTGCAAAACTGTATTTCCTTATGAAGTGGTATTCTTACATATCCTTTCGAGAGAAAACTGTCCTGTGCCTTCTCTTTTGAGGCTACACACTTAGACATACACGCAACATGAAAGCTTTTCGACTTACAACGTGTTGTTTAGGAAAAACAAGATAATTTCGCACGATGCGGGATTTCCTTAAAACGTGATTTTCTGAAAAATTTTGACGAAAGAAAATTCTCCTTTTGGATCTCTTTAGATGCTACATGTTAAGACGTACACGCCACAACAATTCTTTTCGAGATACAACGTGTAGTTTTGGACATACAAGCTAATTTTGTACCATGCGTTATTTCTTCTCGTAAAGAGTTTCCAATGCGTACGTACATGTCTTTACTCTGCAAAACTGTATTTCCTTATGAAGTGGTATTCTTACATATCCTTTCGAGAGAAAACTGTCCTGTGCCTTCTCTTTTGAGGCTACACACTTAGACATACACGCAACATGAAAGCTTTTCGACTTACAACGTGTTGTTTAGGAAAAACAAGATAATTTCGCACGATGCGGGATTTCCTTAAAACGTGATTTTCTGAAAAATTTTGACGAAAGAAAATTCTCCTTTTGGTTCTCTTTAGATGCTACATGTTAAGACGTACACGCCACAACAATTCTTTTCGAGATACAACGTGTAGTTTTGGAGATACAAGCTAATTTTGTACTATGCGTTATTTCTTCTCGTAAAGAGTTTCCAATGCGTACGTATATGTCTTTACTCTGCAAAACTGTATTTCCTTATGAAGTGGTATTCTTACATATCCTTTCGAGAGAAAACTGTCCTGTGCCTTCTCTTTTGAGGCTATACACTTAGACATACACGCAACATGAAAGCTTTTCGACTTACAACGTGTTGTTTAGGAAAAACAAGATAATTTCGCACGATGCGGGATTTCCTTAAAACGTGATTTTCTGAAAAATTTTGACGAAAGAAAATTCTCCTTTTGGTTCTCTTTAGATGCTACATGTTAAGACGTACACGCCACAACAATTCTTTTCGAGATACAACGTGTAGTTTTGGAGATACAAGCTAATTTTGTACTATGCGTTATTTCTTCTCGTAAAGAGTTTCCAATGCGTACGCATATGTCTTTACTCTGCAAAACTGTATTTCCTTATGAAGTGGTATTCTTACATATCCTTTCGAGAGAAAACTGTCCTGTGCCTTCTCTTTTGAGGCTACACACTTAGACATACACGCAACATGAAAGCTTTTCGACTTACAACGTGTTGTTTAGGAAAAACAAGATAATTTCGCACGATGCGGGATTTCCTTAAAACGTGATTTTCTGAAAAATTTTGACGAAAGAAAATTCTCCTTTTGGTTCTCTTTAGATGCTACATGTTAAGACGTACACGCCACAACAATTCTTTTCGAGATACAACGTGTAGTTTTGGAGATACAAGCTAATTTTGTACTATGCGTTATTTCTTCTCGTAAAGAGTTTCCAATGCGTACGTATATGTCTTTACTCTGCAAAACTGTATTTCCTTATGAAGTGGTATTCTTACATATCCTTTCGAGAGAAAACTGTCCTGTGCCTTCTCTTTTGAGGCTACACACTTAGACATACACGCAACATGAAAGCTTTTCGACTTACAACTTGTTGTTTAGGAAAAACAAGATAATTTCGCACGATGCGGGATTTCCTTAAAACGTGATTTTCTGAAAAATTTTGACGAAAGAAAATTCTCCTTTTGGATCTCTTTAGATGCTACATGTTAAGACGTACACGCCACAACAATTCTTTTCGAGATACAACGTGTAGTTTTGGAGATACAAGCTAATTTTGTACCATGCGTTATTTCTTCTCGTAAAGAGTTTCCAATGCGTACGTACATGTCTTTACTCTGCAAAACTGTATTTCCTTATGAAGTGGTATTCTTACATATCCTTTCGAGAGAAAACTGTCCTGTGCCTTCTCTTTTGAGGCTACACACTTAGACATACACGCAACATGAAAGCTTTTCGACTTACAACGTGTTGTTTAGGAAAAACAAGATAATTTCGCACGATGCGGGATTTCCTTAAAACGTGATTTTCTGAAAAATTTTGACGAAAGAAAATTCTCCTTTTGGTTCTCTTTAGATGCTACATGTTAAGACGTACACGCCACAACAATTCTTTTCGAGATACAACGTGTAGTTTTGGAGATACAAGCTAATTTTGTACTATGCGTTATTTCTTCTCGTAAAGAGTTTCCAATGCGTACGTATATGTCTTTACTCTGCAAAACTGTATTTCCTTATGAAGTGGTATTCTTACATATCCTTTCGAGAGAAAACTGTCCTGTGCCTTCTCTTTTGAGGCTACACACTTAGACATACACGCAACATGAAAGCTTTTCGACCTACAACGTGTTGTTTAGGAAAAACAAGATAATTTCGCACGATGCGGGATTTCCTTAAAACGTGATTTTCTGAAAAATTTTGACGAAAGAAAATTCTCCTTTTGGTTCTCTTTAGATGCTACATGTTAAGACGTACACGCCACAACAATTCTTTTCGAGATACAACGTGTAGATTTGGAGATACAAGCTAATTTTGTACTATGCGTTATTTCTTCTCGTAAAGAGTTTCCAATGCGTACGTATATGTCTTTACTCTGCAAAACTGTATTTCCTTATGAAGTGGTATTCTTACATATCCTTTCGAGAGAAAACTGTCCTGTGCCTTCTCTTTTGAGGCTACACACTTAGACATACACGCAACATGAAAGCTTTTCGACCTACAACGTGTTGTTTAGGAAAAACAAGATAATTTCGCACGATGCGGGATTTCCTTAAAACGTGATTTTCTGAAAAATTTTGACGAAAGAAAATTCTCCTTTTGGTTCTCTTTAGATGCTACATGTTAAGACGTACACGCCACAACAATTCTTTTCGAGATACAACGTGTAGTTTTGGAGATACAAGCTAATTATGTACTATGCGTTATTTCTTCTCGTAAAGAGTTTCCAATGCGTACGTACATGTCTTTACTCTGCAAAACTGTATTTCCTTATGAAGTGGTATTCTTACATATCCTTTCGAGAGAAAACTGTCCTGTGCCTTCTCTTTTGAGGCTACACACTTAGACATACACGCAACATGAAAGCTTTTCGACTTACAACGTGTTGTTTAGGAAAAACAAGATAATTTCGCACGATGCGGGATTTCCTTAAAACGTGATTTTCTGAAAAATTTTGACGAAAGAAAATTCTCCTTTTGGTTCTCTTTAGATGCTACATGTTAAGACGTACACGCCACAACAATTCTTTTCGAGATACAACGTGTAGTTTTGGAGATACAAGCTAATTTTGTACTATGCGTTATTTCTTCTCGTAAAGAGTTTCCAATGCGTACGTATATGTCTTTACTCTGCAAAACTGTATTTCCTTATGAAGTGGTATTCTTACATATCCTTTCGAGAGAAAACTGTCCTGTGCCTTCTCTTTTGAGGCTACACACTTAGACATACACGCAACATGAAAGCTTTTCGACTTACAACGTGTTGTTTAGGAAAAACAAGATAATTTCGCACGATGCGGGATTTCCTTAAAACGTGATTTTCTGAAAAATTTTGACGAAAGAAAATTCTCCTTTTGGTTCTCTTTAGATGCTACATGTTAAGACGTACATGCCACAACAATTCTTTTCGAGATACAACGTGTAGTTTTGGAGATACAAGCTAATTTTGTACTATGCGTTATTTCTTCTCGTAAAGAGTTTCCAATGCGTACGTATATGTCTTTACTCTGCAAAACTGTATTTCCTTATGAAGTGGTATTCTTACATATCCTTTCGAGAGAAAACTGTCCTGTGCCTTCTCTTTTGAGGCTACACACTTAGACATACACGCAACATGAAAGCTTTTCGACTTACAACGTGTTGTTTAGGAAAAACAAGATAATTTCGCACGATGCGGGATTTCCTTAAAACGTGATTTTCTGAAAAATTTTGACGAAATAAAATTCTCCTTTTGGTTCTCTTTAGATGCTACATGTTAAGACGTACACGCCACAACAATTCCTTTCGAGATACAACGTGTAGTTTTGGAGATACAAGCTAATTTTGTACTATGCGTTATTTCTTCTCGTAAAGAGTTTCCAATGCGTACGTATATGTCTTTACTCTGCAAAACTGTATTTCCTTATGAAGTGGTATTCTTACATATCCTTTCGAGAGAAAACTGTCCTGTGCCTTCTCTTTTGAGGCTACACACAAAGACATACACGCAACATGAAAGCTTTTCGACTTACAACGTGTTGTTTAGGAAAAACAAGATAATTTCGCACGATGCGGGATTTCCTTAAAACGTGATTTTCTGAAAAATTTTGACGAAAGAAAATTCTCCTTTTGGTTCTCTTTAGATGCTACATGTTAAGACGTACACGCCACAACAATTCTTTTCGAGATACAACGTGTAGTTTTGGAGATACAAGCTAATTTTGTACTATGCGTTATTTCTTCTCGTAAAGAGTTTCCAATGAGTACGTATATGTCTTTACTCTGCAAAACTGTATTTCCTTATGAAGTGGTATTCTTACATATCCTTTCGAGAGAAAACTGTCCTGTGCCTTCTCTTTTGAGGCTACACACTTAGACATACACGCAACATGAAAGCTTTTCGACTTACAACGTGTTGTTTAGGAAAAACAAGATAATTTCGCACGATGCGGGATTTCCTTAAAACGTGATTTTCTGAAAAATTTTGACGAAAGAAAATTCTCCTTTTGGTTCTCTTTAGATGCTACATGTTAAGACGTACACGCCACAACAATTCTTTTCGAGATACAACGTGTAGTTTTGGAGATACAAGCTAATTTTGTACTATGCGTTATTTCTTCTCGTAAAGAGTTTCCAATGCGTACGTATATGTCTTTACTCTGCAAAACTGTATTTCCTTATGAAGTGGTATTCTTACATATCCTTTCGAGAGAAAACTGTCCTGTGCCTTCTCTTTTGAGGCTACACACAAAGACATACACGCAACATGAAAGCTTTTCGACTTACAACGTGTTGTTTAGGAAAAACAAGATAATTTCGCACGATGCGGGATTTCCTTAAAACGTGATTTTCTGAAAAATTTTGACGAAAGAAAATTCTCCTTTTGGTTCTCTTTAGATGCTACATGTTAAGACGTACACGCCACAACAATTCTTTTCGAGATACAACGTGTAGTTTTGGAGATACAAGCTAATTTTGTACTATGCGTTATTTCTTCTGGTAAAGAGTTTCCAATGCGTACGTATATGTCTTTACTCTGCAAAACTGTATTTCCTTATGAAGTGGTATTCTTACATATCCTTTCGAGAGAAAACTGTCCTGTGCCTTCTCTTTTGAGGCTACACACAAAGACATACACGCAACATGAAAGCTTTTCGACTTACAACGTGTTGTTTAGGAAAAACAAGATAATTTCGCACGATGCGGGATTTCCTTAAAACGTGATTTTCTGAAAAATTTTGACGAAAGAAAATTCTCCTTTTGGTTCTCTTTAGATGCTACATGTTAAGACGTACACGCCACAACAATTCCTTTCGAGATACAACGTGTAGTTTTGGAGATACAAGCTAATTTTGTACTATGCGTTATTTCTTCTCGTAAAGAGTTTCCAATGCGTACGTATATGTCTTTACTCTGCAAAACTGTATTTCCTTATGAAGTGGTATTCTTACATATCCTTTCGAGAGAAAACTGTCCTGTGCCTTCTCTTTTGAGGCTACACACTTAGACATACACGCAACATGAAAGCTTTTCGACTTACAACGTGTTGTTTAGGAAAAACAAGATAATTTCGCACGATGCGGGATTTCCTTAAAACGTGATTTTCTGAAAAATTTTGACGAAAGAAAATTCTCCTTTTGGTTCTCTTTAGATGCTACATGTTAAGACGTACACGCCACAACAATTCTTTTCGAGATACAACGTGTAGTTTTGGAGATACAAGCTAATTTTGTACTATGCGTTATTTCTTCTCGTAAAGAGTTTCCAATGCGTACGTATATGTCTTTACTCTGCAAAACTGTATTTCCTTATGAAGTGGTATTCTTACATATCCTTTCGAGAGAAAACTGTCCTGTGCCTTCTCTTTTGAGGCTACACACTTAGACATACACGCAACATGAAAGCTTTTCGACTTAAAACGTGTTGTTTAGGAAAAACAAGATAATTTCGCACGATGCGGGATTTCCTTAAAACGTGATTTTCTGAAAAATTTTGACGAAAGAAAATTCTCCTTTTGGTTCTCTTTAGATGCTACATGTTAAGACGTACACGCCACAACAATTCTTTTCGAGATACAACGTGTAGATTTGGAGATACAAGCTAATTTTGTACTATGCGTTATTTCTTCTCGTAAAGAGTTTCCAATGCGTACGTATATGTCTTTACTCTGCAAAACTGTATTTCCTTATGAAGTGGTATTCTTACATATCCTTTCGAGAGAAAACTGTCCTGTGCCTTCTCTTTTGAGGCTACACACTTAGACATACACGCAACATGAAAGCTTTTCGACCTACAACGTGTTGTTTAGGAAAAACAAGATAATTTCGCACGATGCGGGATTTCCTTAAAACGTGATTTTCTGAAAAATTTTGACGAAAGAAAATTCTCCTTTTGGTTCTCTTTAGATGCTACATGTTAAGACGTACACGCCACAACAATTCTTTTCGAGATACAACGTGTAGTTTTGGAGATACAAGCTAATTTTGTACTATGCGTTATTTCTTCTCGTAAAGAGTTTCCAATGCGTACGTATATGTCTTTACTCTGCAAAACTGTATTTCCTTATGAAGTGGTATTCTTACATATCCTTTCGAGAGAAAACTGTCCTGTGCCTTCTCTTTTGAGGCTACACACTTAGACATACACGCAACATGAAAGCTTTTCGACTTACAACGTGTTGTTTAGGAAAAACAAGATAATTTCGCACGATGCGGGATTTCCTTAAAACGTGATTTTCTGAAAAATTTTGACGAAAGAAAATTCTCCTTTTGGTTCTCTTTAGATGCTACATGTTAAGACGTACACGCCACAACAATTCTTTTCGAGATACAACGTGTAGTTTTGGAGATACAAGCTAATTATGTACTATGCGTTATTTCTTCTCGTAAAGAGTTTCCAATGCGTACGTACATGTCTTTACTCTGCAAAACTGTATTTCCTTATGAAGTGGTATTCTTACATATCCTTTCGAGAGAAAACTGTCCTGTGCCTTCTCTTTTGAGGCTACACACTTAGACATACACGCAACATGAAAGCTTTTCGACTTACAACGTGTTGTTTAGGAAAAACAAGATAATTTCGCACGATGCGGGATTTCCTTAAAACGTGATTTTCTGAAAAATTTTGACGAAAGAAAATTCTCCTTTTGGTTCTCTTTAGATGCTACATGTTAAGACGTACACGCCACAACAATTCTTTTCGAGATACAACGTGTAGTTTTGGAGATACAAGCTAATTTTGTACTATGCGTTATTTCTTCTCGTAAAGAGTTTCCAATGCGTACGTATATGTCTTTACTCTGCAAAACTGTATTTCCTTATGAAGTGGTATTCTTACATATCCTTTCGAGAGAAAACTGTCCTGTGCCTTCTCTTTTGAGGCTACACACAAAGACATACACGCAACATGAAAGCTTTTCGACTTACAACGTGTTGTTTAGGAAAAACAAGATAATTTCGCACGATGCGGGATTTCCTTAAAACGTGATTTTCTGAAAAATTTTGACGAAAGAAAATTCTCCTTTTGGTTCTCTTTAGATGCTACATGTTAAGACGTACGCGCCACAACAATTCTTTTCGAGATACAACGTGTAGTTTTGGAGATACAAGCTAATTTTGTACTATGCGTTATTTCTTCTCGTAAAGAGTTTCCAATGCGTACGTATATGTCTTTACTCTGCAAAACTGTATTTCCTTATGAAGTGGTATTCTTACATATCCTTTCGAGAGAAAACTGTCCTGTGCCTTCTCTTTTGAGGCTACACACTTAGACATACACGCAACATGAAAGCTTTTCGACTTACAACGTGTTGTTTAGGAAAAACAAGATAATTTCGCACGATGCGGGATTTCCTTAAAACGTGATTTTCTGAAAAATTTTGACGAAAGAAAATTCTCCTTTTGGTTCTCTTTAGATGCTACATGTTAAGACGTACACGCCACAACAATTCCTTTCGAGATACAACGTGTAGTTTTGGAGATACAAGCTAATTTTGTACTATGCGTTATTTCTTCTCGTAAAGAGTTTCCAATGCGTACGTATATGTCTTTACTCTGCAAAACTGTATTTCCTCATGAAGTGGTATTCTTACATATCCTTTCGAGAGAAAACTGTCCTGTGCCTTCTCTTTTGAGGCTACACACAAAGACATACACGCAACATGAAAGCTTTTCGACTTACAACGTGTTGTTTAGGAAAAACAAGATAATTTCGCACGATGCGGGATTTCCTTAAAACGTGATTTTCTGAAAAATTTTGACGAAAGAAAATTCTCCTCTTGGTTCTCTTTAGATGCTACATGTTAAGACGTACACGCCACAACAATTCTTTTCGAGATACAACGTGTAGTTTTGGAGATACAAGCTAATTTTGTACTATGCGTTATTTCTTCTCGTAAAGAGTTTCCAATGCGTACGTATATGTCTTTACTCTGCAAAACTGTATTTCCTTATGAAGTGGTATTCTTACATATCCTTTCGAGAGAAAACTGTCCTGTGCCTTCTCTTTTGAGGCTACACACTTAGACATACACGCAACATGAAAGCTTTTCGACTTACAACGTGTTGTTTAGGAAAAACAAGATAATTTCGCACGATGCGGGATTTCCTTAAAACGTGATTTTCTGAAAAATTTTGACGAAAGAAAATTCTCCTTTTGGTTCTCTTTAGATGCTACATGTTAAGACGTACACGCCACAACAATTCTTTTCGAGATACAACGTGTAGTTTTGGAGATACAAGCTAATTTTGTACTATGCGTTATTTCTTCTCGTAAAGAGTTTCCAATGAGTACGTATATGTCTTTACTCTGCAAAACTGTATTTCCTTATGAAGTGGTATTCTTACATATCCTTTCGAGAGAAAACTGTCCTGTGCCTTCTCTTTTGAGGCTACACACTTAGACATACACGCAACATGAAAGCTTTTCGACTTACAACGTGTTGTTTAGGAAAAACAAGATAATTTCGCACGATGCGGGATTTCCTTAAAACGTGATTTTCTGAAAAATTTTGACGAAAGAAAATTCTCCTTTTGGTTCTCTTTAGATGCTACATGTTAAGACGTACACGCCACAACAATTCTTTTCGAGATACAACGTGTAGTTTTGGAGATACAAGCTAATTTTGTACTATGCGTTATTTCTTCTCGTAAAGAGTTTCCAATGCGTACGTATATGTCTTTACTCTGCAAAACTGTATTTCCTTATGAAGTGGTATTCTTACATATCCTTTCGAGAGAAAACTGTCCTGTGCCTTCTCTTTTGAGGCTACACACTTAGACATACACGCAACATGAAAGCTTTTCGACTTACAACGTGTTGTTTAGGAAAAACAAGATAATTTCGCACGATGCGGGATTTCCTTAAAACGTGATTTTCTGAAAAATTTTGACGAAAGAAAATTCTCCTTTTGGTTCTCTTTAGATGCTACATGTTAAGACGTACACGCCACAACAATTCTTTTCGAGATACAACGTGTAGTTTTGGAGATACAAGCTAATTTTGTACTATGCGTTATTTCTTCTCGTAAAGAGTTTCCAATGCGTACGTATATGTCTTTACTCTGCAAAACTGTATTTCCTTATGAAGTGGTATTCTTACATATCCTTTCGAGAGAAAACTGTCCTGTGCCTTCTCTTTTGAGGCTACACACTTAGACATACACGCAACATGAAAGCTTTTCGACTTACAACGTGTTGTTTAGGAAAAACAAGATAATTTCGCACGATGCGGGATTTCCTTAAAACGTGATTTTCTGAAAAATTTTGACGAAAGAAAATTCTCCTTTTGGTTCTCTTTAGATGCTACATGTTAAGACGTACACGCCACAACAATTCTTTTCGAGATACAACGTGTAGTTTTGGAGATACAAGCTAATTTTGTACTATGCGTTATTTCTTCTCGTAAAGAGTTTCCAATGCGTACATATATGTCTTTACTCTGCAAAACTGTATTTCCTTATGAAGTGGTATTCTTACATATCCTTTCGAGAGAAAACTGTCCTGTGCCTTCTCTTTTGAGGCTACACACTTAGACATACACGCAACATGAAAGCTTTTCGACTTACAACGTGTTGTTTAGGAAAAACAAGATAATTTCGCACGATGCGGGATTTCCTTAAAACGTGATTTTCTGAAAAATTTTGACGAAATAAAATTCTCCTTTTGGTTCTCTTTAGATGCTACATGTTAAGACGTACACGCCACAACAATTCCTTTCGAGATACAACGTGTAGTTTTGGAGATACAAGCTAATTTTGTACTATGCGTTATTTCTTCTCGTAAAGAGTTTCCAATGCGTACGTATATGTCTTTACTCTGCAAAACTGTATTTCCTTATGAAGTGGTATTCTTACATATCCTTTCGAGAGAAAACTGTCCTGTGCCTTCTCTTTTGAGGCTACACACAAAGACATACACGCAACATGAAAGCTTTTCGACTTACAACGTGTTGTTTAGGAAAAACAAGATAATTTCGCACGATGCGGGATTTCCTTAAAACGTGATTTTCTGAAAAATTTTGACGAAAGAAAATTCTCCTTTTGGTTCTCTTTAGATGCTACATGTTAAGACGTACACGCCACAACAATTCTTTTCGAGATACAACGTGTAGTTTTGGAGATACAAGCTAATTTTGTACTATGCGTTATTTCTTCTCGTAAAGAGTTTCCATTGCGTACGTATATGTCTTTACTCTGCAAAACTGTATTTCCTTATGAAGTGGTATTCTTACATATCCTTTCGAGAGAAAACTGTCCTGTGCCTTCTCTTTTGAGGCTACACACTTAGACATACACGCAACATGAAAGCTTTTCGACTTACAACGTGTTGTTTAGGAAAAACAAGATAATTTCGCACGATGCGGGATTTCCTTAAAACGTGATTTTCTGAAAAATTTTGACGAAAGAAAATCCTCTTTTTGGTTCTCTTTAGATGCTACATGTTAAGACGTACACGCCACAACAATTCTTTTCGAGATACAACGTGTAGTTTTGGAGATACAAGCTAATTTTGTACTATGCGTTATTTCTTCTCGTAAAGAGTTTCCAATGCGTACGTATATGTCTTTACTCTGCAAAACTGTATTTCCTTATGAAGTGGTATTCTTACATATCCTTTCGAGAGAAAACTGTCCTGTGCCTTCTCTTTTGAGGCTACACACTTAGACATACACGCAACATGAAAGCTTTTCGACTTACAACGTGTTGTTTAGGAAAAACAAGATAATTTCGCACGATGCGGGATTTCCTTAAAACGTGATTTTCTGAAAAATTTTGACGAAAGAAAATTCTCCTTTTGGTTCTCTTTAGATGCTACATGTTAAGACGTACACGCCACAACAATTCTTTTCGAGATACAACGTGTAGTTTTGGAGATACAAGCTAATTTTGTACTATGCGTTATTTCTTCTCGTAAAGAGTTTCCAATGCGTACGTATATGTCTTTACTCTGCAAAACTGTATTTCCTTATGAAGTGGTATTCTTACATATCCTTTCGAGAGAAAACTGTCCTGTGCCTTCTCTTTTGAGGCTACACACTTAGACATACACGCAACATGAAAGCTTTTCGACTTACAACGTGTTGTTTAGGAAAAACAAGATAATTTCGCACGATGCGGGATTTCCTTAAAACGTGATTTTCTGAAAAATTTTGACGAAATAAAATTCTCCTTTTGGTTCTCTTTAGATGCTACATGTTAAGACGTACACGCTACAACAATTCTTTTCGAGATACAACGTGTAGTTTTGGAGATACAAGCTAATTTTGTACTATGCGTTATTTCTTCTCGTAAAGAGTTTCCAATGCGTACGCATATGTCTTTACGCTGCAAAACTGTATTTCCTTATGAAGTGGTATTCTTACATATACACACCAAATCTTTTCGAGTTACAACATGTCGTTTAGGAGATACAAGCTAATTCTGTAAGATGCATTATTTCTTCTCGTAAAGTGTTTCCAATACATACATATTTGTCTTTACTCTGCAACACTGTATTTCCTTATAACGTGGTATTCTTATATATTCTTTCGAGAGAAAACTCTCCTGTGTGTTCTCTTTTGAGGCCACACGTTTAGACATACACGCAACACCAAAGCTTTTGGAGTTACAACGTGTTGTTTAGGAAAAACAAGATAATTTCGCACAATGCGGGATTTCCTTAAAACGTGGTTTTCTGACAAATTTGACGAAAGAAAATTCTCCTGTGGGTTCTCTGTTGAGGCTACACGTTTCAACTTACACGCCACACCAAATCTTTCGAGTTACAACGTGTTGTTTAGGAAATACAAGCTAATTTTGTACGATGTATTATTCCTTCTCGTAAAGTGTTTCCAATAAGTAAGTATCTGTCTTTACTCTGCAATACTGTATTTCCTTATAACGTGGTATTCTTACATATTCTTTCGAGAGAATACTCTACTGTGCATTCTCATTTGAGGCTACACGCTTAGACATACACGCAACACCAAAGCTTTTCGAGTTACAACGTGTTGTTTAGGAAAACAAGATGATTTCGCATGATGCAGGACGTCCTTAAAACGTGGTTTTCTGAAAAAATTTTGACGAGAGAAAATTCTCCAGTGGGTTCTCTTTTGAGGCTACAGGTTTAGATGTAAACACCACAGCAAATCTTTTCGAGTTACAACGTGTTGTTTCGGAGATACAAGCTAATTTTGTACCATGTGTTATTTCTTCTCGTTAAGTGTTTCCAATATGTAAGAATTTGTCTTTACTCTGCAACACCGTATTTCCTTATAACGTGGTATTCTTACATGTTCTTTCGAGAGAAAACTCTCCTGTGCGTTCTCTTTTGAGGCTACATGCTTAGACATACACGTAACACCAAAGCTTTTCGAGTTACAACGTGTTGTTTAGGAAAAACCAGATAATTTCGCACAATGCGGGATTTCCTAAAAACGTGATTTCTGAAAAATTTTGACGAAAGAAAATTCTCCTGTGGGTTCTCTTTTGAGGCTACGCATTTAGATGTAAACACCACACCAAACAGTTTCAAGTTACAACGTGTTGTTTAGGAGATACAACCTAACTTTGAACGATGCGTTATTACATCTCTAAAAGTGTTTCCAATAAGTACCTATTTGTCTTTAGTCTGCAACACTGTATTTCCTTCGAACGTGGTATTCTTACATCTTATTTCAAGAGAAAACACTCCTGTGCATTGGCTTTTGAGGATACAGGCTTAGACATACACGCAACAGCAAAGCTTTTCATGTTACAACGTGTTGTTTAGGAAAAACAAGATAATTTCGCACGATGCGGGATTACCATAAAACGTGATTTTCTGACATATTTTGACGAAAGAAAATTGTCCTGTGGGTTCTCTTTTGATGCTACACGTTTAGAAGTACAGGCCACACCAAATCTTTTCGAGTTACAAAGTGTTGTTTAGGAGATACAAGCTAATTTTGTACGATGCTTTATTTCATCTTGTAAAGTTTGTGGGTTTCCAATACAGACGTATCTTTCTTTACTCTGCAACACTGTATTTCCTTACAACGTGGTATTCTTACATATTCTTTCTAGAGAAAACTCTCCTGTGCATTCCCTTTGGAGGCTACACGCTTAGACATACACGCAACACCAAAGCTTTTCGACTTACAATGTGTTGTTTAGGAAAAACAAGATAATTTCGCACGATGCTGGATTTCCTTAAAACGTGGTTTTCTGAAAAATTTTGACGAAAAAAAATTCTCCTGTGGGTTTTCATTTGAGGCTACACGTTTAGCTGTACATGCCACACCAAATCTTTTCGAGTTACAACGTGTTGTTTAGGAGATAAAAGCTAATTTTTTACGATGCTTTATATCTTCTTGTAAAGTTTAAGAGTTTCCAAAAGGTACATATTTATCTTTAATTTGCCACAATGTATTTCCTTATAACGTGGTATTCTTACATACTCGTTCGAGAGAAATCTCTCCTGTGCGTTCTCTTTTGAGGCTACATGCTTAGACATACACGCAACAGCAAATATTTTCGAGTAAAAATGTGTTGTTTAGGAAAACTAGATAGTTTCGCACGATGCAGGATTTCCTTAATAAGTAGTTTTCTGACAAATTTTGATGAAAGAAAATTCTCCTGTGGGTTCTCTTTTGAGGCTACACGTTTAGATGTACACGCCACACCAAATCTTTTCGAGTTACAACGTGTTGTTTAGGAGATACAAGCTAATTTTGTATGATGCGTTATTTCTTCTCGTAAAGTGTTTCCAATATGTATGTATTTGCCTTTAGTCTGCAACACTGTATTTCCTTATAACGTGGTATTCTTACATATTCTTTCGAGAGAAAACTCTCCTGTGCATCCTCTTTTGAGGCTACACGCTTAGACATACACGCAACACCAAAGCTTTTCAAGTTACAACGTGTTGTTTAGGAAAAACAAGATAATTTCGCACGATGAGGGATTTCCTTAATACGTGGTTTTCTGACAAATATTGACCAAAGAAAATTATCCTATGGGTTCTCTTTTGAGACTACACGTTTAGACGTACTTGCCACACCAAATCTTTTTAAGTTACAAAGTGTTGTTTAGGAGACACAAGCTAATTTTGTACGATGCGTTATTTCTTCTCGTAAAGTTTTTCCAATAAGTATGTAATTGTCTTTGCAACACTGTATTTCCTTATAAGGTCGTATTCTTACATATTCTTTCGAGAGAAAACTCTCCTCTGCATATTCTTTTGGGGCTACATGCTTAGACATACACCCAACACCAAAGCTTTTCAAGTTAAAACGTGTTGTTTAGGAAGAACAAGATAATTTCTCACGATGCGGGATTTCCTTAAAACGTGGTTTTCTGACAAATTTTGACGAAAGAAAATTGTCCTGTGGGTTCTCTTTTGAGGCTACACGTTCAGAAGTACAGGCCACACCAAATCTTTTCGAGTTACAACGTGTTGTTTAGGAGATACAAGCTAATTTTGTACGATGCGTTATTTCTTCTCGTAAAGTGTTTCCAATAGGTACGTATTTGCCTTTAGTCTGCAACACTGTATTTCCTTATAACGTGGTATTCTTACATATTCTTTCGAGAGAAAACTCTCCTGTGTGTTCCCCTTTGAGGCTACACGCTTAGACATACAGGCAACACCAAAGCTTTTCGCGTTACTACGTGTTGTTTAGGAAAAACCAGATAATTTCGTGCGCTGTGGGATTTCCTTAATAAGTGGTTTTCTGACAAATTTTGACCAAGGAAAATTCTCCTATGGGTTCTCTTTTGAGGCTACACGTTTAGATGTACAGGCCACACCTAATCTTTCTAAGTTACAACGTGTTGTTTAGGAGATACAAGCTAATTTTGTACGATAGGTTATTTCTTCTCGTAAAGATTTTCCAATAAGTAAGAATATGTCTTTACTCTGCAACATTGCATTTCCTTATAACGTGGTATTCTTCCATATTCTTTCGAGAGAAAACTCTCCTGTGCCTTCTCTTTTGAGGCTACACGCTTAGACATACACACAACACCAAAACTTTTCGAGTTACGACATTTTGATTAGGAAAAACAAGATAATTTCGCACGATGAGGGATTTCCTTATAACGTGGTTTTTGGACAAATTTTGACGAAAGAAAATTCTCCTGTGGGTTCTCTTTTGAGGCTACATGTTTAAACGTACATGCCACACCAAATCCTTTCGAGTTACAACGTGTTGTTTAGGAGATACAAGCTAATTTTTTTATGATGCGTTATTTCTTCTCGTAAAGTTTAAGTGTTTCCAATACGTATGTATTTGCCTTTACTCTGCAACACTGTATTTCCTTATAACGTGGTATTCTTACATATTCTTTCGACAGTAAACTCTCCTGTGCGTTCTCTTTGGAGGCTACACGCTTCGACATACACGCAACACCAAAGCTTTTCGAGTTACAACGTGTTGTTTAGGAAAAACAAGATAATTTCGCATGATGCGGGATTTCCTTAAAACGTGGTTTTCTGACAAATTTTGATGAAAGAAAATTCTCCCGTGGGTTCTCTTTTGAGGGTACACGTTTAGACATACACGCCACACCAAATCATTTCGAGTTATAACGTGTTGTTTAGGAGATACAAGCTAATTTTGTACTATGTGTTATTTCTTCTCGTAAAGTTTAAGTGTTTCCAATAAGTATGTATTTGTCTTTACTCTGCAACACTGTATTTCCTTATAACGTGGTATTCCTACATATTCTTTTGGGAGAAAACTCTCCTGTCCATTCTCTTTTGAGGCTACACGCTTAGAAATACACACAACACTAAAGCTTTTCGTGTTACAACATGTTGTTTAGGAAAAACAAGATAATTTCGCACTATGCGGTATTTCCTTAAAACGTGATATTCTGACAAATTTTAGCGAAGGAAAACTCTCCTGTGGGTTCTCTTTTGAGGCTACACGTTTAGACGTACACGCCACACCAAATCTTTTCCAGTTGCAACGTGTTGTTTAGGAGATACAAGCTAATTTTGCATGATGCTTTATTTCTTCTCGTAAAGTGTTTCCAATAAGTATGTATTTGTCTATACTCTGCAACACTGTATTTCCTTATAACGTGGTATTCTTACATATTCTTTCGAGAGAAAACTCTCCTGTGCATTCCCCTTTGAGGCTACGCGCTTAGACATACACGCAACACCAAAGCTTTTCGAGTTACAACGTGTTGTTTAGGAAAAACTAGATAATTACGCACGATGCGGGATTTCCTTAATAAGTGGTTTTCTGACAAATTTTGACCAAGGAAAATTCCTCTATGGGTTCTCTTTTGAGGCTACACGTTTAGACATACAGGCCACACCAAATCATTTTAAGTTACAACGTGTTGTTTAGGAGATACAAGCTAATTTTGTACGATGCGTTATTTCTTCTCGTAAAGTTTTTCCAATAAGTAAGTATATGTCTTTACTCTGCAACACTGTATTTACTTATAACGTGGCATTCTTACATATTCTTTCAAGAGAAAACTCTCCAGTGCGTTCTCATTTGAGGCTACACGCTTAGACATATACGCAACACCAAAGCTTTTCGAGTTACAACCTGTTGTTTAGGAAGAACAAGATAATTTCTCACGATGCGGGATTTCCTTAAAACGTGGTTTTCTGACAAATTTTGACGAAAGAAAACTCTCCTGTGGGTTCTCTTTTGAGGCTACACGTTTAGACGTACACGCCACACCAAATCTTTTTGAGTTACAACGTGTTGTTTTGGACAAACAAGCTAATTTTGCAAGATGCGTTATTTCTCTCATAAAGTGCTTCCAATACGTACGTATTTGTCTTTACTCTGCCACACTGTATTTCCTTATAACGTGGTATTCTTACATATTCTTTCGAGAGAAAACTCTCCTGTGTGGTCTCTTTTGGGGCTACACACTTAGACATACACCCAACACCAAAGCTTTTCGAGTTAAAACGTGTTGTTTAGGAAGAACAAGATAATTTCTCACGATGCGGGATTTTCTTAAAACGTGGTTTTCTGACGAATTTTGACAAAAGAAAATTGTCCTGTTGGTTCTCTTTTGAGGCTACACGTTTAGACGTACACGCCACACCAAATCTTTTCGAGTTACAACGTGTTGTTTAGGAGATACAAGCTAATTTTGTACGATGCTTTATTTCATCTCGTAAAGTTTATGGGTTTCCAATACATATGTATTTGTCTTTACTCTGCAACACTGTATTTCCTTATAACGTGGTATTCTTACAAATTCTATCGAGAAAAAACTCTCCTGTGCGTTCTCTTTTGAGGCTACATGCTTAGACATACACGCAACACCAAAGCCTTTCGAGTTACAACGTGTTGTTTAGGAAAAACAAGATAATTTCGCATTATGCGGGATTTCCGTAAAACGTGGTTTTCTGAAAAATTTTGACGAAAAAAATTCTCCTGTGGGTTCTCTTTTGAGGCTACACGTTTAGACGTACATGCCACACCACATCTTTTCGAGTTACAACGTGCTGTTTAGGAGATACAAGCTAATTTTGTACGATGCTTTATTTCATCTTGTAAAGTTTATGGGTTTCCAATACATATGTATTTGTCTTTACTTTGCAACACTGTATTTCCTTTTAATGTGTTATTCTTACAAATTCTATCGAGATACAACTCTCCTGTGTGTTCTCTTTTGAGGCTACACGCTTAGATATACACGGAACACCAAAGCTTTTCGAGTTACAACATGTTGTTTAGGAAAAACAAGATAATTTCGCACGATGCGGGATTTCCATAAAACGTGGTTTTCTGAAAAATTTTGACGAAAGAAAATTCTCCTGTGGGTTCTCTTTTGAGGCTACACGTTTAGACGTACACGCCACACCAAATCTTTTCGAGTTACAACGTGTTGTTTAGGAGATACAAGCTAATTTTTTACGTTGCGTTATTTGTTCTCATAAAGTGTTTCCAATACGTACGTATTTGCCTTTACTCTGCAACACTGTATTTCCTTATAAAGTGGTATTCTTACATATTCTTTCGAGAGAAAACTCTCCTGTGCATTCTCTTTTGAGGCTACATGCTTAGACATACACGCAACACCAAAGCTTTTGGAGTTACAACGTGTTGTTTAGGAAAAACAAGATAATTTCGCACGATGCGGGATTTCCTTAAAATGTGGTTTTCTGAAAAATTTTGACGAAAAAAATTCTCCTGTGGGTTCTCTTTTGAGGCTACACGTTTAGACGTACATGCCACACCACATCTTTTCGAGTTACAACGTGCTGTTTAGGAGATACAAGCTAATTTTGTGCGATGCTTTATTTCATCTCGTAAAGTTTATGGGTTTCCAATACATATGTATTTGTCTTTACTTTGCAACACTGTATTTCCTTTTAACGTGTTATTCTTACAAATTCTATCGAGATACAACTCTCCTGTGTGTTCTCTTTTGAGGCTACACACTTAGATATACACGGAACACCAAAGCTTTTCGAGTTACAACATGTTGTTTAGGAAAAACAAGATAATTTCGCACGATGCGGGATTTCCATAAAACGTGGTTTTCTGAAAAATTTTGACGAAAGAAAATTCTCCTGTGGGTTCTCTTTTGAGGCTACACGTTTAGACGTACACGCCACACCAAATCTTTTCGAGTTACAACGTGTTGTTTAGGAGATACAAGCTAATTTTTTACGTTGCGTTATTTGTTCTCATAAAGTGTTTCCAATACGTACGTATTTGCCTTTACTCTGCAACACTGTATTTCCTTATAAAGTGGTATTCTCACATATTCTTTCGAGAGAAAACTCTCCTGTGCATTCTCTTTTGAGGCTACATGCTTAGACATACACGCAACACCAAAGCTTTTGGAGTTACAACGTGTTGTTTAGGAAAAACAAGATAATTTCGCACGATGCGGGATTTCCTTAAAATGTGGTTTTCTGAAAAATTTTGACGAAAAAAATTCTCCTGTGGGTTCTCTTTTGAGGCTACACGTTTAGACGTACATGCCACACCACATCTTTTCGAGTTACAACGTGCTGTTTAGGAGATACAAGCTAATTTTGTGCGATGCTTTATTTCATCTCGTAAAGTTTATGGGTTTCCAATACATATGTATTTGTCTTTACTTTGCAACACTCTATTTCCTTTTAACGTGTTATTCTTACAAATTCTATCGAGATACAACTCTCCTGTGTGTTCTCTTTTGAGGCTACACGCTTAGATATACACGGAACACCAAAGCTTTTCGAGTTACAACATGTTGTTTAGGAAAAACAAGATAATTTCGCACGATGCGGGATTTCCATAAAACGTGGTTTTCTGAAAAATTTTGACGAAAGAAAATTCTCCTGTGGGTTCTCTTTTGAGGCTACACGTTTAGACGTACACGCCACACCAAATCTTTTCGAGTTACAACGTGTTGTTTAGGAGATACAAGCTAATTTTTTACGTTGCGTTATTTGTTCTCATAAAGTGTTTCCAATACGTACGTATTTGCCTTTACTCTGCAACACTGTATTTCCTTATAAAGTGGTATTCTCACATATTCTTTCGAGAGAAAACTCTCCTGTGCATTCTCTTTTGAGGCTACATGCTTAGACATACACGCAACACCAAAGCTTTTGGAGTTACAACGTGTTGTTTAGGAAAAACAAGATAATTTCGCACGATGCGGGATTTCCTTAAAATGTGGTTTTCTGAAAAATTTTGACGAAAGAAAATTCTCCTGTGGGTTCTCTTTTGAGGCTACACGTTTAGACGTACAGGCCACACCAAATCTTTTTAAGTTACAACGTGTTGTTTAGGAGATACAAGCTAATTTTGTACGATGCGTTATTTCTTCTCGTAAAGTTTTTCCAATACGTAAGTATTTGTCTTTACAACACTGTGTTTCCTAATAACGTGGTATTCTTACATATTCTTTCGAGAAAAAACTCTCCTTTGCATTCTCTTTTGAGGCTACACGCTTAGACATACATGCAACAACAAAGCTTTTCGAATTACAACGTGTTGTTTCGGAAAAACAAGATAATTTCGCACGATGCGGGATTTCCATAAAACGTGGTTTTCTGACAAATTTTGACTAAAGAAAATTCTCCTGTGGGTTCTCTTTTGAGGCTACACGTTTAGATGTACACGCCACACCAAAATTTTTGAGTTACAACGTGTTGTTTAGGAGGTATAAGCTAATTTTTTTACGGTGCGTTATTTCTTCTCGTAATGTTTAAGTGTTTCCAATATGTTTGTATTTGCCTTTGCTCTGCAACACTGTATTTCCTTATAACGTGTTATTCTTACATATTCTTTCGAGAGAAAACTCTCCTGTGCGTTCTCTTTGGAGGCTACACGCTTAGACATACACGCAACACCAAAGCTTTTCGAGTTACAACGTGTTGTTTAGGAAAAACAAGATAATTTCGCATGATGCGCGATTTCCTTAAAACTTGGTTTTCTGACAAATTTTGACGAAAGAAAAATCTCCTGTGGGTTCTCTTTTGAGGGTACATGTTTAGACGTACAAGCCACACCAAATCCTTTCGAGTTATATCGTGTTGTTTAGGAGATACAAGCTTATTTTGTACTATGTGTTATTTCTACTCGTAAAGTTTAAGTGTTTCCAATAAGTATGTATTTGTCTTTACTCTGCAACACTGTATTTCCTCATAATGTGGTATTCCTACATAATCTTTTGGGAGAAAACTCTCCTGTGCGTTCTCTTTTGAGGCTACACGCTTAGATATACCCGCAACACCAAACCTTTTCAAGTTACATGTTGTTTAGGAAAAACAAGATAATTTCGCACGATGCGGGATTTCTTTAAAACGTGGGTTTTGACAAATTTTGACGAAAGAAAACTCTCCTGTGGGTTCTCTTTTGAGGCTACACGTTTAGACGTACACGCCACACCAAATCTTTTCGAGTTACAGCGTGTTGTTTAGGAGATACAAACTAATTTTGTACGATGCCTTATTTCTTCTCGTAAAGTTTAAGTGTTTCCAATAAGTACCTATTTGTCTTTACTCTGCAACACTGTATTTCCTTATAACGTGGTATTCTTACATATTCTTTCGAGGGAAAACTCTCCTGTGCATTCTCTTTTGAGGCTACACGCTTAGACATACACGCAACATCAAAGCTTTTCGAGTTACAACGTGTTGTTTAGGAAAAACAAGATAATTTCGCACGATGCGGGATTTCCTTAAAACGTGGTTTTCTGACAAATTTTGACGAAAGAAAATTCTCCTGTGGGTTCACTTTTGAGGGTACACATTTAGACGTACAAGCCACACCAAATCCTTTCGAGTTATATCGTGTTGTTTAGGAGATACAAGCTTATTTTGTACTATGTGTTATTTCTACTCGTAAAGTTTAAGTGTTTCCAATAAGTATGTATTTGTCTTTACTCTGCAACACTGTATTTCCTTATAATGTGGTATTCCTACATAATCTTTTGGGAGAAAACTCTCCTGTGCGTTCTCTTTTGAGGCTACACGCTTAGATATACCCGCAACACCAAACCTTTTCGGGTTACAACATGTTGTTTAGGAAAAACAAGATAATTTCGCACGATGCGGGATTTCTTTAAAACGTGGATTTTGACAAATTTTGACGAAAGAAAACTCTCCTGTGGGTTCTCTTTTGAGGCTACACGTTTAGACGTACACGCCACACCAAATCTTTTCGAGTTACAGCGTGTTATTTAGGAGATACAAACTAATTTTGTACGATGCCTTATTTCTTCTCGTAAAGTTTAAGTGTTTCCAATAAGTACCTATTTGTCTTTATTCTGCAACACTGTATTTTCTTATAACGTGGTATTCTTACGTATTCTTTCGAGAGAAAACTCTCCTGTGCATTCTCTTTTGAGGCTACACGCTTAGACATACACGCAACACCAAAGCTTTTCGAGTTACAATGTGTTGTTTAGGAAAAACAAGATAATTACGCACGATGCGGGATTTCCTTAAAACGTGGTTTTCTGACAAATTTTGACGAAAGAAAATACTCCTGTGGGTTCTCTTTTGAGGCTACACGTTTAGACATACACGCCACACCTAATCCTTTCGAGTTAAAACGTGTTGTTTAGGAGATACAAGCTAATTTTATAAGATGCGTTATTTCTTCTCGTAAAGTTTAAATGTGTCCAATACGTTCGTAATTGCCTTTACTCTGCAACACTGTATTTCCTTATAACGTGGTAATCTTGCATATTCTTTAGAGAGAAAAACTCTCCTGTGCGTTCTCTTTAGAGGCTACATGCTTAGACATACACGCAACACCAAAGCATTTCGAATTACAACCTGTTGTTTAGGAAAAACAAGATAATTTCACACGATGCGGGATTTCCTTAAAACGTGGTTTTCTGAAAAATTTTGACGAAAGAAAATTCTCCTGTGGGTTCTCTTTTGAGGCTACATGTTTAGTTGTAAAGGCCACACCAAATCTTTTCGAGTTACAACGTTTTGTTTAGGAGATACAAGCTAATTTTGTACGATGCGTTATTACCTCTCGTAAAGTGTTTCCAATATGTACGTATTTGTCTTTACTCTGCAACAATGTATTTCCATATAACGTGGTATTCTTACATATTCTTTCGATAGAAAACTCTCCTGTACATTCTCTTTTGAGGCTACATGCTTAGACATACACGCAACACCAAAGCTTTTCGAGTTACAACTTGTTGTTTAGGAAAAACAAGATAATTTCGCACGATGCGGGATTTCCTTAAAACGTGGTTTTCTGACAAATTTTGATGAAAGAAAATTCTCCTGTGGGTTCTCTTTTGAGGGTACACGTTTAGACGTACAAGCCACACCAAATCCTTTCAAGTTATATCGTGTTGTTTAGGAGATACAAGCTTATTTTGTACTATGTGTTATTTCTACTCATAAAGTTTAAGTGTTTCCAATAAGAATGTATTTGTCTTTACTCTGCAACACTGTATTTCCTTATAATGTGGTATTCCTATATAATCTTTTGGGAGAAAACTCTCCCAAAGCTAATTTTGTACAATGCGTTATTTCTTCTCGTAAAGTGTTTCCAATACGTACGTATTTGTCTTTACTCTGCAACACTGTATTTCCTTATAACGTGGTATTCTTACAAATTCTATCGAGAAAATACTCTCCTTTGCGTTCTCTTTTGAGGCTACGCGCTTAGACATACACGCAACACCAAAACTTTTCGAGTTACAACTTGTTGTTTAGGAAAAAGAAGATAATTTTGCACGATGAGGGATTTCCTTAAAACGTGGTTTTCTCACATATTTTGACGATAGAAAATTCTCCTGTCGGTTCTCTTTTGAGGCTACACGTTTAGACGTACATGCCACACCAAATCCTTTCGAGTCACAACCTGTTGTTTAGGAGATACAAGCTAATTTAGTATGATGCGTTATTTCTTCTTGTAAAGTGTTTCCAATACATACGTTTTTGTCTTTACTCTGCAACACTGTATTTCCTTATAACGTGGTATTCTTACATATTCTTTCGAGAGAAAACTCTCCTGTGCATTCTCCTTTGAGTCTACACGCTTAGCCATACACGCAACACAGAAGATTTTCGAGTTACAACGTGTTGTTTAGGAAAAACTAGATAATTTCGCACGATGCGAGATTTCGTTAAAACGTGATTTCTGACAAATTTTGATGTACGAAAATTCTACTGTCGGTTCTCTTTTGAGGCTACATGTTTAGACGTACATGTCACATGAAATCTTTTCGAGTTACAACGTGTTGTTTAGGAGATACAAGCCAATTTTGTACAATGCTTTATTTCTGCTCTTAAAGTGTTTCCAATATGTACGTATTTGTCTTCTCTCTGCAACACTGTATTTCCTTATAACGTGGTATTCTTACATATTCTTTCGAGAGAAAAAACTCTCCTGTGCATTCCCTTTTGAGGCTACACACTTAGACATACACGCAACACCAAAGATTTTCGAGTTACAACTTGTTGTTTAGGAAAACAAGATAATTTTGTAGGATGTGGGATTTCGTTAAAACGTGGTTTTCTGACAAATTTTTAAGAAAGAAAATTCTCCAGTTGTTTCTCTTTTGAGGCTTCACTTTTAGACGTACACGCCAAACCAAATGTTTTCGAGTTTCCACTTGTTGTTTAGGAGATACAAGCTAATATTGTATGATGCGTAATTTCTTCTCGTAAAGTGTTTCCAATATGTACTTTTTGTCTTTACTTTGCAACACTGTATTTCCTTATAACGTTGTATTCCTACATGTTCTTTCGAGAGAAAACTCTCCTGTTCATTCTCTTTTGAAGCTACACGCTTAGACATACACGCAACACCAAAGCTTTTCGAGTTACAACGTGTTGTTTAGGAAAAACAAGATAATTTCGGAGGATGCGGGATTTCCTTAAAACGTGGTTTTCTGACAAATTTTGACGAAAGAAAATTCCCCTTTGTGTTCTCTTTTGAGGCTACACGTTTAGACGTACACGCCAAACCAAAACTTTTCGAGTTACCACGTGTTGTTTAGGAGATACAAGCTAATTTTGTTCGATGCTTTGTTTCTTCTCGTAAAGTGTTCCCAATATATACTTATTTGTCTTTACTCTGCAAAATTGTATTTCCTAATAACGTGGTATTCTTACATATTCTTTCGAGAGAAAACCCTCCTGTGCCTTCTCTTTTGAGGCTCCATGCTTACACATACACGCAACACGAAAGCTTTTCGAGTTACAACATGTTGTTTAGGAAAAAGAAGATGATATCCCACGATGCGGTATTTCATTAAAACGTAGTTTTCTGAAAAATTTTGACGAAAGAAAATTCTCCTGTGGGTTCTCTTTTGAGGCTATACGTTTAGACGTACACGCCACACCAAATCTTTTCGAGTTACAACCTGTTGTTTAGGAGATACAAGCTAATTTTGTAAGATGCGTTAATTCTTCTCGTAAGGTGTTTCCAATAAGTAAGTATTTGTCTTTACTCTGCAACACTGTATTTCCTTATAACGTGGTATTCTTACATATTCTTTCGAGAGAAAACTATCCTGTGCGTTCCCTTTTGAGGCTACACACTTAGACATACAGGCAACACCAAAGCTTTTCGAGTTACAACGTGTTGTTTATGAATAAAAAGATAATTTCGCACGATGTGTGATTTCCTTAAAACATGGTTTTCTGACAAATTTTGACAAAAGAATATTCTCCTGTGGGTTCTCTTTTGACGCTAAACGTATAGACGTGCACGCCACACCAAATCCTTTCGAGTTACCACGTTTTGTTTAGGAGATACAAGCTAATTTTGCATGATGTGTTATTTCTTCTCGTAAAGTGTTTCCAAAACGTACGTATTTGTCTTTCTCTGCAACACTGTATTTCCTTATAACGTGGTATTCTTATATATTCTTTCGAGGAAAAACTCTCCTGTGCATTCTCTTTTGAGGCTACACGCTTAGACATACACGCAACACCAAGGCTTTTCGAGTTACAACGTGTTGTTTAGGAAAAACAAGATTATTGCGCACGATGCGAGATTTCCATAAAACGTGGTTTTCTGAAAAATTTTGACGAAAAAATTTTCCTGTGGGTTCTCTTTTGAGACTACACGTGTAGAGGTACGAGCCACACCAAATCTTTTCCAGTTACAACGTGTTGTTTAGGAGATACAAGCTTATTTTGTACGATGCGTTATTTCTTCTCTTAAAGTGTTTCCAATACGTACTTAGTTGTCTTTACTCTGCAACACCGTATTTCCTTATAACATGGTATTCCAACATATTCTTTCGAGAGAAAACTTTTCTGTGCGTTCTCTTTTGAGGCTACACGCTTAGAAATACATGCAACCCCAAAGCTTTTCGATTTACAACGTGTTGTTTGGAAAAACAAGATAATTTCGCACGATGCGAGATTTTCTTAAAACGTGGTTTCTGACAAATTTTGATGAAAGAAAATTCTCCTGTGGGTTCTCTTTTGAGGCTACACGTTTAGACGTACACGTCACACCAAATCTTTTCGAGTCATAACGTGTTGTTTAGGAGATACAAGCTAATTTTGTATGATGCGTTATTTCTTCTCCTAAAGTGTTTCCAATACATATGTATTTTTGTTGACTCTACAACACTGTATTTCCTTATAACGTGGTATTCTTACCTATTCTTTTGAAAGAAAACTCTCCTGTGCCTTCTCTTTTGAGGCTCCACGCTTAGACATACACGCAACACTAAAGCTTTTCGAGTTACAACATGTTGTTTAGGAAAAAGAAGATGATTTCGCACGATGCGGGATTTCCTTAATAAGTGGTTTTCTGAAAAATTTTAACGAAAGAAAATTCTCCTGTGGGTTCTCTTTTGAGGCTACACGTTTAGACGTACACACCACACCAAATCCTTTCGAGTTACCACGTGTTGTTTAGGAGATACAAGATAATTTTGTAAGATGCATTATTTCTTCTCGTAAAGTGTTTCCAATACATACGTATTTGTCTTTACACTGCAAAACTGTATTTTCTTATAACGTTGTATTCTTACATGTTCTTTCGAGAGAAAACTCTCCTGTGCGTTCTCTTTAGAGGCTACACGCTTAGACATACACGCAACACCAAAGCTTTTCGAGTTACAACGTGTTGTTTAGGAAAAACAAGATAATTTTGCACGATGCGGGATTTCCTTAAAACGTGGTTTTCTGACAAATTTTGGCGAAAGAAAGTTCTCCTGTGGGTTCTCTTTTGAGGCTACACGTGTAAACGTACAAGCCTCACCAAATCTTTTCGAGTTCCAACGTGTTGTTTAGGAGATACAAGCTAATTTTGTACGACACGTTATTTCTTCTCTTAAAGTGTTTCCAATACGTACGTATTTGTCTTTACTCTGCAACACTGTATTTCCTTATAACGTAGTATTCTTACATATTCTTTCGAGAGAAAACTCTCCTGGGTGTTCTCTTTTGAGGCTACATGCTTAGACATACACGCAACAGCAAAGGTTTTCGAGTTACAATGTGTTGTTTAGGAAAAATAAGATAATTTCGCACGATGCGAGATTTCCTTAAAATGTGGTTTCTGACAAATTTTGATGATAGAAAATTCTCCTGTCGGTTCTCTTTTGAGGCTACACGTTTAGATGTACACCTCACACCAAATCTTTTCGAGTTACAACGTGTTGTTTAGGAGATACAAGCTAATTTTGTACGATGCGTTGTTTCTTCCCGTAAAATATTTCCAATTTGTACTTATTTGTCTTTACTCTGCAAAATTGTATTTCCTTATAATGTGGTATTCTTACATATTCTTTCGAGAGAAAACTCTTCTGTGCCTTCTCTTTTCAGGCTCCACACTTAGACATACACGCAACACCAAATCTTTTCGAGTTACAACATGTTGTTTAGGAAAAAGATGATTTCGCACAATGCGGGATTTCCTTAAAACGTGGTTTTCTGAAAAATTTTGACGAAAGAAAATTTTCCTGTGGGTTCTCTTTTGAGGCTACACGTTTAGACGTACACGCTACAGCAAATCTTTTCGAGTAACAATGTGTTGTTTAGGAGATTCAAGCTAATTTTGTACTATGCGTTAATTCTTCTCGTAAAGTTTTTCCAATATGTAAGTATTTGTCTTTACTCTGCAACACTGTATTTCCTTATAACGTGGTATTCTTACATATTCTTTCGAGAGAAAACTATCCTGTGCGTTCCCTTTTGAGGCTACACACTTAGATATACAGGCAACACCAAAGCTTTTCGAGGTACAACGTGTTGCTTATGAAAAACAAGATAATTTCGCACGATGCGGGATTTCCTTAAAACGTGGTTTTCTGACAAATTTTGAAGAAAGAAAATTCTCCTGTCGGTTCTCTTTTGAGGTTGCACGTGTAGATGTACGAGCCTCACCAAATCTTTTCGAGTTCCAACGTGTTGTTTAGGAGATACAAGCTAATTTTGTACGACACGTTATTTCTTCTCTTAAAAGTGTTTCCAATATGTACGTATTTGTCTTTACTCTGCAACACTGTATTTCCTTATAACGTAGTATTCTTACATATTCTTTCGAGAGAAAACTCTCCTGGGTGTTCTCTTTTGAGGCTACATGCTTAGACATACACGCAACAGCAAAGGTTTTCGAGTTACAATGTGTTGTTTAGGAAAAATAAGATAATTTCGCACGATGCGAGATTTCCTTAAAATGTGGTTTCTGACAAATTTTGATGAAAGAAAATTCTCCAGTGGGTTCTCTTTTGAGGCTACACGTTTAGACGTACACCTCACACCAAATCTTTTCGAGTTACAACGTGTTGTTTAGGAGATACAAGCTAATTTTGTACGATGCGTTATTTCTTCCCGTAAAATATTTCCAATTTGTACTTATTTGTCTTTACTCTGCAAAATTGTATTTCCGTATAATGTGGTATTCTTACATATTCTTTCGAGAGAAAACTCTTCTGTGCCTTCTCTTTTCAGGCTCCACACTTAGACATACACGCAACACCAAAGCTTTTCGAGTTACAACATGTTGTTTAGGAAAAAGATGATTTCGCACAATGCGGGATTTCCTTAAAACGTGGTTTTCTGAAAAATTTTTACGAAAGAAAATTCTCCTGTGGGTTCTCTTTTGAGGCTACACGTTTAGACGTACACGCTACAGCAAATCTTTTCGAGTAACAATGTGTTGTTTAGGAGATTCAAGCTAATTTTGTACTATGCGTTAATTCTTCTCGTAAAGTTTTTCCAATATGTAAGTATTTGTCTTTACTCTGCAACACTGTATTTCCTTATAACGTGGTATTCTTACATATTCTTTCGAGAGAAAACTATCCTGCTCGCTCCCTTTTGAGGCTACACACTTAGATATACAGGCAACACCAAAACTTTTCGAGGTACAACGTGTTGTTTATGAAAAACAAGATAATTTCGCACGATGCGGGATTTCCTTAAAACGTGGTTTTCTGACAAATTTTGAAGAAAGAAAATTCTCCTGTGGGTTCTCTTTTGAGGCTACACGTTTAGACGTACACACCACACCAAATCCTTTCGAATTACCACGTGTTGTTTAGGAGGTACAAGCAAATTTTGTAAGATGCAATATTTCTTCTCGTAAAGTTTTTCCAATACGTACGTATTTGTCTTTACTCTGCAACACTGTATTTCCTTATAATGTTGTATTCTTACAATTTCTTTCGAGAGAAAACTCTCCTGTGCGTTTTCTTTAGAGGCTCCATGCTTACACATACACGCAACACCAAAGCTTTTTGAGTTATAACGTTTTGTTTAGCAAAAAGAAGATGATTTCGCACGATACGGGATTTCCTTAAAACGTGGTTTTCTGACAAATTTTGAAGAAAGAAAATTCTCCTGTGGGTTCTCTTTTTAGGCTACTTGTTTAAATGAACACGCCACACCAAATCTTTTCGAGTTACAATGTGTTGTTTTGGAGATACAAGCTAATTTTGTACGATGCGTTAATTCTTCTCCTAAAGTGTTTCCAATATGTACTTATTTGTCTTTACTCTGCAAAATTATATTTCCTTATAACGTGGTATTCTTACATATTCTCTCGAGAGAAAACTCTCCTGTTCCTTCTCTTTTGAGGCTCCACGCTTACACATACACGCAACACCAATGCTTTTCTAGTTACAACATGTTGTTTAGGAAAAAGAAGGTGATTTCGCACGATGCGGAATTTCCTTAAAACGTGGTTTTCTGAAAAATTTTGAAGAAAGAAAATTCTCCTGTGGGTTCTCTTTTGAGGCTACACGTTTAGACGTACACACCACACCAAAAGTTTCGAGTTACAACTTGTTGTTTAGGAGATACAACCTAATTTTGTACTATGCATTAATTCTTCTCGTAAAGTGTTTCCAATACGTACGTGTTTGTCTTTACTCTGCAACACTGTATTTCCTTATAACGTGGTATTCTTACATATTCTTTCGAGAGAAAACTCTCCTGTGCGTTCTCTTTTGAGACTACATGCTTAGACAAACACTCAACACCAGAGCTTTTCGAGTTAAAACGTGTTGTTTAGGAAAAAATAGATAATTTCGCTCGATGCGAGATTTCCATAAAACGTGGTTTCTGACAAATTTTGATGAAAGAAAATTCTCCTGTGGGTTCTCTTTTGAGGCTACACGTTTAGACGTACACGTCACACCAAATCTTTTCGAGTTACAACGTGTTGTTTAGGAGATACAAGCTAATTTTGTATGATGCGTTATTTCTTCTCGTAAAGTGATTCCAATATGTACTTAATTGCCTTTACTCTGCAAAATTGTATTTCTTTATAGCGTGGTATTCTTCCATATTCTTTCGAGAGAAAACTCTCCTGAGCGTTCTCTTTTGAGGCTCCACGCTTAGACATACAGGCAACACCAAAGCTTTTCGAGTTACAACATGTTGTTTAGGAAAAAGAAGATGATTTGGCACCATGCGGGATTTCCTTAAAACGTGGTTTTCTGAAAAATTTTAACGAAAGAAAATTCTCCTGTGGGTTCTCTTTTGAGGGTACACGTTTAGACGTACACGCCACACCAAATCTTTTCGAGTTACAACGTGTTGTTTAGGAAATACAAGCTAATTTTGTACTGTGCTTTAATTCTTCTCGTAAAGTGTTTCCAATACGTACGTGTTTGTCTTTACTCTGCAACACTGTATTTCCTTATAACTTGGTATTCTTACATATTCTTTTGAGAGAAAACTCTCCTGTGGGCTCTCCTTTGAGGCTACATGCTTAGACATACACATAACGCCAGAGCTTTTCGAGTTACAACGTGTTGTTTAGGGAAAACAAGATAGTTTGGTACGATGCGAGATTTCCTTAAAACGTGGATTCTGATAAATTTTGATGAAAGAAAATTCTCCTGTGGGTTCTCTTTTGAGGCTACACGTTTAGACGTACACGTCACACCAAATCTTTTCGAGTTACAACATGTTGTTTAGGAGATACAAGCTAATTTTTTATGATGCGTTATTTCTTCTCGTAAAGTGTTTCCAATATGTACTTATTTGACTTTACTCTGCAAAATTGCACTTCCTTATAACGTGGTATTCTTACATATTCTTTCGAGAGAAAACTCTCCTGTGCCTTCTCTTTTGAGGCTCCATGCTTAGACATACACGCAAGACTAAAGCTTTTCGAGTTACAACATGTTGTTTAGGAAAAAGAAGATGATGTTGCACGATGCGGGATTTCCTAAATACGTGGTTTTCTGAAAAATTTTAACGAAAGAAAATTCTCCTGTGTGTTCTCTTTTGAGGCTACACGTTTAGACGTACACGCCACACCAAATCTTTTCGAATTACAACGTGTTGTTTAGGAGATATAAGCTAATTTTTTATGATGCGCTAATTCTTCTCGTAAAGTGTTTCCAATATGTACGTATTTGTCTTTACTCTGCCACACTGTATTTCCTTATAACGTGGTATTCTTACATAATCTTTCGAGAGAAAACTATCCTGGGCATTCCCTTTTGAGGCTACACACTTAGACATACAGGCAACACCAAAGCGTTTCGAGTTACAACGTGTTGTTTATGAAAAACAAGATAACATCGCACGATGCAGGATTTCCTTAAATCGTGGTTTTCTGACAAATTTTGACGAAAGAAAATTCTCCTGTGGGTTCTCTTTTGAGGCTACGCATTTAGACGTACACGTCACACCAAATCCTTTCGAGTTACCACGTGTTGTTTAGGAGATACAAGCTAATTTTGTACGATGCGTTATTTCTTCTTGCAAAGTGTTTCCAATACATATGTATTTGTCTTTACTCTTCAACACTGTATTTCCTTATAACGTTGAATTCTTACGTGTTCTTTCGAGAGAAAACTCTCCTGTGCCTTCTCTTTTGAGGTTCCACGCTTAGACCTACACGCAACACCAAAGCTTTTCGAGTTACAACATGTTGTTTAGGAAAAAGAAGATGATTTGGCATGATGCGGGATTTCCTTAAAACGTGGTTTTCTGAAAAATTTTGACGAAAGAAAATTCTCCTGTGGGTTCTCATTTGAGGCTACACGTTTAGTTATACATGCCACACCAAATCATTTCGAGTTACAACGTGTTGTTAAGGAGATACACGCTAATTTTGTAAGACGCGTTAATTCTTCTAGTAAAGTGTTTCCTATACGTACGTATTTGTCTTTACTCTGAAACACTGTATTTCCTTATTCGTGGTATTCTTACATATTCTTTCGAGAGAAAACTATCCTGTGTGTTCCCTTTTGAGGCTACACACTAAGACATACATGCAACACCAAAGCTCTTCGAGTTACAACGTGTTGTTTAGGAAAAACAAGATAATTTCGCACGATGCGGGATTTCCTTAAAACGTGATTTTCTGAAAAATTTTGATGAAAGAAAATTCTCCTATGGGATCTCTTCTGAGGCTACACCTTTAGACATACATGCCACACCAATTCTTTTCGAGTTACAACGTGTTGTTTAGGAGTTACAAGCTAATTTTGTACGATGCATTATTTCTTCTCATAAAGTGTTTCCAATACTTATGTATTTGTCTTTACTCTGCAACATTCGGTATTTCTTCTCGCATGGTAAAACATTAGCTTGTATCTCCTAAACAACACGTTGTAACTCGAAAAGATTTGTTGTGGCGTTTACATCTAAACGTGTAGCCTCAAAAGTGAACCCACAGGAGAATTTTCTTTTGTCAAAATTTTCCAGAAAACCACGTTTTATGGAAATCCCGCATCGTGCGAAATTATCTTGTTTTTCCTAAACAACACCTTGTACCTCGAAAAGTTTTGGTGTTGCGTGTATGTCTAAGCGTGTAGCCTCAAAAGAGAACGCACAGGAGAGTTTTCTCTCGAAAGAATATATAAGAATACCACGTTATATGGAAATACAGTGTTGCAGAGTAAAGACAAATATGTACGTATGGAAACACTTTACGAGAGGAAAAAACTCATGGTAAAAAATTAGCTTGTACCTCCTAAACAACACGTTGTAACTCGAAAAGATTTGGTGTGGTGTTTACATCTAAACGTGTAGCCTCAAAAGAGAACCCACAGGAGAATTTTCTTTCGTCAAAATTTGTCAGAAAACCACCTTTTAAGGAAATCCCGCATCGTGCAAAATTATCTTGTTTTTCCTAAACAACACGTTGTAACTCAAAAAGCTTTTGTGTTGCGTGTATGTCTACGCGTGTAGCCTCAGAAGAGAACGCACAGAAGAGTTTTCTCTCGAAAGAATATGTAAGAATACCACGTTATAAGGAAATACACTGTTGCAGAGTAAAGACAAATAGGTACTTATTGGAAACACTTTACGAGAAGAAATAATGTATCGTACAAAATTAGCTTGTATCTCCTAAACAACACGTTGTAACTCGAAAAGATTTGGTGTGGCGTGTACGTCTAAACATGTAGCCTCAAAAGGGAACCCACAGGAGAATTTTCTTTCGTCAAAATTTGTCAGACAACCACGTTTTAAGGAAATCCCGCATCGTGCGAAATTATTTTGTTTTTCCAAAACAACACGTTGTAACTCGACAAGCTTTGGTGTTGCGTGTATGTCTAAGCATGTAGCCTCAAAAGAGAATGCACAGGAGAGGTTTCTCTCGAAAGAATATGTAAGAAAACCACGATATATGGAAATACAGTGTTGCAGAGTAAAGACAAATATGTACGTATTGGAAACACTTAACGAGAAGAAATAACGCATCTACAAAATTAGCTTGTATCTCCTAAACAACACGTTGTGACTCAAAGGGATTTCGTGTGGCGTGTACGTCTAAACGTGCAGCCTCAAAAGAGAACCCACAGGAGTATTTTCTTTCGTCAAAATTTTTCAGAAAACCACGTTTTAAGGAAATCCCGCACCGTGAGAAATTATTTTGTTTTTCCAAAACAACACGTTGTAACACGAAAAGCTTTGGTGTTGCGTGTATGTCTAAGCATGTAGCCTCAAAAGAGAACGCACAGGAGAGGTTTCTCTCGAAAGAATATGTAAGAAAACCACGATATATGGAAATACAGTGCTGCAGAGTAAAGACAAATATGTACGTATTGGAAACACTTTACGAGAAGAAATAACGCATGGTATAAAATTAGCTTGTATCTCCTAAACAACACGTTGTGACTCAAAAGGATTTGATGTGGTGTTTACAACAACGCGTTGTAACTCGAAAAGATTTGGTGTGGCGTGTAGCCTCAAAAGAGAACCCACAGGAGAATTTTCTTTCGTCAAAATTTGTCAGAAAACCACGTATTAAGGAAATCCCGCATCGTGCGAAATTATCTTGTTTTTCCTAAACAACACGTTGTGACTCAAATAGCTTTGGTGCTGCGTGTATGTCTAAGCCTGTAGCCTCAAAAGAGAACGCACAGGAGAGTTTTCTCTAGAAAGAATATGAAAGAATACCACGTTATAAGGAAATACAGTGTTGCAGAGTAAAGACAGATGCATACATATTGGAAACACTTTACGAGAAGAAATAATGCATCGTACAAAATTAGCTTGTATTTACTAAAAAGCACGTTGTAACTCGAAAAGATTTGGTGTGGCATGTACCTCTAAACGTGTAGCATCTAAAGAGAATACACTGGAGAATTTTCTTTGGTCAAAATTTGTCAGAAAACCACTTTTTAAGGAAATCCCGCATCGTGCGAAATTATCTTGTTTTTCCTAAACAACACGTTGTAACTCGAAAAGCTTTGGTGTAGCGTGTATGTCTAAGCGTGTAGCCTCAAAAGAGAATGCACAGGAGAGTTTTCTCTCGAAAGAATATGTAAGAATACCAAGTTATAAGGAAATACAGTGTTGCAGAATAAAGACAATTACATATGTATTGGAAACACTTTACCAGACGAAATATCGCATCGTACAAAATTAGCTTGTTTCTCCTAAACAACACGTCGTAACTCGAAAAGATTTGGTGTGGCGTGTACGTCTAAAACTGTAGCCTTATAAGAGAACCCACAGTAGAATTTTCTTTGGTCAAAATTTGTCAGAAAACCACGTTTTAAGGAAATCCCACATCGTGCGAAATTATCTTGTTTTTCCTAAACAACACGTTGTAACTCAAAAAGCTTTGGTATTGGGTGTATGTCTAAGAATGTAGCCTCAAAAGAGAACGCACAGGAGAGTTTTCTCTCGAAAGAATATGTAGGAATACTTCGTTATATGGAAAAACAGTGTTACAGAGTAAAGACAATTATGTACGTATTTGAAACACTTTACGAGAAGAAATAATGCATGGGAAAAAATTAGCTTGTATCTCCTAAACAACACGTAGTAACTCGAAAGGATTTGGTGTGGTGTTTACATCTAAAGGTGTAGCCTCAAAAGAGAACCCACAGGAGAATTTTCTTTCGTCAAAATTTTTTCAGAAAACCACGTTTTAAGGAAATCCGGCATCGTGTGAAATTATCTGGTTTTTCCTAAACAACACGTTGTAACTCGAAAAGCTTTGGTTTTGCATGTATGTCTAAGCATGTAGCCTCAAAAGAGAACGCACAAGAGAGTATTCTCTCGAAAGAATATGTAAGAATACCACGTTATAAGGACATACAGTGTTGTAGAGTAAAGACAGATACATACATATTGGAAACACTTTTCGAGAAGGAATGATACATCGTACAAAATTAGCTTGTATTTCCTAAACAACACGTTGTAACGCGAAAAGATTTTGTGTGGCGTGTACGTTGAAACGTGTAGCCTCAAAAGAGAACCCACAGGAGAATTTTCTTTCGTCAAAATATGTCAGAAAACCACGTTTTTAGGAAATCCCACATCGTGCGAAATTATCTTGTTTTTCCTAAACAACACGTTGTAACTCGAAAAGCTTTGGTGTAAACAACACGTTGTAACTCGAAAAGATTTGGTCTGGTGTTTACATCTAAACGTGTAGCATCAAAAGAGAACCCACAGGAGAATTTTCTTTGGTCAAATTTTTTTCAAAAAACCACGTTTTAAGGAAGTCCTGCATTGTGCGAAATTATCTTGTTTTTCCTAAACAACACGTAGTAACTCGAAAAGCTTTGGTGTTGCGTGTGTGTCTAAGCGTGTAGCCTCAAAAGAGAATGCACAGTAGAGTATTCTCTCGAAAGAATATGTAAGAATACCACGTTATAAGGAAGTACAGTGTTGCAGAGTAAAGACAGATACATACTTATTGGAATCACTTTACGAGAAGGAATAATACATCGTACAAAATTAGCTTGTATTTCCTAAACAACACGTTGTAACTCGAAGGATTTGGTGTGATGTGTAAGTTGAAACGTGTAGCCTCAAAAGAGAACCCTCAAGAGAATTTTCTTTCCTCAAAATTTTTCAGAAAACCACGTTTTAAGGAAATCCCGCATTGTGCGGAATTATCTTGCTTTTCCTAAAAAACACGTTGTAACTCGAAAAGCTTTGGTGTTGCGTGTATGTCTAAACGTGTGGCCTCAAAAGAGAACGCACAGGAGAGTTTTCTCTCGAAAGAATATATATGAATACCACATTTTAAGGAAATACAGTGTTGCAGAGTAAAGACAAATACGTATGTATTAGAAACACTTTACGAGAAGAAATAACGCATCGTACAAAATTAGCTTGTATCTCCTAAACAACACGATGTTACTCGAAAAGATTTGATATGGCGTGTACGTCTAAATCTGTAGCCTCAAAAGAGAACTCACAGGAGAATTTTCTTTCGTCAAAATTTGTCAGAATACCACGTTTTATGGAAATCCCGCATCCTGGAAATTATCTTGTTTTTCTAAACAACACGTTGTAACTCGAAAAGCTTTGGTGCTGCGTGTATGTCTAAGCGTGTAGACTCAAAAGAGAACGCACAGGAGAGTTTTCTCTCGAAAGAATAAGTAAGAATACCACGTTATAAGGAAATACAGTGTGGCAGAGTAAAGATAGATACATACGTATTTGAAACACTTTACGAGAAGAAATAATGCATCGTACAAAATTAGCTTGTATTTCCTAAGAAGCACGTTGTAACTCGAAAAGCTTTGGTGTGGCGTGTACGTCTAAACGTGTAGCCACAAAAGAGAACCCACAGGAGAATTTTCTTTCGTCAAAATTTTTCAGAAAACCACGTTTTAAGGAAATCCCGCATCTTGCGAAATCATCTTCTTTTTCCTAAACTACATATTGTAACTTGAATAGCTTTGGTGTTGCCTGTATATCTCAGTGTGTAGCCACAAAAGGGAACGCACAGGACAGTTTTCTATCGAAAGAATATGTAAGAAGACCACGTTATAAGGAAATACAATGTTGAGAGTAAAGACAAACACGTACTACTTGGAAACACTTTATGAGAAGAATTAACGCATTGTAAAAAAGTAGCTTGTATCTCCTAAACAACATGTTGTAACTCGAACAGGTTTGGTGTGGCGTGTACGTCTAAACATGTAGCATCAAAAGAGAACCCACAGGAGAATTTTCTTTCGTCAAATTTTTTCAGAAAATTTTAAGGATATCCCGCATCATGCAAAATCATCTTCTTTTTCCTAAACAATATGTTGTAACTCGAAAAGCTTTGGTATTGCGTGTATGTGTAAGCGTGGAGCCTCAAAAGAGAAGGCACAGGAGAGTTTTCTCTCTAAAGAATATGTAAGAATACCACCTTAAAAGGAAATACAATTTTGCAGAGTAAAGATAAATAAGTACATATTGGAAACACTTTACGAGAAGAAATAATGCATCGTAAAAAATTAGCTTGTATCTCCTAAACAACACGTTGTAACTCGAAAATATTTGGTGTGACGTGTACGTCTAAACGTGTATCCTCAAAAGAGAACCCACAGGAGAATTTTCTTTCATCAAAATTTGTCAGAAACCACGTTTACGGAAATCTCGCATCGTGCGAAATTATCTTGTTTTTCCTAAACAACACGTTGTGAATCGAAAAGCTTTGGTGTTGCGTGTATGTCTAAGCGTGTAGCCTCAAAAGAGAACGCACAGGAGAGTTTTCTTTCGAAAGAATATGTAGGAATACCACGTTATAAGGAAATACAGTGTTGTAGAGTAAAGACAACTACTTACGTATTGGAAAAACTTTAAGAGAAGAAATAACGCATCATAAAAAATTAGCTTGTATCTCCTAAACAACACTTTGTAACTCGAAAAGATTTGGTGTGGCCCGTACCTCTACAAGTGTCGCATCAAATAAGAACCCACAGGAGAACTTTCTTTTGTCAAATTTTTCAGAAAACCACGTGTATGGAAATCTCGCATCATGCGAAATTATCTAGTTTTTCCTAAACAACACGTTGTAACTCGAAAAGCTTTGGTGTTGTGTGTATGTCTAAACGTGTAGACTCAAAAGAGAACTCACAGGAGAGTTTTCGCTCGAAAGAATATGTAAGAATACCACGTTATAAGGAAATACAGTGTTGCAGACAAAGACAAATACGTACGTATTGGAAACACTTTACGAGAAGAAATAACACATCGTACAAAATTAGCTTGTATCTTCTAAACAACACGTGGTAACTCGAAAGGATTTGGTGTGGAGTGCATGTCTAAACGTGTAGCATCAAAAGAGAACCCACAGGAGAATTTTCTTTCGTCAAAATTTGTCAGAACACAAGGGTTTAAGGAAATCCCGCAATGTGCGAAATTATCTTGTTTTTCATAAACAACACATTGTAATTCGAAAAGCTTTGGTGTTGCCTGTATGTCTAAGTGTGTAACCTCAAAAGGGAATGCAAAGGATAGTTTTCTCTCGAAAGAATATGTAAGAATACCACGTTATAAGGAAATACAGTGTTGCAGATTAAAGACAAATACGTACATATTGGAAACACTTTACGAGAAGAATTAAGGCAACGTCCAAAATTAGCTTGTATCTCCTAAACAACACGTTGTAACTCGAAAAGATTTGGCGTGGCGTGTACTTCTAAACCTGTAGCCTCAAAAGAGAACCCACAGGAGAATTTTCTTTCGTCAAAATATTTCAGAAAACCACGTTTTAAGTAAATCCTGCATCGTGCAAAATCATCTTCTTTTTACTAAACAACATGTTGTAACTCGAAAAGCTTTGGTGTTGCGTGTATGTGTAAGCATGGAGCCTCAAAAGAGAAGGCACAGGAGAGTTTTCTCTCGAAAGAATATGTAAGAATACCACGTTATAAGGAAATACAATTTTGCAGAGTAAAGACAAATAAGTACATATTGGAAACACTTTAGGAGAAGAAATAACGCATCGTAAAAAATTTACTTGTATCTCCTAAACAACACGTTGTAACTCGAAAAGATTTGGTGTGACGTGTATGTCTAAACGTGTAGCCTCAAAAGAGAACCCACAGGAGAATTTTCTTTTATCAAATTTGTCAGAAACCACGTTTTAAAGAAATCTCGCATCGTGGGAAATTATCTTGTTTTTCCTAAACAACACGTTGTAACTCGAAAAGCTTTGGGGTTGCGTTTATGTCTAAGCATGTAGCCTCAAAAGAGAACGCATAGGAGAAATTTCTCTTGAAAGAATATGTAAGAATACCACTTTATAAGGAAATACAGTGTTGCAGAGTAAAGACAAATACGTACTTATTGGAAACACTTTAAGAGAAGAAATAACGCATTGTACAAAATTAGCTTGTATCTCCTAAACAAAATGTTGTAACTCGAAAATATTTGGTGTGGCTCATACCTCTACACGTGTAGCCTCAAAAGAGAACCTACAGGAGAACTTACTTTAGTCAAAATTTTTCAATAAACCACGTTTTATGGAAATCTCGCATCGTGCGAAATTATCTTGTTTTTCCTAAACAACACGTTGTAACTCGAAAAGCTTTGGCGTTGCGTGTTTGTCTAAGCATGTAGCCTCAAAAGAGAACGCACAGGAGAGTTTTCCCTTGAAAGAATATGTAAGAATACCACGTTATAAGGAAATACAGTGTTGCAGAGTAAAGACAAATAAGTACGTATTGGAAACACTTTACGAGAAGAAATAACGCTTCGTACAAAATTTGCTTGTATTTCCTAAGCAACACGTTGTAACTCGAAAAGATTTGGTGTGGCTCGTATGTCTACACGTGCAGCCTCAAAAGAGTGCCCACAGGAGGACTTTCTTTCTTCAAAATTTGTCAGAAAACAACGTTTTATGGAAATCCCACATCGTGCAAAATTATCTACTTTTTCCTAAACAGCACGTTGTAACTCGAAAAGCTTAGGTGTTGCGTGTATGTTTAAGCCTGTAGCCTCTAAAGAGAACGCACAGGAGAGTTTTCTCTCGAACGAATATGTAAGAATACAACGTTATAAGGAAATAGAGTGTTGCAGAGTAAAGACAAATACATAAGTATTGGAAACATTTTACCAGAGGAATTAATGCATCGTACAAAATTAGCTTGTATCTCCTAAACAACATGTTGTAACTCTAAAAGATTTGGTGTGACGTGTACGTCTAAACGTGTAGCCTCAAAAGAGAACCCACAGGAGAATTTTCATTCACCAAAATTTGTCAGAAACCACGTTTTAAGGAAATCTCGCATCGTGCGAAATTATCTTGTTTTTCCTAAACAACACGCTGTAATCGAAAAGCTTTGGTGTTGCGTGTATGTCTGAGCGTGTAGCCTGAAAAGAGAACACACAGGAGAGTTTTCCCTCGAAAGAATAGGTAAGAATACCACGTTATAAGGAAATACAGTGTTGCAGAGTAAAGACAAATAAGTACGTATTGGAAACACTTTACAAGAAGAAATAACGCATCGTAAAAAATTTGCTTGTATCTCCCAAACAACATGTTGTAACTTGAAAAGATTTGGTGTGGCTCGTACGTCTAAACGTGTAGCCTCAAAAGAGAACCCACAGAAGAAGTTTCTTTCGTCAATATTTGTCAGAAAACCACGTTTTAAGGAAATCCCGCATCGTGCAACATTATCTTGATTTCCTAAACAACACGTTGAAACTCGGAAAGCTTTGGTGTTGCATGTATGTCTAAGCATGTAGCCTCTAAAGAGAATGCACAGGAGAGTTTTCTCTCGAAAGAACATGTAAAAATACAACGTTATAAGGAAATAGAGTGTTGCAGAGTAAAGACAAATGTGTACGTATTGGAAACACTTTAAGAGAAGAAATAACGCATCGTACAAAATTAGCTTGTACCTCCTAAACAACACGTGGTAACTCGAAAGGATTTGGGGTGGCGTGCACGTCTAAACGTGTAGCCTCAAAAGAGAACCCACAGGAGAATTTTCTTTCGTCAAAATTTGTCAGAACACCACGTTTTAAGGAAATCCCGCATCGTGCGAAATTATCTTGTTTTTCATAAACAACACGTTCTAACTCGAAAAGCTTTGGTGTTGCCTGTATGTCTAAGTGTGTAGCCTCAAAAGGGAACGCACAGGATAGTTTTGTCTCGAAAGAATATGTAAGATTACCACGTTATAAGGAAATACAGTGTTGCAGAGTAAAGACTAAAACGTACGTATTGGAAACACTTTATGAGAAGTATTAACACATCTTACAAAATTAGCTTGTATCTCCTAAACAACACGTTGTAACTCGAAAAGATTTGGTGTGGCGTGTACATCTAAACATGTAGCCTCAAAAGAGAACACACAGGAGAATTTTCTTTCGTCAAAATTTTTCAGAAAACCACGTTTTAAGGAAATCCCGCATCGTGCGAAATCATCTTCTTTTTCCTAAACAACATGTTGTAACTCGAAAAGCTTTGGTGTTGCGTGTATGTGTAAGCGTGGAGCCTCAAAAGAGAAGGCACAGGAGAGTTTTCTCTCAAAAGAATATGTAAGAACACCACGTTATAAGGAAATACAATTTTGCAGAGTAACGACAAATAAGTACATATTGGAAACACTTTGGGAGAAGAATTAACGCATCGTACAAAATTAGCTTGTATCTCTTAAACAACACGTTGTAACTCTAAAAGATTTGGTGTGGCGTGTTCATTTAAACATGTAGCCTCAAAAGAGAACCCACAGGAGAATTTTCTTTCATAAAAATTTGTCAGAAAACCATGTTTTAAGGAAATCCCGCATCATGCGAAATCATCTTCTTTTTCCTAAACAACATGTTGTAACTTGAAAAGCTTTGGTGTTGCGTGTATGTGTAAGCGTGGAGCCTCAAAAGAGAAGGCACAGGAGCGTTTTCTCTTGAAAGAATATGTAAGAATATCACGTTATAAGGAAATACAATTTTGCAGAGTAAAGACAAATAAGTACATATTGGAAACACTTTATGAGAAGAAATAATGCATCGAAAAAAATTAGCTTGTATCTCCTAAACAACATGTTGTAACTCGAAAAGATTTGGTGTGATGTGTACGTCGAAACGTGTAGCCTCAAAAGAGAACCCACAGGAGAATTTTCTTTCATCAAAATTTGTCAGAAACCACGTTTTAAGGAAATCTCGCATCCTGCGAAATTATCTTGTTTTTCCTAAACAACACGTTGTAACTCGAAAAGCTTTGGTGTTGCGTGTATGTCTAAGCGTGTAGCCTCAAAAGAGAATGCACAGGAGAGTTTTCTCTTGAAAGAATATGTAAGAATACCACGTTATAACGAAATACAATTTTGCAGAGAATAGAAAAATAAGTACATATTGGAAACACTTTAGGAGAAGAAATAACACTTCGTACGAAATTAACTTGTATCTCCTAAGCAACACGTTGTAACTCGAAAAGATTTGGTGTGACGTGTATGTCTAAACGTGTAGCCTCAAAAGAGAACCCAAAGGAGAATTTTCTTTCATCAAAATTTGTCAGAAACCACGTTTAAAGAAATCTCGCATCATGCGAAATTATCTTGTTTTTCCTAAACAACACGTTGTAAATAGAAAAGCTTTGGTGTTGCGTGTATGTCTAAGCGTGTAGCCTCAAAAGAGAACGCACAGGAGAGTTTTCTCTCGAAAGAATATGTAAGAATACAACGTTATAAGGAAATACACTGTTGCAGAGTATAGACAAATACATACCTATTGGAAACACTTTAAGAGAAGAAATAAGGCATCGTACAAAATTAGCTTGTATCTCCTAAACAACACGTTGTAACACGAAAAGATTTGGTATGGCTCGTACCTCTACACGTGTAGCCTCAAAAGAGCACCGACAGGAGAACTTTCTTTCATCAAAATTTTTCAGAAAACCACGTTTTATGGAAATCTCGCATAGTGCGAAATTATCTTGTTTTGCCTAAACCACATGTTGTAACTCGAAAAGCTTTGGCGTTGCCTATTTGTCTAAGCGTGTAGCCTCAAAAGAGAACGCACAGGAGTGTTTTCCCTCGAAAGAATATGTAAGAATAACACGTTATAAGGAAATACAATGTTGCAGACTAAAGACAAATAAGTACGTATTGGAAACACTTTACGAGAAGAAATAACGCATCGTACAAAATTTGTTTGTATCTCCTAAACAACACGTTGTAACTTGAAAAGATTTGGTGTGGCTCGTACGTCTACAAGTGTAGCCTCAAAAGAGAAACCACAGGAGAACTTCCTTTCGTCAAAATTTGTCAGAAAACCACGTTTTAAGGAAATCCCGCATCGTGCAATATTATCTTGTTTTTCCTAAACAACACTTTGTAACTTGAAAAGCTTTGGTGTTGCGTGTATGTCTAAGCCTGTAGCCTCTAAAGAGAACGCACAGGAGAGTTTTCTCTCAAAAGAAAATGTAAGAATACAACGTCATAAGGAAATACAGTGTTGCAGAGTAAAGACAAATGCATAAGTATTGGAAACACTTTACGAGAAGAAATAACGCATCATAAAAAATTAGCTTGTATCTCCTAAGCAACACGTGATAACTCGAAGGATTTGGTGTGGCATGTACGTCTAAACGTGGAGCCTCAAAAGAGAACCCACAGTAGAATTTTCATTCATCAAAATTTGTCAGAAAACCACGTTTTAAGGAAATCCCGCATCGTGCGAATTAATCTTGTTTTTCATTAACAACACGTTGTAACTCGAAAAGCTTTGGTGTTGCCTGTATGTCTAAGTGTGTAGCCTCAAAAGGGAACGCACAGGATACTTTTCTCTCGAAAGAATATGTAAGAATACCACGGTATAAGGAAATACAGTGTTGCAGAGTAAAGACAAATATGTACGTATTGGAAACACTTTATGAGAAGAATTAACGCATCGTACAAAATTAGCTTGTATCTCTTAAACAACACGTTATAACTCGAAAAGTTTTGGTGTGGCGTGTACATGTAAACATGGAGCCTCAAAAGAGAACCCACAGGAGAATTTTCTTTCCTCAAAATTTTTCAGAAAACCACGTTTTAAGGAAATCCCGCATCGTGCGAAATCATCTTCTTTTTCCTAAACAACATGTTGTAACTCGAAAAGCATTGGTGTTGCGTGTATGTGTAAGGGTGGAGACTCAAAAGAGAAGGCACAGGAGAGATTTCTCTCGAAAGAATATGTAAGAATACCACGTTATAAGGAAATACAATTTTGCAGAGTAAAGACAAATTAGTACATATTGGAAACACTTTATGAGAAGAAATAACGCATCCTTAAATATTAGCTTGTATCTCCTTAACAACACATTGTAACACGAAAAGATTTGGTGTGACATGTACGTCTAAACGTGTAGCCTCAAAAGAGAACCCACAGAAGAATTTTCTTTCATCAAAATTTGTCAGAAAACACGTTTTAAGGAAATCTCACATCGTGCGAAATTATCTTGTTTTTCCTTAACAACACGTTGTAACTCGAAAAGCTTTGGTGCTGAGTGTTTGTCTAAGCGTGTAGCCTCAAAAGAGAACGCACAGGAGAGTTTTCTCTCGAAAGAATATGTAAGAATACCACGTTATAAGGAAATACAGTGTTGCAGAGTAAAGAAAAATAAGTACATATTGGAAACATTTTACGAGAAGAAATAACGCATCGTAAAAAATTTGCTTGTATCTCCTAAACAACACGTTGTAACTCGAAAAGATTTCGTGTGGCTCGTATGTCTGCATGTGTAGCCTCAAAAGAGAACCCACAGGAGAACTTTCTTTCGTCAAAATTTGTCAGAAAACCAGGTTTTAAGGAAATCCCGCATCGTGCAAAATTATCTAGTTTTTCCCAAACAACACGTTGTAACTAGAAAAGCTTTGGTGTTGCTTGTGTGTCTAAGCCTGTAGCCTCTAAAGAGAACGCACAAAAGAGTTTTCTCTCGAAAGAACATGTAAGAATACAACGTTAAAAGGAAATACAGTGTTGCAGAGTAAAGACAAATAAGTAAGTATTGGAAACACTTTACGAGAAGAAATAACGCTTCGTACAAAATTAGCTTGTATCTCCTAAGCAACACGTGGTAACTCGAAAGGATTTGGTGTGGCGTGTACGTCTAAACGTGGAGCCTCAAAAGAGAACCCACAGGAGAGTTTTCTTTCGTCAAAATTTGTCAGAAAATCACGTTTTAAGGAAATCCCGCATCATGTGAAATAATCTTGTTTCTCATAAAAAACAGGTTGTAACTCGAAAAGCTTTGGTGTTGCCTGTATGTCTAAGTGTGTAGCCTCAAAAGGGAACGCATAGGATAGTTTTGTCTCGAAAGAATATGTAAGAATACCATGTTATCAGGAAATACAGTGTTGCAGAGTAAAGACAAATACGTACATATTGGAAACACTTTATGAGAAGAATTAACGCATCGTACAAAATTAGCTTGTATCTCCTAAACAACACGTTGTAACTCGAAAGGATTTGGTGTGGCGTGTACATCTAAACATGTAGCCTCAAAAGAGAACCAACAGGAGATTTTTCTTTCTTCAAAATTTTTCAGAAAACCACGTTTTAAGGAAATCCCGCATCATGCGAAATCATCTTCTTTTTCCTAAACAACATGTTGTAATTCGAAAAGCTTTGGTGTTGCGTGTATGTGTAAGCGTGGAGCCTCAAAAGAGAACGCACAGGAGAGTTTTCTCTCGAAAGAATATGTAAGAATACCACGTTATAAGGAAATACAATATTGCAGAGTAAAGACAAATAAGTACATATTGGAAACACTTTATGAGAAGAAATAACGCATCGTACAAAATTAGCTTGTATCTCCTAAACAACTCGTTGTAACTCGAAAAGATTTGGTGTGACATGTACGTCTAAACATGTAGCCTCAAAAGAGAACCCACAGGAGAATTTTCTTTCATCAAAATTGTCAGAAAACACGTTTTAAGGAAATCTCACATCGTGCAAAATTATCTTGTTTTTCCTAAACAACACGGTGTAACCCGAAAAGCTTTGGTGTTGAGTTTTTGTCTAAGAGTGTAGCCTCAAAAGGGAATGCACAGGAGATTTTTCTCTCGAAAGAATATGTAAGAATACCACGTTATAAGGAAATACAGTGTTGCAGAGTAAAGACAAATAAGTACGTATTGAAAACACTTTACGAGAAGAAATAACGAATCGTAAAAAATTTGCTGGAATCTCGTAAACAACACCTTGCAACTCGAAAAGATTTGGTGTGGCTCGTACATCTAAACGTGTAGCCTCAAAAGAGAACCCACAGGAGAACTTTCTTTCGTCAAAATTTCTCAGAAAACCACGTTTTAAGGATATCCCGCATCGTGCAAAATTATCTTGTTTTTCCTAAACAACACGTTGTAAATCGAAAAGCTTTTGTGTTGCGTGTATGTCTATGCATGTAGCCTCTAAAGAGAACGCACAGGAGACTTTTCTCTCCAAAGAACATGTAAGAATACAACGTTATAAGGAAATACAGTGTTGCAGAGTAAAGACAAATACGTACATATTGGAAACACTTTACGAGAAGAAATAACGCATCGTACAAAATTAGCTTGTATCTCCTAAACAACACGTGGCAACTCGAAAAGATTTGGTGTGGCATGTACATCTAAACATGGAGCCTCAAAAGAGAACCCACAGGAGAATTTTCTTTCGTCAAATTTTTTCAGAAAACCACGTTTTAAGGAAATCCCGCATCATGCGAAATCATCTTCTTTTTCCTAAACAACATGTTGTAACTCGAAAAGCGTTGGTGTTGCATTTATGTGTAAGCGTGGAGACTCAAAAGAGAAAGCACAGGAGAGTTTTCTCTCGAAAGAATATGTAAGAATACCACGTTATAAGGAAATACAATTTTGCAGAGTAAAGACAAATAAGTACGTATTAGAAACACTTTACGAGAAGAAATAACGCATCCTAAACAACACGTTGTAACTCGAAAAGATTTGGTGTGACGTGTATGTATAAATGAGTAGCCTCAAAAGAGAACCCACACGAATATTTTCTTTCATCAAAATTTGTCAGAAAACACGTTTTAAGGAAATCTCACATCGTGCGAAATAATCTTGTTTTTCCTAAACAACACGTTGTAACTCGAAAAGCTTTGGTGTTGAGTGTTTGTCTAAGCGTGTAGCCTCAAAAAGAGAACGCACAAGAGAGTTTTCTCTCGAAAGAATATGTAAGAATACCACGTTAGAAGGAAATACAGTGTTGCAGAGTAAAGACAAATAAGTACTTATTGGAAACACTTTACGAGAGGAAATAACGCATCCTAAATAATTTGCTTGTATCTCCTAAACAACACGTTGTAACTCGAAAAGATTTGGTGTGGCTCAAATGTCTGCATGTGTAGCCTCAAAAGAGAACCCACAGGAGAACTTTCTTTCGTCAAAATTTGTCAGAAAACCTCGTTTTAAGAAAATCCCGCATCGTGCAAAATTATCTTGTTTTTCCTAAACAACATGTTGTAACTCGAAAAGCTTTGGTGTTGCGTGTATGTCTAAGCCTGTAGCCTCTAAAGAGAACGCACAGGAGAGATTTCTCTCGAAAGAACATGTAAGAATACAACGTTATAAGGAAATACAGTGTTGCAGAGTAAAGACAAATAAGTAAATATTGGAAACACTTTATGAGAAGAAATAACGCATCGTACAAAATTAGCTTGTATCTCCTAAACAACACGTTGTAACTCGAAAGTATTTGGTGTGGCGTGTACTTCTAAACGTGGAGCCTCAAAAGAGAACCCACAGGATAATTTTCTTTCGTCAAAATTTGTCAGAAAATAACGCATCGTACAAAATTAGCTTGTATCTCCTAAACAACACGTGGTAACTCGAAAGGATTTGGTGTGGCGTGTACGTCTAAACGTGGAGCCTCAAAAGAGAACCCACAGGATAATTTTCTTTCGTCAAAATTTGTCAGAAAACCACGTTTTAAGGAAATCCCGCATCATGCGAAATAATCTTGTTTTTCAGAAACAACACGTTGTAACTCGAAAAGCTTTGGTGTTGCCTGTATGTCTAAGTGTGTAGATTCAAAAGGGAACGCAGAGGATAGTTTTCTCTCGAAAGAATATGTAAGAATACCACGTTATAAGGAAATACAGTGTTGCAGAGTAAAGACAAATACGTACGTATTGGAAACACTTTATGAGAAGAATTAACACATCGTACAAAATTAGTTTGTATCTCCTAAACAACCCGTTGTAACTCGAAAGGATTTGGTGTGGCGTGTACATCTAAACATGTAGCCTCAAAAGAGAACCCACAGGAGAATTTTCTTTCGTCAAAATATTTCAGAAAACCACGTTTTAAGGAAATCCCGCATCGTGCGAAATCATCTTCTTTTTCCTAAACAACATGTTGTAATTCGAAAAGCTTTGGTGTTGCGTGTATGTGTAAGCGTGGAGCCTCAAAAGAGAATGCACAGGGGAGTTTTCTCTCGAAAGAATATGTAAGAATACCACGTTATAAGGAAATACAATTTTGCAGAGTAAAGACAAATAAGTACGTATTGGACACACTTTACGAGAAGAAATTACGCATTGTAAAAAATTAGCTTGTATCTCCTAAACAACACGTTGTAACTCGAAAAGATTTGGTGTGACATGTACGTCTAAACGTGTAGCCTCAAAAGAGAACTCACAGGAGAATTTTCTTTCATCAAAATTTGTCAGAAAACACGTTTTAAGGAAATCTCGCATCGTGCAAAATTATCTTGCTTTTCCTAAACAACACAGTGTAACTTGAAAAGCTTTGGTGCTGAGTGTTTGTCTAAGCGTGTAGCCTCAAAAGAGAACGCACAGGAGAGTTTTCTCTTGAAAGAATATGTAAGTATACCACGTTATAAGGAAATACTGTGTTGCAGAGTAAAGACAAATAAGTACATATTGGAAACACTTTAGGAGAAGAAATACCGCATCGTAAAAAATTTGCTTGTATCTCCTAAACAACACGTTGTAACTCGAAAAGATTTGGTGTGGCTCATACCTCTACACGTGTAGCCTCAAAAGAGAACCCACAGGAGAACTTTCTTTCGTCAAAATTTGTCAGAAAACCACGTTTTAAGGAAATCCCGCATCTTGCAAAATCATCTCCGTTTTCCTAAACAACATGTTGTAACTCGAAAAGCATTGGTGTTGCGTGTATGTGTAAGGATGGAGCCTCAAAAGAGAAGGCACAGGAGAGTTTTCCCTCGAAAGAATATGTAATAATACCATGGTATAAGGAAATACAATTTTGCAGAGTAAAGACAAATAAGTACATATTGGAAACACTTTACGAGAAGTAATAACGCATCGTACAAAATTAACTTGTGTCTCCTAAACAACACGTTGTAACTCGAAAAGATTTGGTGTTACGTGTATGTCTAAACGTGTAGCCTCAAAAGAGAACCCACAGGAGAATTTTCTTTCATCAAAATTTGTCAGAAACCACGTTTTAAGGAAATCTCGCATCGTGCCAAATTATCTTGTTTTTCCTAAACAACACGTTGTAACTCGAAAAGCTTTGGTGTTGCGTGTATGTCTAATCTTGTAGCCTCAAATGAGAATGCACAGGAGAGTTTTCTCTCGAAAGAATATGTAAGAATACCACGTTATAAGGAAATACAGTGTAGCAGAGTAAAGACAAATAAGAATGTATTGGAAACACTTTAAGTGAAGAAATAATGCATCATACTAAATTAGCTTGTATCTCCTAAGCAACACATGGTTACTCGAAAGGATTTGGTGTGGCGTGTACGTCTAAACGTGGAGTCTCAAAAGAGAACTCACAGGAGAACTTACTTGCGTCAAAATTTGTCAGAAAACCATGTTTTAAGGAAATCCAGCATCGTGCGAAATAATCTTGTTTTTCATAAACAAAACGTTGAAACTCGAAAAGCTTTGGTGTTGCCTGTATGTCTAAGTGTGTAGCCTCAAAAGGGAACGCACAGGATAGTTTTCTCTCGAAAGAATATGTAAGAATACCACGTTATAAGGAAATACAGTGTTGCAGAATAAAGACAAATACGTACGTATTGGAAACACTTTATGAGAAGAATTGACGCATCTTACAAAATTAGCTTGTATCTCCTAAACAACACTTTGCAACTCGAAAAGATTTGGTGTGGCGTGTACGTCTAAACATGTAGCCTCAAAAGAGAACCCACAGGAGAATTTTCTTTCGTCAAATTTTTTCAGAAAACCACGTTTTAAGGAAATCCCGCATCGTGCGAAATCATCTTCTTTTTCCTAAACAACATATTGTAACTCGAAAAGCTTTGGTGTTGCGTGTATGTGTAAGCATGGAGCCTCAAAAGAGAAGGCACAGGAGCGTTTTCTCTCGAAAGAATATGTAAGAATACCACGTTATAAGGAAATACAATTTTGCAGAGTAAAGACAAATAAGTACATATTGGAAACACTTTACGAGAAGAAATAACGCATCGTACAAAATTAACTTGTATCTCCTAAACAACACGTTGTAACTCGAAAAGATTTGGTGTGACGTGTATGTCTAAACGTGTAGCCTCAAAAGAGAACCAACAGGAGAATTTTCTTTCATCAAAATTTATCAGAAACCACGTTTTAAGGAAATCTCGCATCGTGCAAAATTATCTTGTTTTTCCTAAACAACACGTTGTAACTTGAAAAGCTTTGTCGTTGCGTGTATGTCTAAGCATGTAGCCTCAAAAGAGAACACACAGGAGAGTTTTCCCTCAAAAGAATATGTAAGAATACCACGTTATAAGGAAATATAATTTTGCAGAGTAAAGACAAATAAGTACTTATTGGAAACACTTTATGAGGAGAAATAACACATCATAAAAAATTAGCTTGTATCTCGTAAACAACACGTTGTAACTCGTTAAGATTTGGTGTGATGTGTACGTCTAAACGTGTAGCCTCAAAAGAGAACCCACAGTAGAATTATCTTTCATCAAAATTTGTCAGAAAACCACGTTGTATGGAAATCTCGCATCTTGCGAAATTATCTTGTTTTTCCTAAACAACACGCTGTAACTCGAAAAGCTTTGGCATTGCGTGTATGTCTAAGCGTGTAGCCCCCCCCAAAAAAAAAAACGCACAGGAGAGTTTTCCCTCGAAAGAATATGTAAGAATACCACATTATAAGGAAATACAGTGTTGCAGAGTAAAGACAATTAAGTACATATTGGAAACACTTTACGAGAAGAAATAACGCATCGTACGAAATTAGCTTGTATCTCCTAAACAACACGTTGTAACTCGAAAAGATTTGGTGTGACGTGTACGTCTAAACATGTAGCCTCAAAAGAGAACCCACAGGAGAACTTTCTTCAGTCAAAATTTTTCAGAAAACCACGTTTTATGGAATCTCGCATCGTGCGAAATTATCTTGTTTTTCCTAAACAACACGCTGTAACTCGAAAAGCTTTGGCGTTGCGTGTATGTCTAAGCGTGTAGCCCAAAAAAAAAAAAAAAAAAAAACGCACAGGAGAGTTTTCCCTCGAAAGAATATGTAAGAATACCACGTTATAAGGAAATACAGTGTTGCAGAGTAAAGACAATTAAGTACATATTGGAAACACTTTATGAGAAGAAATAACGCATCGTACGAAATTAGCTTGTATCTCCTAAACAACACGTTGTAACTCGAAAAGATTTGGTGTGACGTGTACGTCTAAACATGTAGCCTCAAAAGAGAACCCACAGGAGAACTTTCTTCAGTCAAAATTTTTCAGAAAACCACGTTTTATGGAAATCTCGCATCGTGCGAAATTATCTTGTTTTTCCTAAACAAAACGTTGTAACTCGAAAAGCTTTGGCGTTGCGGGTATGTCTAAGCGTGTAGCCCGAAAGAGAACGCACAGGAGAGTTTTCCCTCGAAAGAATATGTAAGAATATCAGGTTATAAGGAAATACAGTGTTGCAGAGTAAAGACAATTAAGTACATATTGGACACACTTTACAAGAAGAAATAACGCATCGAACAAAATTTGCTTGTATCTCCTAAACAACAAGTTGTAACTCGAAAAGATTTGGTGTGGCGTGTACGTCTAAACCTGTAGCCTCAATAGACAACGCACAGGAGAACTTTCTTTCGTCAAAATTTGTCAGAAAACCACGTTTTAAGGATATCCCGCATCGTGCAAAATTATCCTGTTTTTCCTAAACAACACGTTGTAACTCGAAAACCTTTGGTGTTGCGTGTATGTCTAAGCGTGTAGCCTCTAAAGAGAACGCACCGGAGAGTTTTCTCTCGAAAGAACATGTAAGAATACAATGTTATAAGGAAATACAGTGTTGCAGAGTAAAGACAAATACGTAAATATTGGAAACACTTTACGAGAATAAATAATGCATCGTACAATATTAGCTTGTATCTCCTAAACAACACGTGGTAATTCCAAAGGGTATGGTGTGGCGTGCACGTCTAAACATGTAGCCTCAATAGAGAACCCACAGGAGAATTTTCTTTCGTCAAAATTTGTCAGAACACCAAGTTTTAAGAAAATCACGCATCGTGCGAAATTATCTTGTTTTTCATAAACAACACGTTGTAACTTGACAAGCTTTGGTGTTGCCTGTATGTCTAAGTGTGTAGCCTCAAAAGGGAACGCACAGGATAGTTTTCTCTCGAAAGAATGTGTAAGAATACCACGTTATAATGAAATACAGTGTTGCCGAGTAAAGACAAATACGTACGTATTGGAAACACTTTACGAGAAGAAATAAAGCATCGTACAAAATTAGCTTGTATCTCCTAAACAACACGTGGTAACTCGAAAGGATTAGGTGTGACGTGCACGTCGAAACGTGAAGCCTCAAAAGAGAACAAACAGAATAATTTTCTTTCGTCAAAATTTGTCAGAAAACCATGTTTTAAGGAAATCCGGCATCGTGCGAAAGTATCTTGTTTTTTATAAACAACACGTTGTAACTCAAAAAGCTTTGGTGTTGCCTGTATGTCTAAGTGTTTAGCCTCAAAAGGGAATTCACAGGATAGTTTTCTCTCGAAAGAATATGTAAGAATACCACGTTATAAGGAAATACAGTGTTGGAGAGTAAAGACAAATACGTACGTATTGGAAACACTTTACGAGAATTAACGCATTATAAAAAATTAGCTTGTATCTCCTAAACAACACAATGTAACTCGAAAAGATTTGGTGTGACGTGTACGTCTAAATATGTAGCCTCAAAAGTGAACCCACAGGAGAATTTTCTTTCGTCAAAATTTTTCAGAAAACCAGGTTTTTAGGAAATCCCGCATCATGCGAAATCATCTTCTTTTTCCTAAACAACACGTTGTAACTCGAAAAGCTTTGGTGTTGCGTGTTTGTCTAATCGTGTAGCCTCAAAAGAGAACACACAGGAGAGTTTTCTCTCGAAAGAATATGTACGAATACCACGTTATAAGGAAATACAGTGTTGCAGAGTAAAGACAAATACGTACGTATTGGAAACACTTTACGAGAAGAAATAACGCATCGTACAATATTTGCTTGTGTCTCCTAAACAACACGTTGTAACTGAAAAATATTTGGTGTGGCTCGTACGTCTACACGTGTAGCCTCAAAAGAAAACCTACAGGAGAACTTTCTTTCGTCAAAATTTGTCAGAAAACCATGTTTTAAGGAAATCCCGCTTCGTGCAAAATTATCTTGTTTTTCCTAAACAACACGTTGTAACTCGAAAAGCTTTCGTGTTGCGTGTATGTCTGAGCATGTAGCCTCTAAAGAGAATGCACAGGAGAGTTTTCTCTCGAAAGAACATGTAGGAATACAACGTTATAAGGAAATACAGTGTTGCAGAGTAAAGACAAATACATATGTATTGGAACCACTTTACGAAAAGAAATAACGCATCATACAAAATTAGCTTGTATCTCTTAAACAACACGTTGTAACTCGAAAGGATTTGGTGTGGCGTGCACGTCTAAACGTGTAGCCTCAAAACAGAAGCCACAGGAGAATTTTCTTTCGTCAAAATTTGTCAGAAAATCACGTTTTAAGGAAATCCCGCATCGTACAAAATTATCTTGTTTTCCATAAACAACACGTTGTAACTCAAAAAGCTTTGGTGTTGCCTGTATGTCTAAGTGTGTAGCCTCAAAAGGAAACGCACAGGATAGTTATCTCTCGAAGGAATATGTAAGAATACCACGTTATAAGGAAATATAATGCTGCAGTGTAAAGACAAATATGTACTTATTGGAAACACTTTATGAGAAGAATTAACGCATCGTAAAAAATTAGCTTATATCTCCTAAACAACACGTTGTAATTCGAAAAGATTTGGTGTGACTCGTACCTCTACACGTGTAGCCTCAAAAGAGAACCCACAGGAGAACTTTCTTTCGTCAAAATTTTTCAGGAAACCACGTTTTATGGAAATCTCGCATCGTGCTAAATTATCTTGTTTTTCCTAAACAACACATTGTAACTCGAAAAGCTTTGGCGTTGCATGTTTGTCTAAGCGTGTCCCCTCAAAAGAGAACGCACAGGAGAGTTTTCCCTCGAAATAATATGTAAGAATACCATGTTATAAGGAAATACAGTTGAGCAGATTAAAGACAAATAAGTACGTATTGGAAACACTTTATGAGAAGAAATAATGCTTCGTACAAAATTAGCTTGTATCTCCTAAACAACACGTGGTAACTTGAAAGGATTTGGTGTGGCGTGTACGTCTAAACGTGTAGCCTCAAAAGAGAACCCACAGGAGAATTTTCTTTATTCAAAATTTTTCAGAAAACCACATTTTAAGGAAATCCCGCATCGTGCAAAATCATCTTCTTTTTCCTAAACAACATGTTGTAACTTGAAAAGCTATGGTGTTGCATGTATGTGTAAGCGTGGAGCCTCAAAAGAGAAGGCACTGGAGAGTTTTCACTCCAAAGAATATGTAATAATACCACGTTATAAGGAAATACAATTTTGCAGAGTAAAGACAAATAAGTACATATTGGAAACACTTTACGAGAAGAAATAACGCATCTTACAAAATTAGCTTGTATCTCCTAAACAACACGTTGTAACTCAAAAGGATTTGGTGTGACGCGTACGTCTAAAAGTGTAGCCTCAAACGAGGACACACAGGAGAATTTTCTTTCATCAAAATTTGTCAGAAACCACGTTTTAAGGAAATCTCGCATCGTGCGAAATTATCTTGTTTTTCCTAAACAACACGTTGTAACTCGAAAAGCTTTGGTGTTGCGTGTATGTCTAAGCGTGTAGCCTCAAAAGAGAATGCACAGGAGAGTTTTCTCTCCAAAGAATATGTAAGAATACCACGTTATAAGGAAATTAAGTGTTGCAGAGTAAAGACAACTACGTACGTATTGGAAACAGTTTAAGAGAAGAAATAACACATCGTACAAAATTAGCTTGTATCTCCTAAACAACACGTTGTAACTCGAAAAGATTTGGTGTGGCTCGTACCTCTACATGTGCAGCCTCAAAAGAGAACCCACAGGATAACTTTCTTTCGTCAAAATTTTTCAGACAACCACGTTTTATGGAAATCTCGCATCGTGCGAAATTATCTTGTATTTCCTAAACGACACATTGTAACTCGAAAAGGTTTGGCGTTGCGTGTATGTCTAAGCGTGTAGCCTCTATAGAGAACGCACAGGAGAGTTTTCTCTCGAAAGAATATGTAAGAATACAACGTTATAAGGAAATACAGTGTTGTAGAGTAAAGACAAATAAGTATGTATTGGAAAACTTTACGAGCAGAAGTAACGCATCTTACAAAATTAGCTTGTATCTCCGAAACAACACGTGGTAACTCGAAAAGATTTGGTGTGCCGTGTACGTCTAAACGTGTAGCCTCAAAAGAGAACCCACAGGAGAATTTTCTTTCGTCAAAATTTTTCAGAAAACCACGTTTTAAGGAAATCCTGCATCGTGCGAAATCATCTTCTTTTTCCTAAACAACATGTTGTAACTCGAAAAGCTTTGGTGTTGCGTGTATGTGTAAGCATGAAGCCTCAAAAGAGAAGGCACAGGAGAGTTTTCTCTCGAAAGATTATATAAGAATACCACATTATAAGGAAATACAATTTTGCAGAGTAAAGACAAATAAGTACATATTGGAATCACTTTACAAGAAGAAATAACGCATCGTAAAAAAGTAGCTTGTATCTCCTAAACAACACATTGTAACTCGAAAAGATTTGGTGTGACGTGTACGTCTAAGTGTGTAGCCTCAAAAGGGAACCCACAAGAGACTTTTCTTTCATCAAAATTTGTCAGAAACCACGTTTTAAGGAAATCTCGCATCGTGCGAAATTATCTTGTTTTTCCTAAATAACACGTTATAACTCAAAAAGCTTTGGGGTTGCCTGTATGTCTAAGTGTGTAACCTCAAAAGAGAATGCACAGGATAGTTTTCTCTTGAAAGAATATGTAAGAATACCACGTTATAAGGAAATACAATGTTGCAGAGTAAAGACAAATACGTACGTATTGGAAACACTTTACGAGAAGAATTAACGCATCTTAAAAAATTAGCTTGTATCTCCTAAACAACACGTTGTAACTCGAAAAGATATGGTGTGGCATGTACGTCTAAACGTGTAGCCTCAAAAGAGAACCTACAGGAGAATTTTCTTTCTTCAAAAATTTTCAAAAAAACCACGTTTTAAGGAAATCCCGCATCGTGTGAAATCATCTTCTTTTTCCTAAACAACATGTTGTAACTTGAAAAGCATTGGTGTTGCGTGTATGTGTAAGCGTGGAGCCTCAAAAGAAAAGGCACAGGAGAGTTTTCTCTCGAAAGAATATGTAAGAATACCACGTTATACGGAAATACAATTTTGCAGAGTATAGACAAATAAGTACATATTGGAAACACTTACAAGAAGAAATAATGCATCGTACAAAATTAGCTTGTATCTCCTAAACAACACGTTGTAACTCGAAAAGATTTGGTGTGGCGTGTACGTCTAAAAGTGTAGCCTCAAAAGAGAACCCACAGGAGAATTTTATTTCATCAAAATTTGTCAGAAACCACGTTTTAAGGAAATCTCGCATCCTGCGAAATTATCTTGTTTTTCCTAAACAACACGTTGTAACTCGAAAAGCTTTGGTGTTGCGTGTATGTCTAAGCGTGTAACCTCAAAAGAGAACGCACAGGATAAAATTCTCCTGTGGGTTCTCTTTTGAGGGTACACGTTTAGACGTACACACCACACCAAATCTTTTCCAGTTAGTTACAACGCGTTCTTTAGGAGATACAAGCTAATTTTGCATGATGCTTTATTTCTTCTCGTAAAGTGTTTCCAATAAGTACGTATTTGTCTATATTCTGCCTCACTGTATTTTCTTATAACGTGGTATTCTTACATATTCTTTCGAGAGAACACTCTCCTGTGCGTTCCCCTTTGAGGCTACGCACTGAGACATACACGCAACACCAAAGCTTTTCGAGTTACAACGTGTTGTTTAGGAAAAACAAGATAATTACGCACGATGCGGGATTTCCTTAATAAGTGGTTTTCTGACAAATTTTGACCAAGGAAAATTCCTCTATGGGTTCTCTTTTGAGGCTACACGTTTAGACGTACAGGCCACACCAAATCTTTTTAAGTTACACCGTGTTGTTTAGGAGATACAAGCTAATTTTGTACGATGCGTTATTTCTTCTCCTAAAGTTTTTCCAATAAGTAAGTATATGTCTTTATTCTGCAACACTGTATTTCCTTATAATGTGGTATTCTTACATATTCTTTCAAGAGAAAACTCTCCTGTGCGTTCTCATTTGAGGCTACACGTTTAGACATATACGCAACACCAAAGCTTTTCGAGTTACAACGTGTTGTTTAGGAAGAACAAGATAATTTCCCACGATGCGAGATTTCCTTAAAACTTGATTTTCTGACAAATTTTGACGAAAGAAAATTCTCCTGTGGGTTCCTTTTGAGGCTACACAGTTAGATGTACACGCCACACCAAATCTTTTTGAGTTTCAACGTGTTGTTTAGGAGATACAAGCTAATTTTTTTTACGATGCGTTATTTCTTCTCATAAAGTTTAAGTGTTTCCAATACGTATGTATTTGCCTTTACTCTACAACACTGTATTTCCTTATAACGTGGTATTCTTACGTATCTTTACGAGAGAAAACTCTCCTGTGCGTTCTCTTTGGAGGCTACATGCTTAGACATACACGCAAAACCAAAGCTTTTCGAGTTACAACGTGTTGGTTAGGAAAAACAAGATAATTTCGCATGATGCGGGATTTCCTTAAAACGTGGTTATCTGACAAATTTTGACGAAAGAAAATTCTCTTGTGGGTTCTCTTTTGAGGGTACACGTTTAGACGTACAAGCCACACCAAATCCTTTCGAGTTATAACGTGTTGTTTAGGAGATACAAGCTAATTTTGTACTGTGTTATTTCTACTCGTTAAGTTTAAGTGTTTCCAATAAGTATGTATTTGTCTTTACTCTGCAACACTGTATTTCCTTATAACGTGGTATTCCTACATATTCTTTCGGGAGAAAACTCTCCTGTGCGTTCTCTTTTGAGGCTACACGCTTAGACATACACGCAACACCAATGCTTTTCGAGTTACAACATGTTGTTTAGGAAAAACAAGATAATTTCGCACGATGCGGGATTTCCTTAAAACGTGGTTTTTGACAAATTTTGACAAAAGAAAACTCTCCTGTGGGTTCTCTTTTGAGGCTACACGTTTAGACGTACACGCCACACCAAATCTTTTCGAGTTACAGCGTGTTGTTTAGGAGATACAAGCTAATTTTGCATGATGCGTTATTTCTTCTTGTAAAGTGTTTCCATTAAGTACGTATTTCTCTTTACTCTGCAACACTGTATTTCCTTATCACGTGGTATTCTTACATATTCTTTCGAGAGAAAACTATCCTGTGCGTTCTCTTTGGAGGCTACACGCTTAGACATACACGCAACACCAAAGCTTTTCGAGTTACAACGTGTTGATTAGGAAAAACAAGATAATTTCGCCCGATGCGGGATTTCCTTAAAACCTGGTTTTCTGACAAATTTTTACGTAAGAAAATTCTCCTGTGGGTTCTCTTTTGAGGCTACATGTTCAGGCGTACACGCCACACCAAATCTTTTTGAGTTACCACGTGTTGTTTTGGAGATACAAGCTAATTTTGTACCATGTGCTATTTCTTCTCATAATGTGTTTCCAATAAGTACGTATACGTCTTTACTCTGCAGCAATATGTTTCCTTACAACGTGGTATTCTTACATATTCTTTCGAGAGAAAACTCTCCTGTGCATTCTCTTTTGAGGCTGAACGCTTAGACATACACCCTACACCAAAGCTTTTCGAGTTAAAACGTGTTGTTTAGGAAGAACAAGATAATTTCTCACGATGCGGGATTTCCTTAAAACGTGGTTTTTTGAAAAATTTTGATGAAAGAAAATTCTCCTGTGGGTTCTCTTTTGAGGCTACACATTTAGACGTACACGCCACACCAAATCTTTTCGAATTACAACGTGTTGTTTAGGAGATACAAGCTAATTTTGTACGATACTTTATTTCATCTCGTAAAGTTTATGGGTTTCCAATACATACGTATTTGTCTTTATTCTGCAACATTGTATTTCCTTATAACGTGGTATCCTTACAAATTCTATCGAGAAAAAACTCTCCTGTGCGTTCTCTTTTGAGGCTACACGCTTAGACATACACGCAACACCAAAGCTTTTCGAGTTACAACGTGTTGTTTAGGAAAAACAAGATAATTTCGCACGATGCGGGATTTCCTTAAAACGTGGTTTTCTGAAAAGTTTTGACGAAAGAAAATTCTCCTGTGGGTTCTCTTTTGAGGCTACACGTTTAGACGTACACGCCACACCAAATCTTTTCGAGTTACAACGTGTTGTTTAGGAGATACAATCTAATTTTGTACGTTGCGTTATTTCTTCTAGTAAAGTGTTTCCAATACATACGTATTTGCCTTTACTCTGCAACACTGTATTTCCTTATAAAGTGGTATTCTTACATACTCTTTCGAGAGAAAACTCTCCTATGCGTTCTCTTTTGAGGCTACACTCTTAAGAATACCATGTTATAAGGAAATACAGTGTTGCAGAGTAAAGACAATTAAGTACATATTGGAAACACTTTACGAGAAGAAATAACGCATCGTACAAAATTAACTTGTATCTCCTAAACAACACGTTGTAACTCGAAAAGCTTTGGTGTTGCGTGTATGTCTAAGCGTGTAGCCTCAAAATAGAACTCACAGGAGAGTTTTCTCTTGAAAGAATATGTAAGAATACCACATTATAAGGAAATACAGTGTTGTAGAGTAAAGACAAATACTTATGTATTGGAAACACTTTACAAGAAGAAATAACGCATCGTAAAAAATTTGCTTGTATCTCCTAAACAACAAGTTGTAACTCAAAAAGATTTGGTGTGGCATGTACATCTAAACCTGTAGCCTCAAAAGACAATGCACAGGAAAACTTCTTTCGTCAAAATTTGTCAGAAAACCACGTTTTAAGGATATCTGCATCGTGCAAAATTATCTTGTTTTTCCTAAACAACACGTTGTAACTCGAAAAGCTTTGGTGTTGCGTGTATGTGTGACCATGTCGCCTCTAAAGAGAATGCACAGGAAAGTTTTCTCTCGCAAGAACATGTAAGAATTGAACATTATAAGGAAATACAGTGTTGCAGAGTAAAGACAAATACGTAAGTTTGGAAACACTTTACGAGAAGAAATAAAGCATCGTACAAAATTAGCTTGTATCTCCTAAACAACACGTGGTAACTCGATAGGATTCGGTGTGGCGTGTACCTCTAAACGTGTAGCGTCAAAAGAGTACACACAGGGGAATTTTCTTTCGTCAAAATTTGTCAGAACACCACGTTTTAAGGAAATCCTGCATCGTGCGAAATTATCTTGTTTTTCATAAACAACACATTGTAACTCGAAAAGCTTTGATGTTGCCTGTATGTCTAAGTGTGTAGCCTCAAAAGGGAACGCACAGGATAGTTTTCTATCGAAGGAATATGTAAGAATACCACGTTATAAGGATATACAATGTTGCAGAGTAAAGACAAATACGTATGTGTTGGAAACACTTTACGAGAAGAATAAACACATCGTAAAAAATTAGCTTGTATCTCCTAAACAACACGTTGTAACTCGACAAGATTTGGTGTGGCATGTACGTCTAAACGTGTAGCCTCAAAAGAGAACCCACAGGAGAATTTTCTTTTGTCAAAATTTTTCAGAAAACGACGTTTTAAGGAAATCCCGCATCATGGGAAATCATCTTCTTTTTCCTAAACAACATGTTGTAACTCGAAAAGCTTTGGTGTTTCGTGTATGTGTAAGTGTGGAGCCTCAAAAGAGAAAGCACAGGAGAGTTTTCTCTCGAAAGAATATGCAAGAATACCACGTTATAAGGAAATACAATTTTGCAGAGTAAAGAAAATAAGTACTTATTGGAAACACTTTATGAGAAGAAATAACGCATCATACAAAATTAGCTTGTATCTCCTAAACAACACGTTGTAACTTGAAAAGATTTGGTGTGACGTGTATGTCTCAACGTGTAGCCTCAAAAGAGAACCCACAGGAGAACTTTCTTTCGTCAAATTTTTTCAGAAAACCACGTTTTATGGAAATCTCGCATCGTGCGAAATTATCTTGTTTTTCCTAAACAACACGTTGTAACTCGAAAAGCTTTGGCGTTGCGTGTATGTCTAAGCGTGTAGCCCAAAAGAGAATGCACAGGAGAGTTTTCCCTCGAAAGAATATGTAAGAATACCACGTTATAAGGAAATACAGTGTTGCAGAGTAAAGACAATTAAGTACATATTGGAAACACTTTATGAGAAGAAATAACGCATCGTATAATATTAACTTGTATCTCCTAAACAACACGTTGTAACTCGAAAAGCTTTGGTGTTGCGTGTATGTCTAAGCGTGTAGCCTCAAAAGAGAACTCACAGGAGAGTTTTCTCTTGAAAGAATATGTAAGAATACCACGTTATAAGGAAATACAGTGTTGTAGAGTAAAGACAAATACTTATGTATTGGAAACACTTTACAAGAAGAAATAACGCATCGTAAAAAAATTTGCTTGTATCTCCTAAACAACAGGTTGTACCTCAAAAAAATTTGGTGTGGCATGTATATCTAAACCTGTAGCCTCAAAAGACAATGCACAGGAGAACTTTCTTTTGTCAAAATTTGTCAGAAAACCACGTTTTAAGGATATCTGCATCGTGCAAAATTATCTTGTTTTTCCTAAACAACATGTTGTAACTCGAAAAGCTTTGGTGTTGCGTGTATGTGTGAGCATGTAGCCTCTAAAGAGAATGCACAGGAAAGTTTTCTCTCGCAAGAACATGTAAGAATTCAACATTATAAGGAAATACAGTGTTGCAGAGTAAAGACAAATACGTAAGTTTGGAAACACTTTACGAGAAGAAATAAAGCATCGTACAAAATTAGCTTGTATCTCCTAAACAACACGTAGTAACTCGATAGGATTTGGTGTGGCGTGTACCTCTAAACGTGTAGCGTCAAAAGAGTACCCACAGGAGAATTTTCTTTCGTCAAAATTTGTCAGAACACCACGTTTTAAGGAAATCCCGCATCGTGTGAAATTATCTAGTTTTTCATAAACAACACGTTGTAACTCGAAAAGCTTTGATGTTGCCTGTATGTCTAAGTGTGTAGCCTCAAAAGGGAACGCACAGGATAGTTTTCTATCGAAAGAATATGTAAGAATACCACGTTATAAGGATATACAATGTTGCAGAGTAAAGACAAATACGTATATGTTGGAAACACTTTACGAGAAGAATAAACACATGGTAAAAAATTAGCTTGTATCTCCTAAACAACACGTTGTAACTCAACAAGATTTGGTGTGGCATGTACGTCTAAACGTGTAGCCTCAAAAGAGAACCCACAGGAGAATTTTCTTTTGTCAATATTTTTCAGAAAACCACGTTTTAAGGAAATCCCGCATCATGCGAAATCATCTTCTTTTTCCTAAACAACATGTTGTAACTCGAAAAGCTTTGGTGTTGCGTGTATGTGTAAGTGTGGAGCCTCAAAAGAGAAGGCACAGGAGAGTTTTCTCTCGAAAGAATATGCAAGAATACCACGTTATAATGAAATACAATTTTGCAGAGTGAAGACAAATAAGTACTTATTGGAAACACTTTATGAGAAAAAATAAGGCATCGTAAAAAATTAGCTTGTACCTCCTAAACAACACGTTGTAACTCGAAAAGATTTGGTGTGACGTGTACGTCTAAACATGTAGCCTCAAAAGAGAACCCACAGGAGAACTTTCTTTCGTCAAAATTTTTCAGAAAACCACGTTTTATGGAAATCTCGCATCGTGCGAAATTATCTTGTTTTTCCTAAACAACACGTTGGAACTCGAAAAGCTTTGGCGTTGTGTGTATGTCTAAGTGTGTAGCCCAAAAGAGAACGCACAGGAGAGTTTTCCCTCGAAAGAATATGTAAGAATACCACGTTATAAGGAAATACAGTGTTGCAGAGTAAAGACAATTAATTACGTATTGGACACACTTTACAAGAAGAAATAACGCATCGAAAAAAATTTGCTTGTATCTCCTAAACAACAAGTTGTAACTCGAAAAGATTTGGTGTGGCGTGTACGTCTAAACCTGTAGCCTCAAAAGACAATGCACAGGAGAACTTTCTTTCGTCAAAATTTGTCAGAAAACCACGTTTTAATGATATCCCGCATCGTGCAAAATTATCTTGTTTTTCCTAAACAACACGTTGTAACTCGAAAAGCTTTGGTGTTGCGTGTATATCTAAGCGTGTAGCTTCTAAAGAGAATGCACAGGAGAGTTTTCTCTCGAAAGAACATGTAAGAATACAATGTTATAAGGAAATACAGTGTTGCAGAGTAAAGACAAATATGTACATATTGGAAACTCTTTACAAGAAGAAATAACGCATCGTAGAAAATTAGCTTTTATCTCCTAAACAACACGTGGTAATTCGAAAGGATTTGGTGTGGCGTGCACGTCTAAACGTGTAGCCTCAAAAGAGAACCCACAGGAGAATTTTCTTTAGTCAAAATTTGTCAGAACACCAAGTTTTAAGGAAATCCCGCATCGTGCGAAATTATCTTGTTTTTCATAAACAACACGTTGTAACTTGAAAAGCTTTGGTGTTGCCTGTATGTCTAAGTGTGTAGCCTCAAAAGGGAAGGCACAGGATAGTTTTCTCTCGAAAGAATGTGTAAGAATACCACGTTATAAGGAAATACAGTGTTGCAGAGTAAAGACAAATACGTACGTATTGGAAACACTTTAGGAGAAGAAATAAAGCATCGTACAAAATTAGCTTGTATCTCCTAAACAACACGTGGCAACTCGAAAGGATTAGGTGTGGCGTGCACATCTAAACGTGAAGCTTCAAAAGAGAACCAACAGAATAATTTTCGTTCATCAAAATTTGTCAGAAGACCATGTTTTAAGGAAATCAGGCATCGTGCGAAATTATCTTGTTTTTTATAAACAACACGTTGTAACTCAAAAAGCTTTGGTGTTGCCAGTATGTCTAAGTGTTTAGCCTCAAAAGGGAATGCACAGAATAGTTTTCTCTCGAAAGAATATGTAAGAATACCACGTTATAAGGAAATACAGTGTTGCAGAGTAAAGACAAATACGTACGTATTGGAAACACTTTACGAGAATTAACGCATTATAAAAAAAATTAGCTTGTATGTCCTAAACAACACGTTGTAACTCGAAAAGATTTGGTGTGACGTGTACGTCTAAATATGTAGCCTCAAAAGAGAACCCACAGGAGAATTTTCTTTCGTCAAAATTTTTCAGAAAACCAGGTTTTTAGGAAATACCGCATCGTGCGAAATCATCTTCTTTTTCCTAATCAACATGTTGTAACTCGAAAAGCTTTGGTGTTGCATGTTTGTCTAATCGTGTAGCCTCAAAAGAGAATGCACAGGAGAATTATCCCTCGAAAGAATATGTAAGAATACCATGTTATAAGGAAATACAGTGTTGCAGAGTATAGACAAATATGTATGTATGGGAAACACTTTATGCGAAGAAATAGTGCATCGTACAATATTTGCTTGTATCTCATAAACAACACGTTGTATCTCAAAATTAATTGGTGTGGCTCGTACGGCTACACGTGTAGCCTCAAAAGAGAACCCACAGGAGAACTTTCTTTCGTCAAAATTTGTCAGAAAACCACGTTTTAAGGAAATCCCGCATCGTGCAAAATTATCTTGTTTTTCCTAAACAACACGTTGTAACTCGAAAAGCTTTGGTGTTGCGTGTATGTCTGAGCATGTAGCCTCTAAAGAGAATGCACAGGAGAGTTTTCTCTCGAAAGAACATGTAAGAATACAACGTTATAAGGAAATACAGTGTTGCAGAGTAAAGACAAATACATACGTATTGGAACCACTTTACGAAAAGAAATAACGCATCATACAAAATTAGCTTGTATCTCTTAAACAACACGTGGTAACTCGAAAGGATTTGGTGTGGCGTGCACGTCTAAACGTGTAGCCTCAAAAGAGAAGCCACAGGAGAATTTTCTTTCGTCAAAATTTGTCAGAAAACCACGTTTTAAGGAAATCCCGCATCGTGCAAAATTATCTTGTTTTCCATAAACAACACGTTGTAACTCGAAAAGCTTTGGTGTTGCCTGTATGTCTAAGTGTGTAGCCTCAAAAGGGAACGCACAGGATAGTTTTCCCTCGAAGGAATATGTAAGAATACCACGTTATAAGGAAATATAATGTTGCAGTGTAAAGACAAACATGTACTTATTGGAAACAGTTTACGAGAAGAATTAACGCATCATAAAAAATTAGCTTATATCTCCTAAACAACACGTTGTAATTCGAAAAGATTTGGTGTGGCTCGTACCTCTACACGAGTAGCCACAAAAGAGAACCCACAGGAGAACTTTCTTTCGTCAAAATTTTTCAGAAAACCATGTTTTATGGAAATCTCGCATCGTGCTAAATTATCTTGTTTTTCCTAAACAACACATTGTAACTCTAAAAGCTTTGGCGTAGCGTGTTTGTCTAAGCGTGTCCCCTCAAAAGAGAACGCACAGGAGAGTCTTCCCTCGAAATAATATGTAAGAATACTATGTTATAAGGAAATACAGTGTTGCAGATTAAAGACAAATAAGTACGTATTGGAAACACTTTACGAGAAGAAATAATGCATCGTACAAAATTAGCTTGTATCTCCTAAACAACACGTGGTAACTCGAAAGGATTTGGTGTGGCGTGTACGTCTAAACATGTAGCCTCAAAGGAGAACCCACAGGAGAATTTTCTTTATTCAAAATTTTTCAGAAAACCACGTTTTAAGGAAATCCCGCATCGTGCGAAATCATCTTCTTTTTCCTAAACAACATGTTGTAACTCGAAAAGCTATGGTGTTGCGTGTATGTGTAAGCGTGGAGCCTCAAAAGAGAAGGCACTGGAGAGTATTCTCTCGAAAGAATATGTAAGAATTCCACCTTATAAGGAAATACAATTTTGCAGATAAAGACCAATAAGTACATATTGGAAACACTTTACGAGAAGAAATAATGCATCTTACAAAATTATCTTGTATCTCCTAAACAACACGTTGTAACTCAAAAAGATTTGGTGTGACGTGTACGTCTAAAAGTGTAGCCTCAAACGAGAACCCACAGGAGAATTTTCTTTCATCAAAATTTGTCAGAAACCACGTTTTAAGGAAGTCTCGCATCGTGCGAAATTATCTTGTTTTTCCTAAACAACACGTTGTAACTCGAAAAGCTTTGGTGTTGCGTGTATGTCTACGCATGTAGCCTCAAAAGAGAACGCACAGGAGAGTTTTCTCTCGAAAGAATATGTAAGAATACTACGTTATAAGGAAATACAGTGTTGCAGAGTAAAGACAACTACGTACGTATTGGAAACACTTTAAGAGAAGAAATATCGCATCCTAGAAAATTAGCTTGTATCTCCTAAACAACACGTAGTAACTCGAAAAGATTTGGTGTGGCTCGTACCTCTACACGTGCAGCCTCAATAGAGAACCCACAGGAGAACTTTGTTTTGTTAAAATTTTTCAGAAATCCACGTTTAATGGAAATCTCGTATCGTGCGAAATTATCTTGTTTTTCCTAAACAACACGTTGTGACTCCAAAAGCTTTGGCGTTGCGTGTTTGTCTAAGCGTGTAACCTCAAAAGAGAATGCACAGGATTGTTTTCCCTCGAAAGAATATGAAAGAATACCACGTTATAAGGAAATACAGTGTTGCAGAGTAAAGACAAATAAGTACGTATTGGAAACACTATATGAGAAGAAATAACGCATTGTACAATATTTGCTTGTATCTCCTAAACAACACGTTGTAACTCAAAACTATTTCGTGTGGCTCGTATGTCTACACGTTTAGCCTCAAAAGAGAACACACAGGAGAACTTTCTTTCTTCAAAATTTGTCAGAAAACCACGTTTTAAGGAAATCCCGCATCGTGCAAAATTATCTTGTTTTTCCTAAACAACACGTTGTAACTCGAAAAGCTTTGGTGTTGCGTGTATGTCTGAGCATGTAGCCTCTAAAGAGAATGCACAGGAGAGTTTTCTCTCGAAAGAACATGAAAGAATACAACGTTATAAGGAAATACAGTGTTGCAGAGTAAAGACAAATATGTACATATTGGAAACACTTTACGAGAAGAAATAACGCATCATACAAAATTAGCTTGTATCTCCTAAACAACACGTAGTAACTCGAAAGGATTTGGTGTGGCGTGTACATCTAAACGTGTAGCCTCAAAAGAGAACCCACAGGAGAATTTTCTTTCGTCAAAATTTGTCAGAAAACCACGTTTTATGGAAATCTCGCATCATGCCAAATTATCTTGTTTTTCCTAAACAACACATTGTAACTCGAAAAACTTTGGCGTTGCATGTTTGTCTAAGCGTGTAGCCTCAAAAGAGAACGCACAGGAGAGTTTTTCCTCGAAATAATATGTAAGAATACCACGTTATAAGGAAATACAGTGTTGCAGAGTAAAGACAAATAAGTATGTATCGGAAACACTTTACAAGAAGAAATAACGCATCGTACAAAATTAGCTTGTATCTCCTAAACAACACGTGGTAACTCGAAAGGATTTGGTGTGGCATGTACGTCTAAATGTGTAGCCTCAAAAGAGAACCCACAGGAGAATTTTCTTACTTCAAAATTTTTCAGAACACCTCGTTTTAAGGAAATGCCACATCGTGCGAAATCATCTTCTTTTTCCTAAACAACATGTTGTAACTCGAAAAGCTTTGGTGTTGCGTGTATGTGTAAACCTGTAGCCTCAAAAGAGAAGGCACAGGAGAATTTTCTCTCGAAAGAATATGTAAGAATATCACGTTATAAGGATATACAATTTTGCAGAGTAAAGACAAATAAGTACATATTGGAAACACTTTATGAGAAGAAATAACGCATCGTAAAAAATTAGCTTGTATCTCCTAAACAACACGTTGTAACTCGAAAAGATTTTGTGTGACGTGTAAGTCTAAAAGTGTAGCCTCAAACGAGAACCGACAGGAGAATCTTCTTTCATCAAAATTTGTCAGAAACCACGTTTTAAGGAAATCTCACATCGTACGAAATTATCTTGTTTTCCTAAACAACACGTTGTAACTCGAAAAGCTTTTGTGTTGCGTGTATGTGTAAGCGTGTAGCCTCAAAAGAGAAGGCACAGGAGAATTTTCTCTCGAAAGAAGATGTAAGAATATCACGTTATAAGGAAATACAATTTTGCAGAGTAAAGACAAATAAGTACATATTGGAAACACTTTACGAGAAGAAATAACGCATCGTACAAAATTAGCTTGTATCTCCTAAACAACACGTTGTAACTCGAAAAGATTTGGTGTGACGTGTAAGTCTAAAAGTGTAGCCTCAAACGAGAACCCACAGGAGAATCTTCTTTCATCAAAATTTGTCAGAAACCACGTTTTAAGGAAATCTCACATCGTACGAAATTATCTTGTTTTTCCTAAACAACACGTTGTAACTCGAAAAGCTTTTGTGTTGCGTGTATGTGTCAGCGTGTAGCCTCAAAAGAGAAGGCACAGGAGAATTTTCTCTCGAAAGAAGGTGTAAGAATATCACGTTATAAGGAAATACAATTTTGCAGAGTAAAGACAAATAAGTACATATTGGAAACACTTTACGAGAAGAAATAATGCATCGTACAAAATTAGCTTGTATCTCCTAAACAACACGTTGTAACTGGAAATGATTTGGTGTGACGTGTAAGTCTAAAAGTGTAGCCTCAAACGAGAACCCACAGGAGAATCTTCTTTCATCAAAATTTGTCAGAAACCAAGTTTTAAGGAAATCTCGCATCGTACGAAATTATGTTGTTTTTCCTAAACAACACGTTGTAACTCGAAAAGCTTTGGTGTTGCGTGTATGTCTAAGCCTGTAGCCTCAAAAGAGAGCACACAGGAGAGTTTTCGCTCGAAAGAATATGTAAGAATACCACGTTATAAGGAAATACAGTGTTGCAGAGTAAAGACAAATACTATTGGAAACACTTTAAGAGAAGAAATAAGGCAACGTAAAAAATTAGCTTGTATCTCCTAAACAACAAGTTGTAACTCGAAAAGATTTGGTGTGACTCGTACCTCTACACATGTAGTCTCAAAAGAGAACCCACAGGAGAACTTTGTTTCGTCAAAATTTTTCAGAAAACCACGTTTTATGGAAATCTCGCATCCTGTGAAATTATCTTGTTTTTCCTAAACAACACATTGTAACTCGAAAAGCTTTGGCGTTGCGTGTATGTCTAAGCGTATGGCCTCTAAAGAGAACGCACAGGAGAGTTTTCTCTTGAAAGAATATGTAAGAATACAACGTTATAAGGAAATACAGTGTTGCAGAGTAAAGACAAATACGTACTTATTGGAAACACTTTACGAGAAGAAATAATGAATCATACAAAATTAGCTTGTATCTCCTAAACAACACGTGGTAAATCGAAAGGATTTGGTGTGGCGTGTACGTCTAAACGTGTAGCCTCAAAAGAGAACCCACTGAAGAATTATCTTTCGTCAAAATGTTTCAGAAAACTACGTTTTAAGGAAATCCCGCATCGTGCGAAATTATCTTGTTTTTCATAAACAACACGTTGTAACTCGAAAAGCTTTGGTGTTGCCTGTATGTCTAAGTGTGTAGCCTAAAAAGGGAACGCACAGGATAGTTTTCTCTCGTAAGAATATATAAGAATACCACGTTATAAGGAAATACAGTGTTGCAGAGTAAAGACAAGTACTTACATATTGGAAACACTTTACGAGAAGAAGTAACGCATCTTACAAAATTATGCTTGTATCTCCGAAACAACATGTTGTAATTCGAAAAGATTTGGTGTGGCATGTACGTCTAAACGTGTAGCCTCAAAAGAGAACCCACAGGAGAATTTTCTTTCGACAAAATTTTTCAGAAAACCTCGTTTTAAGGAAATCCTGCATCGTGCGAAATCATCTTCTTTTTCCTAAACAACATGTTGTAACTCGAAAAGATTTGGTGTTGCGTGTATGGGTAAGCATGGATCCTCAAAAGAGAAGGCACAGGAGAGTTTTCTCTCGAAAGAATATTTAAGAATACCACGTTATAAGGAAATACAATTTTGCAGAGTAAAGACAAATAAGTACATATTGGAAACACTTTACGAGAAGAAATAACTCATCATACAAAATTAGCTTGTATCTCCTAACAACACCTTGTAACTCGAAAAGATTTGGTGTGAGGTGTACGTTTAAACGTGTAGCCTCAAAAGAGAACCCACAGGAGAACTTTCTTTCATCAAAATTTGTCGGAAACCATGTTTTAAGGAAATCTCGCATCCTGCGATATTATCTTGTTTTTCCTAAACAACACGTTGTAACTCGAAAAGCTTTGGTGTTGCGTGTGTGTCTAAGCGTGTAACCTCAAAAGAGAACGCACAGGATAGTTTTATCTCGAAAGAATATGTAAGAATACCACGTTATAAGGAAATACAGTGTAGCAGAGTAAAGACAAATACGTACGTACTGGAAACACTTTATGAGAGAAATAACACATCTTGCAAAATTAGCTTGTAGGTCCTAAACAACATGTTGTAACTCGAAAAGATTTGGTGTGGCGTGTACGTCTAAACGTGTATCCTCAAAAGAGAACCCACAGGAGAGTTTTCTTTCGTCAAAATTTGTCAGAAAACCACGTTTTAAGGAAATTCCGCATCGTGCGAAATTATCTTGTTTTCCTAAACAACACGTTGTAACTCGAAAAGCTTTGGTGTTGCGTGTATGTCTAAGTGTGTAGCCTCTAAAGGGAATGCAAGGAGAGTTTTCTTTCGAAAGAATATGTAAGAATACCACGTTATAAGGAAATACAGTGTTGCAGAGTAAAGACAAATACGTACATATTGTAAACACTTTAAGAGAAGAAATAAAAATTCGTACAAAATTATCTCCTAACAACACCTTGTAACTCGAAAAGATTTGGTGTGAGGTGTACGTTTAAACGTGTAGCCTCAAAAGAGAACCCACAGGAGAACTTTCTTTCATCAAAATTTGTCGGAAACCACGTTTTAAGGAAATCTCACATCCTGCGATATTATCTTGTTTTTCCTAAACAACACGTTGTAACTCGAAAAGCTTTGGTGTTGCATGTATGTCTAAGCTTGTAGCCTCAAAAGAGAACGAACAGGAGAGTTTTCTCTCGAAAGAATATGTAAGAATACCACGTTATAAGGAAATACAGTGTTGCAGAGTAAAGACAAATACGTACCTATTGGAAACTCTTTAAGAGAAGTAAGTTACAACGTGTTGTTTAGGAACTAGAAGCTAATTTTGTAAGATGCGTTATTTCTTCTCTAAAGTGTTTCCAATACGTACGTATTTGCCTTTAGTCTGCAACACTGTATTTCCTTATAACGTGGTATTCTTATATCTTCTTTCGAGAGAAAACTCTCCTGTGTGTCCTCTTTTGAGGCTACACACTTAGACATACACGCAACACCAAAGCTTTTCGCGTTAAAACGTGTTGTTTAGGAAAAACAAGATAATTTCGCACGATTAGGAATTTCCTTAATACGTGGTTTTCTGACAAATTTTGACCAAAGAAAATTCTACTATGGGTTCTCTTTTGAGACTACACGTTTAGACGTACAGGCCACACCAAATCTTTTTAAGTTACAACGTGTTGGTTAGGAGATACAAGCTAATTTTGTACGATGCGTTATTTCTTCTCGTAAAGTTTTTCCAATAAGTAAGTATTTGTCTTTACTCAGCAACACTGTATTTCCTTATAACATGGTATTCTTACATATTTTTTCGAGAGAAAACTCTCCTGTGCATTCCCATTTGAGGCTACACACTTAGACATACAAGCAACAGCAAAGCTTTTCGAGTTACAACGTGTTGTTTAGGAAGAACAAGATAATTTCTCACGATGCGGGATTTCCATAAAACGTGGTTTTCTGACAAATTTTGAAGAATGAAAATTGTCCTGTGGGTTCTCTTTTGAGGCTACACGTTTAGACATACACGCGACACCAAATCTTTTTGAGTTCCAACTTGTTGTTTAGGAGATATAAGCTAATTTTTTTACGATGCGTTATTTCGTCTCGTAATGTTTAAGTGTTTCCAATACGTATGTATTTGCCTTTATTCTGCAACACTGTATTTCCTTATAATGTGGTATTCCTACATATGCTTTTGGGAGAAAACTCCCCTGTGCATTCTCTTTTGAGGCTACACCTTAGACGTACACGCCACACCAAATCTTTTTGAGTTACAACTTGTTGTTTAGGAGATACAAGCTAATTTTTTAAAGATGAATTATTTATTCTCGTAAAGTTTAAGTGTTTCCAATACGTATGTATTTGCCTCTACTCTGCAACACTGTATTTCCTTATAACGTGATATTCTTACATATTCTTTCGAGAGAAAACTCTCCTGTGCGTTCTCTTTGGAGGCTACATGCTTAGACATTCACGCAACACCAAAGCTTTTCGAGTTACAACGTGTTGTTTAAGAAAAACAAGATAATTTCGCATGATGCGGGATTTCCATAAAACGTGGTTTTCTGACAAATTTTGACGAAAGAAAATTCTTCTGTGGGTTCTTTTTTGAGGCTGCACGTTTAGACGTACACGCCACACCAAATCCTTTACTCTGCAACACTGTATTCCCTTATAACGTGGTATTCTTACATATTCTTTCGAGAGAAAACTCTCCTGTGCGTTCTCTTTTGAGGCTACACGCTTAGACATACACGCAACACCAAAGCTTTTTGAGTTGCAACATGTGGTTTCCAATAAGTACATATTTGTCTATACTCTGCAACACTGTATTTCCTAATAACGTGGTATTCTCACATATTCTTTCGAGAGAAAACTATCCTGTGCGTTCTCTTTGGAGGCTACACGCTTAGTGTTTCCAATAAGTATGTATTTGTCTTTACTCTGCAACATTGTATTTCCTTATAACGTGGTATTCCTACATATTCTTACGGGAGAAAACTCTCCTGTACGTTCTCTTTTGAGGCTACACCCTTAGACATATATGCAACATCAAAGCTTTTCGAGTTACAACATGCTGTTTAGGAAAAACAAGATAATTTCGCACGATGCAGGATTTCCTTAAAACGTGGTTTTCTGACAAATTTTGACGAAAGAAAACCCTCCTGTGGGTTCTCCTTTGAGGCTACATGTTTAGTCGTACACGCCACAACAAAACTTTTCGAGTTGCAACGTGTTGTTTAGGAGATACAAGCTAATTTTGCATGATGCGTTATTTCTTCTCGTAAAGTGTTTCCAATAAGTACATATTTGTCTATACTCTGCAACACTGTATTTCCTTATAACGTGTTATTCTTACATATTCTTTCGAGAGAAAACTATCCTGTGCGTTCTCTTTGGAGGCTACACACTTAGACATACACGCACCACCAAAGCTTTTCGAGTTACAACGTGTTGATTAGGAAAAACAGGATAATTTCGCACGATGCGGGATTTCCTTAAAATGTGGTTTTCTGACGAATTTTGACGTAAGAAAATTCTCCTGTGGGTTCTCTTTTGAGGCTACACATTTAGACGTGCACGCCACGCCAAATCTTTTTGAGTTACCACGTGTTGTTTAGGAGATACAAGCAAATTTTGTACCATGCATTATTTCTTCTCATAATATGTTTCCAATACGTATGTATTTGTCTTTACTCTGCAGCAATATATTTCCTTATAACGTGGTATTCTTACATATTCTTTCGAGAGAAAACTCTCCTGTGCATTCTCTTTTGAGGCTACACGCTTACACATACACCCAACACCAAAGCTTTTCGAGTTACAATGTTTTGTTTATGAAAAACAAGATAATTGCGCACGATGCGGGATTTCCTTAAAACGTGGTTTTCTGAAAATTTTGATGAAAGAAAATTCTCCTGTGGGTTCTCTTTTGAGGCTACATGTTTAGACGTACACGCCACACCAAATCTTTTCGAGTTACAACGTGTTGTTTAGGAGATACAAGCTAATTTTGTACGATGCGTTATTTCTTCTCCTAAAGTGTTTCCAATATGTACGTATTTGTCTTTACAACACTGTATTTCCTTATAACATGGTATTCGTACATATTCTTTCGAGAGAAAACTCTCCTGTGCATTCTCTTTTGAGGCTACACGCTTAGACATACACGCAACACCAAAGCATTTCGAGTTAGAACGTGTTGTTTAGGAAAAACAAGATAATTTCGCACGATGCGGGAATTCCTTAAAACGTGGTTTTTTGACAAATTTTGAGGAAATAAAATTCTCCTGTGGGTTTTCATTTGAGGCTAAACGTTTAGACGTACACGCCACACCAAATGTTTTCGAGTTACAACGTGTTCTTTAGGAGATACAAGCTAATTTTTTACGATGCTTTATATCTTCTTGTAAAGTTTAAGTGTTTCCAAAAGGAACGTATTTATCTTTAATTTGCCACAATGTATTTCCTTATAACGTGGTATTCTTACATACTCGTTCGAGAGAAATCTCTCCTGTGCGTTCTCTTTTGAGGCTACATGCTTAGACATACACGCAACACCAAAGATTTTCGAGTTACAATGTGTTGTTTAGGAAAAACAAGATAGTTTCGCATGATGCAGGATTTCCTTAATAAGTGGTTTTCTGACAAATTTTGACGAAAGAAAATTCTCCTGTGGGTTCTCTTTTGAGGCTACACGTTTAGACGTACATGCCACACCAAATCTTTTCGAGTTACAACGTGTTGTTTAGGAGATACAAACTAATTTTTTACGATGCGTTATTTCTTCTCATAGAGTGTTTCAAATACATATGTATTTGTCTTTACTCTGCAAAACTGTATTTCCTTATAATGTGGTATTCTTACATGTTCTTTCGAGAGAAAACTCTCCTGTGCGTTCTCTTTGGAGGCTACACGCTTAGACATACACGCAACATCAAAGCTTTTCGAGTTACAACGTGTTGTTTAGGAAAAACAAGATAATTACGCTCGATGAGTGATTTCCTTAAAACATGGATTTCTGACAAATTTTACGAACAAAATTTCTCCTGTGGGTTCTCTTTTGAGGCTACACGTTTAGACGTACACACCACACCAAATCTTTTCGAGTTACAATGTGTTGTTTAGGAGATACAAGCTAATTTTGTACGATGCGTTATTTCTTCTCATAAAGTTTTTCCAATAAGTATTTGTCTTTACTCTGCAACACTGTATTTCCTTATAACGTGGTATTCTTACATATTTTTTCGAGAGAAAACTCTCCTGTGCGTTCTCATTTGAGGCTACACGCTGAGACATACACGCAACAGCAAAGCTTTTCGAGTTACAACGTGTTGTTTAGGAAGAACAAGATAATTTCTCACGATGCGGGATTTCCTTAAAACGTGGTTTTCTGACAAATTTTGACGAAAGAAAATTCTCCTGTGGGTTCTCTTTTGAGGCTAACCGTTTAGACGTACACGCCACACCAAATCTTTTTGAGTTGCAACTTTTTGTTTAGGAGATACAAGCTAATTTTTTTACAATGAATTATTTCTTCTCGTAAAGTTTAAGTGTTTCCAATACGTATGTATTTGCCTCTACTCTGCAACACTGTATTTCCTTATAACGTGGTATTCTTACATATTCTTTCGAGAGAAAAGTCTCCTGTGCGTTCTTTTTGGAGGCTACACACTTAGACATTCACGCAACACGAAAGTTTTCGAGGTACAACGTGTTGTTTAGGAAAAACAAGATAATTTCGCATGATGCGGGATTTCCTTAAAATGTGGTTTTCTGACAAATTTGACGAAAGAAAATTCTCCTGTGGGTTCTCTTTTGAGGATTCACGTTTAGACGTACACGCCACATCAAATCCTTTTGTGTTCTAACGTGTTGTTTAGGATATACAAGCTAATTTTGTACTATGTGTTATTTCTTCTCGTAAAGCTTAAGTGTTTCCAATATGTATGTATTTGTCTTTACTCTGCAACACTGTATTTCCTTATAACGTAGTATTCCTACTTTTCTTTCGGGAGAAAACTCTCCCGTGCGTTCTCTTTTGAGGCTACATGTTTAGACGTACACGCCACACCAAATCTTTTTGAGTTGCAACTTGTTGTTTAGGAGATACAAGCTAATTTTTTTACAATGAATTATTTCTTCTCGTAGAGTTTAAGTGTTTCCAATACGTATGTATTTGCCTCTACTCTGCAACACTGTATTTCCTTATAACGTGGTATTCTTACATATTCTTTCGAGAGAAAACTCTCCTGTGCGTTCTTTTTGGAGGCTACACACTTAGACATTCATGCAACACGAAAGCTTTTCGAGGTACAACGTGTTGTTTAGGAAAAACAAGATAATTTCGCATGATGCGGGATTTCCTTAAAACGTTGTTTTCTGACAAATTTGACGAAAGAAAATTCTCCTGTGGGTTCTCTTTTGAGGATTCACGTTTAGACGTACACGCCACACCAAATCCTTTTGAGTTCTAACGTGTTGTTTAGGATATACAAGCTAATTTTGTACTATGTGTTATTTCTTCTCGTAAAGCTTAAGTGTTTCCAATATGTATGTATTTGTCTTTACTCTGCAACACTGTATATTTCCTTATAACGTAGTATTCCTACTTTTCTTTCGGGAGAAAACTCTCCCGTGCGTTCTCTTTTGAGGCTACACGTTTAGATGTACACGCCACACCAAATCTTTTTGAGTTACAACTTGTTGTTTATGAGATACAAGCTAATTTTTTAACGATGAATTATTTCTTCTCGTAAAGTTTAAGTGTTTCCAATATGTATATATTTGCCTCTACTCTGCAACACTGTATTTCCTTATAACGTGGTATTCTTACATATTCTTTCGAGAGAAAACTCTCCTGTGCGTTCTCTTTGGAGGCTACACGCTTAGACATTCACGCAACACCAAAGCTATTCGAGTTACAACGTGTTGTTTAGGAAAAACAAGATAATTTCGCATGATGCGGGATTCCCTTAAAACGTGGTTTTCTGAAAAGTGTTGACGAAAGAAAATTCTCCTGTGGGTTCTCTTTTGAGGCTACAAGTTTAGATGTACACGCCACACCAAATCCTATCGATTTATAACCTGTTGTTTAGGATATACAAGCTAATTTTGTACTATGTGTTATTTCTTCTCGTAAAGCTTAACTGTTTCCAATAAGTATGTATTTGTCTTTACTCTGCAACACTGTATTTCCTTATAACGTGGTATTCCTACATATTCTTTCGGGAGAAAACTCCCCTGTGCGTTCTCTTTTGAGGCTACACGTTTAGACGTACACGCCACACCAAATCTTTTTGAGTTACAACTTGTTGTTTAGGAGATACAAGCTAATTTTTTTACGATGAATTATTTCTTCTCGTAAAGTTTAAGTGTTTCCAATATGTATATATTTGCCTCTACTCTGCAACACTGTATTTCCTTATAACGTGGTATTCTTACATATTCTTTCGAGAGAAAACTCTCCTGTGCGTTCTCTTTGGAGGCTACACGCTTAGACATTTACGCAACACCAAAGCTTTTCGAGTTACAACGTGTTGTTTAGGAAAAACAAGATAATTTCGCATGATGCGGGATTTCCTTAAAACGTGGTTTTCTGACAAATTTTGATGAAAGAAAATTCTCCTGTGGGTTCTCTTTTGAGGCTACACGTTTAGACGTACATGCCACACCAAATCCTTCGAGTTATAACGTGTTGTTTAGGGTATACAAACTAATTTTTACTATGTGTTATTTCTTCTCGTAAAGCTTAAGTGTTTCCAATAAGTATGCATTTGTCTTTACTCTGCAACACTGTATTTCCTTATAACGTGGTATTCCTACATATTCTTTCGGAAGAAAACTCTCCTGTGCGTTCTCTTTTGAGGCTACATGCTTAGACATACACGCACCACCAAAGCTTTTCGAGTTACATGTTGTTTAGGAAAAACAAGATAATTTCGCACGATGCGGTATTTCCTTAAAACGTGGTTTTCTGACAAATTTTGACGAAAGAAAACTCTCCTGTGGGTTCTCTTTTGAGGCTACACGTTTAGACATACACGCCACACCAAACCTTGTCGAGTTACAACGTGTTGTTTAGGAGATACAAGCTAATTTTGCATGATGCGTTATTTCTTCTCCTAAAGTGTTTCCAATAAGTACATATTTGTCTAAATTCTGCAACACTGTATTTCCTTATAACGTGGTATTCTTACATATTCTTTCGAGAGAAAACTATCCTGTGCATTCTCTTTGGAGGCTACACGCTTAGACATACAAGCACCACCAAAGATTTTCGAGTTACAACGTGTTGATTAGGAAAAACAAGATAATTTCCCACGATGAGGGATTTCCTAAAAACGTGGTTTTCTAACAAATTTTGACGAAAGAAAACTCTCCTGTGGGTTCTCTTTTGAGGCTACACTTTTAGACGTACACGCCACACCAAATCTTTTCGAGTTACAACGTGTTGTTTAGGACATACAAGCTAGTTTTGCAAGATGCGTTATTTCTCTCATAAAGTGCTCCCATTACTTACATATTTTCTTTACTCTGCCTCACTGTATTTCCTTATAACGTGGTATTCTTACATATTCTTTCGAGAGAAAACTCTCCTGTGCATTCTCTTTGGAGGCTACACGCTTAGACATTCACGCAACACCAAAGCTTTTCGAGTTACAACGTGCTGTTTAGGAAAAACAAGATAATTTCGCATGATGCGGGATTCCCTTAAAACGTGGTTTTCTGAAAAGTGTTGACGAAAAAAAATTCTCCTGTGGGTTCTCTTTTGAGGCTACACGTTTAGATGTACACGCCACACCAAATCCTATCGAGTTATAACCTGTTGTTTAGGATATACAAGCTAATTTTGTACTATGTGTTATTTCTTCTCGTAAAGCTTAACTGTTTCCAATAAGTATGTATTTGTCTTTACTCTGCAACACTGTATTTCCTTATAACGTGGTATTCCTACAAATTCTTTCGGGAGAAAACTCCCCTGTGCGTTCTCTTTTGAGGCTACACTTTTAGACGTACACGCCACACCAAATCTTTTTGAGTTACAACTTGTTGTTTAGGAGATACAAGGTAATTTTTTTACGATGAATTATTTCTTCTCGTAAAGTTTAAGTGTTTCCAATACGTATGTACTTGCCTCTACTCTGCCACACTGTATTTCCTTATAACGTGATATTCTTACATATTCTTTCGAGAGAAAACTCTCCTGTGCGTTCTCTTTGGAGGCTACACGCTTAGACATTCACCCAACACCAAAGCTTTTCGAGTTACAACGTGTTGTTTAGGAAAAACAAGATAATTTCGCATGATGCGGGATTTCCTTAAAACGTGGTTTTCTGACAAATTTTGACGAAAGAAAATTCTCCTGTGGGTTCTCTTTTGAGGCTACACGTTTAGTCGTACACGCCACAACAAATCCTTTCGAGTTATAACGTGTTGTTTAGGATATACAAGCTAATTTTGTACTATGTGTTATTTCTTCTCGTAAAGCTTAAGTGTTTCCAATAAGTATGTATTTGTCTTTACTCTTCAACACTGTATTTCCTTATAACGTGGTATTCCTACATATTCTTTCGGAAGAAAACTCTCCTGTGCATTCTCTCTTGAGGCTACACGCTTAGACATACACGCACCACCAAAGCTTTTCGAGTTACAACATGTTGTTTAGGATAAACAAGATAATTTCGCACGATGCGGTATTTCTTTAAAACGTGGTTTTCTGACAAATTTTGACGAAAGAAAACTCTCCTGTGGGTTCTCTTTTGAGGCTACACGTTTAGACATACTTGCCACACCAAATCTTGTCGAGGTACAACGTGTTGTTTAGGAGATAGAAGCTAATTTTACATGATGCGTTATTTCTTCTCCTAAAGTGTTTCCAATAAGTACATATTTGTCTATACTCTGCAACACTGTATTTCCTTATAACGTGGTATTCTTACATATTCTTTCGAGAGAAAACTATCCTGTGCGTTCTCTTTGGAGGCTACACGCTTAGACATACACGCACCACCAAAGCTTTTCGAGTTACAACGTGTTGATTAGGAAAGACAAGATAATTTCGCACGATGCGGGATTTCCTTAAAACGTGGTTTTCTGACAAATTTTGACGTAAGAAAATTCTCCTGTGGGTTCTTTTTTGAGGCTACACGTTTAGATGTACACACCACACCAAATATTTTTGAGTTACCACGTGTTGTTTCGGAGATACAAGCTAATTTTGTACCATGCGTTATTTCTTCTCTTAATGTGTTTCCAAAACGTATGTATTTGTCTTTACTCTGCAGCAATATGTTTCCTTATAACATGGTATTCTTACATATTCTTTCGAGAGAAAACTCTCCTGTGCATTCTCTTTTGAGACTACATGCTTAGACATACACGCAACACCAAATCCTTTCGAGTTATAACGTGTTGTTTAGGATATACAAGCTAATTTTGTACTATGTTTTATTTCTTCTCGTAAAGTTTAAGTGTTTCCAATAAGTATTTATTTGTCTTTACTCTGCAACACTGTATTTCCTTATAAAGTGGTATTCCTACATATTCTTTCGTGAGAAAACTCTCCTGTGCGTTCTCTTTTGAGGCTACACGCTTAGACATATACGCAACACCAAAGCTTTTCGACTTACAACATGTTGTTTAGGAAAAACAAGATAATTTCGCAGGATGCAGTATTTCCTTAAAACGTGGTTTTCTGACAAATTTTGACGAAAGAAAACTCTCCTGTGGGTTCTCCTTTGAGGCTACACGTTTAGTCGTTCACGCCACACCAAATCTTTTCGAGTTACAACGTGTTGTTTAGGAGATACAAGCTAAGTTTGCATGATGCGTTATTTCTTTTCGTAAAGTGTTTCCAATAAGTACATATTTGTCTATACTCTGCAACATTGTATTTCCTCATAACGTGGTATTCTTACATATTCTTTCGAGAGAAAACTATCCCTTGCGTTCTCTTTGGAGGCTACACGCTTAGACATACACGCACCACCAAAGCTTTTTGAGTTACAACGTGTTGATTAGGAAAAACAAGGTAATTTCCCACGATGCGGGATTTCCTTAAAAAGTGGTTTTCTGACAAATTTTGACGTAAGAAAATTCTCCTGTGGGTTCTCTTTTGAGGCTACACATTTAGACGTGCACGCCACACCAATTCTTTTTGAGTTACCACGTGTTGTTTAGGAGATACAAGCAAATTTTGTACCATGCATTATTTCTTCTCATAATATGTTTCCAATACGTATGTATTTGTCTTTACTCTGCAGCAATATATTTCCTTATAACGCGGTATTCTTACATATTCTTTCGAGAGAAAACTCTCCTGTGCATTCTCTTTTGAGGCTAAACGCTTACACATACACCCAACACCAAAGCTTTTCGAGTTACAATGTTTTGTTTATGAAAAACAAGATAATTGCGCACAATGCGGGATTTCCTTAAAACGTGGTTTTCTGACAAATTTTGACGAAAGAAAATTCTCCTGTGGGTTCTCTTTTGAGGCTACATGTTTAGACGTACACGCCACACCAAATCTTTTCGAGTTACAACGTGTTGTTTAGGAGATACAAGCTAATTTTGTACGATGCGTTATTTCTTCTCCTAAAGTGTTTTCAATATGTACGTATTTGTCTTTACTCTACAACACTGTATTTCCTTATAACATGGTATTCGTACATATTCTTTCGAGAGAAAACTCTCCTGTGCATTCTCTTTTGAGGCTACACGCTTAGACATACACGCAACACCAAAGCATTTCGAGTTATAACGTGTTGTTTAGGAAAAACAAGATAATTTATCATGATGCGGGAATTCCTTAAAACGTGGTTTTCTGACAAATTTTGAGGAAAGAAAATTCTCCTGTGGGTTTTCATTTGAGGCTAAATGTTTAGGCGTACACGCCACACCAAATGTTTTCGAGTTACAATGTGTTCTTTAGGAGATACAAGCTAATTTTTTACGATGCTTTATATCTTCTTGTAAAGTTTAAGTGTTTCCAAAAGGAACGTATTTATCTTTAATTTGCCACAATGTATTTCCTTATAACGTGGTATTCTTACATACTCGTTCGAGAGAAATCTCTCCTGTGCGTTCTCTTTTGAGGCTACATGGTTAGACATACACGCAAACCCAAAGATTTTCGAGTTACAATGTGTTGTTTAGGAAAAACAAGATAGTTTCGCATGATGCGGGATTTCCTTAATAAGTGGTTTACTGACAAATTTTGAAGAAAGAAAATTCTCCTGTGGGTTCTCTTTTGAGGCTACACGTTTAGACGTACATGCCACACCAAATCTTTTCGAGTTACAACGTGTTGTTTAGGAGATACAAACTAATCTTTTACGATGCGTTATTTCTTCTCATAGAGTGTTTCAAATACATATGTATTTGTCTTTACTCTGCAAAACTGTATTTCCTTATAATGTGGTATTCTTACATGTTCTTTCGAGAGAAAACTCTCCTGTGCGTTCTCTTTTGAGGCTACACGCTTAGACATACAGGCAACATCAAAACTTTTCGAGTTACAACGTGTTGTTTAGGAAAAACAAGATAATTTCGCACGATGAGTGATTTCCTTAAAACATGGATTTCTGACAAATTTTAACAAACAAAAATTCTCCTGTGGGTTCTCTTTTGAGGCTACACATTTAGACGTACACGCCACACCAAAACTTTTCGAGTTACAATGTGTTGTTTAGGAGATCAAGCTAATTTTGTATGATGCGTTATTTCTTCTCGTAAAGTGTTTCCAATACGTACGTATTTGCCTTTAGTCTGCAACACTGTATTTCCGTATAACGTGTTATTCTTACATATTCTTTCGAGAGAAAACTCTCCTGTGCGTCCACTTTTGAGGCTACACGCTTAGACATACACGCAACACCAAAGTTTTTCGCATTACAACGTGTTGTTTAGGAAAAACAAGATAATTTCGCACGATGAGGGATTTCCTTAATACGTGGTTTTCTGACAAATTTTGACAAAAGAAATTTCTCCTATTGGTTCTCTTTTGAGACTACACGTTTAGACGTACAGGTCACACCAAATCTTTTTAAGTTTCAACGTGTTGTTTAGGAGATACAGGCTAATTTGGTACAATGCGTTATTTCTTCTCATAAAGTTTTCCAATAAGTAAGTATTTGTCTTTACTCTGCAACACTGTATTTCCTTATAAGGTGGTATTCTTACATATTTTTTCGAGAGAAAACTCTCCTGTGCATTCTCATATGAGGCTACACGCTGAAACATACATGCAACACCAAAGCTTTTCGAGTTACAACGTGTTGTTTAGGAAGAACAAGATAATTTCTCACGATGCTGGATCTCCTTAAAACGTGGTTTTCTGACGAATTTTGACGAAAGAAAATTCTCCTGTGGGTTCTCTTTTGAGGCTAAACATTTAGACGTACACGCCACACCAAATCTTTTTGAGTTACAACTTGTTGTTTAGGAGATACAAGCTAATTTTTTAACGATGAATTATTTCTTCTCGTAAAGTTTAAGTGTTTCCAATATGTATATATTTGCCTCTACTCTGCAAGACTGTATTTCCTTATAACGTGGTATTCTTACATATTCTTTCGAGAGAAAACTCTCCTGTGCATTCTCTTTGGAGGCTACATACTTAGACATTCACGCAACAACAAAGCTTTTCGAGTTACAACGTGTTGTTTAGGAAAAACAAGATAATTTCGCATGATGCGGGATTTCCTTAAAACGTGGTTTTCTGACAAATTTTGACGAAAGAAAATTCTCCTGTGGGTTCTGTTTTGAGGCTTCACGTTTAGACGTACACGCCACACCAAATCCTTTCGAGTTCTAATGTGTTGTTTAGGATATACAAGCTAATTTTGTACTATGTGTTATTTCTTCTCGTAAAGTTTAAGTGTTTCCAATAAGAATGTATTTGTCTTTACTCTACAACACTGTATTTCCTTATAACGTAGTATTCCTACATATTCTTTCGGGAGAAAACTCTCCTGTGCGTTCTCTTTTGAGGCTACACGTTTAGACGTACACGCCACACCAAAACTTTTTGAGTTACAGCTTGTTGTTTAGAAGATACGAGCTAATTTTTTAACGATGAATTATTTCTTCTCGTAAAGTTTAAGTGTTTCCAATATGTATATATTTGCCTCTACTCTGCAACACTGTATTTCCTTATAACGTGGTATTCTTACATATTCTTTCGAGAGAAAACTCTCCTGTGCGTTCTCTTTGGAGGCTACACGCTTAGACATTCACGCAACACCAAAGCTTTTCGAGCTACAATGTGTGTTGATTAGGAAAAACAAGATAATTTCGCACGATGCGGGATTTCCTTAAAACGTGGTTTTCTGACAAATTTTGATGTAAGAAAATTCTCCTGTGGGGTCTCTTTTGAGGCTACACGTTTAGATGTACACGCCACACCAAATCTTTTTGAGTTTACACGTGTTGTTTCGGAGATACAAGCTAATTTTGTACCATGAGTTATTTCTTCTCATAATGTGTTTCCAATACGTACGTATTTGTCTTTACTCTGCAGCAATATATTTCCTTATAACGTGGTATTCTTACATATTCTTTCAAGAGAAAACTCTCCTGTGCATTCTCTTTTGAGGCTAAACGCTTAGGCATACAAGCAACACCAAAGATTTTCTAGTTTCAACGTGTTGTTTAGGAACAACAAGATAATTTCGCATGATGCGGGATTTCCTTAAAACGTGGTTTTCTGACAAATTTTGAGGAAAGAAAACTCTCCTGTGGGTTCTCTTTTGAGGCTACACTTTTAGACGTACACGCCACACCAAATCTTTTCGAGTTACAACGTGTTGTTTAGAACATACAAGCTAATTTTGCAAGATGCGTTATTTCTCTCATAAAGTGCTTCCATTACATATGTATTTGTCTTTACTCTGCCACACTGTATTTCCTTATAACGTGGTATTCTTACATATTCTTTCGAGAGAAAACTCTCCTGTGCGTTCTCTTTTGGGGCTACATGCTTACAGATACACCCAACACCAAAGCTTTTCAAGTTAAAACGTGTTGTTTAGGAACAACTAGATAATTTCTCACGAAGCGGGATTTCCTTAAAATGTGGTTTTCTGAAAAATTTTGACGAAAGAAAATTCTCCTGTGGGTTCTCTTTTGAGGCTACACGTTTAGACGTACACGCCACACCAAATCCTTTCGAGTTACAATGTGTTGTTTAGGAGATACAAGCTAATTTTTTACGATGCTTTTTTTCATCTCTCAAAGTTTATGGGTTTCCAATACATACATATTTGTCTTTACTCAGCAACACTGTATTTCCTTATAACGTGGTATTCTTACATATCCTTTCAAGAGAAAACTCTCCTGTGCGTTCTTTTTTGAGGCTACACGCTTTGATATACACGCAACACCAAAGTTTTTCGCGTTACAACATGTTGTTTAGGAAAAAACAAGATAATTTCGCACGATGAAGGATTTCCTTAATACGTGGTTTTCTGACAAATTTTGACCAAAGAAAATTCTCCTATGGGTTCTCTTTTGAGACTACACGTTTAGATGTACAGGCCACACCAAATCTTTTTAAGTTACAACGTGTTGTTTAGGAAATACAAGCTAATTTTGTACGATGCGTTATTTCTTCTCGTAAAGTTTTTCCAATAAATAAGTATTTGTCTTTACTCTGCAAAACTGTATTTCCTTATAACGTAATATTCTTACATATTTTTGAGAGAAAACTCTCCTGTGCATTCTCATTTGAGGCTACACGCTTAGACATACACGCAACAGCAAAGCATTTCGAGTTACAACGTGTTGTTTAGGAAGAACAAGATAATTTCTCACGATGCAGGATTTCCTTAAAACGTGGTTTTCTGACAAATTTTGACGAAAGAAAATTCTCCTGTGGGTTCTGTTTTGAGGCTTCACGTTTAGACGTACACGCCACACCAAATCCTTTCGAGTTCTAATGTGTTGTTTAGGATATACAAGCTAATTTTGTACTATGTGTTATTTCTTCTCGTAAAGTTTAAGTGTTTCCAATAAGAATGTATTTGTCTTTACTCTACAACACTGTATTTCCTTATAACGTAGTATTCCTACATATTCTTTCGGGAGAAAACTCTCCTGTGCGTTCTCTTTTGAGGCTACACGTTTAGACGTACACGCCACACCAAAACTTTTTGAGTTACAGCTTGTTGTTTAGAAGATACGAGCTAATTTTTTAACGATGAATTATTTCTTCTCGTAAAGTTTAAGTGTTTCCAATATGTATATATTTGCCTCTACTCTGCAACACTGTATTTCCTTATAACGTGGTATTCTTACATATTCTTTCGAGAGAAAACTCTCCTGTGCGTTCTCTTTGGAGGCTACACGCTTAGACATTCACGCAACACCAAAGCTTTTCGAGCTACAATGTGTGTTGATTAGGAAAAACAAGATAATTTCGCACGATGCGGGATTTCCTTAAAACGTGGTTTTCTGACAAATTTTGATGTAAGAAAATTCTCCTGTGGGTTCTCTTTTGAGGCTACACGTTTAGATGTACACGCCACACCAAATCTTTTTGAGTTTACACGTGTTGTTTCGGAGATACAAGCTAATTTTGTACCATGAGTTATTTCTTCTCATAATGTGTTTCCAATACGTACGTATTTGTCTTTACTCTGCAGCAATATATTTCCTTATAACGTGGTATTCTTACATATTCTTTCAAGAGAAAACTCTCCTGTGCATTCTCTTTTGAGGCTACACGCTTAGGCATACAAGCAACACCAAAGATTTTCTAGTTTCAACGTGTTGTTTAGGAACAACAAGATAATTTCGCATGATGCGGGATTTCCTTAAAACGTGGTTTTCTGACAAATTTTGAGGAAAGAAAACTCTCCTGTGGGTTCTCTTTTGAGGCTACACTTTTAGACGTACACGCCACACCAAATCTTTTCGAGTTACAACGTGTTGTTTAGGACATACAAGCTAATTTTGCAAGATGCGTTATTTCTCTCATAAAGTGCTTCCATTACATATGTATTTGTCTTTACTCTGCCACACTGTATTTCCTTATAACGTGGTATTCTTACATATTCTTTCGAGAGAAAACTCTCCTGTGCGTTCTCTTTTGGGGCTACATGCTTACAGATACACCCAACACCAAAGCTTTTCAAGTTAAAACGTGTTGTTTAGGAACAACTAGATAATTTCTCACGAAGCGGGATTTCCTTAAAATGTGGTTTTCTGAAAAATTTTGACGAAAGAAAATTCTCCTGTGGGTTCTCTTTTGAGGCTACACGTTTAGACGTACACGCCACACCAAATCCTTTCGAGTTACAATGTGTTGTTTAGGAGATACAAGCTAATTTTTTACGATGCTTTTTTTCATCTCTTAAAGTTTATGGGTTTCCAATACATACATATTTGTCTTTACTCAGCAACACTGTATTTCCTTATAACGTGGTATTCTTACATATCCTTTCAAGAGAAAACTCTCCTGTGTGTTCTTTTTTGAGGCTACACGCTTTGATATACACGCAACACCAAAGTTTTTCGCTTTACAACATGTTGTTTAGGAAAAAACAAGATAATTTCGCACGATGAAGGATTTCCTTAATACGTGGTTTTCTGACAAATTTTGACCAAAGAAAATTCTCCTATGGGTTCTCTTTTGAGACTACACGTTTAGATGTACAGGCCACACCAAATCTTTTTAAGTTACAACGTGTTGTTTAGGAAATACAAGCTAATTTTGTACGATGCGTTATTTCTTCTCGTAAAGTTTTTCCAATAAATAAGTATTTGCTTTACTCTGCAAAACTGTATTTCCTTATAACGTAATATTCTTACATATTTTTGAGAGAAAACTCTCCTGTGCATTCTCATTTGAGGCTACACGCTTAGACATACACGCAACAGCAAAGCATTTCGAGTTACAACGTGTTGTTTAGGAAGAACAAGATAATTTCTCACGATGCAGGATTTCCTTAAAACGTGGTTTTCTGACAAATTTTGACGAAAGAAAATTCTCCTGTGGGTTCTCTTTTGAGGCTACACGTTTAGACGTACACGCCACACCAAATCTTTTCGAGATACAACGTGTTGTTTAGGAGATACAAGCTAATTTTGCATGATGCATTATTTCTTCTCATAAAGTGTTTCCAATAAGTACATATTTGTCTATACTCTGCAACACTGTATTTCCTTATATCGTGGTATTCCTACATATTCTTTCGAGAGAAAACTACCCTGTGCGTTCTCTTTGGAGGCTACACGCTTAGACATACATGCAACAACAAAGCTTTTCGAGTTACAACGTGTAGATTAGGAAAAACAGGATAATTTCTCACGATGCGGGATTTCCTTAAAATGTGGTTTTCTGACAAATTTTGACGTAAGAAAATTCTCCTGTGGGTTCTCATTTGAGGCTACACATTCAGACGTACACGCCACACCAAATCTTTTTGAGTTACCACGTGTTGTTTAGGAGATACAAGCTAATTTTGTACCATGCGTTATTTTTTCTCATAATATGTTTCCAATACGTATGTATTTGTCTTCACTCTGCAGCAATATATTACCTTATAACGTGGTATTCTTACATATTCTTTCGAGAGAAAGCTCTCCTGTGCATTCTCTTTTGAGGCTACACGCTTACACATACACCCAACACCAAAGCTTTTCGAGTTACAATGTTTTGTTTATGTAAAACAAGATAATTGCGCACAATGCGGGATTTCCTTAAAACGTGGTTTTCTGACAAATTTTGACGAAAGAAAATTCTCCTGTGGGTTCTCCTTTGAGGCTACATGTTTAGATGTACACGCCACACCAAATCTTTTCGAGTTACAACGTGTTGTTTAGGAGATACAAGCTAATTTTGTACGATGCATTATTTCTTCTCCTAAAGTGTTACCAATACTTACATATTTGTCTTTACTCTACAACACTGTATTTCCTTATAACATGGTATTCGTACATATTCTTTCGAGAGAAAACTCTCCTGTGCATTCTCTTTTGAGGCTACACGCTTAGACATACACGCAACACCAAAGCATTTCGAGTTAGAACGTGTTGTTTAGGAGAAACAAGATAATTTCGCACGATGCGGGAATTCCTTAAAACGTGGTTTTCTGACAAATTTTGAGGAAATAAAATTCTCCTGTGGGTTTTCATTTGAGGCTAAACGTTTAGACGTACACGCCACACCAAATGTTTTCGAGTTACAACGTTTTGGTTAGGAGATACAAGCTAATTTTTTACGATGCTTTATATCTTCTTGTAAAGTTTAAGTGTTTCCAAAAGGAACTAATTTATTTTTAATTTGTCACAATGTATTTCCTTATAACGTGGTATTTTTACATACTCGTTCGAGAGAAAGCTCTCCGGTGCTTTCTCTTTTGAGGCTACATGCTTAGACATACACGCAACACCAAAGATTTTCGAGTTACAATGTGTTGTTTAGGAAAAACAAGATAGTTTCGCACGATGCGGGATTTCCTTAATAAGTGGTTTTCTGACAAATTTTGACGAAAGAAAATTCTCCTGTGGGTTCTCTTTTGAGGCTACACATTTAGACGTACATGCCACACCAAATCTTTTCGAGTTACAACGTGTTGTTTAGGAGATACAAACTAATTTTTTACGATGCGTTATTTCTTCTCATAAAGTGTTTCAAATACATACGTATTTGTCTTTACTCTGCAAAACTGTATTTCCTTATAATGTTTTATTCTTACATGTTCTTTCGAGAGAAAACTCTTCTGTGCATTCTCTTTTGAGGCTACACGCTTAGACATTCACACAACACCAAAGCTTTTCGAGGTACAACGTGTTGTTTAGGAAAAACAAGATAATTTAACATGATGCGGGATTTCCATAAAACATGGTTTTCTGACAAATTTGGCGAAAGAAAATTCTCCTGTGGGTTCTCTTTTGAGGCTACACGTTTAGACGTACATGCCAAACCAAATCTTTTTGAGTTACAACGTGTTGTTTAGGAGATACAAGCTAATTTTTTATGATGCGTTATTTCTTCTCGTAAAGTTTTTCCAATAAATAAGTATTTGTCTTTACTCTGGAAAACTGTATTTCCTTATAACATGGTATCTTACATATTCTTTCGAGAGAAAACTATCCTGTGCGTTCTCTTTGGAGGCTACACGCTTAGACATACACTCAAGACCAAAGCTTTTCAAGTTACAACGTGTTGATTAGGAAAAACAAGATAATTTCGCACGATGCGGGATTTCCTTAAAATGTGGTTTTCTGACAAATTTTGATGTAAGAAAATTCTCCTGTGGGTTCTCTTTTGAGGCTACACATTTAGACGTACACGCCACACCAAATCTTTTTGAGTTACCACGTGTTGTTTAGGAGATACAAGCTAATTTTGTACCATGCATTATTAATTCTCATAATATGTTTCCAATACGTATGTATTTGCCTCTACTCTGCAGCAATGTATTTCCTTATAACGTGGTATTCTTACATATTCTTTCGAGAGAAAACTCTCCTGTGCATTCTCTTTTGAGGCCACACACTTGCACATACACCCAACACCAAAGCTTTTAGAGTTACAATGTTTTGTTTATGAAAAACAAGATAATTGCGCACAATGCGGGATTTCCTTAAAACGTGGATTTCTGACAAATTTTGATGAAAGAAAATTCTCCTGTGGGTTCTCTTTTGAGGCTACATGTTTAGACGTACACGCCACAACAAATCTTTTCGAGTTACAACGTGTTGTGTAGGAGATACAAGCTCATTTTGTACGATGATTTATTTCATCTCGTAAAGTTTATGGGTTTCCAATACATACGTATTTGTCTTTATTCTGCAACACTGTATTTCCTTATAACGTGGTATCCTTACAAATTCTATCAAGAAAAAACTCTCCTGTGCATTCTCTTTTGAGGCTACACGCTTAGACATACACGCAACACCAAAGCTTTCGAGTTACAACGTGTTGTTTAGGAAAAACAAGATAATTTCGCACGATGCGGGATTTACTTAAAACGTGGTTTCTGAAAAATTTTGACGAAAGAAAATTCTCCTGTGGGTTCTCTTTTGAGGCTACACGTTTAGACGTACACGCCACACCAAATCTTTTCGAGTTACAACGTGTTGTTTAGGAGATACAAGCTAATTTTGTACGATGCGTTATTTCTTCTAGTAAAGTGTTTCCAATACGTACGTATTTGGCTTTAGTCTGCAACACTGTATTTCCTTATAACGTGGTATTCTTACATATTCTTTCGAGAAAAAACTCTCCTGTGCATCCTTTTTTGAGGCTACACGCTTAGACATACACGCAACACCAAAGCTTTTCGCGTTACAACGTGTTGTTTAGGAAAAACCAGATAATTTCGCACAATGAGGGATTTCCTTAATACGTGGTTTTCTGACATATTTTGACCAAAAAAAAATTCTCCTATGGGTTCTCTTTTGAGACTACACGTTTAGACGTACAGGCCAGTCCAAATCTTTTTTAAGTTACAACGTGTTGTTTAGGCGATACAAGCTAATTTTGTACGATGCGTTATTTCTTCTTGTAAAGTTTTTCCAATAAATAAGTATTTGTCTTTACTCTGCAACACTGTATTTCCTTATAACGTGTCATTCTTACATATTCTTTCGAGAAAAAACTCTCCTCTGCCTTCTCTTTTGGGGCTACATGCTTAGACATACACCCAACACCAAAGCTTTTCGAGTTAAAACGTGTTGTTTAGGAAGATCTAGATAATTTCTCACGATGCGTGATTTCCTTAAAACGTGGTTTTCTGACAAAATTTGATGAAAGAAAATTGTCCTATGTGTTCTCTTTTGAGGCTACACGTTTAGACGTACACACCACACCAAATCTTTTCGAGTTACAACGTGTTGTTTAGGAGATACTAGCTAATTTTTTACGATGCTTTATTTCATCTCGTAAAGTTTATGGGTTTCCAATACATACGTATTTGTCTTTACTCTGCAACACTGTATTCCCTTATAACGTGGTATTCTTACATATTCTTTCGAGAGAAAACTCTCCTGTGTGTTCTCTTTTGAGGCTACACGCTTAGACATACACGCAACACCAAAGCTTTTCGAGTTACAATGTGTTGTTTAGGAAAAACAACATAATTTCGCACGATGCGGGATTTCCTTAAAACGTGGATTTCTGAAAATTTTTGACGAAAGAAAATTGTCCTGTGTGTTCTCTTTTGAGGCTACACGTTTAGACGTACACGCCACACCAAATCCTTTCGAGTTACAACGTGTTGTTTAGGAGATACAAGCTAATTTTCTACGATGCGTTATTTCTTCTCGTAACGTGTTTCCAATACGTACATATTTGCCTTTAGTCTGCAACACTGTATTTCCTTATAACGTGGTATTCTTACATATTCTTTCGAGAGAAAACTCTCCTGTGTGTTCCCCTTTGAGGCTACACGCTTAGACATACAGGCAACACCAAAGCTTTTCGCGTTACAACGTGTTGATTAGGAAAAACAATATAATTTCGCGCGATGCGGGATTTCCTTAATAAGTGGTTTTCTGACAAATTTTGACCAAGGAAAATTCTCCTATGGGTTCTCTTTTGAGGCTACACGTTTAGACGTACAGGCCACACCTAATCTTTTTAAGGTACAACGTGTTGTTTAGGAGATACAAGCTAATTTTGTACGATAGGTTATTTCTTCTCGGAAAGTATTTCTAATAAGTAAAAATATGTCTTTACTCTGCAACACTGTATTTCCTTATAACGTGGTATTCTTACATATTCTTTCGAGAGAAAACTCTCCTGTGCGTTCTCATTTGAGGCTACACGCTTAGACATACACGCAACACCAAAGTTTTTCGAGTTACAATGTGTTGTTTAGGAAGAACAAGATAATTTCCCACGATGCGGGATTTCCTTAAAACGTGGTTTTCTGACAAATTTTGATGAAAGAAAATTCTCCTGTGGGTTCTCTATTAAGGCTACACGTTTAGACGTACACACCACACCAAATCTTTTTGAGTTACAACGTGTTGTTTAGGATTTACAAGCTAATTTTTTTTATGATGCCTTATTTCTTCTCGTAAAGTTTAAGTGTTTCCAATACGTATGAATTTGCCTTTACTCTGCAACACTGTATTTCCTTATTACGTGGTATTCTTACATATTCTTTCGACAGTAAACTCTCCTGTGCGTTCTCTTTGGAGGCTACACGCCTAGACATACACGCCTAGACATACACGCAACACCAAAGCTTTTCGAGTTACAACGTGTTGTTTAGGAAAAACAAGATAATTTCGCATGATGCGGGATTTCCTTAAAACGTGGTTTTCTGACAAATCTTGAAGAAAGAAAATTCTCCCGTGGGTTCTCTTTTGAGGGTACACGTTTAGACATACACGCCACACCAAATCCTTTCGAGTTATAACGTGTTGTTTAGGATATACAAATTAATTTTTTACTATGTGTTATTTCTTCTCGTAAAGTTTAAGTGTTTCCAATAAGTATGTATTTGTCTTTACTCTGCAACACTATATTTCCTTATAACGTGGTATTCTTACATATTCTTTCGGGAGAAAACTCTCCTGTGCGTTCTCTTTTGAGGCTACACGCTTAGAAATACACGCAACACCAAAGCTTTTCGAGTTACAATGTGTTGTTTAGGAAAAACAAGATATTTTCGCACGATGCGGGATTTCCGTAAAACGTGGTTTTTGACAAATTTTGACCAAAGAAAACTCTCCTGTGGATTCTCTTTTGAGGCTACACGTTTAGACGTACACACCACACCAAATCTTTTCCAGTTACAACGTGTTGTTTAGGAGATACAAGCTAATTTTGCATGATGCTTTATTTCTTCTCGTAAAGTGTTTCCAATAAGTATGTATTTGTCTATACTCTGCAACACTGTATTTCCTTATAACGTGGTATTCTTACATATTCTTTCGAGAGAAAACTCTCCTGGGCATTCCCCTTTGAGGCTACGCACTTAGACATACACGCAACACCAAAGCTTTTCGAGTTACAACGTGTTGTTTAGGAAAAATAAGATAATTACGCACGATGCGGGATTTCCTTAATAAGTGGTTTTCTGACAAATTTTGACCAAGGAAAATTCCTCTATGGATTCTCTTTTGAGGCTACTCGTTTAGACGTACAGGCCACACCAAATCTTTTTAAGTTACAACGTGTTGTTTAGGAGATACAAGCTAATTTTGTACGATGCGTTATTTCTTCTCCTAAAGTTTTTCCAATAAGTAAGTATATGTCTTTATTCTACAACGTGGTATTCTTACATATTCTTTCAAGAGAAAACTCTCCTGTGCGTTCTCATTTGAGGCTACACGCTTAGACATATACGCAACACCAACGCTTTTCGAGTTACAACGTGTTGTTTAGGAAGAACAAGATAATTTCGCATGATGCGGGATTTATGGGTTTCCAATACATACGTATTTGTCTTTATTCTGCAACACTGTATTTCCTTATAACGTGGTATCCTTACAAATTCTATCGAGAAAAAACTCTCCTGTGCGTTCTCTTTTGAGGCTACACGCTTAAACATACAAGCAACACCAAAGCTTTTCGAGTTACAACGTGTTGTTTAGGATTTCCTTAAAGCGGGATTTCCTTAAAACGTGGTTTTCTGAAAAATTTTGACGAAAGAAAATTCTCCTGTGGGTTCTCTTTTGAGGCTACACGTTTAGAAGTACAGGCCACACCAAATCTTTTCGAGTTACAACGTGTTGTTTAGGAGATACAAGCTAATTTTGTACGTTGCGTTATTTCTTCTCGTAAAGTGTTTCCAATACGTATGTATTTGCCTTTACTCTGCGACACTGTATTTCCTTATAAAGTGGTATTCTTACATATTCTTTCGAGAGAAAACTCTCCTGTGCGTTCTCTTTTGAGGCTACACGCTTAGACATACACGCAACACCAAAGCTTTTCGAGTTAAAACGTGTTGTTTAGGAAAAAGAAGATAATTGCGCACGATGCGGGATTTCCTTAAAACGTGGGTTCTCTTTTGAGGGTACACGTTTAGACGTACAAGCCACTCCAAATCCTTTCGAGTTATAACGTGTTGTTTAGGAGATACAAGCTAATTTTTTACTATTTGTTATTCCACGTTATATGGAAAAACAGTGTTGCAGAGTAAAGACAAATATGTACGTATTGGAAACACTTTACGAGAAGAAATAACACATGGTAAAAAATTAGCTTGTATCTCCTAAACAACACGTTGTAACTCAAAAGGATTTGGTGTGGTGTTTATCTAAAGGTGTAGCCTCAAAAGAGAACCCACAGGAGAATTTTCGTTGGTCAAAATTTTTTCAGAAAACCACGTTTTCTGGAAATCCCGCATCGTGCGAAATTATCTTGTTTTTCCTAAACAACACGTTGTAACTCGAAAAGCTTTGGTTTTGCATGTATGTCTAAGCGTGCAGCCTCAAAAGAGAACGCACAGGAGAGTATTCTCTTGAAAGAATATGTAAGAATACCACGTTATAAGGACATACAGTGTTGCACAGTAAAGACAGATACATACAAATTGGAAACACTTTATGAGAAGGAATAATACATCATACAAAATTAGCTTGTATTTCCTAAACAACACGGTGTAACGCGAAAAGATTTTGTGTGGCGTGTACGTTGAAACGTGTAGCCTCAAAAGAGAACCCACAGGAGAATTTTCTTTCGTCAAAATATGTCGGAAAACCACGTTTTAAGGAAATCCCGCATCGTGCGAAATTATCTTGTTTTTCCTAAACAACACGTTGTAACTCGAAAAGCTTTGGTGTAAACAACACGTTGTAACTCGAAAATATTTGGTGTTGTGTTTACATCTAAATGCGTAGCCTCAAAAGAGAACCCACAGGAGAATTTTCTTTGGTCAAAATTTTTTCAGAAAACCACGTTTTAAGGAAGTCCTGCATCATGCGAAATTATCTTGTTTTTCCTAAACAACACGTTGTAACTTGAAAAGCTTTGGTGTTGCGTGTATGTCTAATCATGTAGCCTCAAAAGAGAATGCACAGTAGAGTATTCTCTCGAAAGAATATGTAAGAATACCACGTTATAAGGAAATACAGTGTTGCAGAGTAAAGACAGATACTTACTTATTGGAAACACTTTACGAGAAGGAATAATACATCGTACAAAATTAGCTTGTATTTCCTAAACAACACGTTGTAACTTGAAGGATTTGGTGTGACGTGTAAGTTGAAACGTGTAGCCTCAAAAGAGAACCCACAGGACAATTTTCTTTCGTCAAAATTTGTCAGAAAACCACGTTTTAAGGAAATCCCGCATTGTGCGAAATTATCTTGTTTTTCCTAAACAACACATTGTAACTCGAAAGCTTTGGTGTTGCATGTATGTCTAAACGTGTGGCCTCAAAAGATAACGCACAGGAGAGTTTTCTCTCGAAAGAATATATAAGAATACCACGTTATAAGGAAATACAGTGTTGCAGAGTAAAGACAAATACGTATGTATTGGAAACACTTTACGAGAAGAAATAACGCATCGTACAAAATTAGCTTGTATCTCCTAAACAACACGATGTAACTCGAAAAGATTTGGTGTGGCGTGTACGTCTAAACGTGTAGCCTCAAAAGTGAACTTACAGGAGTATTTTCTTTCATCAAAATTTGTCAGAAAACCACGTTTTATGGAAATCCCGCATCGTAGAAATTATCTTGTTTTTCCTAAACAACACGTTGTAACTCTAAAAGCTTTGGTGCTGCGTGTATGTCTAAGCGTGTAGCCTCAAAAGAGAACGCACAGGAGAGTTTTCTCTCGAAAGAATATGTAAGAATACCGCGTTATAAGGAAATACAGTGTTGCAGAGTAAAGACAAATAAGTAAGTATTGGACACAATTTATGAGAAGAAATAACGCATCGTAAAAAATTAGCTTGTATCTCCTAAACAACACGTTGTAACTCGAAAAGATTTGGTGTGACATGTACGTCTAAACATGTACCCTCAAAAGAGAACTCACAGGAGAATTTTCTTTCATCAAAATTTGTCAGAAAACACGTTTTAAGGAAATCTCGCATCGTGCAAAATTATCTTGTTTTTACTAAACAACACGGTGTAACTCGAAAAGCTTTGGTGTTGAGTGTTTGTCTAAGCGTGTAGCCTCAAAAGAGAACGCACAGGAGAGTTTTCTCTCGAAAGAATATGTAAGAATACCACGTTATAAGGAAATACAGTGTTGCAGAGTAAAGACAAATAAGTACATATTGGAAACACTTTAGGAGAAGAAATAACGCATCGTAAAAAATTTGCTTGTATCTCGTAAACAACACGTTGTAACTCGAAAAGATTTGGTGTAGCTCATACGTCTAAACGTGTAGCCTCAAAAGAGAACCCACAGGAGAACTTTCTTTCGTCAAAATTTGTCAGAAAACCACGTTTTAAGGAAATCCCGCATCGTGCAAAATTATCTTGTTTTTCCTAAACAACACGTTGTAACTCGAAAAGCTTTGGTGCTGCATGTATGTCTATGCGTGTAGCCACTTAAGAGAAGGCACAGGAGATTTTTCTCTCGAAAGAACATGTAAGAATACAACGTTATAAGGAAATACAGTGTTGCAGAGTAAAGACAAATACGTACTTATTGGAAACACTTTACGAGAAGAAATAACGCATCGTAAAAAATTAGCTTGTATCTCCTAAACAACACGTGGTAGATCGAAAAGATTTGGTGTGGCATGCACGTCTAAACGTGTAGCCTCAAAAGAGAACCAACAGGAGAATTTTCTTTCGTCAAAATTTGTCAGAACACCACTTTTTACGGAAATCCCGCATCGTGCGAAATTATCTTGTTTTTCATAAACAACACGTTGTAACTCGAAAAGTTTTGGTGTTGCCTGTATGTCTAAGTTTGTAGCGTCAAAAGGGAACGCACAGGATAGTTTTCTTTCGACAGAATATGTAAGAATACCACGTTATAAGGAAATACAGTGTTGCAGAGTAAAGACAAATACGTACGTATTGGAAACACCTTATGAGAAGAAATAACGCAGCGTACAAAATTAGCTTGTATCTCCTAAACAACATGTGGTAACTCGAAAGGATTTGGTGTGGCGTGCACGTCTAAACGTGAAGCCTCAAATGGGAACCCACAGGCGAATTTTCTTTCGTCAAAATTTGTCAGAAAACCACGTTTTAAGGAAATCCCGCATCGTGCGAAATTATCTTGTTTTTCATAAACAACACGTTGTAACTCGAAAAGCTTTGTTGTTGCCTGTATGTCTAAGTGTGTAGTCTCAAAAGGGAATGCACAGGATAGTTTTCTCTTGAAAGAATATGTAAGAAAACCACGTTTTAAGAAATACAGTGTTGCAGAGTAAAGACAAATATGTACGTATTGGAAACACTTTACGAGAAGAATTAACGCATTGTACAAAATTAGCTTGTATCTCCTAAACAATACGTTGTAATTCGAAAAGATTTGGTGTGGCGTGTACGTCTAAATATGTAGCCTCAAAAGAGAACACACAGGAGAATTTTCTTTCGTCAAAATTTGTCAGAATCCACGTATTAAGGAAATCCCGCATTGTGCGAAATTATCTTGTTTTTCCTGCACAACACTTCGTAACTCGAAAAGCTTTGGTGTTGCGTGTATGTCTAAACGAGTGGCCTCAAAAGAGAATGCACAGGAGAGATTTCTCTCGAAAGAATATATAAGAATACCACGTTATAAGGAAATACAGTGTTGCAGAGTAAAGACAAATACTTAGGTATTGGAAACACTTTACGAGAAGTAATAACGCATCGTACAAAATTAGCTTGTATCTCCTAAACAACACGATGTAACTCGAAAAGATTTGGTGTGGCGTGTACGTCTAAACGTGTAGCCTCAAAAGAGAACACACAGGAGAATTTTCTTTCGTCAAAATTTTTCAGAAAACCACGTTTTAAGCTAATCCCGCATCGTGCAAAATCATCTCCTTTTTCCTAAACAACATGTTGTAACTCGAAAAGCTTTGGTGTTGCGTGTTTGTGTAAGGATGGAGCCTCAAAAGAGAATTCACAGGAGAGTTTTCCCTGCGTGTAGCCTCAAAAGAGAACGCACAGTAGAGTTTTCTCTCGAAAGAATATGTAAGGATACCACATTACAAGGAAATACAGTGTTGCAGAGTAAAGACTAATACATATGTATTGGAAACACTTTATGAGAGAAATAACGCATCTTGCAAAATTAGCTTGTATGTCCTAAACAACACGTTGGAACTCGAAAAGATTTGGTGTGGCATGTACGTCTAAACGTGTAGCCTCAAAAGAGTACCCACAGGAGAGTTTTATTTCTTCAAAATTTGTCAGAAAACCACGTTTTAAGGAAATCCCGCATCGTGCGAAATTATGTTGTTTTTCCTAAATAACACGTTGTAACTCGAAAAGCTTTGGTGTTGTGTGTATATCTAAGCACGTAGCCTCAAAGGAGAATGCACAGGAGAGTTTTCTCTCGAAAGAATATGCAAGAATACCACGTTATAAGGAAATACAGTGTTGCAGAGTAAAGGCAAATATTTACGTAATGGAAACACTTAAACTTTATGAGAAGAAATAACGCTTCGTAAAAAAAATTACCTTGTATCTCCTAAACAACACGATGTAACTCGAAAAGATTTGATGTGGTGTGTACGTCTAAATGTGTAGCCTCCAAAGAGAACCCACAGGAGTATTTTCTTTCGTCAAAATTTGTCAGAAAACCACGTTTTAAGGAAATCCCGCATCGTGCTAAATTATCTTGTTTTTCCTAAACAACACATTGTAACTCGAAAAGCTTTGGTGTTGCGTGTATGTCAAAGCATGTAGCCTCAAAAGAGAACGCACAGGAGAGTTTTCTCTCGAAAGAATATGTAAGAATACCACGTTATAAGGAAATAGAGTGTTGCAGAGTAAAGACAAATACGTACTTATTGGAAACACTTAAACTTTACGAGAAGAAATAAGGCATCGTACAAAATTAGTATGTATCTCCTAAACATCACGTTATAACTCGAAAAGATTTGGTGTGGTGTGTACGTCTAAACGTGTAGCCTCAAACGAGAACCCACAGGAGAATTTTCGTTCATCAAAATTTGTCAGAAAACCACGTTTTAAGGAAATCCTGCATCGTGCGAAATTATCTTGTTTTTCCTAAGCAACACGTTGTAACGCAAAAACCTTTGGTGTTGCATGTATGTCTACGCGTGTAGCCTCAAAAGAGAATGCAAAGGAGAGTTTTTTTCTCGAAAGAATATATAAGAATACCACGTTATTAGGAAATACAGTGTTGCAGAGTAAAGACAAATATTTACGTATTGGAAAAACTTTACGAGAAGAAATAACGCATCTTACAAAATTAGCTTGTATCTCCTAAACAACACGTTGTAACTTAAAAAGATTTGGTGTGGCGTGTACGTCTAATCGTGTAGCCTCAAAAGAGAAACCATAGGAGAATTTTCTTTGGTCAAAATTTGTCAGAAAACCACGTATGAAGGAAATACCGCATCATGCGAAATTATCTTGTTTTTCCTAAACAAAACGTTTTAACTCGAAAAGCTATGGTGTTGCGTGTATGTCTAAGCGTGTAGCCCCAAAAGAGAACGCACAGGAGAGTTTTCTCTCGAAAGAATATGTAAGAATACCACGTTGTAAGGAAATACAGTGTTGCAGAGTAAAGGAAAATACATATGTATTGGAAACGCAACATCAAATCTTTTCGAGTTACAACGTGTTGTTTAGGAAAAGCAAGATAATTTCGCACGATGAGTGATTTCCTTAAAACATGGTTTTCTGAGAAATATTAACGAAAAAAAATTCTCCTGTGGGTTATCTTTTGAGGCTACACGTTTAGACGTGCACGCCACACCAAATCTTTTCGAGTTACAAACTGTTGTTTAGGAGATACAAGCTAATTTTTTATGATGCTTAATTTCTTCTTGTAAGGTGTTTCCAATAGGTACGTATTTGCCTTTAGTCTGCAACACTGTATTTCCTTATAACGTGGTATTCTTACATATTCTTTCGAGAGAAAACTTTCCTGTGCGTCCTCTTTTGAGGCTACACGCTTAGACATACACGCAATACCAAAGATTTTCGCGTTACAACGTGTTGTTTAGGAAAAACAAGATAATTTCGCACGAAGAGGGATTTCCTTAATACGTGATTTTCTGACAAATTTTGACCAAAGAAAATTCTCCTATGGGTTCTCATTTGAGACTACACGTTTAGACGTACAGGCCACACCAAATCTTTTTAAGTTACAACATGTTGTTTAGGAGATACAAGCTAATTTTTTTACGATGCATTATTTCATCTCGTAAAGTTTAACTTTTTCCAATAAGTATGTATTTGCCTCTACTCTGCAACACTGTATTTCCTTATAACGTGGTATTCTTACATATTATTTCGAGAGAAAACTCTCCTGTGCGTTCTCGGATTTCCTTAAACCGTTGTGTTCTGACAAATTTTGAAGAAAGAAAATTCTCCTGTGCGTTCTCTTATGATGCTACACGTTTAGACATGCACGCCACACCAAATCCTTTCGAGTTACCACGTGTTGTTTAGGAGATACAGGCTAATTTTGTACGATGTGTTATTTCTTCTCGTAAATTGTTTCCAATACGTACGTATTTGTCTTTCTCTGCAACACTGTATTTCCTTATAACGTGGTATTCTTACATATTCTTTCGAGGGAAAACTCTCCTGAGCGTTCTCTTCTGAGGCTACATGTTTAGACATACAAGCAACACCAAAGCTTTTTGAGTTACAACGTGTTGTTTAGGAAAAACTAGATAATTTCGCACGATGCGAGATTTCCATAAATGTGGTTTTCTGAAAAATTTGACAATAGAAAGTTCTCCTGTGGGTTCTCTTTTGAGGCTACATGTTTAGACGTACACGCCACACCAAATCTGTTCGAGTTACAACGTGTTGTTTAGGAGATACAAGCTAATATTTTACAATGTGTTAATTCTTCTCATAAAGTGTTTCCAATACGTACGTATTTGTCTTTACTCTGCAACATTGTATTTCCTTATAACGTGGTATTCTTACATATTCTTTCGATAGAAAACTGTCCTGTGCGTTCCCTTTTGTGGCTACACACTTAGACATACAGGCAACACCAAAGCTATTCAAGTTACAACATGTAGTTTAGGAAAAAGAAGATGATTTCACAGGACGCGGGATTTCCTTAAAACGTGGTTTTTTGAAAAATTTTGACGAAAGAAAATTCTCCTGTGGGTTCTCTTTTGTGGCTACACATTTAGACGTACACGCCACACCAAAACCTTTCGAGTTACAATGGGATTTTTAGGAAATACAAGCTAATTTTGTACGATGCATTATTTCTTCTCGTAAAGTGTTTCAAATACGTATGTATCTATCTTTACTCTGCAACACTGTATTTCCTTATAACGTGGTATTCTTATATATTCGTTCGAGAGAAAACTCTCCTGTGCATTCTCTTTTAAGGCTACACGCTTAGACATACACGCAGCACCAATGCTTTTCGAGTTACAACGTGTTGTTTAGGAAAAACAAGATAATTTCGCACGATGCGGGATTTCCTTAAAACGTTTTTTTCTGACAAATTTTGACGAAAGAAAATTCTCCTGTGGGTTCTCTTTTGAGGCTACACGTTTAGACTTACATGCCACACCAAATCTTTTTGAGTTACAACATGTTGTTTAGGAGATACAAGCTAATTTTGTAAGATGCGTTATTTCTTTTAGTAAAGTGTTTCCAATACATACGTATTTGTCTTTACTCTGCAACACTGTATTTCCTTATAACGTGGTATTCTTATATATTCTTTCGAGAGAAAACTCTCCTGTGCGTTCTCTTTTGAGGCCACACGTTTAGACATACACGCAACACCAAAGCTTTTGGAGTTACAACGTGTTGTTTAGGAAAAACAAGATAATTTCGCACAATGCGGGATTTCCTTAAAACGTGGTTTTCTGACAAATTTGATGAAAGAAAATTCTCCTGTGGGTTCTCGTTGAGGCTACACGTTTCAACTTACACGCCACACCAAATCCTTCGAGTTACAACGTGTTGTTTAGGAAATACAAGCTAATTTTGTACGATGTATTATTCCTTCTCGTAAAGTGTTTCCAATAAGTAAGTATCTGTCTTTACTCTGCAATACTGTATTTCCTTATAACGTGGTATTCTTACATATTCTTTCCAGAGAATACTCTACTGTGCATTCTCATTTGAGGCTACACGCTTAGACATACACGCAACACCAAAGCTTTTCGAGTTACAACGTGTGGTTTAGGAAAACAAGATGATTTCGCATGATGCAGGACGTCCTTAAAACGTGGTTTTCTGAAAAAATTTTGACGAGAGAAAATTCTCCAGTGGGTTCTCTTTTGAGGCTACACGTTTAGATGTAAACACCACAGCATATCTTTTCGAGTTACAACGTGTTGTTTCGGAGATACAAGCTAATTTTGTACCATGTGTTATTTCTTCTCGTTAAGTGTTTCCAATATGTAAGAATTTGTCTTTACTCTGCAACACCGTATTTCCTTATAACGTGGTATTCTTACATATTCTTTCGAGAGAAAACTCTCCTGTGCGTTCTCTTTTGAGGCTACATGCTTAGACATACACGTAACACCAAAGCTTTTCGAGTTACAATGTGTTGTTTAGGAAAAACCAGATAATTTCGCACAATGCGGGATTTCCTAAAAACGTGATTTCTGAAAAATTTTGACGAAAGAAAATTCTCCTGTGGGTTCTCTTTTGAGGCTACGCATTTAGATGTAAACACCACACCAAACAGTTTCAAGTTACAACGTGTTGTTTAGGAGATACAACCTAACTTTGAACGATGCGTTATTTCATCTCTAAAAGTGTTTCCAATAAGTACCTATTTGTCTTTAGTCTGCAACACTGTATTTCCTTCGAACGTGGTATTCTTACATCTTATTTCAAGAGAAAACACTCCTGTGCATTGGCTTTTGAGGATACAGGCTTAGACATACACGCAACAGCAAAGCTTTTCATGTTACAACGTGTTGTTTAGGAAAAACAAGATAATTTCGCAAGATGCGGGATTACCATAAAACGTGATTTTCTGACATATTTTGACGAAAGAAAATTCTCCTGTGGGTTCTCTTTTGAGGCTACACATTTAGACGTACATGCCACACCAACTCTTTTCGAGTTACAACGTGTTGTTTAGGAGATACAAGCTAATTTTGTATGATGCGTTATTTCTTCTCATAAAGTGTTTCCAATACGTACGTATTTGTCTTTATTCTGCAACACTGTATTTCCTTATAACGTGGTATTCTTACATATTCTTTTGAGAGAAAACTCTCCTGTGCATTCTCTTTTGAGGCTACACGCTTAGATATACAAGTAACACCAAAGCTTTTCGAGTTACAACATGTTGTTTAGGAAAAACAAGATAATTTCGCACAATGCGGGATTTCCTAAAAACGTGATTTCTGAAAAATTTTGAAAGAAGAAAAATCTCCTCTGGGTTCTCTTTTGAGGCTACAAGTTTAGTCGTACACCCCACACCAAATCGTTTCGAGTGACAACGTGATGTTAAGGAGATACAAGCTAATTTTGAATGATGCGTTATTTCATCTCTAAAAGTGTTTCCAGTACGTACGTATTTGTCTTTAGTCTACAACACTGTATTTCCTTACAACGTGGTATTCTTACATCTTCTTTTGAGAGAAAATTCTCCTGTGGGTTCTCTTTTGAGGCTACATGAGTTACAACGTGTTGTTTAGGAGAGACAAGCTAATTTTTTATAATGCGTTAATTTTTTTCATAAAGTGTTTCCAAGCTAATTTTGAACGATGCATTATTTCTTCGTGTAGCCTCAAAAGAGAACCCTAAACAACACGTTGTAACTCGAAAAGCTTTGGTGTTGCGTGTATGTCTAAACGTGTGGCCTCAAAAGAGAAGGCACAGGAGAGTTTCTCTCGAAAGAATATGTAAGAATACCACGTTATAAGGAAATACAGTGTTGCAGAGTAAAGACAAACACATACGTATTGGAAACACTTTACGAGAAGAAATAACGCATCGTACAAAATTAGCTTGTATCTCCTAAACAACACGTTGTAACTCGAAAATATTTGGTGTGGCGTGTACGTGTAAACATGTAGCCTCAAAAGAGAACCCACAGGATAATTTTCGTTCGTCAATATTTGTCAGAAAACCACGTTTTAAGGAAGTCCCACATCGTGCGAAATTATCTTGTTTTTCCTAAACAACACGTTGTAACTCGAAATATTTTGTGTGTCGTGTACGTCTAAACGTGTAGCCTCAAAAGAGAAGGCACAGGAGAGTTTTCTCTCGAAAGAATATGTAAGAATACCACGTTTTAAGGAAATACAGAGTTGCAGAGTAAAGACAAATATGTACGTATTGGCAACACCTTACGAGAAAAAATAAGGCATCGTACAAAATTAGTCTGTATCTCCTAAACAACACGTTGTAACTGAAAAGGATTTGGTGTGGCGTGTATGTCTAAACGTGTAGCCTCAAAAGAGAACCAACAAGAGAATTTTCTTTGGTCAAAATTTTTCAGAAAACCACGTTTTAAGGAAATCCCGCATCTTGCGAAATTATCTTGTTTTTCCTAAACAACACGTTGTAACTCGAAAAGCTTTGGTGTTGCCTGTATGTCTAAGCGTGTAGCCTCAAGAGAGAAGGCACAGGAGAGTTTTTTCTCGAAAGAATATGTAAGAATACCACGTTTTAAGGAAATACAGTGTTGCAGAGTAAAGACAAATACATTCGTATTGGCAACACTTTACGAGAAGAAATAACGCATCGTACAAAATTAGTCTGTATCTACTAAACAACACGTTGTAACTCGAAAAGATTTGGTGTGGCGTGTACGTCTAAATGTGTAGCCTCAAAAGAGAACCCACAGCAGAATTTTCTTACATCAAAATTTGTCAGAAAACCACGTTTTATGGAAATCCCGCATCTTGCGAAATTATCTTGTTTTTCCTAAACAACACGTTGTAACTCGAAAAGCTTTGGTGTTGCGTGTATGTCTAAGCGTGTAGCCTCAAAAGAGAAGGCACAGGAGAGTTTTCTCTCGAAAGAATATGTAAGAATACCACGTTATAAGGAAATACAGTGTTGCAGAGTAAAGACAAATACGTACGTATTGGAAACACTTTAGTAGAAGAAATATTGCTTCGTGCAAAATTAGCTTGTATCTCCTAAACAACACGTTTAACTCGAAAAGATTTGGTGTCACCTGTATGTCTAAACGTGTAGCCTCAAAAGAGAACCCACAGGGGAACTTTCTTTCATCAAATTTTGCCAGAAAACCACATTTTAAAGAAATCCCACATCGTGCGAAATTATCTTGTTTTTCCTAAACAACATGTCGTAACTCGAAAAGCTTTGGTGTTGCGTGTATGTGTAAGCGTGTAGCCTCAAAAGAGAAGGCACAGGCGAGTTTTCTCTCGAAAGAATATGTAAAAATACCACGTTATAAGGAAATATCGTGTTGCAGAGTAAAGACAAATACTTATGTATAGGAAACACTTTACGAGAAGAAATAACGCATCCTACAAAATTAGCTTTTATCTCCTAAACAACACGTTGTAACTCGAAATATTTTGTGTGGCGTGTACATCTAAACGTGTAGCCTCAAAAGAGAAGGCACAGGAGAGTTTTCTCTCGAAAGAATATGTAAGAATACCACGTTTTAAGGAAATACAGAGTTGCAGAGTAAAGATAAATATGTACGTATTTGCAACACCTTACGAGAAAAAATAAGGCATCGTACAAAATTAGTCTGTATCTCCTAAACAACATGTTGTAACTGAAAAAGATTTGGTGTGGCGTGTACGTCTAAACGTGTAGCCTCAAAAGAGAACCCACAGGCAAATTTTCTTTCGTCAAAATTTTTCAGAAAACCACGTTTTGAGGAAATCCCGCATCTTGCGAAATTATCTTGTTTTTCCTAAACAACATGTTGTAACTCGAAAAGCTTTGGTGTTGCGTGTAAGTCTAAGCGTGTAGCCTCAAAAGAGAAGGCACAGGAGAGTTTTTTCTCGAAAGAATATGTAAGAATACCACGTTTTAAGGAAATATCGTGTTGCAGAGTAAAGACAAATACATATGTATTGGCAACACTTTACGAGAAGAAATGACGCATCGTACAAAATTAGTCTGTATCTCCCAAACAAAACGTTGTAACTCGAAAAGATTTGGTGTGGCGTGTACGTCTAAACGTGTAGCCTCAAAAGAGAACCCACAGGAGAATTTTCTTAGGTCAAAATTTGTCAGAAAACCTCGTTTTAAGGAAATCCCGCATCTTGCGAAATTATCTTGTTTTTCCTAAACAACACGTTATAACTAGAAAAGCTTTGGTGTTGCGTGTACATCTAAGCGTGTAGCCTCAAAAGGGAATGCACAGGAGAGTTTTCTCTCGAAAGAATATGTAAGAATACCACGTTATAAGGAAATACAGTGTTGCAGAGTAAAGACAAATACGTAGGTATTGGAAATACTTTACGAGAAGAAATAACTCTTTGTGCAAAATTAGCTTGTATCTCCTAAACAACACGTTGTAACTCGAAATGATTTGGTGTGGCGTGTACATCTAAACGTGTGGCCTCAAAAGAGAACCCACGGGATAATTTTCTCTTGTCAAAATTTGTCAGAAAACCACGTTTTATGGAAATCCCTCATCGTGCGAAATTATCTAGTTTTTCATAAACAACACGTTATAACTTGAAAAGCTTTGGTGTTGCGTGTATGTCTAAGCCTATAGCCTCAAAAGAGAATGCACAGGAGAGTTTTCTCTCGAAAGACTATGTTAAAATACCACGTTATAAGGAAATACAGAGTTGCAGAGTAAAGACAAATAGGTATGTATTGGAAACACTTTACGAGAAGAAATAACGCATTGTACAAAATTAGCTTGTATCTCCTAAACAACACGTTGTAACTCGAAAGGATTTGGTGTGGCCTGTACGTCTAAATGTGTAGCCTCAAAAGAAAACCCACAGGATAATTTTCTTTCGTTAAAATTTTTCAGAAAACCACATTTTATGGAAATCCCGCATCGTTCGAAATTATCTTGTTTTTCCTAAACAACATATTGTAACTCGAAAATCTTTTGTTTGCGTGTATGTCTAAGGGTGTAGCCTCAAAAGAGAAGGCACAGGAGAGTTTTCTCTCGAAAGAATATGTAAGAATACCACGTTATAAGGAAATACAGTGTTGAAGAGTAAAGACAAATACGTACATATTGGAAACACTTTACGAGAAGAAATAACGCATCGTACAAAATTAGCTTGTATCTCCTAATCAACACGTTGTAACTCGAACTGATTTGGTGTGCTGTTTACATCTAAACGTGTAGCCTCCAAAGAGAACCCACAGGAGAATTTTGTTTCGTCAAAATTTGTCAGAAAACCACGTTTTAAGGAAATACCGCATCGTGTGAAATTACCTTGTTTTTCCTAAACAACACGTTGTATCTCGAAAAGCTTTGGTGTTGTGTGTAGGTCTAAGCGTGTAGCCTCAAAAGAGAACGCAGAGGAGAGTTTTCTCTCGAAAGAATATGTAAGAATACCACGTTATAAGTACATACAGTGTTGCAGAGTAAAGATAAATAGGTACGTATTGTAAATACTTTATGAGAAGAATTAATGCATGGTACAAAATTAGCTTGTATCTCCTAAACAACTCCTTGTAACTCGAAAGGATTTGGTGTGGCTCGTACGTATACATGTGTAAATTCAAAAAAGAACCCACAGGAGAACTTTCTTTCGTCAAAATTTGTCCAAAAACCACGTTTTAGGGAAATCTCTCATCGTGCAAAATTATCTTGTTTTTCCTAAACAACACGTTGTAACTCAAAAAGCTTTGGTGTTGCGTGTATGTCTGAGCTTGTAGCCTCTAAAGAGAACGCACAGGAGAGTTTTCTCTCGAAAGAACATGTAAGAATACAACGTTATAAGGAAATACAGTGTTGCAGAGTAAAGACAAATACGTACGTATTGGAAACACTTTACGAGAAGAAATAACGCATCGTAAAAAATTAGCTTGTATCTCCTAAACAACACGTGGTAACTCGAAAGGATTTGGTGTGGCGTGTACTTCTAAACGTGTAGCCTCAAAAGAGAACCCACAGGAGAATTTTCTTTCGTCAAAATTTGTCAGAAAACCACGTTTTAAGGTAATCCTGCATTGTGCGAAATTATCTTGTTTTTCCTAAACAACACGTTGTAACTTGAAAAGCTTTGGTATTGCCTGTATGTCTAAGTGTGTAGCCTCAAAAGGGAACGCACAGGATAGTTTTCTCTCGAAATAATATGTAAGAATACCACGTTATAAGGAAATACAATGTTGCAGAGTAAAGACAAATACATACTTACTGGAAACACTTTACGAGAAGAATTAACGCATTGCAAAAAATTAGCTTGTATCTCCTAAACAACACGTTGTAACTCGAAAAGATTTGGTGTGGCGTGTACGTCTAAATATGTAGCCTCAAAAGAGAACCAACAGGAGAATTTTCTTTCGTCAAAATTTTTCAGAAAACCACGTTTTAAGGAAATCCCGCATCGTGCGAAATCATCTCCTTTTTCCTAAACAACATGTTGTGACTCGAAAAGCTTTGGTGTTGCGTGTATGTGTAAGCGTGGAGCCTCAAAAGAGAAGGCACAGGAGAGTTTTCTGTCGAAAGAATATGTAAGAATACTACGTTATAAGGAAATACAATTTTGCAGATTAAAACAAATAAGTACATATTGGAAACACTTTACGAGAAGAAATAACGCATCGTACAAAATTAACTTGTATCACCAAACAGCACATTGTAAATCGAAATGATTTGGTGTGACGTGTATTTCTAAACGTGTAGCCTAAAGAGAGAACCCACAGGATAATTTTCTTTCATCAAAATTTGTCAGAAACCACGTTTTAAGGAAATCTCACATCGTGCGAAATTATCTTGTTTTTCTTAAACACCACGCTGTAACTCGAAAAGCTTTGGTGTTGCGTGTATGTCTAAGCTTGTAGCCTCAAAAGAGAACGCACAAGAGAGTTTTCTCTTGAAAGATTATGTACGAATACCACGTTATAAGGAAATACAATTTTGCAGAGTAAAGACAAATAAGTACACACTGGAAACACTTTACGAGAAGAAATAACGCATCGTACAAAATTAGATTGTATCTCCTAAACAACACGTTGTAACTCGAAAAGATTTGGTGTGACGTGTACGTCTAAAAGTGTAACCTCAAAAGAGAACCCACAAGAGAATTTTCTTCCCTCAAAATTTGTCAGAAACCACGTTTTAAGGAAATCTCTCATCGTGCGAAATTATCTTGTTTTTTTCTAAACAACACATTGTATCAGGAAAAGATTTGGTGTTGTGTGTATGTCTAAGAGTGTAACCTCAAAAGAGAACGCACAGGATAGTTTTCTCTCGAAAGGATATGTAAGAATACCATGTTATAAGGAAATACAATGTTGCAGAGTCAAGACAAATACGTACGTATTGGAAACACTTTACAAGAAGAATTAACGCATCGTAAAAAATTAGCTTGTATCTCCTAAACAACACGTTGTAACTCGAAAAGATTTGGTGTGGCATGTACGTCTAAACGTGTAGCCTCAAAAGAGAACCCACAGGAGAATTTTCTTTATTCAAAATTTTTCAGAAAACCACGTTTTAAGGAAATCCCGCATCGTGCGAAATCATCTATTTTCCAAAACAGCATGTTGTAACTCGAAAAGCTTTGGTGTTGCATGTATGTGTAAGTGTGGAGCCTCAAAAGTGAAGGCACAGGAGAGTTTTCTCTCGAAAGAATATGTAAGAATACCACGTTATAAGGAAATACAATTTTGCAGAGTAAAGACAAATAAGTGCATATTGGAAACACTTTACGAGAAGAAATAACGCATCGTATAAAATTAGCTTGTATCTCCGAAACAACACGTTGTAACTCGAAAATATTTGGTGTGACGTGTACATCTAAAAGTGTAACCTCAAACGAGAACCCACAGCAGAATTTTGTTTCATCAAAATTTGTCAGAAACCACGTTTTAAGGAAATCTCGCATCGTGCGAAATTATCTTGTTTTTCCTAAACAACATGTTGTAACTCAAAAAGCTTTGGTGTTGCGTGTATGTCTAAGCTTGTAGCCTCAAAAGAAAACGCACAGGAGAGTTTTCTCTCGAAAGAATATGTAAGAATACCACATTATAAGGAAATACAGTGTTGCAGAGTAAAGACAACTACATACGTATTGGAAACACTTTAAGAGAAAAAATAACACATCGTACAAAATTAGATTGTATCTCCTAAACAACACGTTGTAACTCGAAAAGATTTGGTGTGGCTCATACCTCTACACGTGTAGCATCAAAAGAGAACCCACAGGAGAACTTTCTTTCATCAAAATTTTTCAGAAAACCACGTTTTATGGAAATCTCGCATCGTGCGAAATTATCTTGTTTTTCGTAAACAACACGTTGTAACTCGAAAAGCTTTGGCGTTGCATGTTTGTCTAAGCGTGTAGCCTCAAAAGAGAATGCACAGGAGAGTTTTCCCTCGAAAGAATATGTAAGAATACCACGTTATAAGGAAATACAGTGTTGCAGAGTAAAGACAAAAAAAGTACGTATTGGAAACTCTATACGAGAAGAAATAACGCATCGTACAATATTTGCTTGTATCTCCTAAACAACACGTGGTAACTCGAAAGGATTTGGTGTGGCGTGTATGTCTAAACGTGTAGCCTCTAAAGAGAACCCACGGGAGAATTTTTTTCCTCCAAATTTGTCAGAAAACCACGTTTTAAGGAAATCCCGCATCGTGCAAAATTATCTTGTTTTTCATAAACAACACGTTGTAACTCGAAAAGAGTTGGTGTTGACTGTATGTCTAAGTGTGTAGCCTCAAAGGGGAACGCACAGGATAGTTTTCCCTCTAAAGAATATGTAAGAATACCACGTTATAAGGAAATACAATGTTGCAGAGTAAAGACAAACGCGTACTTCTTGGAAACACTTTATGAGAAGAATTAACGCATCGTAAAAAATTAGCTTGTATCTCCTAAACAACACGTTGTAACTCGAAAAGATTTGGTGTTGCATGTACATCTAAACGTGTAGCCTCAAAAGAAAACCCACAGGAGATTTTTCTTTCATCAAAATTTGTCAGAAACCACGTTTTAAGGAAATCTCGCATCGCGCGAAATTATCTTGTTTTTCCTAAACAACACGTTGTAACTCGAAAACCTTTGGTGTTGCGTGTATATCTAAGCATGTAGCCTCAAAAGAGAACGCACAGGAGAGTTTTCCCTCGAAATAATATGTACGAATACCACGTTATAAGGAAATACAGTGTTGCAGAGCAAAGACAAATAAGTACGAATTGGAAACACTTTACGAGAAGAAATAAGGCATCGTAAAAAATTGGCTTGTATCTCCTAAACAACACGTTGTACCTCGAAAAGATTTGGTGTGGCTCATACGTCTACACGTGTAGCCTCAAAAAAGAACGAACAGGAGAACTTTCTTTCGTTAAAATTTCTCAGGAAACCACGTTTTAAGGAAATACCGCATCATGCAAAATTATCTTGTTTTTCCTAAACAGCATGATGTAACTCGAAAAGCTTTGGTGTTGCATGTATGTCTAAGCGAGTAACCTCTAAAGAGAACGCACAGGATAGTTTTCTCTCGAAAGAATATGTAAGAATACTATGTTATTAGGAAATACAATGTTGCAGAGTAAAAACACATATGTACCTATTGGAAAAACTTTACAAGAAGAATTAACGCATCGTACAAAATTAGCTTGTATCTCCTAAACAACACGTGGTAACTCGAAAGGATTTGGTGTGGTGTGTACGTCTAAACATGTAGCCTCAAAAGAGAACCCACAGGAGAATTTACTTTCATCAACATTTTTCAGAAAACCACGTTTTAAGGAAATCCCGCATCGTGCGAAATGATCTTCTTTTTCCTAAACAACATGTTGTACCTCGAAAAGCTTTGGTGTTGCGTGTATGTGTAAGCATGGAGCGACAAAAGGGACAGCACAGGAGAGTTTTCACTCGAAAGAATATGTTAGAATACCACATTATAAGGAAATACAATTTTGCAGAGTAAAGACAAATAAGTACTTATTGGTAACACTTTACGAGAAGAAATAACGCATCATTCAAAATTAGCTTGTATCTCCTAAACAACACGTTGTAACTCGAAAAGATTTGGTGTGACGTGTATGTCTAAACGTGTAGCCTCAAAAGAGAACCCACAGGAGAATTTTCTTTCATCAAAATTTGTCAAAAACCACGTTTTAAGGAAATCTCGCATCGTGCGAAATTATCTTGTTTTTCCTAAACAACACGTTGTAACTCGAAAAGCTTTGGTGTTGCGTGTATGTCTAAGCTTTTAGCCTCAAAAGAGAACGCACAGGAGAGTTTTCTCTCGAACGAATATATAAGAATACCACGTTATAAGAAAATACAGTGTTGCAGAGTAAAGACAAATACGTACGTATTGGAAACACTTGAAGAGAAGAAATAACGCATCATACAAAATTAGCTTGTATCTCCTAAACAACACGTTGTAACTCGAAAAGATTTGGTGTGGCTCGTACCTCTACACGTGTAGCCTCAAAAGAGAACCCACAGGAAAACTTTCTTTCGTCAAAATTTTTCAGAAAACCACGTTTTATGGAAATCTCGCTTCAAGCGAAATTATCTTGTTTTTCTTAAAAAACACATTGTAACTCGAAAAGCTTTGGCGTTGCGTGTTTGTCTAAGCGTGTAGCCTCAAAGAGAACGCACAGGAGAGTTTTCCCTCGAAATAATATGTAAGAATACCACGTTATAAGGAAATACAGTGTTGCAGAGTAAAGACAAATAAGTACGTATTGGAAACACTTTACCAGAGGAAATAATGCATTGTTCAAAATTTGCTTGTATCTCCTAAACAACACGTTGTAACTCGAAAAGATTTGGTGTGGCTCATATGTCTACACGTGTAGCCTCAAAAGAGAATGCACAGGAGAACTTTCTTTCGTCAAAATTTCTCAGGAAACCACGTTTTAAGGAAATCCCGCATCGTGCAAAATTATCTTGTTTTTCCTAAACAACACTATGTAACTCGAAAATCGTTGGTGTTGCATGTATGTCTAAATGTGTAGCCTCAAAAGAGAACGCACAGGAGAGTTTTCCCTCGAAAGAATATGTAAGAATACCACGTTATAAGGAAATACAGTGTAGCAGAATAAAGACAAATACGTACGTATTGGAAACACGTTACGAGAAGAAATAAAGCATCGTAAAAAATTTGCTTGTATCTCCTAAACATGTTGTAACTTGAAAAGATTTGGTGTGGCTCGTACGTCTAAAAGTGTAGCCTCCAAAGAGAACCCACAGGAGAACTTTCTTTCGTCAAAATTTGTCAGAAAACCACGTTTTAAGGAAATCCCGCATCGTGCAAAATTATCTTGTTTTTCCAAAACAACACGTTGTAACTCGAAAAGCTTTGGTGTTGCGTGTATGTCAAAGCATGTAGCCTCTAAAGAGAACGCACAGGAGAGTTTTCTCTTGAAAGAACATGTAAGAATACAACGTTATAAGGAAATACAGTGTTGCAGAGTAAAGACAAATACATACGTATTGGAAACACTTTATGAGAAGAAATAACACATCGTACAAAATTAGCTTGTATCTTCTAAACAACACGTGATAACTCGAAAGGATTTGGTGTCGCGTGCACGTCTAAACGTATAGCCTCAAAAGAGAACCCACAGGAGAATTTTCTTTCGTCAAAATTTGTCAGAACACAACGTTTTAAGGAAATCCCGCATCATGCGAAATTATCTTGTTTTTCATAAACAACACGTTGTAACTCGAAAAGCTTTGGTGTTGCCTGTATGTCTAAGTGTGTAGCCTCAAAAGGGAACGCAAAGGATAGTTTTCTCTCGAAAGAATATGTAGGAATACCACGTTATAAGGAAATACAATGTTGCAGAGTAAAGACAAATACGTACGTATTGGAAACACTTTACGAGAAGAAATAAGGCATCGTACAAAATTAGCTTGTATCTCCTAAACAACACGTGGTAACTCGAAAGGATTTGGTGTGACGTGTACGTCTAAACGTGTAGCCTCAAAAGAGAACCCACAGGAGAATTTTCTTTCGTTAAAATTTTCAGAAAACCACGTTTTAAGGAAATCCCGCATTGTGGGATATCATCTTCTTTTTCCTAAACAACATGTTGTAACTCGAAAAGCTTTGGTGTTGCGTGTACTTGTAAGCATGGAGCCTCCAAAGGGAAAGCACAGGAGAGTTTTCTCTCGAAAGAAAATGTAAGAATACCACGTTATAAGGAAATACAATTTTCCAGAGTAAAGACATATAAGTACATATTGGTAACACTTTATGAGAAGAAATAACGCATCATTCAAAATTAGCTTGTATCTCCTAAACAACACGATGTAACTCGAAAGGATTTGGTGTGACGTGTATGTCTAAACGTGTAGCCTCAAAAGAGAACCCACAGGAGAATTTCCTTTCATCAAAATTTGTCAGAAACTACGTTTTGAGGAATTCTCGCATTCTGCAAAATTATCTTGTTTTTCCTAAACAACACGTTGTAAATCAAAACCTTTGGTGTTGCGTGTATGTCTAAGCATGTAGCCTCAAAAGAGAATGCACAGGAGAGTTTTCTCTCGAAAGAATATGTAAGAATACCACGTTATAAGGAAATACAGTGTTGCAGAGTAAAGACAAATTCGTACATATTGGAAACACTTTAAGAGAAGAAATAACACATCGTACAAAATTAGCTTGTATCTCCTAAGCAACACGTTGTAACTCGAAAAGATTTGGTGTGGCTCGTACCTCTACACGTGTAGCCTCAAAAGAGAACCCACAGGAGAACTTTCTTTTGTCAAATTTTTTCAGAAAACCACGTTTTATGGAAATCTCGCATCGTGCAAAATTATCTTGTTTTTCCAAAACAACACGTTGTAACTTGAAAAGCTTTGGTGTTGCGTGTATGTCTAAGCGTGTATCCTCTAAAGAGAACACACAGGAGAGTTTTCTCTCGAAAGAACATGTAAGAATACAACGGTATAAGGAAATACAGTGTTGCAGAGTAAAGACAAATACTTACTTATTGGAAACACTTTACGAGATGAAATAACACATCATACAAAATTAGCTTGTATCTCCTAAACAACACGTGGTAACTCAAAAGGATTTGGTGTGGCATGTACCTCTAAACATGTAGCCTCAAAAGAGAACCCACAGGACTATTTTCTTTCATCAAAATTTGTCAGAAAACCACGTTTAAAGGAAATACCGCATCGTGCGAAATCATCTTGTTTTTCATACACAACACGTTATACCTCGAAAAGCTTTGGTGTTGCCTTTATGTCTAAGTGTGTAGCCTCAAAAGGGAACGCACAGGATAGTTTTCTCTCGAAGGAATGTGTAAGAATACCAGGTTATAAGGAAATACAGTGTTGCAGAGTAAAGACAAATACGTACATATTGGAAACACTTTACGAGAAGAATTAACGCATCATACAAAATTAGCTTGTATCTCCTAAACAATACGTTGTATCTCGGAAAGATTTGGTGTGGCGTGTACGTCTAAACATGTAGCCTCAAAAGAGAACCCACAGCAGAATTTTCTTTCGTCAAAATTTGTCAGAAAACCACGTTTTAAGGAAATCCCGCATCGTGGGAAATCATCTTCTTTTTCCTAAACAACATGTTGTAACTCGAAAAGCTTTGGTGTTGCGTGTATGTGTAAGCGTGGAGCCTCAAAAGAGAAGGCACAGGAGAGTTTTCTCTCGAAAGAATATGTAAGAATACCACGTTTTTACGAAATACAATTTTGCAGAGTAAAGACAAATAAGTACATATTGGAAACACTTTAGGTGAAGAAATAACGCATCGTACAAAATTAGCTTGTATCTACTAAACAACACGTTGTAAATCGAAAAGATTTGGTGTGACGTGTATGTCTAAACGTGTACCCTCAAAAGAGAACCGACAGGAGAATTTTCTTTCATCAAAATTTGTCAGAAACCACGTTTTAAGGAAATCTCGCATTGTGCGAAATTATCTTGTTTTTCCTTAAAAACACGTTGTAACTCGAAAAGCTTTGGTTTGCGTGTATATCTAAGCTTGTAGCCTCACAAGAGAACGCACAGGAGACTTTTTTCTCGAAAGAATATGGAAGAATACCATGTTATAAGGAAATACAGTGTTGCAGAGTAAAGACAAATACGTACCTATTTGAAACACTTTATGAGAAGAAATAACGCATCGAACAAAATTAGCTTGTATCTCCTAAACAACACGTTGTAACTCGAAAAGATTTGGTGTGGCTCGTTCTTCTACACGTGTAGCCTCAAAAGAGAACCCACAGGAGAACTTTCTTTCTTCAAAATTTTTCAGAAAACCACGTTTTATGGAAATCTCGCATCGTGCGAAATTATCTTGTTTTTCCTAAACAACACTTTGTAACTCGAAAAGCTTTGGCGTTGCGTGTTTGTCTAAGCGTGTAGCCTCAAAAGAGAATGCACAGGAGAGTTTTCCCTCGAAAGAATATGTAAGAATACCACGTTATAAGGAAATACAGTGTTGTAGAGTAAAGACAAATAAGTACGTATTGGAAACACTTACTGAGAAGAAATAACGCATAGTACAAAATTTGCTTCTATGTCCTAAACAACACCTTGTAACTTGAAAAGATTTGGTGTGGCTCGTATGTATGCACGTGTAACCTCAAAAGAGAACCCACAGGAGAACTTTCTTTCGTCAAAATTTGTCAGAAAACCACGTTTTAAGGAAATCCCGCATCGTGCAAAATTATCTTGTTTTTCCTAAACAACAAGTTGTAACTCAAAAAGCTTTGGTGTCGCGTGTATGTCTAAGCGTGTAGCCTCTAAAGAGAACACACAGGAGAGTTTTCTCTCGAAAGAACATGTAAGAATACAACGTTATAAGGAAATACAGTGTTGCAGAGTAAAGGCAAATACATACGTATTGGAAACACTTTACCAGAAGAAATAACGCATCATATAAATTAGATTGTATCTCCTAAACAACATGTGGTAACTCAAAAGGATTTGGTGTGGCGTGTACGTCTAAACGTGTAGCCTTAAAAGAGAACCCACAGGAGATTTTTCTTTCATCAAAATTTGTTAGAAACCACGTTTTAAGGAAATCCCGCATCGTGCGAAATTACCTTCTTTTTCCTAAACAACACGTTGTAACTTGAAAAGCTTTGGTGTTGCGTGTATGTCTAAGCGTGTAAGCGCAAAAGAGAATGCACAGGAGAGTTTTCTCTCGAAAGAATATGTAAGAATACCACATTATAAGGAAATACAGTGTTGCAGAGTAAAGACAACTATGTACGTATTGGAAACTCTTTATGAGAAGAAATTACCCATTGTACAAAAATAGCTTGTATCTCCTAAACAACATGTTGTAACTCGAAAAGATTTTGTGTGGCTCGTACTTCTACATGTGAGCCTCAAAAGAGAACCCACAGGAAAACTTTCTTTCTCAAGATATTTCAGAAAACTACGTTTTAAGGAAATCTCGCATTGTGCGAAATTATCTTGTTTTTCCTAAACAACATGTTGTAACTCGAAAAGCTTTGGCGTCGTGTGTTTGTCTAAGCGTGTAGCCTCAAAGGAGAACACACAGGAGAGTTTTCCCTCGAAAGAATATGTAAGAATACCATGTTATAAGGAAATACAGTGTTGCAGAGTAAAGACAAATAAGTACTTATTGGAAACACTTTACGAGAAGAAATAACGCATCTTACAAAATTTGCTTGTATCTCCTAAACAACACGTTCTAACTCGAAAAGATTTGGTGTGGCTCGTACGTCTACACGTGTAGCCTCAAAAGAGAACCCACAGAAGAACTTTCTTTAGTCAAAGTTGTCAGAAAACAACGTTTTAAGGAAATCCCACATCGTGCAAAATTATCTTGTTTTTCCTAAACAACACGTTGTAACTCAAAAAGCTTTGGTGTTGCGTGTATGTCTAAGCATGTAGCCTCTACAGAGAACGCACAGGAGAGTTTTCTCTCGAAAGAACATGTAAGAATAAAACATTATAAAGAAATACAGTGTTGCAGAGTAAAGACAAATATGTACGTATTGGAAAGACTTTACGAGAAGAAATAACGCATCGTACAAAATTAGCTTGTATCTCCTAAACAACACGTGGTAACTCGAAAGGATTTGGTGTGACGTGTATGTCTAAACGTGTAGCCTCAAAAGAGAACCCACAGGAGAATTTTCTTTCATCAAAATTTGTCAAAAACCACGTTTAAAGGAAATCTCGCATCGTGCGAAATTATCTTGTTTTTCCTAAACAACACTTTGTAACTCGAAAAGCTTTGGCGTTGCGTGTTTGTCTAAGCGTGTAGCCTCAAAAGAGAATGCACAGGAGAGTTTTCCCTCGAAAGAATATGTAAGAATACCACGTTATAAGGAAATACAGTGTTGTAGAGTAAAGACAAATAAGTACGTATTGGAAACACTTACTGAGAAGAAATAACGCATAGTACAAAATTTGCTTCTATCTCCTAAACAACACGTTGTAACTTGAAAAGATTTGGTGTGGCTCGTACGTATGCACGTGTAACCTCAAAAGAGAACCCACAGGAGAACTTTCTTTCGTCAAAATTTGTCAGAAAACCACGTTTTAAGGAAATCCCGCATCGTGCAAAATTTTCTTGTTTTTCCTAAACAACAAGTTGTAACTCAAAAAGCTTTGGTGTTGCGTGTATGTCTAAGCGTGTAGCCTCTAAAGAGAACACACAGGAGAGTTTTCTCTCGAAAGAACATGTAAGAATACAACGTTATAAGGAAATACAGTGTTGCAGAGTAAAGGCAAATAAATACGTATTGGAAACACTTTACCAGAAGAAATAACGCATCATATAAATTAGATTGTATCTCCTAAACAACATGTGGTAACTCAAAAGGATTTGGTGTGGTGTGTACGTCTAAACGTGTAGCCTTAAAAGAGAACCCACAGGAGATTTTTCTTTCATCAAAATTTGTTAGAAACCACGTTTTAAGGAAATCCCGCATCGTGCGAAATTACCTTCTTTTTCCTAAACAACACGTTGTAACTTGAAAATCTTTGGTGTTGCATGTATGTCTAAGCGTGTAAGCGCAAAAGAGAATGCACAGGAGAGTTTTCTCTCGAAAGAATATGTAAGAATACCACATTATAAGGAAATACAGTGTTGCAGAGTAAAGACAACTACGTACGTATTGGAAACTCTTTATGAGAAGAAATAACCCATTGTACATAATAGCTTGTATCTCCTAAACAACATGTTGTAACTCGAAAAGATTTTGTGTGGCTCATACTTCTACATGTGAGCCTCAAAAGAGAACCCACAGGAAAACTTTCTTTCTCAAGATATTTCAGAAAACCACGTTTTAAGCAAAATTATCTTGTTTTTCCTAAACAACACGTTGTAACTCGAAAAGCTTTGGCGTCGTGTGTTTGTCTAAGCGTGTAGCCTCAAAGGAGAACACACAGGAGAGTTTTCCCTCGAAAGAATATGTAAGAATACCATGTTATAATGAAATACAGTGTTGCAGAGTAAAGACAAATAAGTACTTATTGGAAACACTTTACGAGAAGAAATAACGCATCTTATAAAATTTGCTTGTATCTCCTAAACAACACGTTCTAACTCGAAAAGATTTGGTGTGGCTCGTACGTCTACACGTGTAGCCTCAAAAGAGAACCCACAGAAGAACTTTCTTTCGTCAAAGTTGTCAGAAAACAACGTTTTAAGGAAATCCCACATCGTGCAAAATTATCTTGTTTTTCCTAAACAACACGTTGTAACTCAAAAAGCTTTGGTGTTGCGTGTATGTCTAAGCATGTAGCCTCTACAGAGAACGCACAGGAGAGTTTTCTCTCGAAAGAACATGTAAGAATAAAACATTATAAAGAAATACAGTGTTGCAGAGTAAAGACAAATATGTACGTATTGGAAAGACTTTACGAGAAGAAATAACGCATCGTACAAAATTAGCTTGTATCTCCTAAACAACACGTGGTAACTCGAAAGGATTTGGTGTGGTGTGTACTTCTAAACCTGTATCCTCAAAAGAGAACCCACAGGAGAATTTTCTTTCTTCAAAATTTGTCAGAAAACCTCGTTTTAATGAAATCCTGCATCGTGCGAAATTATCTTGTTTTTCCTAAACAACACGTTGTAACTCGAAAAGCTTTGGAGTTGCCTGTATGTCTAAGTGTGTAGCCTCAAAAGGGAACGCACAGGATAGTTTTTTCTCGAAATAATATGTAAGAATATCACGTTATAAGGAAATAGAATGTTGCAGAGTAAAGACAAATATGTACGTATTGGAAACACTTTAGGAGAAGAATTAACACATTGTACAAAATTAGCTTGTATCTCCTAAACAACATGTTGTAACTTGAAAAGATTTGGTGTGGCATGTACGCCTAAACGTGTAACCTCAAAAGAGAACCCACAGGAGAATTTTCTTTTGTCAAAATTTGTCAGAAAACCACGTTTTAAGTAAATCCCGCATCGTGGGAAATCATCTTCTTTTTCCTAAACAACATGTTTTAACACGAAAAGCTTTGGTGTTGCGTGTATGTGTAAGCGTGGAGCCTCAAAAGGGAAGGCACAGGAGAGTTTTCTCTCGAAAGAATATGTAAGAATACCACGTTTTTACGAAATACAATTTTGCAGAGTAAAGACAAATAAGTACATATTGGAAACACTTTATGAGAAGAAATAACGCATCGAACAAAATTAGCTGTCTTTACTCTGCAACACTGTATTTCCTTATAACGTGGTATTCTTACATATTCTTTCGAGAGAAAACTCTCCTGTGCCTTCTCTTTTGAGGCTACACACTTAAACATACACGCAACACGAAATCTTTTCGAGTTACAACGTGTTGTTTAGGAAAAACAGGATAATTTCGCACGATGCGGGATTTCCTTAAAACGTGATTTTCTGAAAAATTTTGACAAAAGAAAATTCTCCTTTGGGTTCTCTTTTGATGCTACACGTTAAGACGTACACGCCACAACAATTCTTTTCGAGTTACAACGTGTAGTTTTGGAGATACAAGCTAATTTTGTACGATGCGTTATTTCTTCTAGTAAAGTGTTTCCAATAAGTACGTATTTGTCTTTACTCTGCAAAACTGTATTTCGTTATAACATGGTATTATTACATATTCTTTCGAGAGAAAACTCTCCTCTGCCTTCTCTTTTGAGGCTACACATTTAGACATACACGCAACATGAAAGCTTTTCGACTTACAACGTGTTGTTTAGGAAAAACAAGATAATTTCGCACGATGCGGGATTTCCTTAAAACGTGATTTTCTGAAAAATTTTGACGAAAGAATATTCTCCTTTCGGTTCTCTTTTGAGGCTACACTTTTAGACGTTCACGCCACACCAATGCTTTTCGAGTTACAACGTGTAATTTTGGAGATACAAGCTAATATTGTATGATGCATTATTTCTTCTCGTAAAGTGTTTCCAATACGTACATATATGTCTTTACTCTGCAAAATTGTATTTCCTTATAACGTGGTATTCTTACATATTCTTTCGAGAGAAAACTCTCCTGTGCCTTCTGTTTTGAGGCTACACACTTAGACATACACGCAACACGAAAGCTTTTCGAGTTACAACGTGTTGTTTAGGAAAAACAAGATAATATCGCATGATGCGGATTTCCTTAAAACGTGAGTTTCTAAAAATTTTGACGAAAGAAAATTCTCCTTTGGGTTCTCTTAAAATTCTACTTTGGGTTCTCTTTTGAGGCTACACGTTTAGACGTACACGCCACACCAAATCTTTTCGAATTACAACGTGTTGTTTAGGACATACAAGCTAATTTTGCAAGATGCGTTATTTCTCTCATAAAGTGCTTCCAATATGTACGTATTTTTCTTTACTCTGCCACACTGTATTTCCTTATAACGTGGTATTCTTACATATTCTTTCGAGAGAAAACTCTCCTGTGCGTTCTCTTTTGGGGCTACACGCTTAGACATACACGCAACACCAAAGCTTTTCGAGTTAAAACGTGTTGTGTAGGAAGAACAAGATAATTTCTCACGATGCGGGATTTCCTTAAAACGTGGTTTTCTTAAAAATTTTGACGAAAGAAAATTGTCCTGTCAGTTCTCTTTTGAGGCTACACGTTTAGAAGTACATGCCACACCAAATCTTTTCGAGTAACAACGTGTTGTTTAGGAGATACAAGCTAATTTTGTACGATGCTTTATTTCATCTCTTAAAGTTCATGGGTTTCCAATACATACATATTTGTCTTTACTCTGCAACACTGTATTTCCTTATAACGTGGTATTCTTACATATTCTTTCGAGAGAAAACTCTCCTGTGCGTCCTCTTTTGAGGCTACACGCTTAGACATACATGCAACACCAAAGCTTTTCGCGTTACAACGTGTTGTTTAGGAAAAACAAGATAATTTCGCACGATGAGGGATTTCCTCAATACGTGGTTTTCTGACAAATTTTGACCAAAGAAAATTCTCCTATGGGTTCTCTTTTGAGACCACACGTTTAGACATACAGGCCACACCAAATCTTTTTAAGTTACAACGTGTTGTTTAGGAGATACAAGCTAATTTTGTACGATGCGTTATTTCTTCTTGTAAAGTTTTTCCAATAAGTATTTGTCTTTACTCTGCAACACTGTATTTCCTTATAACGTGGTATTCTTACATATTTTTTCGAGAGAAAACTCTTCTGTGCGTTCTCATTTGAGGCTACAGGCTTAGACATACACGCAACAGCAAAGATTTTCGAGTTACAACGTGTTGTTTAGGAAGAACAAGATAATTTCTCACAATTCGGGATTTCCTTAAAACGTGGTTTTCTGACAAATTTTGACGTAAGAAAATTCTCCTGTGGGTTCTCTTTTGAGGCTACACGTTCAGACGTACACGCCACACTAAATCTTTTTGAGTTACCACGTGTTGTTTCGGAGATACAAGCTAATTTTGTACCATGCGTTATTTCTTCTCTTAATGTGTTTCCAATACGTACGTATTTGTCATTACTCTGCAGCTATATATTTCCTTATAACGTGGTATTCCTACATATTCTTTTGAGAAAAAACTCTCCTTTGCATTCTCTTTTGAGGCTACACGCTCAGACATACACGCAACACCAAAGCTTTTCTAGTTACAACGTGTTGTTTAGGAAAAACAAGATAATTTCGCAAGATACGGGATTTCCTTAAAACGTGGTTTTCTGACAAATTTTGACTAAAGAAAATCCTCCTGTGGGTTCTCTTTTGAAGGCTACACGTTTAGACGTACACGCTACACCAAATCTTTTCGAGTTACAATGTGTTGTTTAGGATATACAAGCTAATTTTGTACTGTGTGTTATTTCTTCTCGTAAAGTTTTTCCAATAAGTACATATTTGTCAATACTCTGCAACACTGTATTTCCTTATAACGTGGTATTCCTACATATTCTTTCGGGAGAAAACTCTCCTGTGCATTCTCTTTTGAGGCTACACGCTTAGACATACACACAACACCAAAGCTTTTTGAGTTACAACATGTTGTTTAGGAAAAACAAGATAATTTCGCACGATGCAGTATTTCCTTAAAACGTGGTTTTCTGACAAATTTTGACGAAAGAAATCTCTCCTGTGGGTTCTCTTTTGAGGCTACACGTTTAGACATACACGCCACACCAAATCTTTTCGAGTTACAGTGTGTTGTTTAGGAGATACAAGCTAATTTTGCATGATGCGTTATTTCTTCTCCTAAAGTTTTTCCAATAAGTACATATTTGTCAATACTCTGCAACACTGTATTTCCTTATAACGTGGTATTCTTACATATTCATTTGAGAGAAAACTATCCTGTGCGTTCTCTTTGGAGGCTACACGCTTAGACATACACGCAACACCAAAGCTTTTCGAGTTACAACGTGTTGATTAGGAAAAACAAGATAATTTCGCACGATGCGGGATTTCCTTAAAATGTGGTTTTCTGACAAATTTTGACGTAAGAAAATTCTCCTGTGGGTTCTCTTTTGAGGCTACCCATTTAGACGTACACGCCACACCAAATCTTTTTGAGTTACCACGTGTTGTTTCGGAGATACAAGCTAATTTTGTACCATGCGTTATTTCTTCTCATAATGTGTTTCCAATACTTTCGTATTTGTCTTTACTCTGCAGCAATATATTTCCTTATAACATGGTATTCTTACATATTCTTTCGAGAGAAAACTCTCCTGTGCATTCTCTTTTGAGGCTACACACTTAGACATACACGCAACACCAAAGCTTTTCTAGTTACAACGTGTTGTTTAGGAAAAATATGATAATTTCGCACGATGCGGGATTTCCTTAAAACGTGGTTTTCTGACAAATTTTGACGAAAGAAAACTCTCCTGTGGGTTCTCTTTTGAGGCTACACGTTTAGACGTAGACACCACACCAAATCTTTTCGAGTTACAACGTGTTGTTTAGGACATACAAGCTAATTTTGCAATATGCGTTATTTCTCTCATAAAGCGCTTCCAATATGTACGTATTTGTCTTTACTCTGCCACACTGTATTTCCTTATAACGTGATATTCTTACATATTCTTTTGAGAGAAAACTCTCCTGTGCGTTCTCTTTTAGGGCTACATGCTTAGACATACACCCAACACCAAAGCTTTTCGAGTTAAAACGTGTTGTTTAGGAAGAACAAGATAATTTCTCACGATGCTGTATTTCCTTAAAACGTGGTTTTCTGAAAAAATTTGACAAAAGAAAATTGTCCTGTGGGTTCTCCTTTGAGGCTACACGTTTAGACGTACAGGCCACACCCAATCTTTTCGAGTTACAATGTGTTGTTTAGGAGATATAAGCTAATTTTGTACGTTGCTTTATTTCATCTCGTAAAGTTTGTGGGTTTCCAATACATACGTAACTTTCTTTACTCAGCAATACTGTATTTCCTTACAACGTGGTATTCTTACATATTCTTTCGAGAGAAAACTCTCCTGTGCGTTCTCTTTGGAGGCTACACGCTTAGACATACACGCAACACCAAAGCTTTTCGACTTACAACGTGTTGTTTAGGAAAAACAAGATAATTTCGCACGATGCTGGATTTCCTTAAAACGTGGTTTTCTGAAAAATTTTGATGAAAGAAAATTCTCCTGTGGGTTTTCATTTGAGGCTACACGTTTAGACGTACATGCCACACCAAATCTTTTCGAGTTACAACGTGTTGTTTAGGAGATAAAAGCTAATTTTTTACGATGCTTTATATATTCTTGTAAAGTTTAAGAGTTTCCAAAAGGTACGTATTTATCTTTAATTTGCCACAATGTATTTCCTTATAACGTGGTATTCTTACATACTCGTTCGAGAGAAATCTCTCCTGTGCGTTCTCTTTTGAGGCTACATGCTTAGACATACACGCAACAGCAAATATTTTCGAGTAACAATGTGTTGTTTAGGAAAACTAGATAGTTTCGCACGATGCAGGATTTCCTTAATAAGTGGTTTTCTGACAAATTTTGACGAAAGAAAATTCTCCTGTGGGTTCTCTTTTGAGGCTACACGTTTAGACGTACACGCCACACCAAATCTTTTCGAGTGACCACGTGTTGTTTAGGAGATACAAGCTAATTTTGTATGATGCGTTATTTCTTCTCGTAAAGTGTTTCCAATACGTATGTATTTGCCTTTAGTCTGCAACACTGTATTTCCTTATAACGTGGTATTCTTACATATTCTTTCGAGAGAAAACTCTCCTGTGCGTCCTCTTTTGAGGCTACACGCTTAGACATACACGCAACACCAAAGCTTTTCAAGTTACAACATGTTGTTTGGGAAAAACAAGATAATTACGCACGATGAGGGATTTCCTTAATACTTAGTTTTCTGACAAATATTGACCAAAGAAAATTATCCTATGGGTTCTCTTTTGAGACTACACGTTTAGACGTGCAGGCCACACCAAATCTTTTTAAGTTACAACGTGTTGTTTAGGAGACACAAGCTAATTTTGTACGATGCGTTATTTCTTCTCGTAAAGTTTTTCCAATAAGTATGTATTTGTCTTTACTCTGCAACACTCTATTTCCTTATAAGGTGGTATTCTTATGTATTCTTTCGAGAGAAAACTCTCCTCTGCATACTCTTTTGGGGCTACATGCTTAGACATACGCCCAACACCAAAGCTTTTCAAGTTAAAACGTGTTGTTTAGGAAGAACAAGATAATTTCTCACGATGCAGGATTTCTTTAAAACGTGGTTTTCTGACAAATTTTGACGAAAGAAAATTGTCCTGTGGGTTCTCTTTTGAGGCTACACGTTTAGAAGTACAGGCCACACCAAATCTTTTCGAGTTACAAAGTGTTGTTTAGGAGATACAAGCTAATTTTGTACGATGCTTTATTTCATCTTGTAAAGTTTGTGGGTTTCCAATACATACGTATCTTTCTTTACTCTCCAACACTGTATTTCCTTACAACGTGGTATTCTTACATATTCTTTCTAGAGAAAACTCTCCTGTGCATTCCCTTTGGAGGCTACACGCTTAGACATACACGCAACACCAAAGCTTTTCGACTTACAATGTGTTGTTTAGGAAAAACAAGATAATTTCGCACGATGCTGGATTTCCTTAAAACGTGGTTTTCTGAAAAATTTTGACGAAAAAAAATTCTCCTGTGGGTTTTCATTTGAGGCTACACGTTTAGACGTACATGCTACACCAAATCTTTTCGAGTTACAACGTGTTGTTTAGGAGATAAAAGCTAATTTTTTACGATGCTTTATATATTCTTGTAAAGTTTAAGAGTTTCCAAAAGGTACGTATTTATCTTTAATTTGCCACAATGTATTTCCTTATAACGTGGTATTCTTACATACTCGTTCGAGAGAAATCTCTCCTGTGCATTCTCTTTTGAGGCTACATGCTTAGACATACACGCAACAGCAAATATTTTCGAGTAACAATGTGTTGTTTAGGAAAACTAGATAGTTTCGCACGATGCAGGATTTCCTTAATAAGTAGTTTTCTGACAATTTTTGACGAAAGAAAATTCTCCTGTGGGTTCTCTTTTGAGGCTACACGTTTAGATGTACACGCCACACCAAATCTTTTCGAGTTACAACGTGTTGTTTAGGAGATACAAGCTAATTTTGTACGATGCGTTATTTCTTCTCGTAAAGTGTTTCCAATATGTATGCATTTGCCTTTAGTCTGTAACACTGTATTTCCTTATAACGTGGTATTCTTACATATTCTTTCGAGAGAAAACTCTCCTGTGCATCCTCTTTTGAGGCTACACGCTTAGACATACACGCAACACCAAAGCTTTTCAAGTTACAACGTGTTGTTTAGGAAAAACAAGATAATTTCACACGATGAGGGATTTCCTCAATACGTGGTTTTCTGACAAATATTGACCAAAGAAAATTATCCTATGGGTTCTCTTTTGAGACTACACGTTTAGACGTACTTGCCACACCAAATCTTTTTAAGTTACAACGTGTTGTTTAGGAGACACAAGCTAATTTTTTACGATGCGTTATTTCTTCTCGTAAAGTTTTTCCAATAAGTATGTAATTGTCTTTACTCTGCAACACTGTATTTCCTTATAAGGTCGTATTCTTACATATTCTTTCGAGAGAAAACTCTCCTCTGCATACTCTTTTGGGGCTACATGGTTAGACATACACCCAACACCAAAGCTTTTCAAGTTAAAACGTGTTGTTTAGGAAGCACAAGATAATTTCTCACGATGCGGGATTTCCTTAAAACGTGGTTTTCTGACAAATTTTGACGAAAGAAAATTGTCCTGTGGGTTCTCTTTTGAGGCTACACGTTTAGAAGTACAGGCCACACCAAATCTTTTCGAGTTACAACGTGTTGTTTAGGAGATACAAGCTAATTTTGTACGATGCGTTATTTCTTCTCGTAAAGTGTTTCCAATAGGTACGTATTTGCCTTTAGTCTGCAACACTGTATTTCCTTATAACGTGGTATTCTTACATATTCTTTCGAGAGAAAACTCTCCTGTGTGTTCCCCTTTGAGGCTACACGCTTAGACATACAGGCAACACCAAAGCTTTTCGCGTTACAACGTGTTGTTTAGGAAAAACCAGATAATTTCGTGCGATGTGGGATTTCCTTAATAAGTGGTTTTCTGACAAATTTTGACCAAGGAAAATTCTCCTATGGGTTCTCTTTTGAGGCTACACGTTTAGATGTACAGCCACACGTAATCTTTTTAAGTTACAACGTGTTGTTTAGGAGATACAAGCTAATTTTGTACAATAGGTTATTTCTTCTCGTAAAGATTTTCCAATAAGTAAGAATATGTCTTTACTCTGCAACATTGTATTTCCTTATAACGTGGTATTCTTACATATTCTTTCGAGAGAAAACTCTCCTGTGCCTTCTCTTTTGAGGCTACACGCTTAGACATACACACAACACCAAAGCTTTTCGAGTTACGACATTTTGTTTAGGAAAAACAAGATAATTTCGCACGATGAGGGATTTCCTTATAACGTGGTTTTTGGACAAATTTTGACGAAAGAAAATTCTCCTGTGGGTTCTCTTTTGAGGCTACATGTTTAAACGTACACGCCCCACCAAATCCTTTCGAGTTACAACGTGTTGTTTAGGAGATACAAGCTAATTTTTTTATGATGCGTTATTTCTTCTCGTAAAGTTTAAGTGTTTCCAATACGTATGTATTTGCCTTTACTCTGCAACACTGTATTTCCTTATAACTGGTATTCTTACATATTCTTTCGACAGTAAACTCTCCTGTGTGTTCTCTTTGGAGGCTACACGCTTCGACATACACGCAACACCAAAGCTTTTCGAGTTACAACGTGTTGTTTAGGAAAAACAAGATAATTTCGCATGATGCGGGATTTCCTTAAAACGTGGTTTTCTGACAAATTTTGATGAAAGAAAATTCTCCCGTGGGTTCTCTTTTGAGGGTACACGTTTAGACATACACGCCACACCAAATCATTTCGAGTTATAACGTGTTGTTTAGGAGATACAAGCTAATTTTGTACTATGTGTTATTTCTTCTCGTAAAGTTTAAGTGTTTCCAATAAGTATGTATTTGTCTTTACTCTGCAACACTGTATTTCCTTATAACGTGGTATTCCTACATATTCTTTTGGGAGAAAACTCTCCTGTCCATTCTCTTTTGAGGCTACACGCTTAGAAATACACGCAACACTAAAGCTTTTCGAGTTACAACATGTTGCTTAGGAAAAACAAGATAATTTCGCACTATGCGGTATTTCCTTAAAACGTGATATTCTGACAAATTTTAGCGAAGGAAAACTCTCCTGTGGGTTCTCTTTTGAGGCTACACGTTTAGACGTACACGCCACACCAAATCTTTTCCAGTTACAACGTGTTGTTTAGGAGATACAAGCTAATTTTGCATGATGCTTTATTTCTTCTCATAAAGTGTTTCCAATAAGTATGTATTTGTCTATACTCTGCAACACTGTATTTCCTTATAACGTGGTATTCTTACATATTCTTTCGAGAGAAAACTCTCCTGTGCATGCCCCTTTGAGGCTACGCGCTTAGACATACACGCAACACCAAAGCTTTTCGAGTTACAACGTGTTGTTTAGGAAAAACTAGATAATTACGCACGATGCGGGATTTCCTTAATAAGTGGTTTTCTGACAAATTTTGACCAAGGAAAATTCCTCTATGGGTTCTCTTTTGAGGCTACACGTTTAGACGTACAGGCCACACCAAATCATTTTAAGTTACAACGTGTTGTTTAGGAGATACAAGCTAATTTTGTACGATGCGTTATTTCTTCTCGTAAAGTTTTTCCAATAAGTAAGTATATGTCTTTACTCTGCAACACTGTATTTACTTATAACGTGGTATTCTTACATATTCTTTCAAGAGAAAACTCTCCAGTGCGTTCTCATTTGAGGCTACACGCTTAGACATATTCGCAACACCAAAGCTTTTCGAGTTACAACCTGTTGTTTAGGAAGAACAAGATAATTTCCCATGATGCGGGATTTCCTTAAAACGTGGTTTTCTGACAAATTTTGACGTAAGAAAATTCTCCTGTGGGTTCTCTTTTGAGGCTACACGTTCAGACATACACGCCACACCAAATCTTTTTGAGTTACCACGTGTTTTTTCGGAGATACAAGCTAATTTTGTACCATGCGTTATTTCTTCTCATAATGTGTTTCCAATAAGTACTTATATGTCTTTACTCTGCAGCAATATATTTCCTTATAACGTGGTATTCTTACCTATTCTTTCGAGAGAAAACTCTCCTGTGCATTCTCTTTTGAGGCTGCACGCTTAGACATACACGCAACACCAAAGCATTTTGAATTACAACCTGTTGTTTAGGAAAAACAAGATAATTTCACACGATGCGGGATTTCCTTAAAACGTGGTTTTCTGAAAAATTTTGACGAAAGAAAATTCTCCTGTGGGTTCTCTTTTGAGGCTACATGTTTAGTTGTAAACGCCACACCAAATCTTTTCGAGTTACAACGTTTTGTTTAGGAGATACAAGCTAATTTTGTAAGATACGTTATTACCTCTCGTAAAGGGTTTCCAATACATATGTATTTGTCTTTACTCTGCAACAGTGTATTTCCATATAACGTGGTATTCTTACATATTCTTTTGAGAGAAAACTCTCCTGTGCATTCTCTTTTGAGGCTACACGCTTAGACATACACGCAACACCAAAGCTTTTCGAGTTACAACGTGTTGTTTAGGAAAAACAAGATAATTTCGCACGATGCGGGATTTCCTTAAAACGTGGTTTTCTGACAAATTTTGACGAAAGAAAATTCTCCTGTGGGTTCTCTTTTGAGGGTACACGTTTAGACGTACAAGCCACACCAAATCCTTTCGAGTTATATCGTGTTGTTTAGGAGATACAAGCTTATTTTGTACTATGTGTTATTTCTACTCGTAAAGTTTAAGTGTTTCCAATAAGTATGTATTTGTCTTTACTCTGCAACACTGTATTTCCTTATAATGTGGTATTCCTACATAATCTTTTGGGAGAAAACTCTCCAGTGCGTTCTCTTTTAGGCTACACGCTTAGATATACCCGCAACACCAAACCTTTTCGAGTTACAACATGTTGTTTAGGAAAAACAAGATAATTTCGCAGGATGCGGAATTTCTTTAAAACGTAGTTTTGACAAATTTTGACGAAAGAAAACTCTCCTGTGGGTTCTCTTTTGAGGCTACATGCTTATACGTACACGCCACACCAAGTCTTTTTGAGTTACAACGTGTTGTTTAAGACATACACGCTAATTTTGCATGATGCTTTATTTCTCTCATAAAGTGCTTCCAATACATACGTATTTGTCTTTACTCTGCCACACTGTATTTCCTTATAACGTGGTATTCTAAATATTCTTTTGAGAGAAAACTCTCCTGTGCGTTCTCTTTTGGGGCTACATGCTTAGACATACACGCAACACCAAAGCTTTTCGAGTTAAAACGTGTTGTTTAGGAAGAACAAGATAATTTCTCACGATGCGGGATTTCCTTAAAACGTGGTTTTCTGACAAATTTTGACGAAAGAAAACTCTCCTGTGGGTTCTCTTTTGAGGCTACACGTTTAGACGTACACGTCACACCAAATCTTTTTGAGTTACAACGTGTTGTTTAGGACAAACAAGCTAATTTTGCAAGATGCGTTATTTCTCTCATAAAGTGCTTCCAATACGTACGTATTTGTCTTTACTCTACCACACTGTATTTCCTTATAACGTGGTATTCTTACATATTCTTTCGAGAGAAAACTCTCCTGTGTGGTCTCTTTTGGGGCTACACACTTAGACATACACCCAACACCAAAGCTTTTCGAGTTAAAACGTGTTGTTTAGGAAGAACAAGATAATTTCTCACGATGCGGGATTTTCTTAAAACGTGGTTTTCTGACGAATTTTGACAAAAGAAAATTGTCCTGTTGGTTCTCTTTTGAGGCTACACGTTTAGACGTACACGCCACACCAAATCTTTTCGAGTTACAACGTGTTGTTTAGGAGATACAAGCTAATTTTGTACGATGCTTTATTTCATCTCGTAAAGTTTATGGGTTTCCAATACATACGTATTTGTCTTTACTCTGCAACACTGTATTTCCTTATAACGTGGTATTCTTACAAATTCTATCGAGAAAAAACTCTCCTGTGCGTTCTCTTTTGAGGCTACATGCTTAGACATACACGCAACACCAAAGCCTTTCGAGTTATAACGTGTTGTTTAGGAAAAACAAGATAATTTCGCATTATGCGGGATTTCCGTAAAACGTGGTTTTCTGAAAAATTTTGACGAAAAAAATTCTCCTGTGGGTTCTCTTTTGAGGCTACACGTTTAGACGTACATGCCACACCACATCTTTTCGAGTTACAACGTGTTGTTTAGGAGATACAAGCTAATTTTGTACGATGCTTTATTTCATCTCGTAAAGTTTATGGGTTTCCAATACATATGTATTTGTCTTTACTTTGCAACACTGTATTTCCTTTTAACGTGTTATTCTTACAAATTCTATCGAGATACAACTCTCCTGTGTGTTCTCTTTTGAGGCTACACGCTTAGATATACACGGAACACCAAAGCTTTTCGAGTTACAACATGTTGTTTAGGAAAAACAAGATAATTTCGCACGATGCGGGATTTCCATAAAACGTGGTTTTCTGAAAAATTTTGACGAAAGAAAATTCTCCTGTGGGTTCTCTTTTGAGGCTACACGTTTAGACGTACACGCCACACCAAATCTTTTCGAGTTACAACGTGTTGTTTAGGAGATACAAGCTAATTTTTTACGTTGCGTTATTTGTTCTCATAAAGTGTTTCCAATACGTACGTATTTGCCTTTACTCTGCAACACTGTATTTCCTTATAAAGTGGTATTTTTACATTTTCTTTCGAGAGAAAACTCTCCTGTGCATTCTCTTTTGTGGCTACATGATTAGACATACACGCAACACCAAAGCTTTTGGAGTTACAACGTGTTGTTTAGGAAAAACAAGATAATTTCGCACGATGCGGGATTTCCTTAAAATGTGATTTTCTGAAAAATTTTGACGAAAAAAATTCTCCTGTGGGTTCTCTTTTGAGGCTACACGTTTAGACGTACATGCCACACCACATCTTTTCGAGTTACAACGTGTTGTTTAGGAGATACAAGCTAATTTTGTACGATGCTTTATTTCATCTCATAAAGTTTATGGGTTTCCAATACATATGTATTTGTCTTTACTTTGCAACACTGTATTTCCTTTTAACGTGTTATTCTTACAAATTCTATCGAGATACAACTCTCCTGTGTGTTCTCTTTTGAGGCTACAAGCTTAGATATACACGGAACACCAAAGCTTTTCGAGTTACAACATGTTGTTTAGGAAAAACAAGATAATTTCGCACGATGCGGGATTTCCTTAAAACGTGGTTTTCTGACAAATTTTGACGAAAGAAAACTCTCCTGTGGGTTCTCTTTTGAGGCTACACGTTTAGACGTACACGCCACACCAAATCTTTTTGAGTTACAACGTGTTGTTTAGGACAAACAAGCTAATTTTGCAAGATGCGTTATTTCTCTCATAAAGTGCTTCCAATACGTACGTATTTGTCTTTACTATGCCACACTGTATTTCCTTATAACGTGGTATTCTTACATATTCTTTCGAGAGAAAACTCTCCTGTGTGGTCTCTTTTGGGGCTACACACTTAGACATACACCCAACACCAAAGCTTTTCGAGTTAAAACGTGTTGTTTAGGAAGAACAAGATAATTTCTCACGATGCGGGATTTTCTTAAAACGTGGTTTTCTGACGAATTTTGACAAAAGAAAATTGTCCTGTTGGTTCTCTTTTGAGGCTACACGTTTAGACGTACACGCCACACCAAATCTTTTCGAGTTACAACGTGTTGTTTAGGAGATACAAGCTAATTTTGTACGATGCTTTATTTCATCTCGTAAAGTTTATGGGTTTCCAATACATACGTATTTGTCTTTACTCTGCAACACTGTATTTCCTTATAACGTGGTATTCTTACAAATTCTATCGAGAAAAAACTCTCCTGTGCGTTCTCTTTTGAGGCTACATGCTTAGACATACACGCAACACCAAAGCCCTTCGAGTTACAACGTGTTGTTTAGGAAAAACAAGATAATTTCGCATTATGGGGGATTTCCGTAAAACGTGGTTTTCTGAAAAATTTTGACGAAAAAAATTCTCCTGTGGGTTCTCTTTTGAGGCTACACGTTTAGATGTACATGCCACACCACATCTTTTCGAGTTACAAAGTGTTGTTTAGGAGATACAAGCTAATTTTGTACGATGCTTTATTTCATCTCGTAAAGTTTATGGGTTTCCAATACATATGTATTTGTCTTTACTTTGCAACACTGTATTTCCTTTTAACGTGTTATTCTTACAAATTCTATCGAGATACAACTCTCCTGTGTGTTCTCTTTTGAGGCTACACGCTTAGATATACACGGAACACCAAAGCTTTTTGAGTTACAACATGTTGTTTAGGAAAAACAAGATAATTTCGCACGATGCGGGATTTCCATAAAACGTGGTTTTCTGAAAAATTTTGACGAAAGAAAATTCTCCTGTGGGTTCTCTTTTGAGGCTACACGTTTAGACGTACACGCCACACCAAATCTTTTCGAGTTACAACGTGTTGTTTAGGAGATACAAGCTAATTTTTTACGTTGCGTTATTTGTTCTCATAAAGTGTTTCCAATACATACGTATTTGCCTTTACTCTGCAACACTGTATTTCCTTATAAAGTGGTATTCTTACATTTTCTTTCGAGAGAAAACTCTCTTGTGCATTCTCTTTTGAGGCTACATGCTTAGACATACACGCAACACCAAAGCTTTTGGAGTTACAACGTGTTGTTTAGGAAAAACAAGATAATATCGCACGATGCGGGATTTCCTTAAAATGTGGTTTTCTGAAAAATTTTGACGAAAAAAATTCTCCTGTGGGTTCTCTTTTGAGGCTACACGTTTAGACGTACATGCCACACCACATCTTTTCGAGTTACAACGTGTTGTTTAGGAGATACAAGCTAATTTTGTACGATGCTTTATTTCATCTCGTAAAGTTTATGGGTTTCCAATACATATGTATTTGTCTTTACTTTGCAACACTGTATTTCCTTTTAACGTGTTATTCTTACAAATTCTATCGAGATACAACTCTCCTGTGCGTTCTCTTTTGAGGCTACATGCTTAGACATACACGCAACACCAAAGCCTTTCGAGTTATAACGTGTTGTTTAGGAAAAACAAGATAATTTCGCATTATGCGGGATTTCCGTAAAACGTGGTTTTCTGAAAAATTTTGACGAAAAAAATTCTCCTGTGGGTTCTCTTTTGAGGCTACACGTTTAGACGTACATGCCACACCACATCTTTTCGAGTTACAACGTGTTGTTTAGGAGATACAAGCTAATTTTGTACGATGCTTTATTTCATCTCGTAAAGTTTATGGGTTTCCAATACATATGTATTTGTCTTTACTTTGCAACACTGTATTTCCTTTTAACGTGTTATTCTTACAAATTCTATCGAGATACAACTCTCCTGTGTGTTCTCTTTTGAGGCTACACGCTTAGATATACACGGAACACCAAAGCTTTTCGAGTTACAACATGTTGTTTAGGAAAAACAAGATAATTTCGCACGATGCGGGATTTCCATAAAACGTGGTTTTCTGAAAAATTTTGACGAAAGAAAATTCTCCTGTGGGTTCTCTTTTGAGGCTACACGTTTAGACGTACACGCCACACCAAATCTTTTCGAGTTACAACGTGTTGTTTAGGAGATACAAGCTAATTTTTTACGTTGCGTTATTTGTTCTCATAAAGTGTTTCCAATACGTACGTATTTGCCTTTACTCTGCAACACTGTATTTCCTTATAAAGTGGTATTCTTACATTTTCTTTCGAGAGAAAACTCTCCTGTGCATTCTCTTTTGTGGCTACATGATTAGACATACACGCAACACCAAAGCTTTTGGAGTTACAACGTGTTGTTTAGGAAAAACAAGATAATTTCGCACGATGCGGGATTTCCTTAAAATGTGGTTTTCTGAAAAATTTTGACGAAAAAAATTCTCCTGTGGGTTCTCTTTTGAGGCTACACGTTTAGACGTACATGCCACACCACATCTTTTCGAGTTACAACGTGTTGTTTAGGAGATACAAGCTAATTTTGTACGATGCTTTATTTCATCTCATAAAGTTTATGGGTTTCCAATACATATGTATTTGTCTTTACTTTGCAACACTGTATTTCCTTTTAACGTGTTATTCTTACAAATTCTATCGAGATACAACTCTCCTGTGTGTTCTCTTTTGAGGCTACAAGCTTAGATATACACGGAACACCAAAGCTTTTCGAGTTACAACATGTTGTTTAGGAAAAACAAGATAATTTCGCACGATGCGGGATTTCCTTAAAACGTGGTTTTCTGACAAATTTTGACGAAAGAAAACTCTCCTGTGGGTTCTCTTTTGAGGCTACACGTTTAGACGTACACGCCACACCAAATCTTTTTGAGTTACAACGTGTTGTTTAGGACAAACAAGCTAATTTTGCAAGATGCGTTATTTCTCTCATAAAGTGCTTCCAATACGTACGTATTTGTCTTTACTCTGCCACACTGTATTTCCTTATAACGTGGTATTCTTACATATTCTTTCGAGAGAAAACTCTCCTGTGTGGTCTCTTTTGGGGCTACACACTTAGACATACACCCAACACCAAAGCTTTTCGAGTTAAAACGTGTTGTTTAGGAAGAACAAGATAATTTCTCACGATGCGGGATTTTCTTAAAACGTGGTTTTCTGACGAATTTTGACAAAAGAAAATTGTCCTGTTGGTTCTCTTTTGAGGCTACACGTTTAGACGTACACGCCACACCAAATCTTTTCGAGTTACAACGTGTTGTTTAGGAGATACAAGCTAATTTTGTACGATGCTTTATTTCATCTCGTAAAGTTTATGGGTTTCCAATACATACGTATTTGTCTTTACTCTGCAACACTGTATTTCCTTATAACGTGGTATTCTTACAAATTCTATCGAGAAAAAACTCTCCTGTGCGTTCTCTTTTGAGGCTACATGCTTAGACATACACGCAACACCAAAGCCCTTCGAGTTACAACGTGTTGTTTAGGAAAAACAAGATAATTTCGCATTATGCGGGATTTCCGTAAAACGTGGTTTTCTGAAAAATTTTGACGAAAAAAATTCTCCTGTGGGTTCTCTTTTGAGGCTACACGTTTAGATGTACATGCCACACCACATCTTTTCGAGTTACAACGTGTTGTTTAGGAGATACAAGCTAATTTTGTACGATGCTTTATTTCATCTCGTAAAGTTTATGGGTTTCCAATACATATGTATTTGTCTTTACTTTGCAACACTGTATTTCCTTTTAACGTGTTATTCTTACAAATTCTATCGAGATACAACTCTCCTGTGTGTTCTCTTTTGAGGCTACACGCTTAGATATACACGGAACACCAAAGCTTTTTGAGTTACAACATGTTGTTTAGGAAAAACAAGATAATTTCGCACGATGCGGGATTTCCATAAAACGTGGTTTTCTGAAAAATTTTGACGAAAGAAAATTCTCCTGTGGGTTCTCTTTTGAGGCTACACGTTTAGACGTACACGCCACACCAAATCTTTTCGAGTTACAACGTGTTGTTTAGGAGATACAAGCTAATTTTTTACGTTGCGTTATTTGTTCTCATAAAGTGTTTCCAATACATACGTATTTGCCTTTACTCTGCAACACTGTATTTCCTTATAAAGTGGTATTCTTACATTTTCTTTCGAGAGAAAACTCTCTTGTGCATTCTCTTTTGAGGCTACATGCTTAGACATACACGCAACACCAAAGCTTTTGGAGTTACAACGTGTTGTTTAGGAAAAACAAGATAATTTCGCACGATGCGGGATTTCCTTAAAATGTGGTTTTCTGAAAAATTTTGACGAAAAAAATTCTCCTGTGGGTTCTCTTTTGAGGCTACACGTTTAGACGTACATGCCACACCACATCTTTTCGAGTTACAACGTGTTGTTTAGGAGATACAAGCTAATTTTGTACGATGCTTTATTTCATCTCGTAAAGTTTATGGGTTTCCAATACATATGTATTTGTCTTTACTTTGCAACACTGTATTTCCTTTTAACGTGTTATTCTTACAAATTCTATCGAGATACAACTCTCCTGTGCGTTCTCTTTTGAGGCTACATGCTTAGACATACACGCAACACCAAAGCCTTTCGAGTTATAACGTGTTGTTTAGGAAAAACAAGATAATTTCGCATTATGCGGGATTTCCGTAAAACGTGGTTTTCTGAAAAATTTTGACGAAAAAAATTCTCCTGTGGGTTCTCTTTTGAGGCTACACGTTTAGACGTACATGCCACACCACATCTTTTCGAGTTACAACGTGTTGTTTAGGAGATACAAGCTAATTTTGTACGATGCTTTATTTCATCTCGTAAAGTTTATGGGTTTCCAATACATATGTATTTGTCTTTACTTTGCAACACTGTATTTCCTTTTAACGTGTTATTCTTACAAATTCTATCGAGATACAACTCTCCTGTGTGTTCTCTTTTGAGGCTACACGCTTAGATATACACGGAACACCAAAGCTTTTCGAGTTACAACATGTTGTTTAGGAAAAACAAGATAATTTCGCACGATGCGGGATTTCCATAAAACGTGGTTTTCTGAAAAATTTTGACGAAAGAAAATTCTCCTGTGGGTTCTCTTTTGAGGCTACATGTTTAGACGTACACGCCACACCAAATCTTTTCGAGTTACAACGTGTTGTTTAGGAGATACAAGCTAATTTTTTACGTTGCGTTATTTGTTCTCATAAAGTGTTTCCAATACGTACGTATTTGCCTTTACTCTGCAACACTGTATTTCCTTATAAAGTGGTATTCTTACATTTTCTTTCGAGAGAAAACTCTCCTGTGCATTCTCTTTTGTGGCTACATGATTAGACATACACGCAACACCAAAGCTTTTGGAGTTACAACGTGTTGTTTAGGAAAAACAAGATAATTTCGCACGATGCGGGATTTCCTTAAAATGTGGTTTTCTGAAAAATTTTGACGAAAAAAATTCTCCTGTGGGTTCTCTTTTGAGGCTACACGTTTAGACGTACATGCCACACCACATCTTTTCGAGTTACAACGTGTTGTTTAGGAGATACAAGCTAATTTTGTACGATGCTTTATTTCATCTCATAAAGTTTATGGGTTTCCAATACATATGTATTTGTCTTTACTTTGCAACACTGTATTTCCTTTTAACGTGTTATTCTTACAAATTCTATCGAGATACAACTCTCCTGTGTGTTCTCTTTTGAGGCTACAAGCTTAGATATACACGGAACACCAAAGCTTTTCGAGTTACAACATGTTGTTTAGGAAAAACAAGATAATTTCGCACGATGCGGGATTTCCTTAAAACGTGGTTTTCTGACAAATTTTGACGAAAGAAAACTCTCCTGTGGGTTCTCTTTTGAGGCTACACGTTTAGACGTACACGCCACACCAAATCTTTTTGAGTTACAACGTGTTGTTTAGGACAAACAAGCTAATTTTGCAAGATGCGTTATTTCTCTCATAAAGTGCTTCCAATACGTACGTATTTGTCTTTACTCTGCCACACTGTATTTCCTTATAACGTGGTATTCTTACATATTCTTTCGAGAGAAAACTCTCCTGTGTGGTCTCTTTTGGGGCTACACACTTAGACATACACCCAACACCAAAGCTTTTCGAGTTAAAACGTGTTGTTTAGGAAGAACAAGATAATTTCTCACGATGCGGGATTTTCTTAAAACGTGGTTTTCTGACGAATTTTGACAAAAGAAAATTGTCCTGTTGGTTCTCTTTTGAGGCTACACGTTTAGACGTACACGCCACACCAAATCTTTTCGAGTTACAACGTGTTGTTTAGGAGATACAAGCTAATTTTGTACGATGCTTTATTTCATCTCGTAAAGTTTATGGGTTTCCAATACATACGTATTTGTCTTTACTCTGCAACACTGTATTTCCTTATAACGTGGTATTCTTACAAATTCTATCGAGAAAAAACTCTCCTGTGCGTTCTCTTTTGAGGCTACATGCTTAGACATACACGCAACACCAAAGCCCTTCGAGTTACAACGTGTTGTTTAGGAAAAACAAGATAATTTCGCATTATGCGGGATTTCCGTAAAACGTGGTTTTCTGAAAAATTTTGACGAAAAAAATTCTCCTGTGGGTTCTCTTTTGAGGCTACACGTTTAGATGTACATGCCACACCACATCTTTTCGAGTTACAACGTGTTGTTTAGGAGATACAAGCTAATTTTGTACGATGCTTTATTTCATCTCGTAAAGTTTATGGGTTTCCAATACATATGTATTTGTCTTTACTTTGCAACACTGTATTTCCTTTTAACGTGTTATTCTTACAAATTCTATCGAGATACAACTCTCCTGTGTGTTCTCTTTTGAGGCTACACGCTTAGATATACACGGAACACCAAAGCTTTTTGAGTTACAACATGTTGTTTAGGAAAAACAAGATAATTTCGCACGATGCGGGATTTCCATAAAACGTGGTTTTCTGAAAAATTTTGACGAAAGAAAATTCTCCTGTGGGTTCTCTTTTGAGGCTACACGTTTAGACGTACACGCCACACCAAATCTTTTCGAGTTACAACGTGTTGTTTAGGAGATACAAGCTAATTTTTTACGTTGCGTTATTTGTTCTCATAAAGTGTTTCCAATACATACGTATTTGCCTTTACTCTGCAACACTGTATTTCCTTATAAAGTGGTATTCTTACATTTTCTTTCGAGAGAAAACTCTCTTGTGCATTCTCTTTTGAGGCTACATGCTTAGACATACACGCAACACCAAAGCTTTTGGAGTTACAACGTGTTGTTTAGGAAAAACAAGATAATTTCGCACGATGCGGGATTTCCTTAAAATGTGGTTTTCTGAAAAATTTTGACGAAAAAAATTCTCCTGTGGGTTCTCTTTTGAGGCTACACGTTTAGACGTACATGCCACACCACATCTTTTCGAGTTACAACGTGTTGTTTAGGAGATACAAGCTAATTTTGTACGATGCTTTATTTCATCTCGTAAAGTTTATGGGTTTCCAATACATATGTATTTGTCTTTACTTTGCAACACTGTATTTCCTTTTAACGTGTTATTCTTACAAATTCTATCGAGATACAACTCTCCTGTGTGTTCTCTTTTGAGGCTACAGGCTTAGATATACACGGAACACCAAAGCTTTTCGAGTTACAACATGTTGTTTAGGAAAAACAAGATAATTTCGCACGATGCGGGATTTCCATAAAACGTGGTTTTCTGAAAAATTTTGACGAAAGAAAATTCTCCTGTGGGTTCTCTTTTGAGGCTACACATTTAGACGTACACGCCACACCAAATCTTTTCGAGTTACAACGTGTTGTTTAGGAGATACAAGCTAATTTTTTACGTTGCGTTATTTGTTCTCATAAAGTGTTTCCAATACGTACGTATATGCCTTTACTCTGCAACACTGTATTTCCTTATAAAGTGGTATTCTTACATATTCTTTCGAGAGAAAACTCTCCTGTCCATTCTCTTTTGAGGCTACATGCTTAGACATACACGCAACACCAAAGCTTTCGGAGTTACAACGTGTTGTTTAGGAAAAACAAGATAATTTCGCACGATGCGGGATTTCCTTAAAATGTGGTTTTCTGAAAAATTTTGACGAAAGAAAATTCTCCTGTGGGTTCTCTTTTGAGGCTACACGTTTAGACGTACAGGCCACACCAAATCTTTTTAAGTTACAACGTGTTGTTTAGGAGATACAAGCTAATTTTGTACGATGCGTTATTTCTTCTCGTAAAGTTTTTCCAATACGTAAGTATTTGTCTTTACAACACTGTGTTTCCTAATAACGTGGTATTCTTACATATTCTTTTGAGAAAAAACTCTCCTTTGCATTCTCTTTTGAGGCTACACCCTTAGACATACATGCAACAACAAAGCTTTTCGAATTACAACGTGTTGTTTCGGAAAAACAAGATAATTTCGCACGATGTGGGATTTCCATAAAACGTGGTTTTCTGACAAATTTTGACTAAAGAAAATTCTCCTGTGGGTTTCTTTTGAGGCTACACGTTTAGATGTACACGCCACACCAAATATTTTTGAGTTACAACGTGTTGTTTAGGAGGTATAAGCTAATTTTTTTACGGTGCGTTATTTCTTCTCGTAATGTTTAAGTGTTTCCAATATGTTTGTATTTGCCTTTACTCTGCAACACTGTATTTCCTTATAACGTGTTATTCTTACATATTCTTTCGAGAGAATACTCTCCTGTGCGTTCTCTTTGGAGGCTACACGCTTAGACATACACGCAACACCAAAGCTTTTCGAGTTACAACGTGTTGTTTAGGAAAAACAAGATAATTTCACATGATGCGCGATTTCCTTAAAACTTGGTTTTCTGACAAATTTTGACGAAAGAAAATTCTCCTGTGGGTTCTCTTTTGAGGGTACATGTTTAGACGTACAAGCCACACCAAATCCTTTCGAGTTATATCGTGTTGTTTAGGAGATACAAGCTTATTTTGTACTATGTGTTATTTCTACTCGTAAAGTTTAAGTGTTTCCAATAAGTATGTATTTGTCTTTACTCTGCAACACTGTATTTCCTCATAATGTGGTATTCCTACATAATCTTTTGGGAGAAAACTCTCCTGTGCGTTCTCTTTTGAGGCTACATGCTTAGACATACACGCAACAGCAAAGGTTTTCGAGTTACAATGTGTTGTTTAGGAAAAATAAGATAATTTCGCACGATGCGAGATTTCCTTAAAATGTGGTTTCTGACAAATTTTGATGAAAGAAAATTCTCCAGTGGGTTCTCTTTTGAGGCTACACGTTTAGACGTACACCTCACACCAAATCTTTTCGAGTTACAACGTGTTGTTTAGGAGATACAAGCTAATTTTGTACGATGCGTTATTTCTTCCCGTAACATATTTCCAATTTGTACTTATTTGTCTTTACTCTGCAAAATTGTATTTCTGTATAATGTGGTATTCTTACATATTCTTTCGAGAGAAAACTCTTCTGTGCCTTCTCTTTTCAGGCTCCACACTTAGACATACACGCAACACCAAAGCTTTTCGAGTTACAACATGTTGTTTAGGAAAAAGATGATTTCGCACAATGCGGGATTTCCTTAAAACGTGGTTTTCTGAAAAATTTTTACGAAAGAAAATTCTCCTGTGGGTTCTCTTTTGAGGCTACACGTTTAGACGTACACGCTACAGCAAATCTTTTCGAGTAACAATGTGTTGTTTAGGAGATTCAAGCTAATTTTGTACTATGCGTTAATTCTTCTCGTAAAGTTTTTCCAATATGTAAGTATTTGTCTTTACTCTGCAACACTGTATTTCCTTATAACGTGGTATTCTTACATATTCTTTCGAGAGAAAACTATCCTGTGCGCTCCCTTTTGAGGCTACACACTTAGATATACAGGCAACACCAAAGCTTTTCGAGGTACAACGTGTTGTTTATGAAAAACAAGATAATTTCGCACGATGCGGGATTTCCTTAAAACGTGGTTTTCTGACAAATTTTGAAGAAAGAAAATTCTCCTGTGGGTTCTCTTTTGAGGCTACACGTTTAGACGTACACACCACACCAAATCCTTTCGAATTACCACGTGTTGTTTAGGAGGTACAAGCAAATTTTGTACGATGCAATATTTCTTCTCGTAAAGTTTTTCCAATACGTACGTATTTGTCTTTACTCTGCAACACTGTATTTCCTTATAATGTTGTATTCTTATAATTTCTTTCGAGAGAAAACTCTCCTGTGCGTTCTCTTTAGAGGCTCCATGCTTACACATACACGCAACACCAAAGCTTTTCGAGTTATAACGTTTTGTTTAGCAAAAAGAAGATGATTTCGCACGATACGGGATTTCCTTAAAACGTGGTTTTCTGACAAATTTTGAAGAAAGAAAATTATCCTGTGGGTTCTCTTTTGAGGCTACATGTTTAAATGAACACGCCACACCAAATCTTTTCGAGTTACAATGTGTTGTTTTGGAGATACAAGCTAATTTTGTACGATGCATTATTTCTTCTCCTAAAGTGTTTCCAATATGTACTTATTTGTCTTTACTCTGCAAAATTGTATTTCCTTATAACGTGGTATTCTTACATATTCTCTCGAGAGAAAACTCTCCTGTGCCTTCTCTTTTGAGGCTCCACGCTTACACATACACGCAACACCAATGCTTTTCTAGTTACAACATGTTGTTTAGGAAAAAGAAGGTGATTTCGCACGATGCGGAATTTCCTTAAAACGTGGTTTTCTGAAAAATTTTGAAGAAAGAAAATTCTCCTGTGGGTTCTCTTTTGAGGCTACACGTTTAGACGTACACACCACACCAAAAGTTTCGAGTTACAACTTGTTGTTTAGGAGATACAACCTAATTTTGTACTATGCATTAATTCTTTTCGTAAAGTGTTTCCAATACGTACGTGTTTGTCTTTACTCTGCAACACTGTATTTCCTTATAACGTGGTATTCTTACATATTCTTTCGAGAGAAAACTCTCCTGTGCATTCTCTTTTGAGGCTACATGCTTAGACAAACACTCAACACCAGAGCTTTTCGAGTTAAAACGTGTTGTTTAGGAAAAAATAGATAATTTCGCTCGATGCGAGATTTCCATAAAACGTGGTTTCTGACAAATTTTGATGAAAGAAGATGCTCCTGTGGGTTCTCTTTTGAGGCTACACGTTTAGACGTACACGTCACACCAAATCTTTTCGAGTTACAACGTGTTGTTTAGGAGATACAAGCTAATTTTGTATGATGCGTTATTTCTTCTCGTAAAGTGATTCCAATATGTACTTAATTGCCTTTACTCTGCAAAATTGTATTTCTTTATAGCGTGGTATTCTTACATATTCTTTCGAGAGAAAACTCTCCTGTGCGTTCTCTTTTGAGGCTCCACGCTTAGACATACAGGCAACACCAAAGCTTTTCGAGTTACAACATGTTGTTTAGGAAAAAGAAGATGATTTGGCACCATGCGGGATTTCCTTAAAACGTGGTTTTCTGAAAAATTTTAACGAAAGAAAATTCTCCTGTGGGTTCTCTTTTGAGGGTACACGTTTAGACGTACATGCCACACCAAATCTTTTCGAGTTACAACGTGTTGTTTAGGAAATACAAGCTAATTTTGTACTGTGCTTTAATTCTTCTCGTAAAGTGTTTCCAATACGTACGTGTTTGTCTTTACTCTGCAACACTGTATTTCCTTATAACTTGGTATTCTTACATATTCTTTTGAGAGAAAACTCTCCTGTGCGTTCTCCTTTGAGGCTACATGCTTAGACATACACATAACGCCAGAGCTTTTCGAGTTACAACGTGTTGTTTAGGGAAAACAAGATAGTTTCGTACGATGCGAGATTTCCTTAAAACGTGGTTTCTGACAAATTTTGATGAAAGAAAATTCTCCTGTCGGTTCTCTTTTGAGGCTACACGTTTAGACGTACACGTCACACCAAATCTTTTCGAGTTACAACGTGTTGTTTAGGAGATACAAGCTAATTTTTTATGATGCGTTATTTCTTCTCGTAAAGTGTTTCCAATATGTACTTATTTGACTTTACTCTGCAAAATTGCACTTCCTTATAACGTGGTATTCTTACATATTCTTTCGAGAGAAAACTCTCCTGTGCCTTCTCTTTTGAGGCTCCGTGCTTAGACATACACGCAAGACTAATGCTTTTCGAGTTACAACATGTTGTTTAGGAAAAAGAAGATGATGTTGCACGATGCGGGGTTTCCTAAATACGTGGTTTTCTGAAAAATTTTAACGAAAGAAAATTCTCCTGTGTGTTCTCTTTTGAGGCTACACGTTTAGACGTACACGCCACACCAAATCTTTTCGAATTACAACGTGTTGTTTAGGAGATATAAGCTAATTTTTTATGATGCGCTAATTCTTCTCGTAAAGTGTTTCCAATATGTACGTATTTGTCTTTACTCTGCCACACTGTATTTCCTTATAACGTGGTATTCTTACATAATCTTTGGAGAGAAAACTATCCTGGGCATTCCCTTTTGAGGCTACACACTTAGACATACAGGCAACACCAAAGCGTTTCGAGTTACAACGTGTTGTTTATGAAAAACAAGATAACTTCGCACGATGCAGGATTTCCTTAAATCGTGGTTTTCTGACAAATTTTGACGAAAGAAAATTCTCCTGTAGGTTCTCTTTTGAGGCTACGCATTTAGACGTACACGTCACACCAAATCCTTTCGAGTTACCACGTGTTGTTTAGGAGATAAAAGCTAATTTTGTACGATGCGTTATTTCTTCTTGCAAAGTGTTTCCAATACATATGTATTTGTCTTTACTCTTCAACACTTTATTTCCTTATAACGTTGAATTCTTACGTGTTCTTTCGAGAGAAAACTCTCCTGTGCCTTCTCTTTTGAGGTTCCACGCTTAGACCTACACGCAACACCAAAGCTTTTCGAGTTACAACATGTTGTTTAGGAAAAAGAAGATGATTTGGCATGATGCGGGATTTCCTTAAAACGTGGTTTTCTGAAAAATTTTGACGAAAAAAAATTCTCCTGTGGGTTCTCATTTGAGGCTACACGTTTAGTTATACATGCCACACCAAATCTTTTCGAGTTACAACGTGTTGTTAAGGAGATACACGCTAATTTTGTAAGACGCGTTAATTCTTCTAGTAAAGTGTTTCCTATACGTACGTATTTGTCTTTACTCTGCAACACTGTATTTCCTTATTCGTGGTATTCTTACATATTCTTTCGAGAGAAAACTATCCTGTGTGTTCCCTTTTGAGGCTACACACTAAGACATACATGCAACACCAAAGCTCTTCGAGTTACAACGTGTTGTTTAGGAAAAACAAGATAATTTCGCACGATGCGGGATTTCATGAAAACGTGATTTTCTGAAAAATTTTGATGAAAGAAAATTCTCCTATGGGATCTCTTCTGAGGCTACACCTTTAGACATACATGCCACACCAATTCTTTTCGAGTTACAACGTGTTGTTTAGGAGATACAAGCTAATTTTGTACGATGCATTATTTCTTCTCATAAAGTGTTTCCAATACTTATGTATTTGTCTTTACTCTGCAACATTCGGTATTTCTTCTCGCATGGTAAAACATTAGCTTGTATCTCCTAAACAACACGTTGTAACTCGAAAAGATTTGTTGTGGCGTTTACATCTAAACGTGTAGCCTCAAAAGTGAACCCACAGGAGAATTTTCTTTCGTCAAAATTTTCCAGAAAAACACGTTTTATGGAAATCCCGCATCGTGCGAAATTATCTTGTTTTTCCTAAACAACACCTTGTACCTCGAAAAGTTTTGGTGTTGCGTGTATGTCTAAGCGTGTAGCCTCAAAAGAGAACGCACAGGAGAGTTTTCTCTCGAAAGAATATATAAGAATACCACGTTATATGGAAATACAGTGTTGCAGAGTAAAGACAAATATGTACGTATGGAAACACTTTACGAGAGGAAAAAACTCATGGTAAAAAATTAGCTTGTACCTCCTAAACAACACGTTGTAACTCGAAAAGATTTGGTGTGGTGTTTACATCTAAACGTGTAGCCTCAAAAGAGAACCCACAGGAGAATTTTCTTTCGTCAAAATTTGTCAGAAAACCACCTTTTAAGGAAATCCCGCATCGTGCAAAATTATCTTGTTTTTCCTAAACAACACGTTGTAACTCAAAAAGCTTTTGTGTTGCGTGTATGTCTACGCGTGTAGCCTCAGAAGAGAACGCACAGAAGAGTTTTCTCTCGAAAGAATATGTAAGAATACCACGTTATAAGGAAATACACTGTTGCAGAGTAAAGACAAATAGGTACTTATTGGAAACACTTTACGAGAAGAAATAATGTATCGTACAAAATTAGCTTGTATCTCCTAAACAACACGTTGTAACTCGAAAAGATTTGGTGTGGCGTGTACGTCTAAACATGTAGCCTCAAAAGGGAACCCACAGGAGAATTTTCTTTCGTCAAAATTTGTCAGACAACCACGTTTTAAGGAAATCCCGCATCGTGCGAAATTATTTTGTTTTTCCAAAACAACACGTTGTAACTCGACAAGCTTTGGTGTTGCGTGTATGTCTAAGCATGTAGCCTCAAAAGAGAATGCACAGGAGAGGTTTCTCTCGAAAGAATATGTAAGAAAACCACGATATATGGAAATACAGTGTTGCAGAGTAAAGACAAATATGTACGTATTGGAAACACTTAACGAGAAGAAATAACGCATCTACAAAATTAGCTTGTATCTCCTAAACAACACGTTGTGACTCAAAAGGATTTCGTGTGGCGTGTACGTCTAAACGTGTAGCCTCAAAAGAGAACCCACAGGAGTATTTTCTTTCGTCAAAATTTTTCAGAAAACCACGTTTTAAGGAAATCCTGCATCGTGAGAAATTATTTTGTTTTTCCAAAACAACACGTTGTAACTCGAAAAGCTTTGGTGTTGCGTGTATGTCTAAGCATGTAGCCTCAAAAGAGAACGCACAGGAGAGGTTTCTCTCGAAAGAATATGTAAGAAAACCACGATATATGGAAATACAGTGTTGCAGAGTAAAGACAAATATGTACGTATTGGAAACACTTTACGAGAAGAAATAACGCATGGTATAAAATTAGCTTGTATCTCCTAAACAACACGTTGTGACTCAAAAGGATTTGATGTGGTGTTTACAACAACGCGTTGTAACTCGAAAAGATTTGGTGTGGCGTGTAGCCTCAAAAGAGAACCCACAGGAGAATTTTCTTTTGTCAAAATTTGTCAGAAAACCACGTATTAAGGAAATCCCGCATCGTGCGAAATTATCTTGTTTTTCCTAAACAACACGTTGTGACTCAAATAGCTTTGGTGCTGCGTGTATGTCTAAGCGTGTAGCCTCAAAAGAGAACGCACAGGAGAGTTTTCTCTAGAAAGAATATGAAAGAATACCACGTTATAAGGAAATATAGTGTTGCAGAGTAAAGACAGATGCATACATATTGGAAACACTTTACGAGAAGAAATAATGCATCATACAAAATTAGCTTGTATTTACTAAAAAGCACGTTGTAACTCGAAAAGATTTAGTGTGGCATGTACCTCTAAACGTGTAGCATCTAAAGAGAATACACTGGAGAATTTTCTTTGGTCAAAATTTGTCAGAAAACCACATTTTAAGGAAATCCCGCATCGTGCGAAATTATCTTGTTTTTCCTAAACAACAAGTTGTAACTCGAAAAGCTTTGGTGTAGCGTGTATGTCTAAGCGTGTAGCCTCAAAAGAGAAAGCACAGGAGAGTTTTCTCTCGAAAGAATATGTAAGAATACCAAGTTATAAGGAAATACAGTGTTGCAGAATAAAGACAATTACATATGTATTGGAAACACTTTACCAGACGAAATACCGCATCGTACAAAATTAGCTTGTTTCTCCTAAACAACACGTCATAACTCGAAAAGATTTGGTGTGGCGTGTACGTCTAAAAGTGTAGCCTTATAAGAGAACCCACAGTAGAATTTTCTTTGGTCAAAATTTGTCAGAAAACCACGTTTTAAGGAAATCCCACATCGTGCGAAATTATCTTGTTTTTCCTAAACAACACGTTGTAACTCAAAAAGCTTTGGTATTGGGTGTATGTCTAAGAATGTAGCCTCAAAAGAGAACGCACAGGAGAGTTTTCTCTCGAAAGAATATGTAGGAATACTATGTTATATGGAAAAACAGTGTTACAGAGTAAAGACAATTATGTACGTATTTGAAACACTTTACGAGAAGAAATAATGCATGGTAAAAAATTAGCTTGTATCTCCTAAACAACACGTAGTAACTCGAAAGGATTTGGTGTGGTGTTTACATCTAAAGGTGTAGCCTCAAAAGAGAACCCACAGGAGAATTTTCTTTCGTCAAAATTTTTTCAGAAAACCACGTTTTAAGGAAATCCGGCATCGTGTGAAATTATCTGGTTTTTCCTAAACAACACGTTGTAACTCGAAAAGCTTTGGTTTTGCATGTATGTCTAAGCGTGTAGCCTCAAAAGAGAACGCACAAGAGAGTATTCTCTCGAAAGAATATGTAAGAATACCACGTTATAAGGACATACAGTGTTGCAGAGTAAAGACAGATACATACATATTGGAAACACTTTACGAGAAGGAATGATACATCGTACAAAATTAGCTTGTATTTCCTAAACAACACGTTGTAACGCGAAAAGATTTTGTGTGGCGTGTACGTTGAAACGTGTAGCCTCAAAAGAGAACCCACAGGAGAATTTTCTTTCGTCAAAATATGTCAGAAAACCACGTTTTAAGGAAATCCCACATCGTGCGAAATTATCTTGTTTTTCCTAAACAACACGTTGTAACTCGAAAAGCTTTGGTGTAAACAACACGTTGTAACTCGAAAAGATTTGGTGTGGTGTTTACATCTAAACGTGTAGCATCAAAAGAGAACCCTCAGGAGAATTTTCTTTCCTCAAATTTTTTTCAGAAAACCACGTTTTAAGGAAATCCCGCATTGTGCGGAATTATCTTGCTTTTCCTAAAAAACACGTTGTAACTCGAAAAGCTTTGGTGTTGCGTGTATGTCTAAACGTGTGGCCTCAAAAGAGAACGCACAGGAGAGTTTTCTCTCGAAAGAATATATAAGAATACCACATTTTAAGGAAATACAGTGTTGCAGAGTAAAGACAAATACGTATGTATTGGAAACACTTTACGAGAAGAAATAACGCATCGTACAAAATTAGCTTGTATCTCCTAAACAACACGATGTTACTCGAAAAGATTTGATATGGCGTGTATGTCTAAATCTGTAGCCTCAAAAGAGAACTCACAGGAGAATTTTCTTTCGTCAAAATTTGTCAGAATACCACGTTTTATGGAAATCCCGCATCCTGGAAATTATCTTGTTTTTCTAAACAACACGTTGTAACTCGAAAAGCTTTGGTGCTGCGTGTATGTCTAAGCGTGTAGACTCAAAAGAGAACGCACAGGAGAGTTTTCTCTCGAAAGAATAAGTAAGAATACCACGTTATAAGGAAATACAGTGTGGCAGAGTAAAGATAGATACATACGTATTTGAAACACTTTACGAGAAGAAATAATGCATCGTAAAAAATTAGCTTGTATTTCCTAAGAAGCACGTTGTAACTCGAAAAGCTTTGGTGTGGCGTGTACGTCTAAACGTGTAGCCACAAAAGAGAACCCACAGGAGAATTTTCTTTCGTCAAAATTTTTCAGAAAACCACGTTTTAAGGAAATCCCGCATCTTGCGAAATCATCTTCTTTTTCCTAAACTACATGTTGTAACTTGAATAGCTTTGGTGTTGCCTGTATATCTCAGTGTGTAGCCACAAAAGGGAACGCACAGGACAGTTTTCTATCGAAAGAATATGTAAGAAGACCACGTTATAAGGAAATACAATGTTGAGAGTAAAGACAAACACGTACTACTTGGAAACACTTTATGAGAAGAATTAACGCATTGTAAAAAAGTAGCTTGTATCTCCTAAACAACACGTTGTAACTCGAACAGATTTGGTGTGGCGTGTACGTCTAAACATGTAGCATCAAAAGAGAACCCACAGGAGAATTTTCTTTCGTCAAAATTTTTCAGAAAATTTTAAGGATATCCCGCATCATGCAAAATCATCTTCTTTTTCCTAAACAACATGTTGTAACTCGAAAAGCTTTGGTATTGCGTGTATGTGTAAGCGTGGAGCCTCAAAATAGAAGGCACAGGAGAGTTTTCTCTCTAAAGAATATGTAAGAATACCACCTTAAAAGGAAATACAATTTTGCAGAGTAAAGATAAATAAGTACATATTGGAAACACTTTACGAGAAGAAATAATGCATCGTAAAAAATTAGCTTGTATCTCCTAAACAACACGTTGTAACTCGAAAATATTTGGTGTGACGTGTACGTCTAAACGTGTATCCTCAAAAGAGAACCCACAGGAGAATTTTCTTTCATCAAAATTTGTCAGAAACCACGTTTACGGAAATCTCGCATCGTGCGAAATTATCTTGTTTTTCCTAAACAACACGTTGTGAATCGAAAAGCTTTGGGGTTGCGTGTATGTCTAAGCGTGTAGCCTCAAAAGAGAACGCACAGGAGAGTTTTCTTTCGAAAGAATATGTAGGAATACCACGTTATAAGGAAATACAGTGTTGTAGAGTAAAGACAACTACTTACGTATTGGAAAAACTTTAAGAGAAGAAATAACGCATCATAAAAAATTAGCTTGTATCTCCTAAACAACACTTTGTAACTCGAAAAGATTTGGTGTGGCCCGTACCTCTACAAGTGTCGCATCAAATAAGAACCCACAGGAGAACTTTCTTTTGTCAAATTTTTCAGAAAACCACGTGTATGGAAATCTCGCATCATGCGAAATTATCTAGTTTTTCCTAAACAACACGTTGTAACTCGAAAAGCTTTGGTGTTGTGTGTATGTCTAAACGTGTAGCCTCAAAAGAGAACTCACAGGAGAGTTTTCGCTCGAAAGAATATGTAAGAATACCACGTTATAAGGAAATACAGTGTTGCAGACAAAGACAAATACGTACGTATTGGAAACACTTTACGAGAAGAAATAACACATCGTACAAAATTAGCTTGTATCTTCTAAACAACACGTGGTAACTCGAAATGATTTGGTGTGGAGTGCATGTCTAAACGTGTAGCATCAAAAGAGAACCCACAGGAGAATTTTCTTTCGTCAAAATTTGTCAGAACACAAGGGTTTAAGGAAATCCCGCAATGTGCGAAATTATCTTGTTTTTCATAAACAACACGTTGTAATTCGAAAAGCTTTGGTGTTGCCTGTATGTCTAAGTGTGTAACCTCAAACGGGAATGCAAAGGATAGTTTTCTCTCGAAAGAATATGTAAGAATACCACGTTATAAGGAAATACAGTGTTGCAGAGTAAAGACAAATACGTACGTATTGGAAACACTTTACGAGAAGAATTAAGGCAACGTCCAAAATTAGCTTGTATCTCCTAAACAACACGTTGTAACTCGAAAAGATTTGGCGTGGCGTGTACTTCTAAACCTGTAGCCTCAAAAGAGAACCCACAGGAGAATTTTCTTTCGTCAAAATTTTTCAGAAAACCACGTTTTAAGTAAATCCTGCATCGTGCGAAATCATCTTCTTTTTCCTAAACAACATGTTGTAACTCGAAAAGCTTTGGTGTTGCGTGTATGTGTAAGCATGGAGCCTCAAAAGAGAAGGCACAGGAGAGTTTTCTCTCGAAAGAATATGTAAGAATACCACGTTATAAGGAAATACAATTTTGCAGAGTAAAGACAAATAAGTACATATTGGAAACACTTAAGGAGAAGAAATAACGCATCGTAAAAAATTTACTTGTATCTCCTAAACAACACGTTGTAACTCGAAAAGATTTGGTGTGACGTGTATGTCTAAACGTGTAGCCTCAAAAGAGAACCCACAGGAGAATTTTCTTTCATCAAATTTGTCAGAAACCACGTTTTAAAGAAATCTCGCATCGTGGGAAATTATCTTGTTTTTCCTAAACAACACGTTGTAACTCGAAAAGCTTTGGGGTTGCGTTTATGTCTAAGCATGTAGCCTCAAAAGAGAACGCATAGGAGAAATTTCTCTTGAAAGAATATGTAAGAATACCACTTTATAAGGAAATACAGTGTTGCAGAGTAAAGACAAATACGTACGTATTGGAAACACTTTAAGAGAAGAAATAACGCATCGTACAAAATTAGCTTGTATCTCCTAAACAAAATGTTGTAACTCGAAAATATTTGGTGTGGCTCATACCTCTACACGTGTAGCCTCAAAAGAGAACCTACAGGAGAACTTACTTTAGTCAAAATTTTTCAATAAACCACGTTTTATGGAAATCTCGCATCGTGCGAAATTATCTTGTTTTTCCTAAACAACACGTTGTAACTCGAAAAGCTTTGGCGTTGCGTGTTTGTCTAAGCATGTAGCCTCAAAAGAGTACGCACAGGAGAGTTTTCCCTCGAAAGAATATGTAAGAATACCACGTTATAAGGAAATACAGTGTTGCAGAGTAAAGACAAATAAGTACGTATTGGAAACACTTTACGAGAAGAAATAATGCTTCGTACAAAATTTGCTTGTATTTCCTAAGCAACACGTTGTAACTCGAAAAGATTTGGTGTGGCTCGTATGTCTACACGTGCAGCCTCAAAAGAGTGCCCACAGGAGGACTTTCTTTCTTCAAAATTTGTCAGAAAACAACGTTTTATGGAAATCCCGCATCGTGCAAAATTATCTACTTTTTCCTAAACAGCACATTGTAACTCGCAAAGCTTAGGTGTTGCGTGTATGTTTAAGCCTGTAGCCTCTAAAGCGAACGCACAGGAGAGTTTTCTCGCGAACGAATATGTAAGAATACAACGTTATAAGGAAATAGAGTGTTGCAGAGTAAAGACAAATACATAAGTATTGGAAACACTTTACCAGAGGAATTAATGCATCGTACAAAATTAGCTTGTATCTCCTAAACAACATGTTGTAACTCTAAAAGATTTGGTGTGACGTGTACGTCTAAACGTGTAGCCTCAAAAGAGAACCCACAGGAGAATTTTCATTCATCAAAATTTGTCAGAAACCACGTTTTAAGGAAATCTCGCATCGTGCGAAATTATCTTGTTTTTCCTAAACAACACGCTGTAACTCGAAAAGCTTTGGTGTTGCGTGTATGTCTGAGCGTGTAGCCTGAAAAGAGAACACACAGGAGAGTTTTCCCTCGAAAGAATAGGTAAGAATACCACGTTATAAGGAAATACAGTGTTGCAGAGTAAAGACAAATAAGTACGTATTGGAAACACTTTACAAGAAGAAATAACGCATCGTAAAAAATTTGCTTGTATCTCCTAAACAACACGTTGTAACTTGAAAAGATTTGGTGTGGCTCGTACGTCTAAACGTGTAGCCTCAAAAGAGAACCCACAGAAGAAGTTTCTTTCGTCAATATTTGTCAGAAAACCACGTTTTAAGGAAATCCCGCATCGTGCAACATTATCTTGATTTCCTAAACAACACGTTGAAACTCGGAAAGCTTTGGTGTTGCGTGTATGTCTAAGCATGTAGCCTCTAAAGAGAATGCACAGGAGAGTTTTCTCTCGAAAGAACATGTAAGAATACAACGCTATAAGGAAATAGAGTGTTGCAGAGTAAAGACAAATGTGTACGTATTGGAAACACTTTAAGAGAAGAAATAACGCATCGTAAAAAATTAGCTTGTACCTCCTAAACAACACGTGGTAACTCGAAAGGATTTGGGGTGGCGTGCACGTCTAAACGTGTAGCCTCAAAAGAGAACCCACAGGAGAATTTTCTTTCGTCAAAATTTGCCAGAACACCACGTTTTAAGGAAGTCCCGCATCGTGCGAAATTATCTTGTTTTTCATAAACAACACGTTCTAACTCGAAAAGCTTTGGTGTTGCGTGTATGTCTAAGTGTGTAGCCTCAAAAGGGAACGCACAGGATAGTTTTCTCTCGAAAGAATATGTAAGATTACCACGTTATAAGGAAATACAGTGTTGCAGAGTAAAGACTAAAACGTACGTATTGGAAACACTTTATGAGAAGAATTAACACATCTTACAAAATTAGCTTGTATCTCCTAAACAACACGTTGTAACTCGAAAAGATTTGGTGTGGCGTGTACATCTAAACATGTAGCCTCAAAAGAGAACACACAGGAGAATTTTCTTTCGTCAAAATTTTTCAGAAAACCACGTTTTAAGGAAATCCCGCATCGTGCGAAATCATCTTCTTTTTCCTAAACAACATGTTGTAACTCGAAAAGCTTTGGTGTTGCGTGTATGTGTAAGCGTGGAGCCTCAAAAGAGAAGGCACAGGAGAGTTTTCTCTCAAAAGAATATGTAAGAACACCACGTTATAAGGAAATACAATTTTGCAGAGTAACGACAAATAAGTACATATTGGAAACACTTTAGGAGAAGAATTAACGCATCGTACAAAATTAGCTTGTATCTCTTAAACAACACGTTGTAACTCTAAAAGATTTGGTGTGGCGTGTTCATTTAAACATGTAGCCTCAAAAGAGAACCCACAGGAGAATTTTCTTTCATAAAAATTTTTCAGAAAACCATGTTTTAAGGAAATCCCGCATCATGCGAAATCATCTTCTTTTTCCTAAACAACATGTTGTAACTTGAAAAGCTTTGGTGTTGCGTGTATGTGTAAGCGTGGAGCCTCAAAAGAGAAGGCACAGGAGCGTTTTCTCTTGAAAGAATATGTAAGAATACCACGTTATAAGGAAATACAATTTTGCAGAGTAAAGACAAATAAGTACATATTGGAAACACTTTATGAGAAGAAATAATGCATCGAAAAAAATTAGCTTGTATCTCCTAAACAACATGTTGTAACTCGAAAAGATTTGGTGTGATGTGTACGTCGAAACGTGTAGCCTCAAAAGAGAACCCACAGGAGAATTTTCTTTCATCAAAATTTGTCAGAAACCACGTTTTAAGGAAATCTCGCATCCTGCGAAATTATCTTGTTTTTCCTAAACAACACGTTGTAACTCGAAAAGCTTTGGTGTTGCGTGTATGTCTAAGCGTGTAGCCTCAAAAGAGAATGCACAGGAGAGTTTTCTCTTGAAAGAATATGTAAGAATACCACGTTATAACGAAATACAATTTTGCAGAGAATAGAAAAATAAGTACATATTGGAAACACTTTAGGAGAAGAAATAACACTTCGTACGAAATTAACTTGTATCTCCTAAGCAACACGTTGTAACTCGAAAAGATTTGGTGTGACGTGTATGTCTAAACGTGTAGCCTCAAAAGAGAACCCAAAGGAGAATTTTCTTTCATCAAAATTTGTCAGAAACCACGTTTAAAGAAATCTCGCATCATGCGAAATTATCTTGTTTTTCCTAAACAACACGTTGTAAATAGAAAAGCTTTGGTGTTGCGTGTATGTCTAAGCGTGTAGCCTCAAAAGAGAACGCACAGGAGAGTTTTCTCTCGAAAGAATATGTAAGAATACAACGTTATAAGGAAATACACTGTTGCAGAGTATAGACAAATACATACCTATTGGAAACACTTTAAGAGAAGAAATAAGGCATCGTACAAAATTAGCTTGTATCTCCTAAACAACACGTTGTAACACGAAAAGATTTGGTATGGCTCGTACCTCTACACGTGTAGCCTCAAAAGAGCACCGACAGGAGAACTTTCTTTCATCAAAATTTTTCAGAAAACCACGTTTTATGGAAATCTCGCATAGTGCGAAATTATCTTCTTTTTCCTAAACCACACGTTGTAACTCGAAAAGCTTTGGCGTTGCGTATTTGTCTAAGCGTGTAGCCTCAAAAGAGAACGCACAGGAGTGTTTTCCCTCGAAAGAATATGTAAGAATAACACGTTATAAGGAAATACAATGTTGCAGACTAAAGACAAATAAGTACGTATTGGAAACACTTTACGAGAAGAAATAACGCATCGTACAAAATTTGTTTGTATCTCCTAAACAACACGTTGTAACTTGAAATCATTTGGTGTGGCTCGTACGTCTACAAGTGTAGCCTCAAAAGAGAAACCACAGGAGAACTTCCTTTCGTCAAAATTTGTCAGAAAACCACGTTTTAAGGAAATCCCGCATCGTGCAATATTATCTTGTTTTTCCTAAACAACACGTTGTAACTTGAAAAGCTTTGGTGTTGCGTGTATGTCTAAGTCTGTAGCCTCTAAAGAGAACGCACAGGAGAGTTTTCTCTCAAAAGAAAATGTAAGAAGACAAAGTTATAAGGAAATACAGTGTTGCAGAGGAAAGACAAATACATAAGTATTGGAAACACTTTACGAGAAGAAATAACACATAATAAAAAATTAGCTTGTATCTCCTAAGCAACACGTGATAACTCGAAGGATTTGGTGTGGCGTGTACGTCTAAACGTGGAGCCTCAAAAGAGAACCCACAGTAGAATTTTCATTCATCAAAATTTGTCAGAAAACCACGTTTTAAGGAAATCCCGCATCATGCGAATTAATCTTGTTTTTCATTAACAACACGTTGTAACTCGAAAAGCTTTGGTGTTGCCTGTATGTCTAAGTGTATAGCCTCAAAAGGGAACGCACAGGATACTTTTCTCTCGAAAGAATATGTAAGAATACCACGGTATAAGGAAATACAGTGTTGCAGAGTAAAGACAAATATGTACGTATTGGAAACACTTTATGAGAAGAATTAACGCATCATACAAAATTAGCTTGTATCTCTTAAACAACACGTTATAACTCGAAAAGATTTGGTGTGGCCTGTACATGTAAACATGGAGCCTCAAAAGAGAACCCACAGGAGAATTTTCTTTCCTCAAAATTTTTCAGAAAACCACGTTTTAAGGAAATCCCGCATCGTGCAAAATCATCTTCTTTTTCCTAAACAACATGTTGTAACTCGAAAAGCATTGGTGTTGCGTGTATGTGTAAGGGCGGAGACTCAAAAGAGAAGGCACAGGAGAGATTTCTCTCGAAAGAATATGTAAGAATACCACGTTATAAGGAAATACAATTTTGCAGAGTAAAGACAAATTAGTACATATTGGAAACACTTTATGAGAAGAAATAACGCATCCTTAAATATTAGCTTGTATCTCCTTAACAACACATTGTAACACGAAAAGATTTGGTGTGACATGTACGTCTAAACGTGTAGCCTCAAAAGAGAACCCACAGGAGAACTTTCTTTCATCAAAATTTGTCAGAAAACACGTTTTAAGGAAATCTCACATCGTGCGAAATTATCTTGTTTTTCCTTAACAACACGTTGTAACTCGAAAAGCTTTGGTGCTGAGTGTTTGTCTAAGCGTGTAGCCTCAAAAGAGAATGCACAGGAGAGTTTTCTCTCGAAAGAATATGTAAGAATACCACGTTATAAGGAAATACAGTGTTGCAGAGTAAAGAAAAATAAGTACATATTGGAAACATTTTACGAGAAGAAATAACACATCGTAAAAAATTTGCTTGTATCTCCTAAACAACACGTTGTAACTCGAAAAGATTTCGTGTGGCTCGTATGTCTGCATGTGTAGCCTCAAAAGAGAACCCACAGGAGAACTTTCTTTCGTCAAAATTTGTCAGAAAACCAGGTTTTAAGGAAATCCCGCATCGTGCAAAATTATCTAGTTTTTCCCAAACAACACGTTGTAACTAGAAAAGCTTTGGTGTTGCTTGTGTGTCTAAGCCTGTAGCCTCTAAAGAGAACGCACAAAAGAGTTTTCTCTCGAAAGAACATGTAAGAATACAACGTTAAAAGGAAATACAGTGTTGCAGAGTAAAGACAAATAAGTAAGTATTGGAAACACTTTAGGAGAAGAAATAACGCTTCGTACAAAATTAGCTTGTATCTCCTAAGCAACACGTGGTAACTCGAAAGGATTTGGTGTGGCGTGTACGTCTAAACGTGGAGCCTCAAAAGAGAACCCACAGGAGAGTTTTCTTTTGTCAAAATTTGTCAGAAAATCACGTTTTAAGGAAATCCCGCATCATGTGAAATAATCTTGTTTCTCATAAAAAACAGGCTGTAACTCGAAAAGCTTTGGTGTTGCCTGTATGTCTAAGTGTGTAGCCTCAAAAGGGAACGCATAGGATAGTTTTGTCTCAAAGAATATGTAAGAATACCATGTTATCAGGAAATACAGTGTTGCAGAGTAAAGACAAATACGTACATATTGGAAACACTTTATGAGAAGAATTAACGCATCGTACAAAATTAGCTTGTATCTCCTAAACAACACGTTGTAACTCGAAAGGATTTGGTGTGGTGTGTACATCTAAACATGTAGCCTCAAAAGAGAACCAACAGGAGATTTTTCTTTCTTCAAAATTTTTCAGAAAACCACGTTTTAAGGAAATCCCGCATCATGCGAAATCATCTTCTTTTTCCTAAACAACATGTTGTAATTCGAAAAGCTTTGGTGTTGCGTGTATTTGTAAGCGTGGAGCCTCAAAAGAGAATGCACAGGAGAGTTTTCTCTCGAAAGAATATGTAAGAATACCACGTTATAAGGAAATACAATATTGCAGAGTAAAGACAAATAAGTACATATTGGAAACACTTTACGAGAAGAAATAACGCATCGTACAAAATTAGCTTGTATCTCCTAAACAACTCGTTGTAACTCGAAAAGATTTGGTGTGACATGTACGTCTAAACATGTAGCCTCAAAAGAGAACCCACAGGAGAATTTTCTTTCATCAAAATTGTCAGAAAACACGTTTTAAGGAAATCTCACATCGTGCAAAATTATCTTGTTTTTCCTAAACAACACGGTGTAACCCGAAAAGCTTTGGTGTTGAGTTTTTGTCTAAGAGTGTAGCCTCAAAAGGGAACGCACAGGAGATATTTCTCTCGAAAGAATATGTAAGAATACCACGTTATAAGGAAATACAGTGTTGCAGAGTAAAGACAAATAAGTACGTATTGAAAACACTTTACGAGAAGAAATAACGAATCGAAAAAAATTTGCTGGAATCTCGTAAACAACACGTTGCAACTCAAAAAGATTTGGTGTGGCTCGTACATCTAAACGTGTAGCCTCAAAAGAGAACCCACAGGAGAACTTTCTTTCGTCAAAATTTCTCAGAAAACCACGTTTTAAGGATATCCCGCATCTTGCAAAATTATCTTGTTTTTCCTAAACAACACGTTGTAAATCGAAAAGCTTTTGTGTTGCGTGTATGTCTATGCATGTAGCCTCTAAAGAGAACGCACAGGAGACTTTTCTCTCCAAAGAACATGTAAGAATACAACGTTATAAGGAAATACAGTGTTGCAGAGTAAAGACAAATACGTACTTATTGGAAACACTTTACGAGAAGAAATAACGCATCGTACAAAATTAGCTTGTATCTCCTAAACAACACGTGGCAACTCGAAAAGATTTGGTGTGGCATGCACTTCTAAACATGTAGCCTCAAAAGAGAACCAACAGGAGAATTTTCGTTTGTCAAAATTTGTCAGAACACCACGTTTTAAGGAAATCCCGCATTGTGCGAAATTATCTTGTTTTTCATAAACAACACGTTGTAACTCGAAAAGCTTTGGTATTGCCTGTATGTCTAAGTGTGTAGCCTCAAAAGGGAACGCACAGGATAGTTTTCTCTCGACAGAATATGTAAGAATACCACGGTATAAGGAAATACAGTGTTGCAGAATAAAGACAAATACGTACCTATTGAAAATACTTTACGAGAAGAAATAACGCATCATACAAAATTAGCTTGTATCTCCTAAACAACACGTGGTAACTCGAAAGGATTTGGTGTGGCGTGCACGTCTAAACGTGAAGCCTCAAAAGAGAACCCACAGGAGAATTTTCTTTCGTCAAAATTTGTCAGAAAACCACGTTTTAAGGAAATCCCGCATCGTGCGAAATTATCTTGTTTTTTATAAACAACACGTTCTAACTCGAAAAGCTTTGGTGTTGCCTGTATGTCTAAGTGTGTAGCCTCAAAAGGGAATGCACAGGATAGTTTTCTCTCAAAAGAATATGTAAGAATACCACGTTATAAGGAAATACAGTGTTGCAAAGTAAAGACAAATACGTACATATTGGAAACACTTTATGAGAAGAATTAATGCATCGTACAAAATTAGCTTGCATCTCTTAAACAACACGTTGTAACTCGAAAAGATTTGGTGTGGCATGTACATCTAAACATGGAGCCTCAAAAGAGAACCCACAGGAGAATTTTCTTTCGTCAATTTTTTTCAGAAAACCACGTTTTAAGGAAATCCCGCATCATGCGAAATCATCTTCTTTTTCCTAAACAACATGTTGTAACTCGAAAAGCGTTGGTGTTGCGTTTATGTGTAAGCGTGGAGACTCAAAAGAGAAAGCACAGGAGAGTTTTCTCTCGAAAGAATATGTAAGAATACCACGTTATAAGGAAATACAATTTTGCAGAGTAAAGACAAATAAGTACGTATTGGAAACACTTTACGAGAAGAAATAACGCATCCTAAACAACACGTTGTAACTCGAAAAGATTTGGTGTGACGTGTACGTATAAATGTGTAGCCTCAAAAGAGAACCCACAGGAAAATTTTCTTTCATCAAAATTTGTCAGAAAACACGTTTTAAGGAAATCTCACATCGTGCGAAATAATCTTGTTTTTCCTAAACAACACGTTGTAACTCGAAAAGCTTTGGTGTTGAGTGTTTGTCTAAGCGTGTAGCCTCAAAAAGAGAACGCACAAGAGAGTTTTCTCTCGAAAAAATATGTAAGAATACCACGTTAGAAGGAAATACAGTGTTGCAGAGTAAAGACAAATAAGTACTTATTGGAAACACTTTACGGGAGGAAATAACGCATCCTAAATAATTTGCTTGTATCTCCTAAACAACACGTTGTAACTCGAAAAGTTTTGGTGTGGCTCAAAGGTCTGCATGTGTAGCCTCAAAAGAGAACCCACAGGAGAACTTTCTTTCGTCAAAATTTGTCAGAAAACCTCGTTTTAAGAAAATCCCGCATCGTGCAAAATTATCTTGTTTTTCCTAAACAACATGTTGTAACTCGAAAAGCTTTGGTGTTGCGTGTATGTCTAAGCCTGTAGCCTCTAAAGAGAACGCACAGGAGAGATTTCTCTCGAAAGAACATGTAAGAATACAACGTTATATGGAAATACAGTGTTGCAGAGTAAAGACAAATAAGTAAATATTGGAAACACTTTATGAGAACAAATAACGCATCGTACAAAATTAGCTTGTATCTCCTAAACAACACGTGGTAATTCGAAAGTATTTGGTGTGGCGTGTACTTCTAAACGTGGAGCCTCAAAAGAGAACCCACAGGATAATTTTCTTTCGTCAAAATTTGTCAGAAAACCACGTTTTAAGGAAATCCCGCATCATGCGAAATAATCTTGTTTTTCAGAAACAACACGTTGTAACTCGAAAAGCTTTGGTGTTGCCTGTATGTCTAAGTGTGTAGATTCAAAAGGGAACGCAGAGGATAGTTTTCTCTCGACAGAATATGTAAGAATACCACGTTATAAGGAAATACAGTGTTGCAGAGTAAAGACAAATACGTACGTATTGGAAACACTTTATGAGAAGAATTAACACATCGTACAAAATTAGTTTGTATCTCCTAAACAACCCGTTGTAACTCGAAAGGATTTGGTGTGGCGTGTACATCTAAACATGTAGCCTCAAAAGAGAACCCACAGGAGAATTTTCTTTCATCAAAATTGTCAGAAAACACGTTTTAAGGAAATCTCACATCGTGCAAAATTATCTTGTTTTTCCTAAACAACACGGTGTAACCCGAAAAGCTTTGGTGTTGAGTTTTTGTCTAAGAGTGTAGCCTCAAAAGGGAATGCACAGGAGATTTTTCTCTCGAAAGAATATGCAAGAATACCACGTTATAAGGAAATACAGTGTTGCAGAGTAAAGACAAATACGTACGTATTGAAAACACTTTACGAGAAGAAATAACGAATCGTAAAAAAATTGCTGGAATCTCGTAAACAACACGTTGCAACACGAAAAGATTTGGTGTGGCTCGTACATCTAAACGTGTAGCCTCAAAAGAGAACCCACAGGAGAACTTTCTTTCGTCAAAATTTCTCAGAAAACCACGTTTTAAGGATATCCCGCATCGTGCAAAATTATCTTGTTTTTCCTAAACAACACGTTGTAAATCGAAAAGCTTTTGTGTTGTGTGTATGTCTATGCATGTAGCCTCTAAAGAGAACGCACAGGAGACTTTTCTCTCCAAAGAACATGTAAGAATACAACGTTATAAGGAAATACAGTGTTGCAGAGTAAAGACAAATACGTACTTATTGGAAACACTTTACGAGAAGAAATAACGCATCGTACAAAATTAGCTTGTATCTCCTAAACAACACGTGGCAACTCGAAAAGATTTGGTGTGGCATGCACTTCTAAACGTGTAGCCTCAAAAGAGAACCAACAGGAGAATTATCGTTTGTCAAAATTTGTCAGAACACCACGTTTTAAGGAAATCCCGCATCATGCGAAATTATCTTGTTTTTCATAAACAACACGTTGTAACTCGAAAAGCTTTGGTGTTGCCTGTATGTCTAAGTGTGTAGCCTCAAAAGGGAACGCACAGGATAGTTTTCTCTCGACAGAATATGTAAGAATACCACGTTATAAGGAAATACAGTGTTGCAGAATAAAGACAAATACGTACCTATTGAAAATACTTTACGAGAAGAAATAACGCATCATACAAAATTAGCTTGTATCTCCTAAACAACACGTGGTAACTCGAAAGTATTTGGTGTGGCGTGCACGTCTTAACGTGAAGCCTCAAAAGAGAACCCACAGGAGAATTTTCTTTGGTCAAAATTTGTCAGAAAACCACGTTTTAAGGAAATCCCGCATCGTGCGAAATTATCTTGTTTTTCATAAACAACACGTTCTAACTCGAAAAGCTTTGGTGTTGCCTGTATGTCTAAGTGTGTAGCCTCAAAAGGGAATGCACAGGATAGTTTTCTCTCAAAAGAATATGTAAGAATACCACGTTATAAGGAAATACAGTGTTGCAAAGTAAAGACAAATACGTATGTATTGGAAACACTTTATGAGAAGAATTAATGCATCGTACAAAATTAGCTTGCATCTCTTAAACAACACGTTGTAACTCGAAAAGATTTGGTGTGGCATGTACATCTAAACATGGAGCCTCAAAAGAGAACCCACAGGAGAAATTTCTTTCGTCAAATTTTTTCAGAAAACCACGTTTTATGGAAATCCCGCATCATGCGAAATCATCTTCTTTTTCCTAAACAACATGTTGTAACTCGAAAAGCGTTGGTGTTGCGTTTATGTGTAAGCGTGGAGACTCAAAAGAGAAAGCACAGGAGAGTTTTCTCTCGAAAGAATATGTAAGAATACCACGTTATAAGGAAATACAATTTTGCAGAGTAAAGACAAATAAGTACGTATTAGAAACACTTTATGAGAAGTAACGCATACTAAACAACACGTTGTAACTCGAAAAGATTTGGTGTGACGTGTACGTATAAATGAGTAGCCTCAAAAGAGAACCCACACGAATATTTTCTTTCATCAAAATTTGTCAGAAAACACGTTTTAAGGAAATCTCACATCGTGCGAAATAATCTTGTTTTTCCTAAACAACACGTTGTAACTCGAAAAGCTTTGGTGTTGAGTGTTTGTCTAAGCGTGTAGCCTCAAAAAGAGAACGCACAAGAGAGTTTTCTCTCGAAAGAATATGTAAGAATACCACGTTAGAAGGAAATACAGTGTTGCAGAGTAAAGACAAATAAGTACTTATTGGAAACACTTTACGAGAGGAAATAACACATCCTAAATAATTTGCTTGTATCTCCTAAACAACACGTTGTAACTCGAAAAGTTTTGGTGTGGCTCAAATGTCTGCATGTGTAGCCTCAAAAGAGAACCCACAGGAGAACTTTATTTCGTCAAAATTTGTCAGAAAACCTCGTTTTAAGAAAATCCCGCATCGTGCAAAATTATCTTGTTTTTCCTAAACAACATGTTGTAACTCGAAAAGCTTTGGTGTTGCGTGTATGTCTAAGCCTGTAGCCTCTAAAGAGAACGCACAGGAGAGATTTCTCTCAAAAGAACATGTAAGAATACAACGTTATAAGGAAATACAGTGTTGCAGAGTAAAGACAAATAAGTAAATATTGGAAACACTTTATGAGAAGAAATAACGCATCGTACAAAATTAGCTTGTATCTCCTAAACAACACGTTGTAACTCGAAAGTATTTGGTGTGGCGTTTACTTCTAAACGTGGATCCTCAAAAGAGAACCCACAGGATAATTTTCTTTCGTCAAAATTTGTCAGAAAATAACGCATCGTACAAAATTAGCTTGTATCTCCTAAACAACACGTGGTAACTCGAAAGGATTTGGTGTGGCGTGTACGTCTAAACGTGGAGCCTCAAAAGAGAACCCACAGGATAATTTTCTTTCGTCAAAATTTGTCAGAAAACCACGTTTTAAGGAAATCCCGCATCATGCGAAATAATCTTGTTTTTCAGAAACAACACGTTGTAACTCGAAAAGCTTTGGTGTTGCCTGTATGTCTAAGTGTGTAGATTCAAAAGGGAACGCAGAGGATAGTTTTCTCTCGAAAGAATATGTAAGAATACCACGTTATAAGGAAATACAGTGTTGCAGAGTAAAGACAAATACGTACGTATTGGAAACACTTTATGAGAAGAATTAACACATCGTACAAAATTAGTTTGTATCTCCTAAACAACCCGTTGTAACTCGAAAGGATTTGGTGTGGCGTGTACATCTAAACATGTAGCCTCAAAAGAGAACCCACAGGAGAATTTTCTTTCGTCAAAATATTTCAGAAAACCACGTTTTAAGGAAATCCCGCATCATGCGAAATCATCTTCTTTTTCCTAAACAACATGTTGTAATTCGAAAAGCTTTGGTGTTGCGTGTATGTGTAAGCGTGGAGCCTCAAAAGAGAATGCACAGGGGAGTTTTCTCTCGAAAGAATATGTAAGAATACCACGTTATAAGGAAATACAATTTTGCAGAGTAAAGACAAATAAGTATGTATTGGACACACTTTACGAGAAGAAATTACGCATCGTAAAAAATTAGCTTGTATCTCCTAAACAACACGTTGTAACTCGAAAAGATTTGGTGTGACATGTACGTCTAAACGTGTAGCCTCAAAAGAGAACTCACAGGAGAATTTTCTTTCATCAAAATTTGTCAGAAAACACGTTTTAAGGAAATCTCGCATCGTGCAAAATTATCTTGCTTTTCCTAAACAACACAGTGTAACTTGAAAAGCTTTGGTGCTGAGTGTTTGTCTAAGCGTGTAGCCTCAAAAGAGAACGCACAGGAGAGTTTTCTCTCGAAAGAATATGTAAGTATACCACGTTATAAGGAAATACTGTGTTGCAGAGTAAAGACAAATAAGTACATATTGGAAACACTTTAGGAGAAGAAATACCGCATCGTAAAAAATTTGCTTGTATCTCCTAAACAACACGTTGTAACTCGAAAAGATTTGGTGTGGCTCATACCTCTACACGTGTAGCCTCAAAAGAGAACCCACAGGAGAACTTTCTTTCGTCAAAATTTGTCAGAAAACCACGTTTTAAGGAAATCCCGCATTGTGCAAAATCATCTCCGTTTTCCTAAACAACATGTTGTAACTCGAAAAGCTTTGGTGTTGCGTGTATGTGTAAGGATGGAGCCTCAAAAGAGAAGGCACAGGAGAGTTTTCCCTCGAAAGAATATGTAATAATACCATGGTATAAGGAAATACAATTTTGCAGAGTAAATACAAATAAGTACATATTGGAAACACTTTACGAGAAGTAATAACGCATCGTACAAAATTAACATGTGTGTCCTAAACAACACGTTGTAACTCGAAAAGATTTGGTGTTACGTGTATGTCTAAACGTGTAGCCTCAAAAGAGAACCCACAGGATAATTTTCTTTCATCAAAATTTGTCAGAAACCACGTTTTAAGGAAATCTCGCATCGTGCGAAATTATCTTGTTTTTCCTAAACAACACGTTGTAACTCGAAATGCTTTGGTGTTGCGTGTATGTCTAATCTTGTAGCCTCAAATGAGAATGCACAGGAGAGTTTTCTCTCGAAAGAATATGTAAGAATACCACGTTATAAGGAAATACAGTGTAGCAGAGTAAAGACAAATAAGAATGTATTGGAAACACGTTAAGTGAAGAAATAATGCATCGTACTAAATTAGCTTGTATCTCCTAAGCAACACATGGTAACTCGAAAGGATTTGGTGTGGCGTGTATGTCTAAACGTGGAGTCTCAAAAGAGAACTCACAGGAGAACTTACTTTCGTCAAAATTTGTCAGAAAACCATGTTTTAAGGAAATCCCGCATCGTGCGAAATAATCTTGTTTTTTATAAACAACACGTTGAAACTCGAAAAGCTTTGGTGTTGCCTGTATGTCTAAGTGTGTAGCCTCAAAAGGGAACGCATAGGATAGTTTTCTCTCGAAAGAATAAGTAAGAATACCACGTTATAAGGAAATACAGTGTTGCAGAATAAAGACAAATACGTACGTATTGGAAACACTTTATGAGAAGAATTGACGCATCTTACAAAATTAGCTTGTATCTCCTAAACAACACTTTGTAACTCGAAAAGATTTGGTGTGGCGTGTACGTCTAAACATGTAGCCTCAAAAGAGAACCCACAGGAGAATTTTCTTTCGTCAAATTTTTTCAGAAAACCACGTTTTAAGGAAATCCCGCATCGTGCGAAATCATCTTCTTTTTCCTAAACAACATATTGTAACTCGAAAATCTTTGGTGTTGCATGTATGTGTAAGCGTGGAGCCTCAAAAGAGAAGGCACAGGAGCGTTTTCTCTCGAAAGAATATGTAAGAATACCACGTTATAAGGAAATACAATTTTGCAGAGTAAAGACAAATAAGTACATATTGGAAACACTTTACGAGAAGAAATAACGCATCATACAAAATTAACTTGTGTCTCCTAAACAACACGTTGTAACTCGAAAAGATTTGGTGTGACGTGTATGTCTAAACGTGTAGCCTCAAAAGAGAACCCACAGGAGAATTTTCTTTCATCAGAATTTATCAGAAACCACGTTTTAAGGAAATCTCGCATCGTGCAAAATTATCTTGTTTTTCCTAAACAACACGTTGTAACTTGAAAAGCTTTGTCGTTGCGTGTATGTCTAAGCATGTAGCCTCAAAAGAGAACACACAGGAGAGTTTTCCCTCAAAAGAATATGTAAGAATACCACGTTATAAGGAAATATAATTTTGCAGAGTAAAGACAAATAAGTACTTATTGGAAACACTTTATGAGGAGAAATAACGCATCATACAAAATTACCTTGTATCTCGTAAACAACACGTTGTAACTCGTTAAGATTTGGTGTGACGTGTACGTCTAAACGTGTAGCCTCAAAAGAGAACCCACAGTAGAATTATCTTCCATCAAAATTTGTCAGAAAACCACGTTGTATGGAAATCTCGCATCTTGCCAAATTATCTTGTTTTTCCTAAACAACACGCTGTAACTCGAAAAGCTTTGGCGTTGCGTGTATGTCTAAGCGTGTAGCCCAAAAAAAAAAAAAAAAAACGCACAGGAGAGTTTTCCCTCGAAAGAATATGTAAGAATACCACGTTATAAGGAAATACAGTGTTGCAGAGTAAAGACAATTAAGTACATATTGGAAATACTTTACGAGAAGAAATAACGCATCGTACGAAATTAGCTTGTATCTCCTAAACAACACGTTGTAACTCGAAAAGATTTGGTGTGACGTGTACGTCTAAACATGTAGCCTCAAAAGAGAACCCACAGGAGAACTTTCTTCAGTTAAAATTTTTCAGAAAACCACGTTTTATGGAAACTCGCATCGTGCGAAATTATCTTGTTTTTCCTAAACAACACGCTGTAACTCGAAAAGCTTTGGCGTTGCGTGTATGTCTAAGCGTGTAGCCCAAAAAAAAAAAAAACAAAAAAAAAAACAAAAAAAACGCACAGGAGAGTTTTCCCTCGAAAGAATATGTAAGAATACCACGTTATAAGGAAATACAGTGTTGCAGAGTAAAGACAATTAAGTACATATTGGACACACTTTACAAGAAGAAATAACGCATCGAACAAAATTTGCTTGTATCTCCTAAACAACAAGTTGTAACTCGAAAAGATTTGGTGTGGCGTGTACGTCTAAACCTGTAGCCTCAATAGACAACGCACAGGAGAACTTTCTTTCGTCAAAATTTGTCAGAAAACCACGTTTTAAGGATATCCTGCATCGTGCAAAATTATCCTGTTTTTCCTAAACAACACGTTGTAACTCGAAAAGCTTTGGTGTTGCGTGTATGTCTAAGCGTGTAGCCTCTAAAGAGAACGCACCGGAGAGTTTTCTCTCGAAAGAACATGTAAGAATACAATGTTATAAGGAAATACAGTGTTGCAGAGTAAAGACAAATACGTAAATATTGGAAACACTTTACGAGAATAAATAATGCATCGTACAAAATTAGCTTGTATCTCCTAAACAACACGTGGTAATTCCAAAGGGTATGGTGTGGCGTGCACGTCTAAACGTGTAGCCTCAATAGAGAACCCACAGGAGAATTTTCTTTCGTCAAAATTTGTCAGAACACCAAGTTTTAAGGAAATCACGCATCGTGCGAAATTATCTTGTTTTTCATAAACAACACGTTGTAACTTGACAAGCTTTGGTGTTGCCTGTATGTCTAAGTGTGTAGCCTCAAAAGGGAACGCACAGGATAGTTTTCTCTCGAAAGAATGTGTAAGAATACCACGTTATAATGAAATACAGTGTTGCAGAGTAAAGACAAATACGTACGTATTGGAAACACTTTATGAGAAGAAATAAAGCATCGTACAAAATTAGCTTGTATCTCCTAAACAACACGTGGTAACTCGAAAGGATTAGGTGTGACGTGCACGTCGAAACGTGAAGCCTCAAAAGAGAACAAACAGAATAATTTTCTTTCGTCAAAATTTGTCAGAAAACCATGTTTTAAGGAAATCCGGCATCTTGCGAAAGCATCTTGTTTTTTATAAACAACACGTTGTAACTCAAAAAGCTTTGGTGTTGCCTGTATGTCTAAGTGTTTAGCCTCAAAAGGGAATGCACAGGATAGTTTTCTCTCGAAAGAATATGTAAGAATACCACGTTATAAGGAAATACAGTGTTGCAGAGTAAAGACAAATACGTATGTATTGGAAACACTTTACGAGAATTAACGCATTATAAAAAATTAGCTTGTATCTCCTAAACAACACAATGTAACTCGAAAAGATTTGGTGTGACGTGTACGTCTAAATATGTAGCCTCAAAAGTGAACCCACAGGAGAATTTTCTTTCGTCAAAATTTTTCAGAAAACCAGGTTTTCAGGAAATCCCGCATCATGCGAAATCATCTTCTTTTTCCTAAACAACACGTTGTAACTCGAAAAGCTTTGGTGTTGCGTGTTTGTCTAATCGTGTAGCCTCAAAAGAGAACACACAGGAGAGTTTTCTCTCGAAAGGATATGTACGAATACCACGTTATAAGGAAATACAGTGTTGCAGAGTAAAGACAAATACGTACGTATTGGAAACACTTTACGAGAAGAAATAACGCATCGTACAATATTTGCTTGTGTCTCCTAAACAACACGTTGTAACTGAAAAATATTTGGTGTGGCTCGTACGTCTACACGTGTAGCCTCAAAAGAGAACCTACAGGAGAACTTTCTTTCGTCAAAATTTGTCAGAAAACCACGTTTTAAGGAAATCCCGCTTCGTGCAAAATTATCTTGTTTTTCCTAAACAACACGTTGTAACTCGAAAAGCTTTGGTGTTGCGTGTATGTCTGAGCATGTAGCCTCTAAAGAGAATGCACAGGAGAGTTTTCTCTCGAAAGAACATGTAAGAATACAACGTTATAAGGAAATACAGTGTTGCAGAGTAAAGACAAATACATATGTATTGGAACCACTTTACGAAAAGAAATAACGCATCATACAAAATTAGCTTGTATCTCTTAAACAACACGTTGTAACTCGAAAGGATTTGGTGTGGCGTGCACGTCTAAACGTGTAGCCTCAAAACAGAAGCCACAGGAGAATTTTCTTTCGTCAAAATTTGTCAGAAAATCACGTTTTAAGGAAATCCCGCATCGTACAAAATTATCTTGTTTTCCATAAACAACACGTTGTAACTCGAAAAGCTTTGGTGTTGCCTGTATGTCTAAGTGTGTAGCCTCAAAAGGGAACGCACAGGATAGTTTTCTCTCGAAGGAATATGTAAGAATACCACGTTATAAGGAAATATAATGCTGCAGTATAAAGACAAATATGTACTTATTGGAAACACTTTATGAGAAGAATTAACGCATCGTAAAAAATTAGCTTATATCTCCTAAACAACACGTTGTAATTCGAAAAGATTTGGTGTGGCTCATACCTCTACACGTGTAGCCTCAAAAGAGAACCCACAGGAGAACTTTCTTTCGTCAAAATTTTTCAGAAAACCACGTTTTATGGAAATCTCGCATCGTGCTAAATTATCTTGTTTTTCCTAAACAACACATTGTAACTCGAAAAGCTTTGGCGTTGCATGTTTGTCTAAGCGTGTCCCTTCAAAAGAGAACGCACAGGAGAGTTTTCCCTCGAAATAATATGTAAGAATACCATGTTATAAGGAAATACAGTGTAGCAGATTAAAGACAAATAAGTACGTATTGGAAACACTTTACGAGAAGAAATAATGCTTCGTACAAAATTAGCTTGTATCTCCTAAACAACACGTGGTAACTTGAAAGGATTTGGTGTGGCGTGTACGTCTAAACGTGTAGCCTCAAAAGAGAACCCACAGGAGAATTTTCTTTATTCAAAATTTTTCAGAAAACCACATTTTAAGGAAATCCCGCATCGTGCAAAATCATCTTCTTTTTCCTAAACAACATGTTGTAACTCGAAAAGCTATGGTGTTGCGTGTATGTGTAAGCGTGGAGCCTCAAAAGAGAAAGCACAGGAGAGTTTTCACTCCAAAGAATATGTAAGAATACCACGTTATAAGGAAATACAATTTTGCAGAGTAAAGACAAATAAGTACATATTGGAAACACTTTACGAGAAGAAATAACGCATCTTACAAAATTAGCTTGTATCTCCTAAACAACACGTTGTAACTCGAAAGGATTTGGTGTGACGTGTACGTCTAAAAGTGTAGCCTCAAACGAGGACACACAGGAGAATTTTCTTTCATCAAAATTTGTCAGAAACCACGTTTTAAGGAAGTCTCGCATCGTGCGAAATTATCTTGTTTTTCCTAAACAACACGTTGTAACTCGAAAAGCTTTGGTGTTACGTGTATGTCTACGTGTGTAGCCTCAAAAGAGAACGCACAGGAGAGTTTTCTCTCGAAAGAATATGTAAGAATACTACGTTATAAGGAAATACAGTGTTGCAGAGTAAAGACAACTACGTACGTATTGGAAACACTTTAAGAGAAGAAATATCCCATCCTAGAAAATTAGCTTGTATCTCCTAAACAACACGTAGTAACTCGAAAAGATTTGGTGTGGCTCGTACCTCTACACGTGCAGCCTCAATAGAGAACCCACAGGAGAACTTTGTTTCGTCAAAATTTTTCAGAAAACCACGTTTAATGGAAATCTCGTATCGTGCGAAATTATCTTGTTTTTCCTAAACAACACGTTGTGACTCCAAAAGCTTTGGCGTTGCGTGTTTGTCTAAGCGTGTAACCTCAAAAGAGAATGCACAGGATTGTTTTCCCTCGAAAGAATATGTAAGAATACCACGTTATAAGGAAATACAGTGTTGCAGAGTAAAGACAAATAAGTACATATTGGAAACACTATATGAGAAGAAATAACGCATTGTACAATATTTGCTTGTATCTCCTAAACAACACGTTGTAACTCAAAAATATTTCGTGTGGCTCGTATGTCTACACGTTTAGCCTCAAAAGAGAACACACAGGAGAACTTTATTTCTTCAAAATTTGTCAGAAAACCACGTTTTAAGGAAATCCCGCATCGTGCAAAATTATCTTGTTTTTCCTAAACAACACGTTGTAACTCGAAAAGCTTTGGTGTTGCGTGTATGTCTGAGCATGTAGCCTCTAAAGAGAATGCACAGGAGAGTTTTCTCTCGAAAGAACATGAAAGAATACAAGGTTATAAGGAAATAACAGTGTTGCAGAGTAAAGACAAATACGTACATATTGGAAACACTTTACGAGAAGAAATAACGCATCATACAAAATTAGCTTGTATCTCCTAAACAACACGTGGTAACTCGAAAGGATTTGGTGTGGCGTGTACATCTAAACGTGTAGCCTCAAAAGAGAACCCACAGGAGAATTTTCTTTCGTCAAAATTTGTCAGAAAACCACGTTTTATGGAAATCTCGCATCATGCCAAATTATCTTGTTTTTCCTAAACAACACATTGTAACTCGAAAAACTTTGGCGTTGCATGTTTGTCTAAGCGTGTAGCCTCAAAAGAGAACGCACAGGAGAGTTTTTCCTCGAAATAATATGTAAGAATACCACGTTATAAGGAAATACAGTGTTGCAGAGTAAAGACAAATAAGTACGTATCGGAAACACTTTACAAGAAGAAATAACGCATCGTACAAAATTAGCTTGTATCTCCTAAACAACACGTGGTAACTCGAAAGGATTTGGTGTGGCATGTACGTCTAAATGTGTAGCCTCAAATGAGAACCCACAGGAGAATTTTCTTACTTCAAAATTTTTCAGAACACCTCGTTTTAAGGAAATGCCACATCGTGCGAAATCAGCTTCTTTTTCCTAAACAACATGTTGTAACTCGAAAAGCTTTGGTGTTGCGTGTATGTGTAAACGTGTAGCCTCAAAAGAGAAGGCACAGGAGAATTTTCTCTCGAAAGAATATGTAAGAATATCACGTTATAAGGATATACAATTTTGCAGAGTAAAGACAAATAAGTACATATTGGAAACACTTTAGGAGAAGAAATAACGCATCGTACAAAATTAGCTTGTATCTCCTAAACAACACGTTGTAACTCGAAAAGATTTTGTGTGACGTGTAAGTCTAAAAGTGTAGCCTCAAACGAGAACCCAAAGGAGAATCTTCTTTCATCAAAATTTGTCAGAAACCACGTTTTAAGGAAATCTCACATCGTACGAAATTATCTTGTTTTTCCTAAACAACACGTTGTAACTCGAAAAGCTTTTGTGTTGCGTGTATGTGTAAGCGTGTAGCCTCAAAAGAGAAGGCACAGGAGAATTTTCTCTCGAAAGAAGATGTAAGAATATCACGTTATAAGGAAATACAATTTTGCAGAGTAAAGACAAATAAGTACATATTGGAAACACTTTACGAGAAGAAATAACGCATCGTAAAAAATTAGCTTGTATCTCCTAAACAACACGTTGTAACTCGAAAAGATTTGGTGTGACGTGTAAGTCTAAAAGTGTAGCCTCAAACGAGAACCCACAGGAGAATCTTCTTTCATCAAAATTTGTCAGAAACCACGTTTTAAGGAAATCTCACATCGTACGAAATTATCTTGTTTTTCCTAAACAACACGTTGTAACTCGAAAAGCTTTTGTGTTGCGTGTATGTGTAAGCGTGTAGCCTCAAAAGAGAAGGCACAGGAGAATTTTCTCTCGAAAGAAGATGTAAGAATATCACGTTATAAGGAAATACAATTTTGCAGAGTAAAGACAAATAAGTACATATTGGAAACACTTTACGAGAAGAAATAATGCATCGTACAAAATTAGCTTGTATCTCCTAAACAACACGTTGTAACTGGAAAAGATTTGGTGTGACGTGTAAGTCTAAAAGTGTAGCCTCAAACGAGAACCCACAGGAGAATCTTCTTTCATCAAAATTTGTCAGAAACCAAGTTTTAAGGAAATCTCGCATCGTACGAAATTATCTTGTTTTTCCTAAACAACACGTTGTAACTCGAAAAGCTTTGGTGTTGCGTGTATGTCTAAGCCTGTAGCCTCAAAAGAGAGCACACAGGAGAGTTTTCGCTCGAAAGAATATGTAAGAATACCACGTTATAAGGAAATACAGTGTTGCAGAGTAAAGACAAATTCTATTGGAAACACTTTAAGAGAAGAAATAAGGCAACGTAAAAAATTAGCTTGTATCTCCTAAACAACAAGTTGTAACTCGAAAAGATTTGGTGTGACTCGTACCTCTACACGTGTAGTCTCAAAAGAGAACCCACAGGAGAACTTTGTTTCGTCAAAATTTTTCAGAAAACCACGTTTTATGGAAATCTCGCATCCTGTGAAATTATCTTGTTTTTCCTAAACAACACATTGTAACTCGAAAAGCTTTGGCGTTGCGTGTATGTCTAAGCGTATGGCCTCTAAAGAGAACGCACAGGAGAGTTTTCTCTTGAAAGAATATGTAAGAATACAACGTTATAAGGAAATACAGTGTTGCAGAGTAAAGACAAATACGTACTTATTGGAAACACTTTACGAGAAGAAATAACGAATCATACAAAATTAGCTTGTATCTCCTAAACAACACGTGGTAAATCGAAAGGATTTGGTGTGGCGTGTACGTCTAAACGTGTAGCCTCAAAAGAGAACCCACTGAAGAATTTTCTTTCGTCAAAATGTTTCAGAAAACTACGTTTTAAGGAAATCCCGCATCGTGCGAAATTATCTTGTTTTTCATAAACAACACGTTGTAACTCGAAAAGCTTTGGTGTTGACTGTATGTCTAAGTGTGTAGCCTAAAAAGTGAACGCACAGGATAGTTTTCTCTCGTAAGAATATATAAGAATACCACGTTATAAGGAAATACAGTGTTGCAGAGTAAAGACAAGTACTTACATATTGGAAACACTTTACGAGAAGAAGTAACGCATCTTACAAAATTATGCTTGTATCTCCGAAACAACATGTTGTAATTCGAAAAGATTTGGTGTGGCATGTACGTCTAAACGTGTAGCCTCAAAAGAGAACCCACAGGAGAATTTTCTTTCGACAAAATTTTTCAGAAAACCTCGTTTTAAGGAAATCCTGCATCGTGCGAAATCATCTTCTTTTTCCTAAACAAAATGTTGTAACTCGAAAAGATTTGGTGTTGCGTGTATGGGTAAGCGTGGATCCTCAAAAGAGAAGGCACAGAAGAGTTTTCTCTCGAAAGAATATTTAAGAATGCCACGTTATAAGGAAATACAATTTTGCAGAGTAAAGACAAATAAGTACATATTGGAAACACTTTACGAGAAGAAATAACTCATCATACAAAATTAGCTTGTATCTCCTAACAACACCTTGTAACTCGAAAAGATTTCGTGTGAGGTGTACGTTTAAACGTGTAGCCTCAAAAGACAACCCACAGGAGAACTTTCCTTCATCAAAATTTGTCGGAAACCACGTTTTAAGGAAATCTCACATCCTGCGATATTATCTTGTTTTTCCTAAACAACACGTTGTAACTCGAAAAGCTTTGGTGTTGCATGTATGTCTAAGCTTGTAGCCTCAAAAGAGAACGAACAGGAGAGTTTTCTCTCGAAAGAATATGTAAGAATACCACGTTATAAGGAAATACAGTGTTGCAGAGTAAAGACAAATACGTACATATTGGAAACTCTTTAAGAGAAGTAAGTTACAACGTGTTGTTTAGGAACTAGAAGCTAATTTTGTAAGATGCGTTATTTCTTCTCTAAAGAGTTTCCAATATGTACGTATTTGCCTTTAGTCTGCAACACTGTATTTCCTTATAACGTGGTATTCTTATATCTTCTTTCGAGAGAAAACTCTCCTGTGTGTCCTCTTTTGAGGCTACACACTTAGACATACACGCAACACCAAAGCTTTTCGCGTTAAAACGTGTTGTTTAGGAAAAACAAGATAATTTCGCACGATTAGGAATTTCCTTAATACGTGGTTTTCTGACAAATTTTGACCAAAGAAAATTCTACTATGGGTTCTCTTTTGAGACTACACGTTTAGACGTACAGGCCACACCAAATCTTTTTAAGTTACAACGTGTTGGTTAGGAGATACAAGCTAATTTTGTACGATGCGTTATTTCTTCTCGTAAAGTTTTTCCAATAAGTAAGTATTTGTCTTTACTCAGCAACACTGTATTTCCTTATAACATGGTATTCTTACATATTTTTTCGAGAGAAAACTCTCCTGTGCATTCCCATTTGAGGCTACATGCTTAGACATACAAGCAACAGCAAAGCTTTTCGAGTTACAACGTGTTGTTTAGGAAGAACAAGATAATTTCTCACGATGCGGGATTTCCATAAAACGTGGTTTTCTGACAAATTTTGAAGAAAGAAAATTGTCCTGTGGGTTCTCTTTTGAGGCTACACGTTTAGACATACACGCGACACCAAATCTTTTTGAGTTCCAACTTGTTGTTTAGGAGATACAAGCTAATTTTTTTACGATGCGTTATTTCGTCTCGTAATGTTTAAGTGTTTCCAATACGTATGTATTTGCCTTTATTCTGCAACACTGTATTTCCTTAAAATGTGGTATTCCTACATATGCTTTCGGGAGAAAACTCCCCTGTGCGTTCTCTTTTGAGGCTACACCTTAGACGTACACGCCACACCAAAACTTTTTGAGTTACAACTTGTTGTTTAGGAGATACAAGCTAATTTTTTAAAGATGAATTATTTATTCTCGTAAAGTTTAAGTGTTTCCAATACGTATGTATTTGCCTCTACTCTGCAACACTGTATTTCCTTATAACGTGATATTCTTACATATTCTTTCGAGAGAAAACTCTCCTGTGCGTTCTCTTTGGAGGCTACACGCTTAGACATTCACGCAACACCAAAGCTTTTCGAGTTACAACGTGTTGTTTAGGAAAAACAAGATAATTTCGCATGATGCGGGATTTCCATAAAACGTGGTTTTCTGACAAATTTTGACGAAAGAAAATTCTTCTGTGGGTTCTTTTTTGAGGCTGCACGTTTAGACGTACACGCCACACCAAATCCTTTCGAATTATAACGTGTTGTTTAGGATATACAAGCTAATTTTGTACTACGTGTTATTTCTTCTCGTAAAGCTTAAGTGTTTCCAATATGTATGTATTTGTCTTTACTCTGCAACACTGTATTCCCTTATAACGTGGTATTCTTACATATTCTTTCGAGAGAAAACTCTCCTGTGCGTTCTCTTTTGAGGCTACACGCTTAGACATACACGCAACACCAAAGCATTCGAGTTGCAACATGTTGTTTCCAATAAGTACATATTTGTCTATACTCTGCAACACTGTATTTCCTAATAACGTGGTATTCTCACATATTCTTTCGAGAGAAAACTATCCTGTGCGTTCTCTTTGGAGGCTACACGCTTAGTGTTTCCAATAAGTATGTATTTGTCTTTACTCTGCAACATTGTATTTCCTTATAACGTGGTATTCCTACATATTCTTTCGGGAGAAAACTCTCCTGTACGTTCTCTTTTGAGGCTACACCCTTAGACATATATGCAACATCAAAGCTTTTCGAGTTACAACATGTTGTTTAGGAAAAACAAGATAATTTCGCACGATGCAGGATTTCCTTAAAACGTGGTTTTCTGACAAATTTTGACGAAAGAAAACCCTCCTGTGGGTTCTCCTTTGAGGCTACACGTTTACTCGTACACGCCACAACAAATCTTTTCGAGTTGAAACGTGTTGTTTAGGAGATACAAGCTAATTTTGCATGATGCGTTATTTCTTCTCGTAAAGTGTTTCCAATAAGTACATATTTGTCTATACTCTGCAACACTGTATTTCCTAATTACGTGGTATTCTTACATATTCTTTCGAGAGAAAACTATCCTGTGCGTTCTCTTTGGAGGCTACACGCTTAGACATACACGCACCACCAAAGCTTTTCGAGTTACAACGTGTTGATTAGGAAAAACAGGATAATTTCGCACGATGCGGGATTTCCTTAAAATGTGGTTTTCTGACGAATTTTGACGTAAGAAAATTCTCCTGTGGGTTCTCTTTTGAGGCTACACATTTAGACGTGCACGCCACACCAAATCTTTTTGAGTTACCACGTGTTGTTTAGGAGATACAAGCAAATTTTGTACCATGCATTATTTCTTCTCATAATATGTTTCCAATACGTATGTATTTGTCTTTACTCTGCAGCAATATATTTCCTTATAACGTGGTATTCTTACATATTCTTTCGAGAGAAAACTCTCCTGTGTATTCTCTTTTGAGGCTACACGCTTACACTTACACCCAACACCAAAGTTTTTCGAGTTACAATGTTTTGTTTATGAAAAACAAGATAATTGCGCACGATGCGGGATTTCCTTAAAACTTGGTTTTCTGAAAATTTTGACGAAAGAAAATTCTCCTGTGGGTTCTCTTTTGAGGCTACATGTTTAGACGTACACGCCACACCAAATCTTTTCGAGTTACAACGTGTTGTTTAGGAGATACAAGCTAATTTTGTACGATGCGTTATTTCTTCTCCTAAAGTGTTTCCAATATGTACGTATTTGTCTTTACTCTACAACACTGTATTTCCTTATAACACGGTGTTCGTACATATTCTTTCGAGAGAAAACTCTCCTGTGCATTCTCTTTTGAGGCTACACGCTTAGACATACACGCAACACCAAATCATTTCGAGTTAGAACGTGTTGTTTAGGAAAAACAAGATAATTTCGCACGATGCGGGAATTCCTTAAAACGTGGTTTTCTGACAAATTTTGAGGAAATAAAATTCTCCTGTGGGTTTTCATTTGAGGCTAAACGTTTAGACGTACACGCCACACCAAATGTTTTCGAGTTACAACGTGTTCTTTAGGAGATACAAGCTAATTTTTTACGATGCTTTATATCTTCTTGTAAAGTTTAAGTGTTTTCAAAAGGAACGTATTTATCTTTAATTTGCCACAATGTATTTCCTTATAACGTGGTATTCTTACATACTCGTTCGAGAGAAATGTCTCCTGTGCGTTCTCTTTTGAGGCTACATGCTTAGACATACACGCAACACCAAAGATTTTCGAGTTACAATGTGTTGTTTAGGAAAAACAAGATAGTTTCGCATGATGCAGGATTTCCTTAATAAGTGGTTTTCTGACAAATTTTGACGAAAGAAAATTCTCCTGTGGGTTCTCTTTTGAGGCTAAACGTTTAGACGTACATGCCACACCAAATCTTTTCGAGTTACAACGTGTTGTTTAGGAGATACAAACTAATTTTTTACGATGCGTTATTTCTTCTCATAGAGTGTTTCAAATACATACGTATTTGTCTTTACTCTGCAAAACTGTATTTCCTTATAATGTGGTATTCTTACATGTTCTTTCGAGAGAAAACTCTCCTGTGCGTTCTCTTTTGAGGCTACACGCTTAGACATACACGCAACATCAAAGCTTTTCGAGTTACAACCTGTTGTTTAGGAAAAACAAGATAATTTCGCACGATGAGTGATTTCCTTAAAACATGGATTTCTGACAAATTTTACGAACAAAAATTCTCCTGTGGGTTCTCTTTTGAGGCTACACGTTTAGATGTACACGCCACACCAAATCTTTTCGAGTTACAATGTGTTGTTTAGGAGATACAAGCTAATTTTGTACGATGCGTTCTTTCTTCTCATAAAGTTTTTCCAATAAGTAAGTATTTGTCTTTACTCTGCAACAATGTATTTCTTTATAACATGGTACTCTTACATATTTTTTCGATAGAAAAGTCTCCTGTGCGTTCTCATTTGAGGCTACACGCTGAGACATACACGCAACAGCAAAGCTTTTCGAGTTACAACGTGTTGTTTAGGAAGAACAAGATAATTTCTCACGATGCGGGATTTCCTTAAAACGTGGTTTTCTGACAAATTTTGACGAAAGAAAATTCTCCTGTCGGTTCTCTTTTGAGGCTAAACATTTAGACGTACACGCCACACCAAATCTCTTTGAGTTGCAACTTGTTGTTTAGGAGATACAAGCTAATTTTTTTACAATTAATTATTTCTTCTCGTAAAGTTTAAGTGTTTCCAATACGTATGTATTTGCCTCTACTCTGCAACACTGTATTTCCTTATAACGTGGTATTCTTAAATATTCTTTCCAGAGAAAACTCTCCTGTGCGTTCTCTTTTGAGGCTACACATTTAGACATACACGCCACACCAAATCTTTTTGAGTTACAACTTGTTGTTTAGGAGATACAAGCTAATTTTTTAAAGATGAATTATTTCTTCTCGTAAAGTTTAAGTGTTTCCAATACGTATGTATTTGCCTCTACTCTGCAACACTGTATTTCCTTATAACGTGATATTCTTACATATTCTTTCGAGAGAAAACTCTCCTGTGCGTTTTCTTTGGAGGCTACACACTTAGACATTCACGCAACACCAAAGATTTTCGAGTTACAACGTGTTGTTTAGGAAAAACAAGATAATTTCGCATGATGCGGGATTTCCTTAAAACGTGGTTTTCTGACAAATTTTGATGAAAGAAAATTCTCCTGTGGGTTCTCTTTTGAGGCTGCACGTTTAGACGTACACGCCACACCAAATCCTTTCGAGATATAACGTGTTGTTTAGGATATACAAGCTAATTTTGTACTATGTGTTATTTCTTCTCGTAAAGCTTAAGTGTTTCCAATAAGTATGTATTTGTCTTTACTCTGCAACACTGTATTTCCTTATAACGTGGTATTCCTACATATTCTTTCAGAAGAAAACTCTCCTGTGCATTCTCTTTTGAGGCAACACGCTTAGACATACACGCACCACCAAAGCTTTTCGAGTTGCAACATGTTGTTTAGGAAAAACAAGATAATTTCGCACGATGCGGTATTTCCTTAAAACGTGGTTTTCTGACAAATTTTGACGAAAGAAAACTCTCCTGTGGGTTCTCTTTTGAGGCTACACCTTTAGACATACACAACCACACCAAATCTTGTCGAGATACAACGTGTTGTTTAGGAGATACAAGCTAATTTTACATGATGCGTTATTTCTTCTCCTAAAGTGTTTCCAATAAATACATATTTGTCCATACTCTGCCACACTGTATTTCCTTATAACGTGATATTCTTACATATTCTTTCGAGAGAAAACTCTCCTGTGCGTTCTCTTTGGAGGCTAAACGCTTAGACATTCACCCAACACCAAAGCTTTTCGAGTTACAACGTGTTGTTTAGGAAAAACAAGATAATTTCGCATGATGCGGGATTTCCTTAAAACATGGTTTTCTGACAAATTTTGACGTAAGAAAATTCTCCTGTGGGTTCTCTTTTGAGGCTACACGTTTAGACGTACACGCCACACCAAATCCTTTGGAGTTATAACGTGGTGTTTAGGATATACAAGCTAATTTTGTACTATGTGTTATTTCTTCTCGTAAAGCTTAAGTGTTTCCAATAAGTATGTATTTGTCTTTACTCTGCAACATTGTATTTCCTTATAACGTGGTATTCTTACATATTCCTTCGAGAGAAAACTCTCCTGTGCGTTCTCTTTTGAGGCTACACGCTTAGACATACACGCACCACCAAAGCTTTTCGAGTTACAACATGTTGTTTAGGATTAACAAGATAATTTCGCACGATGCGGTATTTCCTTAAAACGTGGTTTTCTGACAAATTTTCACGAAAGAAAACTCTCCTGTGGGTTCTCTTTTGAGGCTACACGTATAGACATACACGCCACACCAAATCTTGTCGAGTTACAACGTGTTGTTTAGGAGATACAAGCTAATTTTACATGATGCGTTATTTCTTCTCCTAAAGTGTTTCCAATAAGTACATATTTGTCTATACTCTGCAACACTGTATTTCCTTATAACGTGGTATTCTTACATATTCTTTCGAGAGAAAACTATCCTGTGCGTTCTCTTTGGAGGCTACACGCTTAGACATACACGCACCACCAAAGCTTTTCGAGTTACAACGTGTTGATTAGGAAAAACAAGATAATTTCGCACGATGCGGGATTTCCTTAAAACATGGTTTTCTGACAAATTTTGACGTAAGAAAATTCTCCTGTGGGTTCTCTTTTGAGGCTACACGTTTAGATGTACAACCCACATCAAATCTTTTTGAGTTACCACGTGTTGTTTCGGAGATACAAGCTAATTTTGTACCATGCGTTATTTCTTCTCATAATGTGTTTCCAATACGTATGTATTTGTCTTTACTCTGCAGCAATATGTTTCCTTATAACGTGGTATTCTTACATATTCTTTCGAGAGAAAACTCACCTGTGCATTCTCTTTTGAGGCTACATGCTTAGACATACACGCAACACCAAATCCTTTCGAGTTATAACGTGTTGTTTAGGATATACAAGCTAATTTTGTACTATGTTTTATTTCTTCTCGTAAAGTTTAAGTGTTTCCAATAAGTATTTATTTGTCTTTACTCTGCAACACTGTATTTCCTTATAACGTGGTATTCCTACATATTCTTTCGGGAGAAAACTCTCCTGTGCGTTCTCTTTTGAGGCTACACGCTTAGACATATACGCAACACCAAAGCTTTTCGAGTTACAACATGTTGTTTAGGAAAAACAAGATAATTTCGCAGGATGCAGGATTTCCTTAAAACGTGGTTTTCTGACAAATTTTGATGAAAGAAAACTCTCCCGTCGGTTCTCCTTTGAGGGTACACGTTTAGTCGTTCACGCCACACCAAATCTTTTCGAGTTACAACGTGTTGTTTAGGAGATACAAGCTAAGTTTGCATGATGTGTTATTTCTTTTCGAAAGTGTTTCCAATAACTACATATTTGTCTACACTCTGCAACACTGTATTTCCTTATAACGTGGTATTCTTACATATTCTTTGGAGAGAAAACTATCCCTTGCGTTCTCTTTGGAGGCTACACGCTTAGACATACACGCACCACCAAAGCTTTTCGAGTTACAACGTGTTGATTAGAAAAAACAAGATAATTTCCCACGATGCGGGATTTCCTTCAAAAGTGGTTTTCTGACAGATTTTGACGTAAGAAAATTCTCCTGTGGGTTCTCTTTTGAGGCTACACATTTAGACGTGCACGCCACACCAAATCTTTTTAGTTACCACGTGTTGTTTAGGAGATACAAGCAAATTTTGTACCATGCATTATTTCTTCTCATAATATGTTTCCAATACGTATGTATTTGTCTTTACTCTTTAGCAATATATTTCCTTTTAACTTGGTATTCTTACAAATTCTTTCGAGAGAAAACTCTCCTGTGCATTCTCTTTTGAGGCTACACTCTTACACATACACCCAACACCAAAGCTTTTCGAGTTACAATGTTTTGTTTATGAAAAACAAGATAATTGCGCACAATGCGGGATTCCCTTAAAACGTGGTTTTCTGAAAAGTGTTGACGAAAGAAAATTCTCCTGTGGGTGCTCTTTTGAGGTTACACGTTTAGATGTACACGCCACACCAAATCCTATCGATTTATAACCTGTTGTTTAGGATATAGAAGCTAATTTTGTACTATGTGTTATTTCTTCTCGTAAAGCTTAACTGTTTCCAATAAGTATGTATTTGTCTTTACTCTGCAACACTGTATTTCCTTATAACGTGGTATTCCTACATATTCTTTCGGGAGAAAACTCCCCTGTGCGTTCTCTTTTGAGGCTACACGTTTAGACGTACACGCCACACCAAATCTATTGAGTTACAACTTGTTGTTTAGGAGATACAAGCTAATTTTTTTGCGATGAATTATTTCTTCTCGTAAAGTTTAAGTGTTTCCAATATGTATATATTTGCCTCTACTCTGCAACACTGTATTTCCTTATAACGTGGTATTCTTACATATTCTTTCGAGAGAAAACTCTCCTGTGCGTTCTCTTTGGAGGCTACACGCTTAGACATTTATGCAACACCAAAGCTTTTCGAGTTACAACGTGTTTTTTAGGAAAAACAAGATAATTTCGCATGATGCGGGATTTCCTTAAAACGTGGTTTTCTGACAAATTTTGATGAAAGAAAATTCTCCTGTGGGTTCTCTTTTGAGGCTACACGTTTAGACGTACATGCCACACCAAATCCTTTCGAGTTATAACGTGTTGTTTAGGGTATACAAACTAATTTTTACTATGTGTTATTTCTTCTCGTAAAGCTTAAGTGTTTCCAATAAGTATGCATTTGTCTTTACTCTGCAACACTGTATTTCCTTATAACGTGGTATTCCTACATATTCTTTCGGAAGAAAACTCTCCTGTGCGTTCTCTTTTGAGGCTACACGCTTAGACATACACGCACCACCAAAGCTTTTCGAGTTGCAACATGTTGTTTAGGAAAAACAAGATAATTTCGCACGATGCGGTATTTCCTTAAAAGGTGGTTTTCTGACAAATTTTGACGAAAGAAAACTCTCCTGTGTGTTCTCTTTTGAGGCTACACGTTTAGACATACACGCCACACCAAACCTTATCGATTTACAACGTGTTGTTTAGGAGATACAAGCTAATTTTGCATGATGCGTTATTTCTTCTCCTAAAGTGTTTCCAATAAGTACATATTTGTCTAAATTCTGCAACACTGTATTTCCTTATAACGTGGTATTCTTACATATTCTTTCGAGAGAAAACTATCCTGTGCATTCTCTTTGGAGGCTACACGCTTAGACATACAAGCACCACCAAAGATTTTCGAGTTACAACGTGTTGATTAGGAAAAACAAGATAATTTCCCACGATGAGGGATTTCCTAAAAACGTGGTTTTCTAACAAATTTTGACGAAAGAAAACTCTCCTGTGGGTTCTCTTTTGAGGCTACACTTTTAGACGTACACGCCACACCAAATCTTTTCGAGTTACAACGTGTTGTTTAGGACATACAAGCTAGTTTTGCAAGATGCGTTATTTCTCTCATAAAGTGCTCCCATTACTTACGTATTTTCTTTACTCTGCCACACTGTATTTCCTTATAACGTGGTATTCTTACATATTCTTTCGAGAGAAAACTCTCGTGTGCGTTCTCTTTGGAGGCTACACGCTTAGACATTCACGCAACACCAAAGCTTTTCGAGTTACAACGTGTTGTTTAGGAAAAACAAGATAATTTCGCATGATGCGGGATTCCCTTAAAACGTGGTTTTCTGAAAAGTGTTGACGAAAGAAAATTCTCCTGTGGGTTCTCTTTTGAGGCTACACGTTTAGATGTACACGCCACACCAAATCCTATCGAGTTATAACCTGTTGTTTAGGATATACAAGCTAATTTTGTACTATGTGTTATTTCTTCTCGTAAAGCTTAACTGTTTCCAATAAGTATGTATTTGTCTTTACTCTGCAACACTGTATTTCCTTATAACGTGGTATTCCTACAAATTCTTTCGGGAGAAAACTCCCCTGTGCGTTCTCTTTTGAGGCTACACTTTTAGACGTACACGCCACACCAAATCTTTTTGAGTTACAACTTGTTGTTTAGGAGATACAAGCTAATTTTTTTACGATGAATTATTTCTTCTCGTAAAGTTTAAGTGTTTCCAATACGTATGTACTTGCCTCTACTCTGCCACACTGTATTTCCTTATAACGTGATATTCTTACATATTCTTTCGAGAGAAAACTCTCCTGTGCGTTCTCTTTGGAGGCTACACGCTTAGACATTCACCCAACACCAAAGCTTTTCGAGTTACAACGTGTTGTTTAGGAAAAACAAGATAATTTCGCATGATGCGGGATTTCCTTAAAACGTGGTTTTCTGACAAATTTTGACGAAAGAAAATTCTCCTGTGGGTTCTCTTTTGAGGCTACACGTTTAGTCGTACACGCCACACCAAATCCTTTCGAGTTATAACGTGTTGTTTAGGATATACAAGCTAATTTTGTACTATGTGTTATTTCTTCTCGTAAAGCTTAAGTGTTTCCAATAAGTATGTATTTGTCTTTACTCTGCAACACTGTATTTCCTTATAACGTGGTATTCCTACATATTCTTTCGGAAGAAAACTCTCCTGTGCGTTCTGTCTTGAGGCTACACGCTTAGACATACACGCACCACCAAAGCTTTTCGAGTTACAACATGTTGTTTAGGATAAACAAGATAATTTCGCACGATGCGGTATTTCCTTAAAACGTGGTTTTCTGACAAATTTTGACGAAAGAAAACTCTCCTGTGGGTTCTCTTTTGAGGCTACACGTTTAGACATACATGCCACACCAAATCTTGTCGAGTTACAACGTGTTGTTTAGGAGATACAAGCTAATTTTACATGATGCGTTATTTCTTCTCCTAAAGTGTTTCCAATAAGTACATATTTGTCTATACTCTGCAACACTGTATTTCCTTATAACGTGGTATTCTTATATATTCTTTCGAGAGAAAACTATCCTGTGCGTTTTCTTTGGAGGCTACACGCTTAGACATACACGCACCACCAAAGCTTTTCGAGTTACAACGTGTTGATTAGGAAAAACAAGATAATTTCGCATGATGCGGGATTTCCTTAAAACGTGGTTTTCTGACAAATTTTGACGTAAGAAAATTCTCCTGTGGGTTCTCTTTTGAGGCTACACGTTTAGATGTACACACCACACCAAATATTTTTGAGTTACCACGTGTTGTTCGGAGATACAAGCTAATTTTGTACCATGCGTTATTTCTTCTCTTAATGTGTTTCCAAAACGTATGTGTTTGTCTTTACTCTGCAGCAATATGTTTCCTTATAACATGGTATTCTTACATATTCTTTCGAGAGAAAACTCTCCTGTGCAATCTCTTTTGAGGCTACATGCTTAGACATACACGCAACACCAAATCCTTTCGAGTTATAACGTGTTGTTTAGGATATACAAGCTAATTTTGTACTATGTTTTATTTCTTCTCGTAAAGTTTAAGTATTTCCAATAAGTATTTATTTGTCTTTACTCTGCAACACTGTATTTCTTTATAACATGGTATTCCTACATATTCTTTCGGGAGAAAACTCTCCTGTGCGTTCTCTTTTGAGGCTACACGCTTAGACATATACGCAACACCAAAGCTTTTCGAGTTACAACATGTTGTTTAGGAAAAACAAGATAATTTCGCAGGATGCAGGATTTCCTTAAAACGTGGTTTTCTGACAAATTTTGACGAAAGAAAACTCTCCTGTGGGTTCTCCTTTGAGGCTACACGTTTAGTCGTTCACGCCACACCAAATCTTTTCGAGTTACAATGTGTTGTTTAGGAGATACAAGCTAAGTTTGCATGATGCGTTATTTCTTTTCGTAAAGTGTTTCCAATAAGTACATATTTGTCTATACTCTGCAACACTGTATTTCCTTATAACGTGGTATTCTTACATATTCTTTCGAGAGAAAACTATCCCTTGGGTTCTCTTTGGAGGCTACACGCTTAGACATACACGCACCACCAAAGCTTTTCGAGTTACAACGTGTTGATTAGGAAAAACAAGATAATTTCCCACGATGCGGGATTTCCTTAAAAAGTGGTTTTCTGACAAATTTTGACGTAAGAAAATTCTCCTGTGGGTTCTCTTTTGAGGCTACACATTTAGACGTGCACGCCACACCAAATCTTTTTGAGTTACCACGTGTTGTTTAGGAGATACAAGCAAATTTTGTACCATGCATTATTTCTCCTCATAATATGTTTCCAATACGTATGTATTTGTCTTTACTCTGCAGCAATATATTTCCTTATAACGTGGTATTCTTACATATTCTTTCGAGAGAAAACTCTCCTGTGCATTCTCTTTTGAGGCTACACGCTTACACATACACCCAACACCAAAGCTTTTCGAGTTACAATGTTTTGTTTATGAAAAACAAGATAATTGCGCACGATTCGGAATTTCCTTAAAACGTGGTTTTCTGACAAATTTTGACGAAAGAAAATTCTACTGTGGGTTCTCTTTTGAGGCTACATGTTTAGACGTACACGCCACACCAAATCTTTTCGAGTTACAACGTGTTGTTTAGGAGATACAAGCTAATTTTGTACGATGCGTTATTTCTTCTCCTAAAGTGTTTCCAATATGTACGTATTTGTCTTTACTCTACAACACTGTATTTCCTTATAACATGGTATTCGTACATATTCTTTCGAGAGAAAACTCTCCTGTGCATTCTCTTTTGAGGCTACACGCATAGACATACACACAACACCAAAGCATTTCGAGTTAGAACGTGTTGTTTAGGAAAAACAAGATAATTTCTCATGATGCGGGAATTCCTTAAAACGTGGTTTTCTGACAAATTTTGAGGAAAGAAAATTCTCCTGTAGGTTTTCATTTGAGGCTAAATGTTTAGACGTACACGCCACACCAAATGTTTTCGAGTTACAACGTGTTCTTTAGGAGATACAAGCTAATTTTTTACGATGCTTTATATCTTCTTGTAAAGTTTAAGTGTTTCCAAAAGGAACGTAGTTATCTTTAATTTGCCACAATGTATTTCCTTATAACGTGGTATTCTTACATACTCGTTCGAGAGAAATCTCTACTGTGCGTTCTCTTTTGAGGCTACATGCTTAGACATACACGCAACACCAAAGATTTTCGAGTTCCAATGTGTTGTTTAGGAAAAACAAGATAGTTTCGCATGATGCGGGATTTCCTTAATAAGTGGTTTTCTGACAAATTTTGAAGAAAGAAAATTCTCCTGTTTGGTTCTCTTTTGAGGCTACACGTTTAGACGTACACGCCACACCAAATCCTTTCGAGTTATAACGTGTTGTTTAGGATATACAAGCTAATTTTTTACTATGTGTTATTTCTTCTCGTAAAGCTTAAGTGTTTCCAATAAGTATGTATTTGTCTTTACCATGCAACACTGTATTTCCTTATAACGTGGTATTCCTACATATTCTTTCGGAAGAAAACTCTCCTGTGCGTTCTCTTTTGAGGCTACACGCTTAGACATACACGCAACACCAAAGCTTTTCGAGTTACAACGTGTTGTTTAGGAAAAATAAGATAATTTCGCATGATGCGTGATTTCCTTCAAACGTGGTTTTCTGACAAATATTGATGAAAGAAAATTCTCCTGTGGGTTCTCTTTTGAGGCTACACGTTTAGACGTACACGCCACACCTAATCCTTTCAAGTTAAAACGTGTTGTTTAGGATATACAAACTAATTTTTACTATGTGTTATTTCCTCTCGTAAAGCTTAAGTGTTTCCAATAAGTATGCATTTGTCTTTACTCTGCAACACTGTATTTCCTTATAACGTAGTATTCCTACATATTCTTTTGGGAGAAAACTCTCCTGTGCGTTCTCTTTTGAGGCTACACGTTTAGACGTACACGCCACACCAAATCTTTTTGAGTTACAACTTGTTGTTTAGGAGGTACAAGCTTATTTTTTAACGATGAATTATTTCTTCTCTTAAAGTTTAAGTGTTTCCAATATGTATATATTTGCCTCTACTCTGCAACACTGTATTTCCTTATAACGTGGTATTTTTACATATTCTTTCGAGAGAAAACTCTCCTGTGCGTTCTCTTTGGAGGCTACACGCTTAGACATTCGCGCAACACCAAAGCTTTTCGAGTTACAACGTGTTGTTTAGGAAAAACAAGATAATTTCGCATGATGCGGGATTTCCTTAAAACGTGGTTTTCTGACAAATTTTGATGAAAGAAAATTCTTCTGTGGGTTCTCTTTTGAGGCTACACGTTTAGACGTACACGCCACACCAAATCCTTTTGAGTTATAACGTGTTGTTTAGGATATACAAACTAATATTTACTATGTGTTATTTCTTCTCGTAAAACTTAAGTGTTTCCAATAAGAATGCATTTGTCTTTACTCTGCAACACTGTATTTCCATATAACGTGGTATTCCTACATATTCTTTTGGAAGAAAACTCTCCTGTGCGTTCTCTTTTGAGGCTACACGCTTAGACATACACGCAACACCAAAGCTTTTCGAGTTACAACGTGTTGTTTAGGAAAAACAAGATAATTTCGCATGATGCGGGATTTCCTTAAAACGTGGTTTTCTGACAAATATTGATGAAAGAAAATTCTCCTGTGGGTTCTCTTTTGAGGCTACACGTTTAGACGTACACGCCACACCTAATCTTTTCAAGTTATAACGTGTTGTTTAGGATATACAAACTAATTTTTACTATGTGTTATTTCGTCTCGTAAAGCTTAAGTGTTTCCAATAAGTATGCATTTGTCTTTACTCTGCAACACTGTATTTCCTTATAACGTGGTATTCCTACATATTCTTTCGGAAGAAAACTCTCCTGTGCGTTCTCTTTTGAGGCTACACGCTTAGACATACACGCACCACCAAAGCTTTTCGAGTTACATGTTGTTTAGGAAAAACAAGATAATTTCGCACGATGCGGTATTTCCTTAAAACGTGGTTTTCTGACAAATTTTGACGAAAGAAAACTCTCCTGTGTGTTCTCTTTTGAGGCTACACGTTTAGACATACACGCCACACCAAACCTTGTCGAGTTACAACGTGTTGTTTAGGAGATACAAGCTAATTTTGCATGATGGGTTATTTCTTCTCCTAAAGTGTTTCCAATAAGTACATATTTGTCTAAATTCTGCAACACTGTATTTCCTTATAACGTGGTATTCTTACATATTCTTTCGAGAGAAAACTATCCTGTGCATTCTCTTTGGAGGCTACACGCTTAGACATACAAGCACCACCAAGGATTTTCGAGTTACAACGTGTTGATTAGGAAAAACAAGATAATTTCCCACGATGAGGGATTTCTTAAAAACGTGGTTTTCTAACAAATTTTGACGAAAGAAAACTCTCCTGTGGGTTCTCTTTTGAGGCTACACTTTTAGACGTACACGCCACACCAAATCTTTTCGAGTTACAACGTGTTGTTTAGGACATACAAGCTAGTTTTGCAAGATGCGTTATTTCTCTCATAAAGTGCTCCCATTACTTACGTATTTTCTTTACTCTGCCACACTGTATTTCCTTATAACGTGGTATTCTTACATATTCTTTCGAGAGAAAACTCTCCTGTGCGTTCTCTTTGGAGGCTACACGCTTAGACATTCACCCAACACCAAAGCTTTTCGAGTTACAACGTGTTGTTTAGGAAAAACAAGATAATTTCGCATGATGCGGGATTCCCTTAAAACGTGGTTTTCTGAAAAGTGTTGACGAAAGAAAATTCTCCTGTGGGTTCTCTTTTGAGGCTAAAGTTTAGATGTACACGGCACACCAAATCCTATCGAGTTATAACCTGTTGTTTAGGATATACAAGCTAATTTTGTACTATGTGTTATTTCTTCTCGTAAAGCTTAACTGTTTCCAATAAGTATGTATTTGTCTTTACTCTGCAACACTGTATTTCCTTATAACGTGGTATTCCTACAAATTCTTTCGGGAGAAAACTCCCCTGTGCGTTCTCTTTTGAGGCTACACTTTTAGACGTACACGCCACACCAAATCTTTTTGAGTTACAACTTGTTGTTTAGGAGATACAAGCTAATTTTTTTACGATGAATTATTTCTTCTCGTAAAGTTTAAGTGTTTCCAATACGTATGTACTTGCCTCTACTCTGCCACACTGTATTTCCTTATAACGTGATATTCTTACATATTCTTTCGAGAGAAAACTCTCCTGTGCGTTCTCTTTGGAGGCTACACGCTTAGACATTCACCCAACACCAAAGCTTTTCGAGTTACAACGTGTTGTTTAGGAAAAACAAGATAATTTCGCATGATGCGGGATTTCCTTAAAACGTGGTTTTCTGACAAATTTTGACGAAAGAAAATTCTCCTGTGGGTTCTCTTTTGAGGCTACACGTTTAGTCGTACACGCCACACCAAATCCTTTCGAGTTATAACATGTTGTTTAGGATATACAAGCTAATTTTGTACTATGTGTTATTTCTTCTCGTAAAGCTTAACTGTTTCTAATAAGTATGTATATGTCTTTACTCTGCAACACTGTATTTCCTTATAACGTGGTATTCCTACATATGCTTTCGGGAGAAAACTCCCCTGTGCGTTCTCTTTTGAGGCTACACCTTAGACGTACACGCCACACCAAATCTTTTTGAGTTACAACTTGTTGTTTAGGAGATACAAGCTAATTTTTTAAAGATGAATTATTTATTCTCGTAAAGTTTAAGTGTTTCCAATACGTATGTATTTGCCTCTACTCTGCAACACTGTATTTCCTTATAACGTGATATTCTTACATATTCTTTCGAGAGAAAACTCTCCTGTGTGTTCTCTTTGGAGGTTACACGCTTAGACATTCACGCAACACCAAAGCTTTTCGAGTTACAACGTGTTGTTTAGGAAAAACATGATAATTTCGCATGATGCGGGATTTCCGTATAACGTGGTTTTCTGACAAATTTTGACGAAAGAAAATTCTTCTGTGGGTGGTTTTTTGAGGCTGCACGTTTAGACGTACACGCCACACCAAATCCTTTCGAATTATAACGTGTTGTTTAGGATATACAAGCTAATTTTGTACTACGTGTTATTTCTTCTCGTAAAGCTTAAGTGTTTCCAATAAGTATGTATTTGTCTTTACTCTGCAACACTGTATTCCCTTATAACGTGGTATTCTTACATATTCTTTCGAGAGAAAACTCTCCTGTGCGTTCTCTTTTGAGGCTACACGCTTAGACATACACGCAACACCAAAGCTTTTCGAGTTGCAACATGTTGTTTAGGAAAAACAAGATAATTTCGCACGATGCGGTATTTCCTTAAAACGTGGTTTTCTGACAAATTTTGACGAAAGAAAACTCTCCTGTGGGTTCTCTTTTGAGGCTACACGTTTAGACATACACGCCACACCAAATCTTGTCGAGTTACAACGTGTTGTTTAGCAGATACAAGCTAATTTTACATGATGCGTTATTTCTTCTCCTAAAGTGTTTCCAATAAGTACATATTTGTCTATACTCTGCAACACTGTATTTCCTTATAACGTGGTATTCTTACATATTCTTTCGAGAGAAAACTATCCTGTGCGTTCTCTTTGGAGGCTACACGCTTAGAAATACACGCACCACAAAAGCTTTTCGAGTTACAACGTGTTGATTAGGAAAAACAAGATAATTTCGCACAATGCGGGATTTCCTTAAAACGTGGTTTTCTGACAAATTTTGACGTAAGAAAATTCTGCTGTGGGTTCTCTTTTGAGGCTACACATTTAGATGTACACGCCACACCAAATCTTTTTGAGTTACCACGTGTTGTTTCGGAGATACAAGCTAATTTAGTACCATGCGTTATTTCTTCTCATAATGTGTTTCCAATACGTACGTATTTGTCTTTACTCTGTAGCAATATATTTCCTTATAATGTGGTATTCTTACATATTCTTTCGGGAGAAAACTCTTCTGTGCATTCTCTTTTGAGGCTACATGCTTAGACATACACGCAACACCAAATCCTTTCAAGTTATAACGTGTTGTTTAGGATATACAAGCTAATTTTTTACTATGTTTTATTTCTTCTCGTAAAGTTTAAGTGTTTCCAATAAGTATGTATTTGTCTTTACTCTGCAACACTGTATTTCCTTATAACGTGGTATTCCTACATATTCTTTGGGAGAAAACTCTCCTGTACGTTCTCTTTTGAGGCTACATGCTTAGACATATACGCAACATCAAAGCTTTTCGAGTTACAACATGTTGTTTAGGAAAAACAAGATAATTTCGCAGGATGCAGGATTTCCTTAAAACGTGGTTTTCTGACAAATTTTGACGAAAGAAAACCCTCCTGTGGGTTCTCCTTTGAGGCTACACGTTTAGTCGTTCACGCCACACCAAATCTTTTCGAGTTGCAACGTGTTGTTCAGGAGATACAAGCTAATTTTGCATGATGCGTTATTTCTTCTCGTAAAGTGTTTCCAATAAGTACATATTTGTCTATACTCTGCAACACTGTATTTCCTTATAACTGATATTCTTACATATTCTTTCGAGAGAAAACTATCCTGTGCGTTCTCTTTGGAGGCTACACGCTTAGACATACACGCAACACCAAAGCTTTTCGAGTTACAACGTGTTGATTAGGAAAAACAGGATAATTTCGCACGATGCGGGATTTCCTTAAAATGTGGTTTTCTGACAAATTTTGACGTAAGAAAATTCTGCTGTGGGTTCTCTTTTGAGGCTACACATTTAGACGTGCACGCCACACCAAATCTTTTTGAGTTACCACGTGTTGTTTAGGAGATACAAGCAAATTTTGTGCCATGCATTATTTCTTCTCATAATATGTTTCCAATACGTATGTATTTGTCTTTACTCTGCAGCAATATATTTCCTTATAACGTGGTATTCCTACATATTCTTTGGGAGAAAACTCTCCTGTGCATTCTCTTTTGAGGCTACACGCTTACACATACACCCAACACCAAAGCTTTTCGAGTTACAATGTTTTGTTTATGAAAAACAAGATAAATGCGCACAATGCGGGATTTCTTTAAAACGTGGTTTTCTGACAAATTTTGACGAAAGAAAATTCTCCTGTGGGTTCTCTTTTGAGGCTACATGTTTAGACCTACACGCCACACCAAATCTTTCGAGTTACAACGTGTTCTTTAGGAGATACAAGCTAATTTTTACGATGCGTTATTTCTTCTCCTAAAGTGTTTCCAATAAGTACGTATTTGTCTTTACTCTACAACACTGAATTTCCTTATAACATGGTATTCGTACATATTCTTTCGAGAGAAAACTCTCCTGTGCATTCTCTTTTGAGGCTACACGCTTAGACATACAAGCAACACCAAAGCATTTCGAGTTAGAACGTGTTGTTTAGGAAAAACAAGATAATTTCGCACGATGCGGGAATTCCTTAAAACGTGGTTTTCTGACAAATTTTGAGGAAATAAAATTCTCCTGTGGGTTTTCATTTGAGGCTAAACATTTAGACGTACACGCCACACCAAATGTTTTCGAGTTACAACGTGTTCTTTAGGAGATACAAGCTAATTTTTTACGATGCTTTATATCTTCTTGTAAAGTTTAAGTGTTTCCAAAAGGAACGTATTTATCTTTAATTTGCCACAATGTATTTCTTTATAACGTGGTATTCTTACATACTCGTTCGAGAGAAATCTCTCCTGTGCGTTCTCTTTTGAGGCTACATGCTTAGACATACACGCAACTCCAAAGATTTTCGAGTTACAATGTGTTTAGGAAAAACAAGATAGTTTCGCATGATGCGGGATTTCCTTAATAAGTGGTTTTCTGACAAATTTTGAGGAAAGAAAATTATCCTGTGGGTTCTCTTTTGAGGCTGCACGTTTAGACGTACATGCCACACCAAATCTTTTTGAGTTACAACGTGTTGTTTAGGAGATACAAACTAATTTTTTACGATGCGTTATTTCTTCTCATAGAGTGTTTCAAATACATATGTATTTGTCTTTACTCTGCAAAACTGTATTTCCTTATAATGTGGTATTCTTACATGTTCTTTCGAGAGAAAACTCTCCTGTGCGTTCTCTTTTGAAGCTACATGCTTAGACATACACGCAACATCAAAGCTTTTCGAGTTACAACGTGTTGTTTAGGAAAAACAAGATAATTTCGCACGATGAGTGATTTCCTTAAAACATGGATTTCTGACAAATTTTACGAACAAAAATTCTCCTGTGGGTTCTCTTTTGAGGCTACACGTTTAGAAGTACACGCCACACCAAATCTTTTCGAGTTACAATGTTTTGTTTAGGAGATACAAGCTAATTTTGCATGATGCGTTATTTCTTCTCATAAAGTTTTTCCAATAAGTATTTGTCTTTACTCTGCAACACTGTATTTCCTTATAACGTGGTATTATTACATATTTTTTCGAGAGAAAACTCTCCTGTGCGTTCTCATTTGAGGCTACACGCTGAGACATACATGCAACAGCAAAGCTTTTCGAGTTACAACTTGTTGTTTAGGAAGAACAAGATAATTTCGCACGATGCGGGATTTCCTTAAAACGTGGTTTTCTGACAAATTTTGACGAAAGAAAATTCTCCTGTGGGTTCTCTTTTGAAGCTAAACGTTTAGACGTACACACCACACCAAATCTTTTTGAGTTGCAACTTGTTGTTTAGGAGATACAAGCTAATTTTTTTACAATGAATTATTTCTTCTCGTAAAGGTTAAGTGTTTCCAATACGTATGTATTTGCCTCTACTCTGCAACACTGTATTTCCTTATAACGTGGTATTCTTACATATTCTTTCGAGAGAAAACTCTCCTGTGCGTTCTCTTTGGAGGCTACACACTTAGACATTCAGGCAACACGAAAGTTTTTCGAGGTACAACGTGTTGTTTAGGAAAAACAAGATAATTTCGCATGATGCGGGATTTCCTTAAAACGTGGTTTTCTGACAAATTATGACGAAAGAAAATTCTCCTGTGGGTTCTCTTTTGAGGCTTCATGTTTAGACGTACACGCCACACCAACTCCTTTCGAGTTCTAACGTGTTGTTTAGGATATACAAGCTAATTTTGTACTATGTGTTATTTCTTCTCGTAAAGCTTAAGTGTTTCCAATATGTATGTATTTGTCTTTACTCTGCAACACTGTATTTCCTTATAACGTAGTATTCCTACATATTCTTTCAGGAGAAAACTCTCCTGTGCGTTCTCTTTTGAGGCTACACGTTTAGACGTACACGCCACACCAAATCTTTTTGAGTTACAACTTGTTGTTTCGGAGATACAAGCTAATTTTTTTACGATGAATTATTTCTTCTCGTAAAGTTTAAGTTTTTCCAATATGTATATATTTGCCTCTACTCTGCAACACTGTATTTCCTTATAACGTGGTATTCTTATATATTCTTTCGAGAGAAAACTCTCCTGTGTGATCTCTTTGGAGGCTACATGCTTAGACATTAACGCAACACCAAAGCTTTTCGAGTTCCAACGTGTTTTTTAGGAAAAACAAGATAATTTCGCATGATGCGGGATTTCTTTAAACATGGTTTTCTGACAAATTTTGATGAAAGAAAATTCTCCTGTGGTTTCTCTTTTGAGGCTACACATTTAGACGTACACGCCACACCAAATCCTTTCGAATTATAACGTGTTGTTTAGGGTATACAAACTAAATTTTACTATGTGTTATTTCGTCTCCTAAAGCTTAAGTGTTTCCAATAAGTATGCATTTGTCTTTACTCTGCAACACTGTATTTCCTTATAACGTTGTATTCCTACATATTCTTTCGGAAGAAAACTCTCCTGTGCATTCTCTTTTGAGGCTACACGCTTAGACATACACGCACCACCAAAGCTTTTCGAGTTACATGTTGTTTAGGAAAACAAGATAATTTCGCACGATGAGGTATTTCCTTAAAACGTGGTTTTCTGACAAATTTAGACGAAAGAAAAGTCTCCTGTGGTTTCTCTTTTGAGGCTACACGTTTAGACATACACGCCACACCAAATCTTGTCGAGTTACAACGTGTTGTTTAGGAGATACAAGCTAATTTTGCATGATGTGTTATTTCTTCTCCTAAAGTGTTTCCAATAAGTACATATTTGTCTAAATTCTGCAACACTGTATTTCCTTATAACGTGGTATTCTTACATATTCTTTCGAGAGAAAACTATCCTGTGCGTTCTCTTTGAAGGCTACACGCTTAGACATACACGCACCACCAAAGCTTTTCGAGTTACAACGTGTTGATTAGGAAAAACAAGATAATTTCGCACGATGTGGGATTTCCTTAAAACGTGGTTTTCTGACAAATTTTGACGAAAGAAAACTCTCCTGTGGGTTCTCTTTTGAGGCTACACTTTTAGACGTACACGCCACACCAAACCTTTTCGAGTTACAACGTGTTGTTTAGGACATACAAGCTAATTTTGCAAGATGCGTTATTTCTCTCATAAAGTGCTTCCATTACATACGTATTTGTCTTTACTCTGCCACACTGTATTTCCTTATAACGTGGTATTCTTACATATTCTTTCGAGAGAAAACTCTCCTGTGCGTTCTCTTTGCAGGCTACACGCTTAGACATTCACGCAACACCGAAGCTTTTCGAGTTACAACGTGTTGTTTAGGAAAAACAAGATAATTTCACATGATGCGGGATTCCCTTAAAACGTGGTTTTCTGAAAACTTTTGACGAAAGAAAATTCTCCTGTGGGTACACTTTTGAGGCTACACGTTTAGATGTACACGCCACACCAAATCCTATCGAGTTATAACGTGTTGTTTAGGATATATAAGCTACTTTTGTACTATGTGTTATTTCTTCTCGTAAAGCTTAACTGTTTCCAATAAGTATGTATTTGTCTTTACTCTGCAACACTGTATTTCCTTATAACGTGGTATTCCTACATATTCTTTCTGGAGAAAACTCTCCTGTGCGTTCTCTTTTGAGGCTACACGTTTAGATGTACACGCCACACCAAATCTTTTTGAGTTACAACTTGTTGTTTAGGAGATACAAGCTAATTTTTTTACGATGAATTATTTCTTCTCGTAAAGTTTAAGTGTTTACAATACGTATGTACTTGCCTCTACTCTGCCACACTGTATTTCCTTATAACGTGATATTCTTACATATTCTTTCAAGAGAAAACTCTCCTGTGCGTTCTCTTTGGAGGCTACACGCTTAGACATTCACCCAACACCAAAGCTTTTCGAGTTACAACGTGTTGTTTAGGAAAAACAAGATAATTTCGCATGATGCGGGATTTCCTTAAAACGTGGTTTTCTGACAAATTTTGACGAAAGAAAAATCTCCTGTGGGTTCTCTTTTGAGACTACACGTTTAGACGTACACGCCACACCAAATCCTTTCGAGTTATAACGTGTTGTTTAGGAGATACAAGCTAATTTTGTACTATGTGTTATTTCTTCTCATAAAGCTTAAGTGTTTCCAATAAGTATATATTTGTCTTTACTCTGCAACACTGTATTTCCTTATAACGTGGTATTCCTACATATTCTTTCGGAAGAAAACTCTCCTATGCGTTCTCTTTTGAGGTTACATGCTTAGACATACACGCAACACCAAAGCTTTTCGAGTTACAACATGTTTAGGATAAACAAGATAATTTCGCGTGATGCTGTATTTCCTTAAACGTGGTTTTCTGTCAAATTTTGACGAAAGAAAACTCTCCTGTGGGTTCTCTTTTGAGGCTACACGTTTAGACATACACGCCACACCAAATCTTGTCGAGTTACAACGTGTTGTTTAGGAGATACAAGCTAATTTTGCATGATGCGTTATTTCTTCTCCTAAAGTGTTTCCAATAAGTACATATTTGTCTATACTCTGCAACACTGTATTTCCTTATAACGTGGTATTCTTACATATTCTTTCAAGAGAAAACTATCCTGTGCGTTCTCTTTGGAGGCTACACGCTTAGACATACACGCACCACCAAAGCCTTTCGAGTTACAACGTGTTGATTAGGAAAAACAAGATAATTTCGCACGATGCGGGATTTCCTTAAAACATGGTTTTCTGACAAATTTTGACGAAAGAAAATTGTACTGTGGGTTCTCTTTTGAGGCTACACGTTTAGATGTGCACGCCACACCAAATCTTTTTGAGTTACCACGTGTTGTTTAGGAGATACAAGCTAATTTTGTACCATGCGTTATTTCTTCTCATAATGTGTTTCCAAAACGTATGTATTTGTCTTTACTCTGCAGCAATATGTTTCCTTATAACGTGGTATTCTTACATATTCTTTCGAGAGAAAACTCTCCTGTGCATTGTCATTTGAGGCTACATGCTTAGACATACACGCAACACCAAATCCTTTCGAGTTATAACGTGTTGTTTAGGATATACAAGCTAATTTTGTACTATGTCTTATTTCTTCTCGTAAAGTTTATGTGTTTCCAATAAGTATTTATTTGTCTTTACTCTGCAACACTGTATTTCCTTATAACGTGGTATTCCTACATATTCTTTCGGGAGAAAACTCTCCTGTGCGTTCTCTTTTGAGGCTACACGCTTAGACATATACGCCACACCAAAGCTTTTCGAGTTACAACATGTTGTTTAGGAAAAACAAGATAATTTCGCAGGATGCAGGATTTCCTTAAAACGTGGTTTTCTGACAAATTTTGACGAAAGAAAGCTCTCCTGTGGGTTCTCCTTTGAGGCTACACGTTTAGTCGTTCACGCCACAACAAATCTTTTCGAGTTACAACGTGTTGTTTAGGAGATACAAGCTAAGTTTGCATGATGCGTTATTTCTTTTCGTAAAGTGTTTCCAATAAGTACATATTTGTCTATACTCTGCAACACTGTATTTCCATATAACATGGTATTCTTACATATTCTTTCGAGAGAAAACTATCCTGTGCGTTCTCTTTGGAGGCTACACGCTTAGACATACATGCACCACCAAAGCTTTTCGAGTTACAACGTGTTGATTAGGAAAAACAAGATAATTTCCCACGATGCGGGATTTCCTTAAAAAGTGGTTTTCTGACAAATTTTGACGTAAGAAAATTCTCCTGTGTGTTCTCTGTTGAGGCTACACATTTAGACGTGCACGCCACACCAAATCTTTTTGAGTTACCACGTGTTGTTTAGGAGATACAAGCTAATTTTGTAAGATGCTTTATTTCATCTCGTAAAGTTTATGTGTTTCCAATACTTACGTATTTGTCTTTATTCTGCAACACTGTATTTCCTTATAACGTGGTATCCTTACAAATTCTATCGAGAAAAAACTCTCCTGTGCGTTCTCTTTTGAGGCTACACACTTAAACATACACGCAACACCTAAGCTTATCGAGTTACAACGTGTTGTTTAGGATTTCCTTAAAGCGGGATTTCCTTAAAACGTGGTTTTCTGAAAAATTTTGACGAAAGAAAATTCTCCTGTGTGTTCTTTTTTGAGGCTACACGTTTAGACGTACAGGCCACACCAAATCTTTTCGAGTTACAACGTGTTGTTTAGGAGATACAAGCTAATTTTGTACGTTGCGTTATTTCTTCTCCTAAAGTGTTTCCAATACGTATGTATTTGCCTTTACTCTGCGACACTGTATTTCCTTATAAAGTGGTATTCTTACATACTCTTTCGAGAGAAAACTCTTTTGTGCGTTCTTTTTTGAGGCTACACGCTTAGACATACAAGCAACAACAAAGCTTTTCGAGTTAAAACGTGTTGTTTAGGAAAAAGAAGATAATTGCGCACGATGCGGGATTTCCTTAAAACATGGGTTCTCTTTTGAGGGTACACGTTTAGACGTACAGGCCACACCAAAACCTTTCGAGTTATAACGTGTTGTTTAGGAGATACAAGCTAATTTTGTACTATTTGTTATTCCACGTTATATGGAAAAACAGTGTTGCAGAGTAAAGACAAATATGTACGTATTGGAAACACTTTACGAGAAGAAATAACACATGGTAAAAAATTAGCTTGTATCTCCTAAACAACACGTTGTAACTCAAAAGGATTTGGTGTGGTGTTTATCTAAAGGTGTAGCCTCAAAGGAGAACCCACAGGAGAATTTTCGTTGGTCAAAATTTTTTCAGAAAACCACATTTTATGGAAATCCTGCATCGTGCGAAATTATCTTGTTTTTCCTAAATAACACGTTGTAACTCGAAAAGCTTTGGTTTTGCATGTATGTCTAAGCGTGTAGCCTCAAAAGAGAACGCACAGGAGAGTATTCTCTCGAACGAATATGTAAGAATACCACGTTATAAGGACATACAGTGTTGCACAGTAAAGACAGATACATACATATTGGAAACAATTTACGAGAAGGAATAATACATCATACAAAATTAGCTTGTATTTCGTAAACAACACGGTGTAACGCGAAAAGATTTTGTGTGGCGTGTACGTTGAAACGTGTAGCCTCAAAAGAGAACCCACAGGAGAATTTTCTTTCGTCAAAATATGTCGGAAAACCACGTTTTAAGGAAATCCCGCATCGTGCGAAATTATCTTGTTTTTCCTAAACAACACGTTGTAACTCGAAAAGCTTTGGTGTAACCAACACGTTGTAACTCGAAAATATTTGGTGTGGTGTTTACATCTAAATGCGTAGCCTCAAAAGAGAACCCACAGGAGAATTTTCTTTGGTCAAAATTTTTTCAGAAAACCACGTTTTAAGGAAGTCCTGCATCATGAGAATTATCTTGTTTTTCCTAAACAACACGTTGTAACTCGAAAAGCTTTGGTGTTGCGTGTATGTCTAAGCATGTAGCCTCAAAAGAGAATGCACAGTAGAGTATTCTCTCGAAAGAATATGTAAGAATACCACGTTATAAGGAAATACAGTGTTGCAGAGTAAAGACAGATACTTACTTATTGGAAACACTTTGCGAGAAGGAATAATACATCGTACAAAATTAGCTTGTATTTCCTAAACAAAACGTTGTAACTCGAAGGATTTGGTGTGACGTGTAAGTTGAAACGTGTAGCCTCAAAAGAGAACCCACAGGATAATTTTCTTTCGTCAAAATTTGACAGAAAACCACGTTTTAAGGAAATCCCGCATTGTGCGAAATTATCTTGTTTTTCCTAAACAACACATTGTAACTCGAAAAGCTTTGGTGTTGCGTGTATGTCTAAACGTGTGGCCTCAAAAGATAACGCACAGGAGAGTTTTCTCTCGAAAGAATATATAAGAATACCACGTTATATGGAAATACAGTGTTGCAGAGTAAAGACAAATACGTACGTATTGGAAACACTTTACGAGATGAAATAACGCATCGTACAAAATTAGCTTGTATCTCCTAAACAACACGTTGTAACTCGAAAAGATTTGGTGTGACATGTACGTCTAAACATGTACCCTCAAAAGAGAACTCACAGGAGTATTTTCTTTCGTCAAAATTTGTCAGAAAACACGTTTTAAGGAAATCTCGCATCGTGCAAAATTATCTTGTTTTTACTAAACAACACGGTGTAACTCGAAAAGCTTTGGTGTTGAGTGTTTGTCTAAGCGTGTAGCCTCAAAAGAGAATGCACAGGAGAGTTTTCTCTCGAAAGAATATGTAAGAATACCACGTTATAAGGAAATACAGTGTTGCAGAGTAAAGACAAATAAGTATATATTGGAAACACTTTAGGAGAAGAAATAACGCATCGTAAAAAATTTGCTTGTATCTCGTAAACAACACGTTGTAACTCGAAAAGATTTGGTGTGGCTCATACGTCTAAACGTGTAGCCTCAAAAGAGAACCCACAGGAGAACTTTCTTTCGTCATAATTTGTCAGAAAACCACGTTTTAAGGATATCCCGCATCGTGCAAAATTATCTTGTTTTTCCTAAACAACTCGTTGTAACTAAAAAAGCTTTGGTGCTGCGTGTATGTCTATGCGTGTAGCCACTTAAGAGAACGCACAGGAGATTTTTCTCTCGAAAGAACATGTAAGAATACAACGTTATAAGGAAATACAGTGTTGCAGAGTAAAGACAAATACGTACTTATTGGAAACACTTTACGAGAAGAAATAATACATCGTAAAAAATTACCTTGTATCTCCTAAACAACACGTGGTAACTCGAAAAGATTTGGTGTGGCGTGCACGTCTAAACGTGTAGCCTCAAAAGAGAACCAACAGGAGAATTTTCTTTCGTCAAAATTTGTCAGAACACCACGTTTTAAGGAAATCCCACATCGTGTGAACTTATCTAGTTTTCCATAAACAACACGTTGTAACTCGAAAGGTTTTGGTGTTGCTTGTATGTCTAAGTGTGTAGCCTCAAAAGGGAACGCATAGGATAGTTTTCTCTCGACAGAATATGTAAGAATACCACGTTATAAGGAAATACAGTGTTGCAGAGTAAAGACAAATACGTACGTATTGGAAACACTTTATGAGAAGAAATAACGCAGCGTACAAAATTAGCTTGTATCTCCTAAACAACACGTTGTAACTCGAAAAGATTTGGTGTGACATGTACGTCTAAACATGTACCCTCAAAAGAGAACTCACAGGAGAATTTTCTTTCATCAAAATTTGTCAGAAAACACGTTTTAAGGAAATCTCGCATCGTGCAAAATTATCTTGTTTTTACTAAACAACACGGTGTAACTCGAAAAGCTTTGGTGTTGAGTGTTTGTCTAAGCGTGTAGCCTCAAAAGAGAATGCACAGGAGAGTTTTCTCTCGAAAGAATATGTAAGAATACCACGTTATAAGGAAATACAGTGTTGCAGAGTAAAGACAAATAAGTATATATTGGAAACACTTTAGGAGAAGAAATAACGCATCGTAAAAAATTTGCTTGTATCTCGTAAACAACACTTGTAACTCGAAAAGATTTGGTGTGGCTCATACGTCTAAACGTGTAGCCTCAAAAGAGAACCCACAGGAGAACTTTCTTTCGTCATAATTTGTCAGAAAACCACGTTTTAAGGATATCCCGCATCGTGCAAAATTATCTTGTTTTTCCTAAACAACTCGTTGTAACTCAAAAAGCTTTGGTGCTGCGTGTATGTCTATGCGTGTAGCCACTTAAGAGAAGGCACAGGAGATTTTTCTCTCGAAAGAACATGTAAGAATACAACGTTATAAGGAAATACAGTGTTGCAGAGTAAAGACAAATACGTACTTATTGGAAACACTTTACGAGAAGAAATAATACATCGTAAAAAATTACCTTGTATCTCCTAAACAACACGTGGTAACTCGAAAAGATTTGGTGTGGCGTGCACGTCTAAACGTGTAGCCTCAAAAGAGAACCAACAGGAGAATTTTCTTTCGTCAAAATTTGTCAGAACACCACGTTTTAAGGAAATCCCACATTGTGTGAACTTATCTAGTTTTTCATAAACAACACGTTGTAACTCGAAAGGTTTTGGTGTTGCTTGTATGTCTAAGTGTGTAGCCTCAAAAGGGAACGCATAGGATAGTTTTCTCTCGACAGAATATGTAAGAATACCACGTTATAAGGAAATACAGTGTTGCAGAGTAAAGACAAATACGTACGTATTGGAAACACTTTATGAGAAGAAATAACGCAGCGTACAAAATTAGCTTGTATCTCCTAAACAACACGTTGTAACTCGAAAAGATTTGGTGTGACATGTACGTCTAAACATGTACCCTCAAAAGAGAACTCACAGGAGAATTTTCTTTCATCAAAATTTGTCAGAAAACACGTTTTAAGGAAATCTCGCATCGTGCAAAATTATCTTGTTTTTACTAAACAACACGGTGTAACTCGAAAAGCTTTGGTGTTGAGTGTTTGTCTAAGCGTGTAGCCTCAAAAGAGAATGCACAGGAGAGTTTTCTCTCGAAAGAATATGTAAGAATACCACGTTATAAGGAAATACAGTGTTGCAGAGTAAAGACAAATAAGTATATATTGGAAACACTTTAGGAGAAGAAATAACGCATCGTAAAAAATTTGCTTGTATCTCGTAAACAACACGTTGTAACTCGAAAAGATTTGGTGTGGCTCATACGTCTAAACGTGTAGCCTCAAAAGAGAACCCACAGGAGAACTTTCTTTCGTCATAATTTGTCAGAAAACCACGTTTTAAGGATATCCCGCATCGTGCAAAATTATCTTGTTTTTCCTAAACAACTCGTTGTAACTCAAAAAGCTTTGGTGCTGCGTGTATGTCTATGCGTGTAGCCACTTAAGAGAAGGCACAGGAGATTTTTCTCTCGAAAGAACATGTAAGAATACAACGTTATAAGGAAATACAGTGTTGCAGAGTAAAGACAAATACGTACTTATTGGAAACACTTTACGAGAAGAAATAATACATCGTAAAAAATTACCTTGTATCTCCTAAACAACACGTGGTAACTCGAAAAGATTTGGTGTGGCGTGCACGTCTAAACGTGTAGCCTCAAAAGAGAACCAACAGGAGAATTTTCTTTCGTCAAAATTTGTCAGAACACCACGTTTTAAGGAAATCCCACATCGTGTGAACTTATCTAGTTTTTCATAAACAACACGTTGTAACTCGAAAGGTTTTGGTGTTGCTTGTATGTCTAAGTGTGTAGCCTCAAAAGGGAACGCATAGGATAGTTTTCTCTCGACAGAATATTTAAGAATACCACGTTATAAGGAAATACAGTGTTGCAGAGTAAAGACAAATACGTACGTATTGGAAACACTTTATGAGAAGAAATAACGCAGCGTACAAAATTAGCTTGTATCTCCTAAACAACACGTGGTAACTCGAAAGGATTTCATGTGGCGTGCACGTCTAAACGTGAAGCCTCAAAAGAGAACCCACAGGAGAATTTTCTTTCGTCAAAATTTGTCAGAAAACCACGTTTTAAGGAAATCCCGCATCGTGCGAAATTATCTTGTTTTTCATAAACATCACGTTGTAACTCGAAAAGCTTTGTTGTTGCCTGTATGTCTAAGTATGTAGCCTCAAAAGGGAATGCACAGGATAGTTTTCTCTTGAAAGAATATGTAAGAAAACCACGTTTTAAGAAATACAGTGTTGCAGAGTAAAGACAAATATGTACGTATTGGAAACACTTTACGAGAAGAATTAACGCATTGTACAAAATTAGCTTGTATCTCCTAAACAATACGTTGTAATTCAAAAACATTTGGTGTGGCGTGTACGTCTAAATATGTAACCTCAAAAGAGAACACACAGGAGAATTTTCTTTCGTCAAAATTTGTCAGAATCCACGTATTAAGGAAATCCCGCATTGTGCGAAATTATCTTGTTTTTCCTACACAACACTTAGTAACTCGAAAAGCTTTGGTGTTGCGTGTATGTATAAACTTGTGGCCTCAAAAGAGAATGCACAGGAGAGATTTCTCTCGAAAGAATATATAAGAATACCACGTTATAAGGAAATACAGTGTTGCAGAGTAAAGACAAATACGTATATATTGGAAACACTTTACGAGAAGTAATAACGCATCGTACAAAATTAGCTTGTATCTCCTAAACAACACGATGTAACTCGAAAAGATTTGGTGGGGCGTGTACGTCTAAACGTGTAGCCTCGAAAGAGAACTCACAGGAGAATTTTCTTTCGTCAAAATTTGTCAGAAAACCACGTTTTATGGAAATCCCGCATCGTGGAAATTATCTTGTTTTTCCTAAACAACACGTTGTAACTCGGAAAGCTTTGGTGCTGCGTGTATGTCTAAGCGTGTAGCCTCAAAAGAGAACGCACAGGAGAGGTTTCTCTCGAAAGAATATGTAAGAAAACCACGATATATGGAAATACAGTGTTGCAGAGTAAAGACAAATATGTACGTATTGGAAACTCTTAACGAGAAGAAATAACGCATCTACAAAATTAGCTTGTATCTCCTAAACAACACGTTGTGACTCAAAAGGATTTCGTGTGGCGTGTACGTCTAAACGTGTAGCCTCAAAAGAGAACCCACAGGAGTATTTTCGTTCGTCAAAATTTTTCAGAAAACCACGTTTTAAGGAAATCCCGCATCGTGAGAAATTATTTTGTTTTTCCAAAACAACACGTTGTAACTCGAAAAGCTTTGGTGTTGCGTGTATGTCTAAGCATATAGCCTCAAAAGAGAACGCACAGGAGAGGTTTCTCTCGAAAGAATATGTAAGAAAACCACGATATATGGAAATACAGTGTTGCAGAGTAAAGACAAATATGTACGTATTGGAAACACTTTACGAGAAGAAATAACGCATGGTATAAAATTAGCTTGTATCTCCTAAACAACACGTTGTGACTCAAAAGGATTTGATGTGGTGTTTACATCTAAACGTGTAGCCTCAAAAGAGAACCCACAGGAGTATTTTCTTTCATCAAAATTTTTTCAGAAAACCACGTTTTAAGGAAATCCCGCATCGTGAGAAATTATTTTGTTTTTGCTAAACAACACGTTGTAACTCGAAAAGCTTTGGTGTTGCGTGTATGTCTAAGTGTGTAGCCTCAAAAGAGAATGCACAGTAGAGTATTCTCTCGAAAGAATATGTAAGAATACCACGTTATAAGGAAATACAGTGTTGCAGAGTAAAGACAGATACATACGTATTGGAAACACTTTACGAGAAGGAATAATACATCGTACAAAATTAGCTTGTATTTCCTAAACAACACGCTGTAACTCGAAAAGATTTGGTGTGGCATGTACGTTGAAATGTGTAGCCTCAAAAGAGAACCCACAGGAGAATTTTCTTTCGTCAAAATTTGTCAGAAAACCACGTTTTAAGGAAATCCCGCATCGTGCGAAATTATCTTGTGTTTCCCTAACAACACGTTTTAACTCGAAAAGCTTTGGTGTTGCGTGTATGTCTAAACGTGTCAGCTCAAAGAGAAAGCACAGGAGAGTTTTCTCTCGAAAGAATATATAAGAATACCACGTTATAAGGAAATACAGTGTTGCAGAGTAAAGACAAATACGTACGTATTGGAAACACTTTACGAGAAGAAATAACGCATCGTACAAAATTAGCTTGTATCTCCTAAACAAGGCGTTGTAACTCGAAAAGATCTGGTGTGGCGTGTAGCCTCAAAAGAGATCCCACAGGAGAATTTTCTTTCGTCAAAATTTGTCAGAAAACCACGTATTAAGGAAATCCCCCATCGTGCGAAATTATCTTGTTTTTCCTAAACAACACGTTGTGACTCAAATAGCTTTGGTTCTGCGTGTATGTCTAAGCGTGTAGCCTCAAAAGTGAACGCACAGGAGAGTTTTCTCTAGAAAGAATATGAAAGAATACCACGTTATAAGGAAATACAGTGTTGCAGAGTAAAGACAGATGCATACATATTGGAAACACTTTACGAGAAGAAATAATGCATCGTACAAAATTAGCTTGTATTTACTAAAAAGCACGTTGTAACTCGAAAAGATTTGGTGTGGCATGTACCTCTAAACGTGTAGCATCTAAAGAGAATACACTGGAGAATTTTCTTTGGTCAAAATTTGTCAGAAAACCACATTTTAAGGTAATCCCGCATCGTGCGAAATTATCTTGTTTTTCCTAAACAACAAGTTGTAACTCGAAAAGCTTTGGTGTAGCGTGTAAGTCTAAGCGTGTAGCCTCAAAAGAGAACGCACAGGAGAGTTTTCTCTCGAAAGAATATGTAAGAATACCAAGTTATAAGGAAATACAGTGTTGCAGAATAAAGACAATTACATATGTATTGGAAACACTTTATCAGACGAAATACCGCATCGTACAAAATTAGCTTGTTTCTCCTAAACAACACGTCGTAACTCGAAAAGATTTGGTGTGGCGTGTACGTCTAAAAGTGTAGCCTTATAAGAGAACACACAGTAGAATTTTCTTTGGTCAAAATTTGTCAGAAAACCACGTTTTAAGGAAATCCCACATCGTGCGAAATTATCTTGTTTTTCCTAAACAACACGTTGTAACTCAAAAAGCTTTGGTATTGGGTGTATGTCTAAGAATGTAGCCTCAAAAGAGAACGCACAGGAGAGTTTTCTCTCGAAAGAATATGTAGGAATACTACGTTATATGGAAAAACAGTGTTACAGAGTAAAGACAATTATGTACGTATTTGAAACACTTTACGAGAAGAAATAATGCATGGGAAAAAATTAGCTTGTATCTCCTAAACAACACGTAGTAACTCGAAAGGATTTGGTGTGGTGTTTACATCTAAAGGTGTAGCCTCAAAAGAGAACCCACAGGAGAATTTTCTTTCGTCAAAATTTTTTCAGAAAACCACGTTTTAAGGAAATCCGGCATCGTGTGAAATTATCTGGTTTTTCCTAAACAACACGTTGTAACTCGAAAAGCTTTGGTTTTGCATGTATGTCGAAGCGTGTAGCCTCAAAAGAGAACACACAAGAGAGTATTCTCTCGAAAGAATATGTAAGAATACCACGTTATAAGGACATACAGTGTTGCAGAGTAAAGACAGATACATACATATTGGAAACACTTTACGAGAAGGAATAATACATCGTAAAAAATTAGCTTGTATTTCCTAAACAACACGTTGTAACGCGAAAAGATTTTGTGTGGCGTGTACGTTGAAACGTGTAGCCTCAAAAGAGAACCTACAGGAGAATTTTCTTTCGTCAAAATATGTCAGAAAACCACGTTTTAAGGAAATCCCGCATCGTGCGAAATTATCTTGTTTTTCCTAAACAACACGTTGTAACTCGAAAAGCTTTGGTGTAAACAACACGTTGTAACTCGAAAAGATTTGGTGTGGTGTTTACATCTAAACGTGTAGCATCAAAAGAGAACCCACAGGAGAATTTTCTTTGGTCAAAATTTTTTCAGAAAACCACGTTTTAAGGAAGTCCTGCATTGTGCGAAATTATCTTGTTTTTCCTAAACAACACGTTGTAACTCGAAAAGCTTTGGTGCTGCGTGTATGTCTAAGCGTGTAGCCCAAAAGAGAACGCACAGGAGAGTTTTTCCTCAAAAGAATATGTAAGAATATCACGTTATAAGGAAATACAGTGTTGCAGAGTAAAGACAATTAAGTACATATTGGACACACTTTACAAGAAGAAATAACGCATCGAACAAAATTTGCTTGTATCTCCTAAACAACAAGTTGTAACTCGAAAAGATTTGGTGTGGCGTGTACGTCTAAACCTGTAGCCTCAAAAGACAACGCACAGGAGAACTTTCTTTCGTCAAAATTTGTCAGAAAACCACGTTTTAAGGATATCCCGCATCGTGCAAAATTATCCTGTTTTTCCTAAACAACACGTTGTAACTCGAAAAGCTTTGGTGTTGCGTGTATGTCTAAGCGTGTAGCCTCTAAAGAGAACGCACCGGAGAGTTTTCTCTCGAAAGAACATGTAAGAATACAATGTTATTAGGAAATACAGTGTTGCAGAGTAAAGACAAATACGTAAATATTGGAAACACTTTACGAGAATAAATAATGCATCGTACAAAATTAGCTTGTATCTCCTAAACAACACGTGGTAATTCAAAAGGATATGGTGTGGCGTGCACGTCTAAACGTGTAGCCTCAAAAGAGAACCCACAGGAGAATTTTCTTTCGTCAAAATTTGTCAGAACACCAAGTTTTAAGGAAATCACGCATCGTGCGAAATTATCTTCTTTTTCATAAACAACACGTTGTAACTTGACAAGCTATGGTGTTGCCTGTATGTCTAAGTGTGTAGCCTCAAAAAGGAACGCACAGGATAGTTTTCTCTCGAAAGAATGTGTAAGAATACCACGTTATAAGGAAATACAGTGTTGCCGAGTAAAGACAAATACGTACGTATTGGAAACACTTTACGAGAAGAAATAAAGCATCGTACAAAATTAGCTTGTATGTCCTAAACAACACGTGGTAACTCGAAAGGATTAGGTGTGACGTGCACGTCGAAACGTGAAGCCTCAAAAGAGAACCAAAAGAATAATTTTCTTTCGTCAAAATTTGTCAGAAAACCATGTTTTAAGGAAATCCGGCATCGTGCGAAAGTATCTTGTTTTTTATAAACAACACGTTGTAACTCAAAAAGCTTTGGTGTTGCGTGTATGTCTGAGCATGTAGCCTCTAAAGAGAATGCACAGGATAGTTTTCTCTCGAAAGAATATGTAAGAATACCACGTTATAAGGAAATACAGTGTTGCAGAGTAAAGACAAATACGTACGTATTGGAAACACTTTACGAGAATTAACGCATTATAAAAAATTAGCTTGTATCTCCTAAACAACACAATGTAACTCGAAAAGATTTGGTGTGACGTGTACGTCTAAATATGTAGCCTCAAAAGTGAACCCACAGGAGAATTTTCTTTCGTCAAAATTTGTCAGAAAACCACGTTTTAAGGAAATCCCGCATCGTACAAAATTATATTGTTTTCCATAAACAACACGTTGTAACTCGAAAAGCTTTGGTGTTGCCTGTATGTCTAAGTGTGTAGCCTCAAAAGGGAACGCACAGGATAGTTTTCTCTCGAAGGAATATGTAAGAATACCACGTTATAAGGAAATATAATGCTGCAGTGTAAAGACAAATATGTACTTATTGGAAACACTTTATGAGAAGAATTAACGCATCGTAAAAAATTAGCTTATATCTCCTAAACAACACGTTGTAATTCGAAAAGATTTGGTGTGGCTCATACCTCTACACGTGTAGCCTCAAAAGAGAACCCACAGGAGAACTTTCTTTCGTCAAAATTTTTCAGAAAACCACGTTTTATGGAAATCTCGCATCGTGCTAAATTATCTTGTTTTTCCTAAACAACACATTGTAACTCGAAAAGCTTTGGCGTTGCATGTTTGTCTAAGCGTGTCCCCTCAAAAGAGAACGCACAGGAGAGTTTTCCCTCGAAATAATATGTAAGAATACCATGTTATAAGGAAATACAGTGTAGCAGATTAAAGACAAATAAGTACGTATTGGAAACACTTTACGAGAAGAAATAATGCTTCGTACAAAATTAGCTTGTATCTCCTAAACAACACGTGGTAACTTGAAAGGATTTGGTGTGGCGTGTACGTCTAAACGTGTAGCCTCAAAAGAGAACCCACAGGAGAATTTTCTTTATTCAAAATTTTTCAGAAAACCACCTTTTAAGGAAATCCCGCATCGTGCGAAATCATCTTCTTTTTCCTAAACAACATGTTGTAACTCGAAAAGCTATGGTGTTGCGTGTATGTGTAAGCGTGGAGCCTCAAAAGAGAAGGCAATGGAGAGTTTTCACTCCAAAGAATATGTAAGAATACCACGTTATAAGGAAATACAATTTTGCAGAGTAAAGACAAATAAGTACATATTGGAAACACTTTACGAGAAGAAATAACACATCTTACAAAATTATCTTGTATCTCCTAAACAACACGTTGTAACTCGAAAGGATTTGGTGTGACGTGTACGTCTAAAAGTGTAGCCTCAAACGAGAACACACAGGAGAATTTTCTTTCATCAAAATTTGTCAGAAACCACGTTTTAAGGAAATCTTGCATCGTGCGAAATTATCTTGTTTTTCCTAAACAACACGTTGTAACTCGAAAAGCTTTGGTGTTGCGTGTATGTCTAAGCGTGTAGCCTCAAAAGAGAACGCACAGGAGAGTTTTCTCTCGAAAGAATATGTAAGAATACCACGTTATAAGGAAATAAAGTGTTGCAGAGTAAAGACAACTACGTACGTATTGGAAACACTTTAAGAGAAGAAATAACACATCGTACAAAATTAGCTTGTATCTCCTAAACAACACGTTGTAACTCGAAAAGATTTGGTGTGGCTCGTACCTCTACACGTGTAGCCCCAAAAGAGAACCCACAGGATAACTTTCTTTCGTCAAAATTTTTCAGACAACCACGTTTTATGGAAATCTCGCAACGTGCAAAATTATCTTGTATTTCCTAAACGACACATTGTAACTCGAAAAGCTTTGGCGTTGCGTGTATGTCTAAGCGTGTAGCCTCTAAAGAGAACGCACAGGAGAGTTTTCTCTCGAAAGAATATGTAAGAATACAACGTTATAAGGAAATACACTGTTGTAGAGTTAAGACAAATAAGTACTTATTGGAAAACTTTACGAGCAGAAGTAACACATCTTACAAAATTAGCTTGTATCTCCGAAACAACACGTGGTAACTCGAAAAGATTTGGTGTGCCGTGTACGTCTAAACGTGTAGCCTCAAAAGAGAACCCACAGGAGAATTTTCTTTCGTCAAAATTTTTCAGAAAACCACGTTTTAAGGAAATCCTGCATCGTGCGAAATCATCTTCTTTTTCCTAAACAACATGTTGTTACTCGAAAAGCTTTGGTGTTGCGTGTATGTGTAAGCATGAAGCCTCAAAAGAGAAGGCACAGGAGAGTTTTCTCTCGAAAGATTATATAAGAATACCACGTTATAAGGAAATACAATTTTGCAGAGTAAAGACAAATAAGTACATATTGGAATGACTTTACAAGAAGAAATAACGCATCGTAAAAAAGTAGCTTGTATCTCCTAAACAACACGTTGTAACTCGAAAAGATTTGGTGTGACGTGTACGTCTAAGCGTGTAGCCTCAAAAGGGAACCCACAAGAGACTTTTCTTTCATCAAAATTTGTCAGAAACCACGTTTTAAGGAAATCTCGCATCATGCGAAATTATCTTGTTTTTCCTAAATAACACGTTATAACTCAAAAAGCTTTGATGTTGCCTGTATGTCTAAGTGTGTAACCTCAAAAGAGAATGCACAGGATAGTTTTCTCTTGAAAGAATATGTAAGAATACCACGTTATAAGGAAATACAATGTTGCAGAGTAAAGACAAATACGTACGTATTGGAAACACTTTACGAGAAGAATTAACGCATCTTAAAAAATTAGCTTGTATCTCCTAAACAACACGTTGTAACTCGAAAAGATTTGGTGTGGCATGTACGTCTAAACGTGTAGCCTCAAAAGAGAACCTACAGGAGAATTTTCTTTCTTCAAAATTTTTCAAAAAACCACGTTTTAAGGAAATCCCGCATCGTGTGAAATCATCTTCTTTTTCCTAAACAACATGTTGTAACTTGAAAAGCATTGGTGTTTCGTGTATGTGTAAGCGTGGAGCCTCAAAAGAAAAGGCACAGGAGAATTTTCTCTCGAAAGAATATGTAAGAATACCACGTTATACGGAAATACAATTTTGCAGAGTATAGACAAATAAGTACATATTGGAAACACTTACAAGAAGAAATAACGCATCGTACAAAATTAGCTTGTATCTCCTAAACAACACGTTGTAACTCGAAAAGATTTGGTGTGGCGTGTATGTCTAAAAGTGTAGCCTCAAAAGAGAACCCACAGGAGAATTTTATTTCATCAAAATTTGTCAGAAACAAGGTTTTAAGGAAATCTCGCATCGTGCGAAATTATCTTGTTTTTCCTAAACAACACGTTGTAACTCGAAAAGCTTTGGTGTTGCGTGTATGTCTAAGCGTGTAGCCTCAAAAGAGAACGCACAGGATAAAATTCTCCTGTGGGTTCTCTTTTGAGGGTACACGTTTAGACGTACACGCGACAACAAATCCTTTCGAGTTATAACGTGTTGTTTAGGAGATACAAGCTAATTTTGTACTATGTGTTATTTCATCTCGTAAAGTTTAAGTGTTTCCAATAAGTATGTATTTGTCTTTACTCTGCAACACTCTATTTCCTTAAAACGTGGTATTCCTACATATTCTTTCGGGAGAAAACTCTCCTGTGCATTCTCTTTTGAGGCTACACGATTAGAAATACACGCAACACCAAATACTTTCGAGTTACAAAGTGTTGTTTAGGAAAAACAAGATATTTTCGCACGGTCCGGGATTTCCGTAAAAAGTGGTTTTTGACAAATTTTGACCAAAGAAAAGTCTCCTGTGGGTTCTCTTTTGAGGCTACACGTTTAGACGTACACACCACACCAAATCTTTTCCAGTTACAACGTGTTCTTTAGGAGATACAAGCTAATTTTGCATGATGCTTTATTTCTTCTCGTAAAGTGTTTCCAATAAGTACGTATTTGTCTATATTCTGCTTCACTGTATTTCCTTATAACGCGGTATTCTTACATATTCTTTCGAGAGAAAACTCTCCTGTGCGTTCCCCGTTGAGGCTACGCACTTAGACATACACGCAACACCAAAGCTTTTCAAGTTACAACGTGTTGTTTAGGAAAAACAAGATAATTACGCACGATGCGGGATTTCCTTAATAAGTGGTTTTCTGACAAATTTTGACCAAGGAAAATTCCTCTATGGGTTCTCTTTTGAGGCTACACGTTTAGACGTACAGGCCACACCAAATCTTTTTAAGTTACACCGTGTTGTTTAGGAGATACAAGCTAATTTTGTACGATGCGTTATTTCTTCTCCTAAAGTGTTTCCAATAAGTAAGTATATGTCTTTATTCTGCAACACTGTATTTCCTTATAATGTGGTATTCTTACATATTCTTTCAAGAAAAAACTCTCCTGTGCGTTCACATTTGAGGCTACACGCTTAGACATATACGCAACACCAAAGCTTTTCGAGTTACACCGTGTTGTTTAGGAAGAACAAGATAATTTTGCAAGATGCGGGATTTCCTAAAAACTTGGTTTTCTGACAAATTTTGACGAAAGAAAATTCTCCTGTGGGTTCTCTTTTGAGGCTACACATTTAGATGTACACGCCACACCAAATCTTTTTGAGTTTCAACGTGTTATTTAGGAGATACAAGCTAATTTTTTAAGATGCGTTATTTCTTCTCGTAAAGTGTGTCCAATACGTACTTATTTGTCTTTACTCTGCAACACTGTATTTCCTTATAACGTGGTATTCTTACATATTCTTTCGAGAGAAAACTCTCTTGTGTGTTCTCTTTTGAGGCTACACGCTTAGACATACACGCAGCACCAAAGCTTTTCGAGTTACAACGTGTTGTTTAGGAAAAACAAGATAATTTCCACGATGCGGGATTTCCATAAAACGTGGTTTTCTGACAAATTTTGACGAAAGAAAATTCTCCTGTGAGTTCTCTTTTGAGGCTGTACGTTTAGACGTACACGCCACACCAAATCTTTTCGAGTTACATCGTGTTGTTTAGGAGATACAAGCTAATTTTGTACGATGCGTTATTTCTTCTCGTAAAGTGTTTCCAATACATACGTAATTGTCTTTACTCTGCAACACTGTATTTCCTTATAACGTGGTATTGTTATATATTCTTTCGAGAGAAAACTCTCCTGTGCGTTCTCTTTTGAGACCACACGTTTAGACATACACGCAACACCAAAGCTTTTCGAGTTACAATGTGTTGTGTCGGAAAAACAAGATAATTTCGCACAATGCGGGATTTACTTAAAACAGGTTGTAATTCGAAAAGCTTTGGTGTTGCGTGTATGTCTAAGCATGTAGCCTCTAAAGAGAACGCACAGGAGAGTTTTTCTTTCGAAAGAATATGCAAGATTACCACGTTATAAGGAAATACAGTGTTGCAGAGTAAAGGCAAATACATACGTATTGGAAACATTTAACCTTTACGAGAAGAAATAACGCATCTTAAAAAATTAGCTTGTATCTCCTAACCAACACGTTGTAACTCGAAAGGATTTGGTGTGGCGTGTAAGTCTAAATGTGTAGCCTCAAAAGAGAACCCACAGGAGAATTTTCTTTCTTCAAAATTTGTCAGAAAACCACGTTTTATGGAAATCCCGCATCGTGCGAAATTATCTTGTTTTTTCGAAACAACACGTTGTAACTCAAAAAGCTTTGTTGTTGCGTGTATGTCTAAGCGTGTAGCCTCAAAAGAGAATGCAAAGGAGAGTTTTTTCTCGAAGAATATGTAAGAATACCACGTTATTATGAAACACAGTGTTGTAAAGACAAATACGTATTGGAAAAACTTTAGGAGAAGAAATAACGCATCGTAAAAAATTAGCTTGTATCTCCTAAACAACACGTTGTAACTTAAAAAGATTTGGTGTGTAGCCTGTACATCTAAACGTGTAGCCTCAAAAGAGAACCCACAGGAGAATTTTCTTTCGTCAAAATTTTCCAGAAAACCACGTTTTAAGGAAATCCCGCATCGTGCGCAATTATCTTGTTTTTCCTAAACAACACGTTGTAACTCGAAAAGCTTTGGTGTTTGGTGTATGTCTAAGCGTGTAGCCCCAAAAGAGAACGCACAGGAGAGTTTTCTCTCGAAAGAATATGTAAGAATACCACGTTATAAGGAAATACAGTGTGGCAGAGTAAAGACAAATACGTACGTATTGGAAGCACTTTATGAGAGAAATAACGCATCTTGCAAAATTAGCTTGTATGTCCTAAACAACACGTTGTAACTCAAAAAGATTTAGTGTGGCGTGTTCGTCTAAAAGTGTAGCCTCAAAAGAGAACCCACAGGAGAGTTTTCTTTCGTCAAAATTTGTCAGAAAACCACGTTTTAAGGAAATCCCGCATCTTGCGAAATTATCTTGTTTTTCCTAAACAACACGTTGTAACTAGAAAAGCTTTGGTGTTGCGTGTATGTCTAAGCATGCAGCCTCAGAAGAGAATGCACAGGAGAGTTTTCTCTCGAAAGAATATGTAAGAATGCCACGTTATAAGGAAATATATTGCTGCAGAGTAAAGACATACACGTACTTAATGGAAACACATTATGAGAAGAAATAACGCATGGTACAAAATTAGCTTGTATCTCCGAAACAACACGTGGTAACTCAAAAAGATTTGGTGTGGCATGTACGTCTGAGAGTGTAGCCTCAGAAGAGAACCACAGGAGAATTTTCTAACCTCAAAATTTGTCAGAAATCCACGTTTTAAGGAAATCCCGCATCGTGCGTAATTATCTTGTTTTTCCTAATCAACACGTTTTAACTCGAAAAGCTTTGGTGTTGCGTGTATGTCTAAGCGTGTAGCCTCCAAAGAGAACGCACAGGATAGTTTTCTCTCAAAAGAATATGTAAGAAAACCATGTTATAAGGAAATAAAGTGTTGCAGAGTAAAGACAAATACGTACTTATGGGAAACACTTTACGAGAAGAAATAACGCATCATGTAAAATTAGCTTGTATCTCCTAAACAACACGCTGTAACTCGAAAAGATTTGGTGTGGCGTGTAGTTCTAAACGTGTAGCCTCAAAAGAGAACCCACAGGAGAGTTTTCTTTTGTCAAAATTTGTCAAAAACCACGTTTTAAGGAAATCCCGCATCGTGCAAAATTATCTTGTTTTTCCTAAACAACATGTTGTAACTCGAAAAGCATTGGTGTTGCGTGTATGTCTAAGCGTGTAGCCTCAAAAGAGAACGCACAGGAGAGTTTTCTCCCGAAAGAATATGTAGGAATACCACATTATAAGGAAATACAGTGTTGCAGAGTAAAGACAAATACATACTTATTGGAAACACTTAAACTTAACGAGTAGAAATAACACAGAGTACAAAATTAGCTTGTATCTCCTAAACAACACGTTATAACTCGAAAGGATTTGGTGTGGCTTGTACGTCTAAATGTGTACCCTCAAAAGAGAACCCACGGGAGAATTTTCTTTCCTTCAAAATTTGTCAGAAAACCAAGTTTTAAGGAAATCGCGCATCATGCGAAATTATCTTGTTTTTCCTAAACAACACGTTGTAACTCAAAAAGCTTTGGTGTTGCATGTATGTCTAAGCGTGTAGCCTCCAAAGAGAACGCACAGGAGAGTTTTCTCTCGAAAGAATATGTAAGAATACCACGTTATAAAGAAATACAGCGTTGCAGAGTAAAGGCAAATACATACGTATTGGAAATACTTAAACTTTACGAGAATAAATAACGCATCTAAAAAAATTAGCTTGTATCTCCTAAACAACACGTTGTATCTCAAAAAGATTTGGTGTGGCGTGTACATCTAAACGTGTAGCCTCAAAAGAGAACCCACAGGAGAATTTTCTTTCGTCAAAATTTGTCAGAAAACCACGTTTTATGGAAATCCCGCATCGTGCGAAATTATCTTTTTTTTTCGGAAACAACACGTTGTAACTCGAAAAGCTTTGTTTTTGCATGTATGTCTAAGCGTGTAGCCTCAAAAGAGAATGCAAAGGAGAGTTTTGTCTCGAAAGAATATGTAAGAATACCACGTTATTAGGAAACACAGTGTTGTAGAGTAAAGACAAATACATATTGGAAAAACTTTACGAGAAGAAATAACGCATAGTACAAAATTAGCTTGTATCTCCTAAACAACAAGTTGTAACTCGAAAAGATTTGGTGTGGCATGTACGTCTAAACGTGTAGCCTCAAAAGAGAACCCACAGGCTAATTTTCTTTCATCAAAACTTTTCAGAAAACCACGTTTTAAGGAAATCCCGCATCATGCGAAATTATCTTGTTTTTCCTAAACAACACGTTGTAACTCGAAAAGCTTTGGTGTTGCGTGTATGTCTAAGCGTGTAGCCTCAAAAGAGAACGCACAGGAGAGTTTTTTCTCGATAGAATTTGTAAGGATACCACGTTATAAGGAAATACAGTGTTGCAGAGTAAAGACAAATATGTATGTATTGGAAACCCATAAACTTTACGAGATGAAATAAAGCATCGTACAAAATTAGCTTGTATCTCCTAAACAACACGTTGTAACTCGAAAAGATTTGGTGTGGCGTGTACGTCTAAACGTGTAGCCTCAAAAGAGAACCCATAGGAGAATTTTCTTTCATCAAAATTTTTCAGAAAACCACGTTTTAAGGAAATCCCGCATCGTGAAAAATTATCTTGTTCTTCCTAAACAACACGTTTTAACTCGAAAAGCTTTGGTGTAGGGTGTATGTCTAAGCGTGCAGCCTCAAAAGAGAATGCACAGGAGAGTTTTCTCTCGAAAGAATATGTAAGAATACCACGTTATAAGGAAACATATTGCTGCAGAGTAAAGACGTATACATACTTATTGGAAACACATTATGAGAAGAAATAGCACATGGTACAAAATTAGCTTGTATCTCCAAAACAACACGTGGTAACTCAAAAAGATTTGGTGTGGCGTGTACGTCTGAACATGTAGCCTCAAAAGAGAACCCACAGGAGAATTTTCTTACGTCAAAATTTGTCAGAAAACCACGTTTTAAGGAAATCCCGTATCGGGCGAAATTATCTTGTTTTTCCTAATCAACACGTTGTAACTCGAAAAGCTTTGGTGTTGCGTGTATGTCTAAGCGTGTAGCTTCCAAAGAGAACGCACAGGATAGTTTTCTCTCGAAAGAATATGTAAGAATACCACGTGGTAAGGAAATACAGTGTTGCAGAGTAAAGACAAATACGTACTTATTGGAAACACTTTACAAGAAGAAATAACGCATCATGCAAAATTAGCTTGTATCTCCTAAACAACACGCTGTAACTCGAAAAGATTTGGTGTGGCGTGTATGTCTAAACGTGTAGCCTCAAAAGACAACCCACAGGAGAGTTTTCTTTTGTCAAAATTTGTCAAAAACCACGTTTTAAGGAAATCCCGCATCGTGCGAAATTATCTTGTTTTTCCTAAACAACATGTTGTAACTCGAAAAGCATTGGTGTTGCGTGTATGTCTAAGCGTGTAGCCTCAAAAGAGAACGCACAGGAGAGTTTTCTCCCGAAAGAATATGTAGGAATACCACGTTATAAGGAAATACAGTGTTGCAGAGTAAAGACAAATACATACTTATTGGAAACACTTAAACTTAACGAGTAGAAATAACATATAGTACAAAATTAGCTTGTATCTCCTAAACAACACGTTATAACTCGAAAGGATTTGGTGTGGCTTGTACGTCTAAATGTGTACGCTCAAAAGAGAACCCACAAGAGAATTTTCTTTCGTCAAATTTGTCAGAAAACCATGTTTTAAGGATATCCCGCATCGTGTGAAATTATCTTGTTTTTCCTAAACAACACGTTGTAACTCGAAAAGCTTTGGTGTTGCGTGTATGTCTATGCGTGTAGCCACTTAAGAGAACGCACAGGAGATTTTTCTCTCCAAAGAACATGTAAGAATACCACGTTATAAGGAAATACAGTGTTTCAGAGTAAAGGCAAATACTTACTTATTGGAAACACTTTACGAGAAGAAATAACGCATCATAAAAAATTAGCTTGTATCTCCTAAACAACACGTGGTAACTCGAAAGGATTTGGTGTGGCATGCACTTCTAAACGTGAAGCCTCAAAAGAGAACCCACAGGAGAATTTTCTTTCGTCAAAATTTGTCAGAAAACCACGTTTTAAGGAAATCCCGCATCTTGTGAAATTATCTTCTTTTTCATAAACAACACGTTGTAACTCGAAAAGCTTTGGTGTTGTGTGTATGTCTAAGAGTGTAGCCCAAAAGAGAACGCACAGGAGACGTTTCCCTCAAAAGAATATATAAGAATACCATGTTATAAGGAAATACAGTGTTGCAGAGTAAAGACAAATAAGTACGTATTGGGAAACTTTACGAGCAGAAGTAACACATCTTACAAAATTAGCTTGTATCTCCAAAACAACATGTTGTAACTCGAAAAGATTTGGTGTTCCATGTACGTCTAAATGTGTAGCCTCAAAAGAGAACCCACAGGAGAATTTTCTTTCTTCAAAATTTTTCAGAAAACTACGTTTTAAGGAAATCCCGCATCGTGCGAAATCATCTTCTTTTTCCTAAGCAACATGTTGTAACTCGAAAAGCTTTGGTGTTGCGTGTATGTGTAAGCATGGAGCCTCAATAGAGAAGGCACAGGAGAGTTCTCTCTTGAAAGAATATGTAAGAATACCACGTTATAAGGAAATACAATTTTGCAGAGTAAAGACAAATAAGTACATATTGGAAACACTTTACAAGAAGAAATAACGCATCGTAAAAAATTAGCTTGTATCTCCTAAACAACACGTTGTAACTCGAAAAGATTTGGTGTGACGTGTACGTCTAAGCGTGTAGCCTCAAAAGGGAACCCACAAGAGAATTTTCTTTCATCAAAATTTGTCAGTAACCACGTTTTAAGGATATATCGCATCGTGCGAAATTATCTTGTTTTTCCTAAATAACACGTTATAACTCAAAAATCTTTGGTGTTGCGTGTATGTCTAAGTGTGTAACCTCAAAAGAGAACGCACAGGATAGTTTTCTCTAGAAAGAATATGTAAGAATACCACGTTATAAGGAAATACAATGTTGCAGAGTAAAGACAAATACGTACGTATTGGAAACACTTCACGAGAAGAATTAACGCATCGTAAAAAATTAGCTTGAATCTCCTAAACAACACGTTGTAACTCGAAAAGATTTGGTGTGGCATGTACGTCTAAACGTGTAGCCTCAAAAGAGAACCTACAGGAGAATTTCATTTCTTCAAAAATTTTCAGAAAATCACGTTTTAAGGAAATCCCGCATCGTGCGAAATCATCTTCTTTTTCCTAAACAACATGTTGTAACTCGAAAAGCTTTGGTGTTGCGTGTATGTGTAAGCGTGGAGCCTCAAAAGAGAAGGCAAAGGAGAGTTTTCTCTCGAAAGAGTATGTAAGAATACCACGTTATAAGGAAATACAATTTTGCAGAGTAAAGACAAATAAATACATATTGGAAACACTTTACGAGAAGAAATAACGCATCGTTCAAAATTACCTTGTATCTCCTAAACAAAACGTTGTAACTTGAAAAGATTTGGTGTGACGTGTACGTCTAAAAGTGTAGCCTCAAAAGAGAACCCACAGGAGAATTTTCTTTCATCAAAATTTGTCAGAAACCACGTTTTAAGGAAATCTCGCATCGTGCGAAATTATCTTGTTTTTCCTAAACAACACGTTTTAACTCGAAAACCTTTGGTGTTGCGTGTATGTCTAAGCATGTAGCCTCAAAAGAGAACTCACAGGAGAGTTTTCTCTCGAAAGAATATGTAAAAATACCACGTTATAAGGAAATACAGTGTTGCAGAGTAAAGACAAATAGTATTGGAAACACTTTAAGAGAAGAAATAATGCATCGTACAAAATTAGCTTGTATCTCCTAAACAACACGTTGTTACTCGAAAAGATTTGGTGTGGCTCGTACCTCTACATGTGTAGCCTCAAAAGAAAATCCACAGGAGAACTTTCTTTCGTCAACATTTTTCAGACAACCACGTTTAATGGAAATCTCACATCGTGCGAAATTATCTTGTTTTTCCTAAACAGCACATTGTAACTCGAAAAGCTTTGGCGTTGTGTGTATGTCTAAGTGTGTAGCCTCTAAAGAGAACGCACAGTAGAGTTTTCTCTCCAAAGAATATGTAAGAATACCACGTTATAAGGAAATAAAGTGTTGCAGAGTAAAGACAAATACGTACATATTGGAAACTCTTTACGAGAAGAAATAACGCATCATACAAAATTAGCTTGTATCTCCTAAACAACACGTGGTAACTTGAAAGGAATTGGTGTGGCGTGTACGTCTAAACATGTAGCCTCAAAAGAAAACCCACTGAAGAATTTTCTTTCGTCAAATTTTTCAGAAAACTACGTTTTAAGGAAATCCTGCATCGTGCGAAATTATCTTGTTTTTCATAAACAACACGTTGTAACTCGAAAAGGTTTGGTGTTGCCTCTTTGTCTAAGTGTGTAGCCGCAAAAGTGAAAGCACGGGATAGTTTTCTCTCGAAAGAATATGTAAGAATACCACGTTATAAGGAAATACAGTGTTGCAGAGTAAAGACAAATATGTAAGTCTTGGAAACACTTTATGAGAATAATTAACACATCCTACAAAATTAGCTTGTATCTCTGAAACAACACGTTGTAACTCGAAAAGATTTGGTGTGGCATGTTCGTCTAAACGTGTAGCCTCAAAAGAGAACCCACAGGAGAATTTTCTTTCGTCAAAATTTTTCAGAAAACCACACTTCAAGGAAATCCCGCATCGTGCGAAATCATCTTCTTTTTCCTAAACAACATGTTGTAACTCAAAAAGCTTTGGTGTTGCGTGTATGTGTAAGCGTGTAGCCTCAAAAGAGAAGGCAAAGGAGAGTTTTCTCTTGAAAGATTATGTAAGAATACCACGTTATAAGGAAATACAATTTTGCAGAGTAAAGACAAATAAGTACATATTGGAAACCCTTTACGAGAAGAAATAACACATCGTACAAAATTAGCTTGTATCTCCTAAACAACACGTTGTAACTCGAAAAGATTTGGTGTGAAATGTACGTCTAAAGGTGTAGCCTCAACAGAGAACCCACAAGAGAATTTTCTTTCATCAAAATTTGTCAGAAACCAGGTTTTAAGGAAATCTCGCATCGTGCGAAATTATCTTGTTTTTCCTAAACAACACATTGTAACTCGAAAAGCTTTGGTGTTGCGTGTGTGTCTAAGCGTATAACCTCAAAAGAGAACGCACAGGATAGTTTTATTTCGAAAGAATATGTAAGAATACCACGTTATAAGGAAATACAATGTTGCAGAGTAAAGACAAATACGTACTGGAAACACTTTACGAGACGAATTAACGCATCGAAAAAATTAGCTTGTATCTCCTAAACAACACATTGTAACTCGAAAAGATTTGGTATGGCATGTACGTCTAAACGTGTAGCCTCGAAAGAGAACCCACAGGAGAATTTTCTTTCTTCAAAATTTTTCAGAAAACCACGTTTTAAGGAAATCCCGCATCATGCGAAATCATCTTCTTTTTCCTAAATAACAGGTTGTAACTCGAAAAGCTTTGGTGTTGCGTGTATGTGTAAGTGAGGAGCCTCAAAAGAGAAGGCACAGGAAAGTTTTCTCTCGAAAGAATATGCAAGAATACCACGTTATAAGGAAATACAATTTTGCAGAGTAAAGACAAATAAGTACTTATTGGAAACACTTTAGGAGAAGAAATAACGCATCGTACAAAATTAGCTTGTATCTCCTAAACAACACGTTGTAACTTGAAAGGATTTGGTGTGACGTGTATGTCTCAACGTGTAGCCTCAAAAGAGAACCCATGAAGATCCAGAAATGAAACCACACACCTATGGCCACTTGATCCTCGACAAAGAGGCTGAAAACATCCAATGGAAAAAAGATAGCCTTTTCAACAAATGGTGCTGGTTCAACTGGAGGTCAGCATGCAGAAGAATGCGACTTGATCCATCCTTGTCTCCTTGTACTAAGCTCAAATCCAAATGGATCAAGGACCTCCACATAAAGCCAGACACTCTGAAGCTAATAGAAAAGAAACTGGGGAAGACCCTTGAGGACATCGGTACAGGGAGAAAGTTTCTGAACAGAACACCAATAGCGTATGCTCTAAGAGCAAGAATTGACAAATGGGACCTCATAAAGATACAAAGTTTCTGTAAGACAAAGGACACCATCAAGAGGACAAATCGGCAACCAACAAATTGGGAAAAGATCTTCACCAATCCTACATCAGATAGAGGGCTAATATCCAATATATATAAAGAACTCAAGAAGTTAGACTCCAGAAAACCGAGCAATCCTATTAAAAATGGGGTACAGAGTTAAACAAAGAATTCACACCTGAAGAACTTCGGATGGCGGAGAAGCATCTTAAAAAATGCTCAACTTCATTAGTCATTAGGGAAATGCAAATCAAAACAACCCTGAGATTTCATCTTACACCAGTCAGAATGGCTAAGATTAAAAATTCAGGAGACAGCAGGTGTTGGAGAGGGTGTGGAGAAAGAGGAACACTCCTCCACTGCTGTTGGGGCTGCAAATTGGTACAACCACTCTGGAAATCAGTCTGGCGGTTCCTCCGAAAACTGGGCACCTCACTTCCAGAAGATCCTGCTATACCACTCCTGGGCATATACCCAGAGGATTCCCCACCATATAATAAGGATACATGCTCTACTATGTTCATAGCAGCCCTATTTATAATTGCCAGATGCTGGAAAGAACCCAGGTATCCCTCAACAGAAGAGTGGATACAAAAAATGTGGTATATCTACACAATGGAGTACTATTCAGCCATTAGAAACAATGAATTCATGAAATTCTTAGGCAAATGGATGGAGCTAGAGAACATCATACTAAGTGAGGTAACCCAGACTCAAAAGGTGAATCATGGTATGCACTCACTAATATGTGGTTATTAACCTAGAAAACTGGAATACCCGAAACATAATCCACACATCAAATGAGGTACAAGGAGAAAGGAGGACTGGCCCCTGGTTCTGGAGAGACTCAGTGAAACAGTATTCGGCAAAACCAGAACAGGGAAATGGGAAGGGGTGGGTGGGAGGACAGGGAAAGAGAAGGGGACTTAAGGGACTTTCGGGGAGTGGGGGGCTAGAAAAGGGGAAATCATTTGAAATGTAAATAAATTATATCGAATAAAAAAAAAAGAAAAAAAAAAGAGAACCCACAGGAGAACTTTCTTTCGTCAAATTTTTTCAGAAAACCACGTTTTATGGAAATCTCGCATCGTGCGAAATTATCTTGTTTTTCCTAAACAACACGTTGTAACTCGAAAAGCTTTGGTGTTGCGTGTATGTCTAAGCGTGTAGCCCAAAAGAGAATGCACAGGAGAGTTTTCCCTCGAAAGAATATGTAAGAATACCACGTTATAAGGAAATACAGTGTTGCAGAGTAAAGACAAATACTTATGTATTGGAAACACTTTACGAGAAGAAATAACGCATCGTACAAAATTAACTTGCATCTCCTAAACAACAAGTTGTAACTCAAAAAGATTTGGTGTGGCATGTACGTCTAAACCTGTAGCCTCAAAAGACAATGCACAGGAGAACTTTCTTTCGTCAAAATTTGTCAGAAAACCACGTTTTAAGGATATCTGCATCGTGCAAAATTATCTTGTTTTTCCTGAACAACACGTTGTAACTCGAAAAGCTTTGGTGTTGCGTGTATGTGTGAGCATGTCGCCTCTAAAGAGAATGCACAGGAAAGTTTTCTCTCGCAAGAACATGTAAGAATTCAACATTATAAGGAAATACAATGTTGCAGAGTAAAGACAAATACGTAAGTTTGGAAACACTTTACGAGAAGAAATAAAGCATCGTACAAAATTAGCTTGTATCTCCTAAACAACACGTGGTAACTCGATAGGATTCGGTGTGGCGTGTACCTCTAAACGTGTAGCGTCAAAAGAGTACCCACAGGAGAATTTTCTTTCGTCAAACTTTGTCAGAACACCACGTTTTAAGGAAATCCCGCATCGTGGAAATTATCTTGTTTTTCATAAACAACAAGTTGTAACTCGAAAAGCGTTGATGTTGCCTGTATGTCTAAGTGTGTAGCCTCAAAAGGGAACGCACAGGATAGTTTTCTATCAAAAGAATATGTAAGAATACCACGTTATAAGGATATACAATGTGGCAGAGTAAAGACAAATACGTATGTGTTGGAAACACTTTACGAGAAGAAATAACGTAAAAAATTAGCTTGTATCTCCTAAACAACACGTTGTAACTCGACAAGATTTGGTGTGACATGTACGTCTAAATGTGTAGCCTCAAAAGAGAACCCACAGGAGAATTTTCTTTTGTCAAAATTTTTCAGAAAACGACGTTTTAAGGAAATCCCGCATCATGCGAAATCATCTTCTTTTTCCTAAACAACATGTTGTAACTTGAAAAGCTTTGGTGTTGCGTGTATGTGTAAGTGTGGAGCCGCAAAAGAGAAAGCACAGGAGAGTTTTCTCTCGAAAGAATATGCAAGAATACCACGTTATAAGGAAATACAATTTTGCAGAGTAAAGACAAATAAGTACTTATTGGAAACACTTTATGAGAAGAAATAACGCATCATACAAAATTAGCTTGTATCTCCTAAACAACACGTTGTAACTTGAAAAGATTTGGTGTGACGTGTATGTCTCAACGTGTAGCCTCAAAAGAGAACCCACAGGAGAACTTTCTTTCGTCAAATTTTTTCAGAAAACCACGTTTTATGGAAATCTCGCATCGTGCGAAATTATCTTGTTTTTCCTAAACAACACGTTGTAACTCGAAAAGCTTTGGCGTTGCGTGTATGTCTAAGCGTGTAGCCCAAAAGAGAATGCACAGGAGAGTTTTCCCTCGAAAGAATATGTAAGAATACCACGTTATAAGGAAATACAGTGTTGCAGAGTAAAGACAATTAAGTACATATTGGAAACACTTTATGAGAAGAAATAACGCATCGTACAAAATTAACTTGTATCTCCTAAACAACACGTTGTAACTCGAAAAGCTTTGGTGTTGCGTGTATGTCTAAGCGTGTAGCATCAAAAGAGAACTCACAGGAGAGTTTTCTCTTGAAAGAATATGTAAGAATACCACGTTATAAGGAAATACAGTGTTGTAGAGTAAAGACAAATACTTATGTATTGGAAACACTTTACAAGAAGAAATAACGCATCATAAAAAATTTGCTTGTATCTCCTAAACAACAGGTTGTAACTCAAAAAGATTTGGTGTGGCATGTATGTCTAAACCTGTAGCCTCAAAAGACAATGCACAGGAGAACTTTCTTTCGTCAAAATTTGTCAGAAAACCACGTTTTAAGGATATCTGCATCGTGCAAAATTATCTTGTTTTTCCTAAACAACACGTTGTAACTCGAAAAGCTTTGGTGTTGCGTGTATGTGTGAGCATGTAGCCTCTAAAGAGAATGCACAGGAAAGTTTTCTCTCGCAAGAACATGTAAGAATTCAACATTATAAGGAAATACAGTGTTGCAGAGTAAAGACAAATACGTAAGTTTGGAAACACTTTACGAGAAGAAATAAAGCATCGTACAAAATTAGCTTGTATCTCCTAAACAACACGTAGTAACTCGATAGGATTTGGTGTGGCGTGTACCTCTAAACGTGTAGCGTCAAAAGAGTACCCACAGGAGAATTTTCTTTCGTCAAAATTTGTCAGAACACCACGTTTTAAGGAAATCCCGCATCGTGCGAAATTATCTTGTTTTTCATAAACAACACGTTGTAACTCAAAAAGCTTTGATGTTGCCTGTATGTCTAAGTGTGTAGCCTCAAAAGGGAACGCACAGGATAGTTTTCTATCGAAAGAATATGTGAGAAGACCACGTTATAAGGATATACAATGTTGCAGAGTAAAGACAAATACGTATGTGTTGGAAACACTTTACGAGAAGAATAAACACATCGTAAAAAATTAGCTTGTATCTCCTAAACAACACGTTGTAACACAGCAAGATTTGGTGTGGCATATACGTCTAAACGTGTAGCCTCAAAAGAGAACCCACAGGAGAATTTTCTTTTGTCAAAATTTTTCAGAAAACCACGTTTTAAGGAAATACCGCATCATGCGAAATCATCTTCTTTTTCCTAAACAACATGTTGTAACTCGAAAAGCTTTGGTGTTGCGTGTATGTGTAAGTGTGGAGCCTCAAAAGAGAAGGCACAGGAGAGTTTTCTCTCGAAAGAATATGCAAGAATACCACGTTATAAGGAAATACAATTTTGCAGAGTAAAGACAAATAAGTACTTATTGGAAACACTTTATGAGAAAAAATAACGCATCGTAAAAAATTAGCTTGTATCTCCTAAACAACACGTTGTAACTCGAAAAGATTTGGTGTGACGTGTACGTCTAAACATGTAGCCTCAAAAGAGAATCCACAGGAGAACTTTCTTTCCTAAAAATTTTTCAGAAAACCACGTTTTATGGAAATCTCGCATCGTGCGAAATTATCTTGTTTTTCCTAAACAACATGTTGTAACTAGAAAAGCTTTGGCGTTGCGTGTATGTCTAAGCGTGTAGCCCAAAAGAGAACGCACAGGAGAGTTTTCCCTCGAAAGAATATGTAAGAATACCACGTTATAAGGAAATACAGTGTTGCAGAGTAAAGACAATTAATTACGTATTCGACACACTTTGCAAGAAGAAATAACGCATCGAAAATAATTGCTTGTATCTCCTAAACAACAAGTTGTAACTCGAAAAGATTTGGTGTGGCGTGTACGTCTAAACCTGTAGCCTCAAAAGACAATGCACAGGAGAACTTTCTTTAGTCAAAATTTGTCAGAAAACCACGTTTTAATGATATCCCGCATCGTGCAAAATTATCTTGTTTTTCCTAAACAACACGTTGTAACTCGAAAAGCTTTGGTGTTGCGTGTATATCTAAGCGTGTAGCTTCTAAAGAGAATGCACAGGAGAGTTTTCTCTCGAAAGAACATGTAAGAATACAATGTTTTAAGGAAATACAGTGTTGCAGAGTAAAGACAAATATGTACATATTGGAAACTCTTTACAAGAAGAAATAACGCATCTTAGAAAATTAGCTTTTATCTCCTAAACAACACATGGTAATTCAAAAGGATTTGGTGTGGCGTGCACGTCTAAACGTGTAGCCTCATAAGAGAACCCACAGGAGAATTTTCTTTAGTCAAAATTTGTCAGAACACCAAGTTTTAAGGAAATCCCGCATCGTGCGAAATTATCATGTTTTTCATAAACAACACGTTGTAACTTGAAAAGCTTTGGTGTTGCCTGTATGTCTAAGTGTGTAGCCTCAAAAGGGAAGGCACAGGATAGTTTTCTCTCAAAAGAATGTGTAAGAATAGCACATTATAAGGAAATACAGTGTTGCAGAGTAAAGACAAATACGTACGTATTGGAAACACTTTAGGAGAAGAAATAAAGCATCTTACAAAATTAGCTTGTATCTCCTAAACAACACGTGGCAACTCGAAAGGATTAGGTGTGGCGTGCACGTCTAAACGTGAAGCTTCAAAAGAGAACCAACAGAATAATTTTCGTTCATCAAAATTTGTCAGAAGACCATGTTTTAAGGAAATCAGGCATCGTGCGAAATTATCTTGTTTTTTATAAACAACACATTGTAACTCAAAAAGCTTTTTGTGTTGCCTGTATGTCTAAGTGTTTAGCCTCAAAAGGGAATGCACAGAATAGTTTTCTCTCGAAAGAATATGTAAGAATACCACGTTATAAGGAAATACAGTGTTGCAGAGTAAAGACAAATACGTACGTATTGGAAACACTTTACGAGAATTAACGCATTATAAAAAAATTAGCTTGTATGCCCTAAACAACACGTTGTAACTCAAAAAGATTTGGTGTGACGTGTACGTCTAAATATGTAGCCTCAAAAGAGAACCCACAGGAGAATTTTCTTTCGTCAAAATTTTTCAGAAAACCAGGTTTTTAGGAAATCCCGCATCGTGCGAAATCATCTTCTTTTTCCTAAACAACATGTTGTAACTCGAAAAGCTTTGGTGTTGCGTGTTTGTCTAATCGTGTAGCCTCAAAAGAGAATGCACAGGAGAATTATCCCTTGAAAGAATATGTAAGAATACCATGGTATAAGGAAATACAGTGTTGCAGAGTATAGACAAATATGTATGTATTGGAAACACTTTATGAGAAGAAATAGCGCATCGTACAATATTTGCTTGTATCTCATAAAGAACACGTTGTATCTCAAAATTATTTGGTGTGGCTCGTATGGCTACACGTGTAGCCTCAAAAGAGAACCCACAGGAGAACTTTCTTTCGTCAAAATTTGTCAGAAAACCATGTTTTAAGGAAATCCCGCATCGTGCAAAATTATCTTGTTTTTCCTAAACAACACGTTGTAACTCGAAAAGCTTTGGTGTTGCGTGTATGTCTGAGCATGTAGCCTCTAAAGAGAATGCACAGGAGAGTTTTCTCTCGAAAGAACATGTAAGAATACAACGTTATAAGGAAATACACTGTTGCAGAGTAAAGACAAATACATACGTATTGGAACCACTTTACGAAAAGAAATAACCCATCATACAAAATTAGCTTGTATCTCTTAAACAACACGTGGTTACTCGAAAGGATTTGGTGTGGCGTGAACGTCTAAACGTGTAGCCTCAAAAGAGAAGCCACAGGAGAATTTTCTTTCATCAAAATTTGTCAGAAAACCACGTTTTAAGGAAATCCCGCATCGTGCAAAATTATCTTGTTTTCCATAAACAACACGTTGTAACTCGAAAAGCTTTGGTGTTGCCTGTATGTCTAAGTGTGTAGCCTCAAAAGGGAACGCACAGGATAGTTTTCCCTCGAAGGAATATGTAAGAATACCACGTTATAAGGAAATATAATGTTGCAGTGTAAAGACAAATATGTACTTATTGGAAACACTTTACGAGAAGAATTAACGCATCGTAAAAAATTAGCTTATATCTCCTAAACAACACGTTGTAATTCGAAAAGATTTGGTGTGGCTCGTACCTCTACACGAGTAGCCACAAAAGAGAACCCACAGGAGAACTTTCTTTCGTCAAAATTTTTCAGAAAACCACATTTTATGTAAATCTCGCATCGTGCTAAATTATCTTGTTTTTCCTAAACAACACATTGTAACTCGAAAAGCTTTGGCGTTGCGTGTTTGTCTAAGCGTGTCCCCTCAAAAGAGAACGCACAGGAGAGTTTTCCCTCGAAATAATATGTAAGAATACTATGTTATAAGGAAATACAGTGTCGCAGATTAAAGACAAATAAGTACGTATTGGAAACACTTTACGAGAAGAAATAATGCATCGTACAAAATTAGCTTGTATCTCCTAAACAACACGTGGTAACTCGAAAGGATTTGGTGTGGCGTGTACGTCTAAACGTGTAGCCTCAAAAGAGAACCCAGAGGAGAATTTTCTTTATTCAAAATTTTTCAGAAAACCACGTTTTAAGGAAATCCCGCATCGTGCGAAATCATCTTCTTTTTCCTAAACAACATGTTGTAACTCGAAAAGCTATGGTGTTGCGTGTATGTGTAAGCGTGGAGCCTCAAAATAGAAGGCACTGGAGAGTATTCTCTCGAAAGAATATGTAAGAATACCACATTATAAGGAAATACAATTTTGCAGAGTAAAGACCAATAAGTACATATTGGAAACACTTTACGAGAAGAAATAGCGCATCTTACAAAATTATCTTGTATCTCCTAAACAACACGTTGTAACTCAAAAAGATTTGTTGTGACGTGTACGTCTAAAAGTGTAGCCTCAAACGAGAACCCACAGGAGAATTTTCTTTCATCAAAATTTGTCAGAAACCACGTTTTAAGGAAGTCTCGCATCGTGCGAAATTATCATGTTTTTCCTAAACAACACATTGTAACTCGAAAAGCTTTGGTGTTGCGTGGATGTCTACGCGTGTAGCCTCAAAGGAGAACGCACAGGAGAGGTTTCTCTCGAAAGAATATGTAAGAATACCACGTTATAAGGAAATACAGTGTTGCAGAGTAAAGACAACTACGTACGTATTGGAAACACTTTAAGAGAAGAAATATCGCATCCTAGAAAATTAGCTTGTATCTCCTAAACAACACGTAGTAACTCGAAAAGATTTGGTGTGGCTCGTACCTCTACACGTGCAGCCTCAATAGAGAACCCACAGGAGAACTTTGTTTCGTCAAAATTTTTCAGAAAACCACGTTTAATGGAAATCTCGTATCGTGCGAAATTATCTTGTTTTTCCTAAACAACACGTTGTAACTCCAAAAGCTTTGGCGTTGCGTGTTTGTCTAAGCGTGTAACCTCAAAAGCGAATGCACAGGATTGTTTTCCCTCGAAAGAATATGTAAGAATACCACGTTATAAGGAAATAGAGTGTTGCAGAGTAAAGACAAATAAGTACGTATTGGAAACACTATATGAGAAGAAATAACGCATTGTACAATATTTGCTTGTATCTCCTAAACAACACGTTGTAACTCAAAAATATTTCGTGTGGCTCGTATGTCTACACGTTTAGCCTCAAAAGAGAACCCACAGGAGAACTTTCTTTCTTCAAAATTTGTCAGAAAACCACGTTTAAGGAAATCCCGTATCGTGCAAAATTATCTTGTTTTTCCTAAACAACACGTTGTAACTCGAAAAGCTTTGGTGTTGCGTGTATGTCTGAGCATGTAGCCTCTAAAGAGAATGCACAGGAGAGTTTTCTCTCGAAAGAACATGTAAGAATACAACGTTATAAGGAAATACAGTGTTGCAGAGTAAAGACAAATACGTACATATTGGAAACACTTTACGAGAAGAAATAACGCATCATACAAAATTAGCTTGTATCTCCTAAACAACACGTGGTAACTCGAAAGGATTTGGTGTGGCGTGTACATCTAAACGTGTAGCCTCAAAAGAGAACCCACAGGAGAATTTTCTTTGGTCAAAATTTGTCAGAAAACCACGTTTTATGGAAATCTCGCATCATGCCAAATTATCTTGTTTTTCCTAAACAACACATTGTAACTCGAAAAACTTTGGCGTTGCATGTTTGTCTAAGCGTGTAGCCTCAAAAGCGAACGCACAGGAGAGTTTTCCCTCAAAATAATATGTAAGAATACCACGTTATAAGGAAATACAGTGTTGCAGAGTAAAGACAAATAAGTACGTATCGGAAACACTTTACAAGAAGAAATAACGCATCGTACAAAATTAGCTTGTATCTCCTAAACAACACGTGGTAACTCGAAAGGATTTGGTGTGGCATGTACGTCTAAATGTGTATCCTCAAAAGAGAACCCACAGGAGAATTTTCTTACTTCAAAATTTTTCAGAACACCTCGTTTTAAGGAAATGCCGCATCGTGCGAAATCATCTTCTTTTTCCTAAACAACATGTTGTAACTCGAAAAGCTTTGGTGTTGCGTGTATGTGTAAACGTGTAGCCTCAAAAGAGAAGGCACAGGAGAATTTTCTCTCGAAAGAATATGTAAGAATATCATGTTATAAGGAAATACAATTTTGCAGAGTAAAGACAAATAAGTACATATTGGAAACACTTTACGAGAAGAAATAACACATCGTACAAAATTAGCTTGTATCTCCTAAACAACACGTTGTAACTCGAAAAGATTTGTTGTGACCTGTAAGTCTAAAAGTGTAGCCTCAAACGAGAACCGACAGGAGAATCTTCTTTCATCAAAATTTGTCAGAAACCACGTGTTAAGGAAATCTCACATCGTACGAAATTATCTTGTTTTTCCTAAACAACACGTTGTAACTCGAAAAGCTTTTGTGTTGCGTGTATGTGTAAGCGTGTAGCCTCAAAAGAGAAGGCACAGGAGAATTTTCTCTCGAAAGAAGATGTAAGAATATCACGTTATAAGGAAATACAAATTTGCAGAGTAAAGACAAAAAAGTACATATTGGAAACACTTTACGAGAAGAAATAACGCATTATACAAAATTAGCTTGTATCTCCTAAACAACACGTTGTAACTGGAAAAGATTTGGTGTGACGTGTAAGTCTAAAAGTGTAGCCTCAAACGAGAACCCACAGGAGAATCTTCTTTCATCAAAATTTGTCAGAAACCAAGTTTTAAGGAAATCTCGCATCGTACGAAATTATCTTGTTTTTCCTAAACAACACGTTGTAACTCGAAAAGCTTTGGTGTTGCGTGTATGTCTAAGCGTGTAGCCTCAAAAGAGAGCACACAGGAGAGTTTTCGCTCGAAAGAATATGTAAGAATACCACGTTATAAGGAAATACTGTGTTGCAGAGTAAAGACAAACACTATTGGAAACACTTTAAGAGAAGAAATAAGGCAACGAAAAAATTAGCTTGTATCTCCTAAACAACAAGTTGTAACTCGAAAAGATTTGGTGTGACTCGTACCTCTACACGTGTAGTCTCAAAAGAGAACCCACAGGAAAACTTTGTTTCGTCAAAATTTTTCAGAAAACCACGTTTTATGGAAATCTCGCATCCTGTGAAATTATCTTGTTTTTCCTAAACAACACATTGTAACTCGAAAAGCTTTGGCGTTGCGTGTATGTCTAAGCGTATGGCCTCTAAAGAGAACGCACAGGAGAGTTTTCTCTTGAAAGAATATGTAAGAATACAACGTTATAAGGAAATACAGTGTTGCAGAGTAAAGACAAATACGTACTTATTGGAAACACTTTACGAGAAGAAATAACGAATCATACAAAATTAGCTTGTATCTCCTAAACAACACGTGGTAAATCGAAAGAATTTGGTGTGGCGTGTACGTCTAAACGTGTAGCCTTAAAAGAGAACCCACTGAAGAATTTTCTTTCGTCAAAATGTTTCAGAAAACTACGTTTTAAGGAAATCCCGCATCGTGCGAAATTATCTTGTTTTTCATAAACAACACGTTGTAACTCGAAAAGCTTTGGTGTTGCCTGTATGTCTAAGTGTGTAGCCTAAAAAGGGAACGCACAGGATAGTTTTCTCTTGAAAGAATATATAAGAATACCACGTTATAAGGAAATACAGTGTTGCAGAGTAAAGACAAGTACTTACATATTGGAAACACTTTACGAGAAGAAGTAACGCATCTTACAAAATTATGCTTGTATCTCCGAAACAACATGTTGTAACTCGAAAAGATTTGGTGTGGCATGTACGTCTAAACGTGTAGCCTCAAAAGAGAACCCACAGGAGAATTTTCTTTCGTCAAAATTTTACAGAAAACCTCGTTTTAAGGAAATCCTGCATCGTGCGAAATCATCTTCTTTTTCCTAAACAACATGTTGTAACTCGAAAAGATTTGGTGTTGCGTGTATGGGTAAGCGTGGATACTCAAAAGAGAAGGCACAGGAGAGTTTTCTCTCGAAAGAATATATAAGAATACCACGTTATAAGGAAATACAATACGTGTTGTTTAAGAGATACAAGCTAATTTTGTATGATGCGTTATTTCTTTTCGTAAAGTGGTTCCAATACGTATGTATTTGTCTTTACTCTGCAACACTGTATTTCCTTATAACGTGGTATTCTTACATATTCTTTCGAGAGAAAACTCTCCTGTGCATTCTCTTTTGAGGCTACACGCTTAGACATTCACGCAACACCAAAGCTTTTCGAGTTACAACGTGTTGTTTAGGAAAAACAAGATAATTTCGCACGATGCGGGAATTCCTTAAAACGTGATTTTCTGAAAAATTTTGACAAAAGAAAATTCTCCTTTGGGTTCTCTTTTGATGCTACACGTTAAGACGTACACGCCACAACAATTCTTTTCGAATTAAAACGTTTAGTTTTGGAGATACAAGCTAATTTTGTACGATGCGTTATTTCTTCTAGTAAAGTGTTTCCAATAAGTACGTATTTGTCTTTACTCTGCAAAACTGTATTTCGTTATAACATGGTATTCTTACATATTCTTTCGAGAGAAAACTCTCCTCTGCCTTCTCTTTTGAGGCTACACATTTAGACATATATGCAACATCAAAGCTTTTCGAGTTACAACATGTTGTTTAGGAAAAACAAGATAATTTCGCACGATGCAGGATTTCCTTAAAACGTGGTTTTCTGACAAATTTTGACAAAAGAAAACCCTCCTGTGGGTTCTCCTTTGAGACTACACGTTTAGTCGTACACGCCACAACAAATCTTTTCGAGTTGCAACGTGTTGTTTAGGAGATACAAGCTAATTTTGCATGATGCGTTATTTCTTCTCGTAAAGTGTTTCCAATTAGTACATATTTGTCTATACTCTGCAACATTGTATTTCCTTATAACGTGGTATTCTTACATATTCTTTCGAGAGAAAACTATCCTGTGCGTTCTCTTTGGAGGCTACACGCTTAGACATACACGCACCACCAAAGCTTTTCGAGTTACAACGTGTTGATTAGGAAAAACAGGATAATTTCGCACGATGCGGGATTTCCTTAAAATGTGGTTTTCTGACAAATTTTGACGTAAGAAAATTCTCCTGTGGGTTCTCTTTTGAGGCTACACATTTAGACGTGCACGCCACACCAAATCTTTTTGAGTTACCACGTGTTGTTTAGGAGATAGAAGCAAATTTTGTACCATGAATTATTTCTTCTCATAATATGTTTCCTATACGTATGTATTTGTCTTTACTCTGCAGCAATATATTTCCTTATAACGTGGTATTCTTACATATTCTTTCGAGAGAAAACTCTCCTGTGCATTCTCTTTTGAGGCTTCACGCTTACACATACACCCAACACCAAAGCTTTTCGAGTTACAATGTTTTGTTTATGAAAAACAAGATAATTGCGCACAATGCGGGATTTCCTTAAAACGTGGTTTTCTGAAAAATTTTGACGAAAGAAAATTCTCCTGTGTGTTCTCTTTTGAGGCTACATGTTTAGACGTACACGCCACACCAAATCTTTTCGAGTTACAACGTGTTGTTTAGGAGATACAAGCTAATTTTGTACGATGCGTTATTTCTTCTCCTAAAGTGTTTCCAATACGTACGTATTTGTCTTTACTCTACAACACTGTATTTCCTTATAACATGGTATTCGTACATATTCTTTCGAGAGAAAACTCTCCTGTGCATTCTCATTTGAGGCTACACGCTTAGACATACACGCAACACCAAAGCATTTCGAGTTAGAACGTGTTGTTTAGGAAAAACAAGATAATTTCGCACGATGCGGGAATTCCTTAAAACGTGGTTTTCTGACAAATTTTGAGGAAATAAAATTCTCCTGTGGGTTTTCATTTGAGGCTAAACGTTTAGACGTACACGCCACACCAAATGTTTTCGAGTTACAACGTGTTGTTTAGGAGATACAAGCTAATTTTTTACGATGCTTTATATCTTCTTGTAAAGTTTAAGTGTTTCCAAAAGGAACGTATTTATCTTTAATTTGCCACAATGTATTTCCTTATAACGTGGTATTCTTACATACTCGTTCGAGAGAAATCTCTCCTGTGCGTTCTCTTTTGAGGCTACATGCTTAGACATACACGCAACACCAAAGATTTTCGAGTTACAATGTGTTGTTTAGGAAAAACAAGATAGTTTCGCATGATGCGGGATTTCCTTAATAAGTGGTTTTCTGACAAATTTTGACGAAAGAAAATTCTCCTGTGGGTTCTCTTTTGAGGCTACACGTTTAGACGTACATGCCATACCAAAACTTTTCGAGTTACAACGTGTTGTTTAGGAGATACAAACTAATTTTTTACGATGCGTTATTTCTTCTCATAGAGTGTTTCAAATACATACGTATTTGTCTTTACTCTGCAAAACTGTATTTCCTTATAATGTGGTATTCTTACATGTTCTTTCGAGAGAAAACTCTCCTGTGCGTTCTCTTTTGAGGCTACACGCTTAGACATACACGCAACATCAAAGCTTTTCGAGTTACAACGTGTTGTTTAGGAAAAACAAGATAATTTCGCACGATGAGTGATTTCCTTAAAACATGGATTTCTGACAAATTTTACGAACAAAAATTCTCCTGTGGGTTCTCTTTTGAGGCTACACGTTTAGACGTACACGCCACACCAAATCTTTTCGAATTACAATGTGTTGTTTAGGAGATACAAGCTAATTTTGTACGATGCGTTCTTTCTTCTCATAAAGTTTTTCCAATAAGTAAGTATTTGTCTTTACTCTGCAACACTGTATTTCCTTATAACATGGTACTCTTACATATTTTTTCGAGAGAAAACTCTCCTGTGCGTTCTCATTTGAGGCTATACGCTGAGACATACACGCAACAGCAAAGCATTTCGAGTTACGTGTTGTTTAGGAAGAACAAGATAATTTCTCACGATGCGGGATTTCCTTAAAACGTGGTTTTCTGACAAATTTTGACGAAAGAAAATTCTCCTGTCGGTTCTCTTTTGAGGCTAAACGTTTAGACGTACACGCCACACCAAATCTCTTTGAGTTGCAACTTGTTGTTTAGGAGATACAAGCTAATTTTTTTGCAATGAATTATTTCTTCTCGTAAAGTTTAAATGTTTACAATACGTATGTATTTGCCTCTACTCTGCAACACTGTATTTCCTTATAACGTTGTATTCTTACATATTCTTTCGAGAAAAAACTCTCCTGTGCGTTCTCTTTTGAGGCTACACATTTAGACGTACACGCCACACCAAATCTTTTTGAGTTACAACTTGTTGTTTAGGAGATACAAGCTAATTTTTTTAAGATGAATTATTTCTTCTCGTAAAGTTTAAGTGTTTCCAATACGTATGTATTTGCCTCTACTCTGCAACACTGTATTTCCTTATAACGTGATATTCTTACATATTCTTTCGAGAGAAAACTCTCCTGTGCGTTCTCTTTGGAGGCTACACACTTAGACATTCACGCAACACCAAAGCTTTTCGAGTTACAACGTGTTGTTTAGGAAAAACAAGATAATTTCGCATGATGCGGGATTTCCTTAAAACGTGGTTTTCTGACAAATTTTGATGAAAGAAAATTCTCCTGTGGGTTCTCTTTTGAGGCTGCACGTTTAGACGTACACGCCACACCAAATCCTTTCGAGATATAACGTGTTGTTTAGGATATACAAGCTAATTTTGTACTATGTGTTATTTCTTCTCGTAAAGCTTAAGTGTTTCCAATAAGTATGTATTTGTCTTTACTCTGCAACACTGTATTTCCTTATAACGTGGTATTCCTACATATTCTTTCAGAAGAAAACTCTCCTGTGCGTTCTCTTTTGAGGCTACACGCTTAGACATACACGCACCACCAAAGCTTTTCGAGTTGCAACATGTTGTTTAGGAAAAACAAGATAGTTTCGCACGATGCGGTATTTCCTTAAAACGTGGTTTTCTGACAAATTTTGACGAAAGAAAACTCTCCTGTGGGTTCTCTTTTGAGGCTACACCTTTAGACATACACGCCACACCAAATCTTGTCGAGTTGCAACGTGTTGTTTAGGAGATACAAGCTAATTTTACATGATGCGTTATTTCTTCTCCTAAAGTGTTTCCAATAAATACAAATTTGTCTATACTCTGCCACACTGTATTTCCTTATAACGTGATATTCTTACATATTCTTTCGAGAGAAAACTCTCCTGTGCGTTCTCTTTGGAGGCTACACGCTTAGACATTCACCCAACACCAAAGCTTTTCGAGTTACAACGTGTTGTTTAGGAAAAACAAGATAATTTCGCATGATGCGGGATTTCCTTAAACGTGGTTTTCTGACAAATTTTGACGAAAGAAAATTCTCCTGTGGGTTCTCTTTTGAGGCTACACGTTTAGATGTACAAGCCACACCAAATCTTTTTGAGTAACCATGTGTTGTTTCAGAGATGCAAGCTAATTTTGTACCATGCGTTATTTCTTCTCATAATGTGTTTCCAAAACGTATGTATTTGTCTTTACTCTGCAGCAATATGTTTCCTTATAACGTGGTATTCTTACATATTCTTTTGAGAGAAAACTCTTCTGTGCATTCTCTTTTGAGGCTACATGCTTAGACATACACGCAACACCAAATCCTTTCGAGTTATAACGTGTTGTTTAGGATATACAAGCTAATTTTGTACTGTTTTATTTCTTTTTTTTTCATTCTTTTTTTTATTCGATATAATTTATTTACATTTCAAATGATTTCCCCTTTTCTAGCCCCCCCCGCACTCCCCGAAAGTCCCGTAAGCCCCCTTCTCTTCCCCTGTCCTCCCTACCACCCCTTCCCAGTTCCCCGTTCTGGTTTTGCCAAATACTGTTTCACTGAGTCTTTCCAGAAGCAGGGACCACTCCTGCTTTCTTCTTGTATCTCATTTGATGTGTGGATTATGTTTTGGGTATTCCAGTTTTCTAGGTTAATAACCACTTATTAGTTAGTGCATACCATGATTCGCCTTTTGAGTCTGGGTTACCTCACTTAGTATGATGTTCTCTAGCTCGATCCATTTGCCTAAGAATTTCATGAATTCATTGTTTCTAATGGCTGAATAGTACTCCATTGTGTAGATATACCACATTTTTTGTATCCACTCTTCTGTTGAGGGATACCTGGGTTCTTTCCAGCATCTGGCAATTATAAATAGGGCTGCTATGAACATAGTAGAGCATGAATCCTTATTCCATGGTGGGGAATCCTCTGGGTATATGCCCAGGAGTGGTACAGCAGGATCTTCTGGAAGTGAGGTGCCCAGTTTTCAGAGGAACCGCCAGACTGCTTTCCAGAGTGGTTGTACCAATTTGCAACCCCACCAGCAGTGGAGGAGTGTTCCTCTTTCTCCGCACCCTCTCCAACACCTGCTGTCTCCTGAATTTTTAATCTATGTTTTATTTCTTCTCGTAAAGTTTAAGTGTTTCCAATAAGTATTTATTTGTCTTTACTCTGCAACACTGTATTTCCTTATAACGTGGTATTCCTACATATTCTTTCGGGAGAAAACTCTCCTGTGCGTTCTCTTTTGAGGCTACATGCTTAGACATATACGCAACACCAAAGCTTTTCGAGTTACAACATGTTGTTTAGGAAAAACAAGATAATTTCGCAGGATGCAGGATTTCCTTAAAACGTGGTTTTCTGACAAATTTTGATGAAAGAAAACTCTCCTGTGGGTTCTCCTTTGAGGGTACACGTTTAGTCGTTCACGCCACACCAAATCTTTTCGAGTTACAACGTGTTGTTTAGGAGATACAAGGTAAGTTTGCATGATGTGTTATTTCTTTTCGTAAAGTGTTTCCAATAAGTACACTCTGCAACACTGTATTTCCTTATAACGTGGTATTCTTACATATTCTTTCGAGAGAAAACTATCCCTTGCGTTCTCTTTGGAGGCTACATGCTTAGACATACACGCACCACCAAAACTTTTCGAGTTACAACGTGTTGATTAGGAAAAACAAGATAATTTCCCACGATGCGGGATTTCCTTAAAAAGTGGTTTTCTGACAAATTTTGACGTAAGAAAATTCTCCTGTGGGTTCTCTTTTGAGGCTACACATTTAGACGTGCACGCCACACCAAATCTTTTTGAGTTAAAACGTGTTGTTTAGGAGATACAAGCAAATTTTGTACCATGCATTATTTCTTCTCATAATATGTTTCTAATACGTATGTATTTGTCTTTACTCTTTAGCAATATATTTCCTTTTAACGTGGTATTCTTACATATTCTTTCGAGAGAAAACTCTCCTGTGCATTCTCTTCTGAGGCTACACGCTTAGACATACACCCATCACCAAAGCTTTTCGAGTTACAATGTTTTGTTTATGAAAAACAAGATAATTGCGCACAATGCTGGATTTCCTTAAAACGTGGTTTTCTGACAAATTTTGACGAAAGAAAATTCTACTGTGGGTTCTCTTTTGAGGCTACATGTTTAGACGTATACGCCACACCAAATCTTTTCGAGTTACAACGTGTTGTTTAGGAGATACAAGCTAATTTTGTACGATGCGTTATTTCTTCTCCTAAAGTGTTTCCAATATGTACGTATTTGTCTTTACTCTACAACACTGTATTTCCTTATAACATGGTATTCGTACATATTCTTTCGAGAGAAAACTCTCCTGTGCATTCTCTTTTGAGGCTACACGCTTAGACATACACGCAACACCAAAGCATTTCGAGTTAGAACGTGTTGTTTAGGAAAAACAAGATAATTTCGCACGATGCGGGAATTCCTTAAAACGTGGTTTTCTGACAAATTTTGGGGAAATAAAATTCTCCTGTGGGTTTTCATTTGAGGCTAAACGTTTAGACGTACACGCCACACCAAATGTTTTCATGTTACAACGTGTTCTTTAGGAGATACAAACTAATTTTTTACGATGCTTTATATCTTCTTGTAAAGTTTAAGTGTTTCCAAAAGGAATGTATTTATCTTTAATTTGCCACAATGAATTTCCTTATAACGTGGTATTCTTACATACTCGTTCGAGAGAAATCTTTCCTGTGCGTTCTCTTTTGAGGCTACATGCTTAGACATACACGCAACACCAAAGATTTTCGAGTTACAATATGTTGTTTAGGAAAAACAAGATAGTTTCGCATGATGCGGGATTTCCTTAATAAGTGGTTTTCTGACAAATTTTGACGAAAGAAAATTCCTCTGTGGGTTCTCTTTTGAGGCTACACGTTTAGACGTACATGCCACACGAAATCTTTTCGAGTTACAACGTGTAGTTTAGGAGATACAAACTAATTTTTTACGATGCGTTATTTCTTCTCATAGAGTGTTTCAAATACATATGTATTTGTCTTTACTTTGCAAAACTGTATTTCCTTATAATGTGGTATTCTTACATGTTCTTTCGAGAGAAAACTCTCCTGTGCGTTCTCTTTTGAGGCTACACGCTTAGACATACACGCAACATCAAAGCTTTTCGAGTTACAACGTGTTGTTTAGGAAAAACAAGATAATTTCGCACGATGAGTGATTTCCTTAAAACATGGATTTCTGACAAATTTTACGAACAAAAATTCTCCTGTGGGTTCTCCTTTGAGGCTACACGTTTAGACGTACACGCCACACCAAATCTTTTCGAGTTACAATGTGTTGTTTAGGAGATACAAGCTAATTTTGTACGATGCGTTATTTCTTCTCATAAAGTTTTTCCAATAAGTATTTGTCTTTACTCTGCAACACTGTATTTCCTTATAACGTGGTATTCTTACATATTTTTTCGAGAGAAAACTCTCCTGTGCGTTCTCATTTGAGGCTACACGCTGAGACATACACGCAACAGCAAAGCTTTTCGAGTTACAACGTGTTGTTTAGGAAGAACAAGATAATTTCTCACGATGCGGGATTTCCATAAAACGTGGTTTTCTGACAAATTTTGACGAAAGAAAATTCTCCTGTGGGTTCTCTTTTGAGGCTAAACGTTTAGACGTACACGCCACACCAAATCTTTTTGAGTTGCAACTTGTTGTTTAGGAGATACAAGCTAATTTTTTTACAATGAATTATTTCTTCTTGTAAAGTTTAAGTGTTTCCAATACGTATGCATTTGCCTCTACTCTGCAACACTGTATTTCCTTATAACGTGGTATTCTTACATATTCTTTCGAGAGAAAACTCTCCTGTGCGTTCTTTTTGGAGGCTACACACTTAGACATTCACGCAACACGAAAGCTTTTCGAGGTACAACGTGTTGTTTAGGAAAAACAAGATAATTTCGCATGATGCGGGATTCCCTTAAAACGTGGTTTTCTGACAAATTTGACGAAAGAAAATTCTCCTGTGGGTTCTCTTTTGAGGATTCACGTTTAGACGTACACACCACACCAAATCCTTTTGAGTTCTAACGTGTTGTTTAGGATATACAAGCTAATTTTGTACTATGTGTTATTTCTTCTCGTAAAGCTTAAGTGTTTACAATATGTATGTATTTGTCTTTACTCTGCAACACTGTATTTCCTAATAACGTAGTATTCCTACTTTTCTTTCGGGAGAAAACTCTCCCGTGCGTTCTCTTTTGAGGCTACACGTTTAGACGTACACGCCACACCAAATCTTTTTGAGTTACAACTTGTTGTTTAGGAGAAACAAGCTAATTTTTTAACGATGAATTATTTCTTCTCGTAAAGTTTAAGTGTTTCCAATATGTATATATTTGCCACTACGCTGCAACACTGTATTTCCTTATAACGTGGTATTCTTACATATTCTTTCGAGAGAAAACTCTCCTGTGCGTTCTCTTTGGAGGCTACACGCTTAGACATATACGCAACACAAAAGCTTTTCGAGTTACAACGTGTTTTTTAGGAAAAACAAGATAATTTCGCATGATGCGGGATTTCCTTAAAACGTGGTTTTCTGACAAATTTTGATGAAAGAAAATTCTCCTGTGGGTTCTCTTTTGAGGCTACACGTTTAGACATACACGCCACACCAAATCTTGTCGAGTTACAACGTGTTGTTTAGGAGATACAAGATAATTTTGCATGATGCGTTATTTCTTCTCCTAAAGTGTTTCCAATAAGTACATATTTGTCTAAATTCTGCAACACTGTATTTCCTTATAACGTGGTATTCTTACATATTCTTTGGAGAGAAAACTATCCTGTGCATTCTCTTTGGAGGCTACACACTTAGACATACACGCAACACCAAAGCATTTCGAGTTAGAACGTGTTGTTTAGGAAAAACAAGATAATTTCTCATGATGCGGGAATTCCTTAAAACGTGGTTTTCTGACAAATTTTGAGGAAATAAAATTCTCCTGTGCGTTTTCATTTGAGGCTAAACGTTTAGACGTACACGCCACACCAAATGTTTTCGAGTTACAACGTGTTCTTTAGGAGATACAAGCTAATTTTTTACGATGTTTTATATCTTCTTGTAAAGTTTAAGTGTTTCCAAAAGGAATGTATTTATCTTTAATTTGCCACAATGTATTTCCTTATAACGTGGTATTCTTACATACTCGTTCGAGAGAAATCTCTCCTGTGCGTTCTCTTTTGAGGCTACATGCTTAGACATACACGCAACACCAAAGATTTTCGAGTTACAATGTGTTGTTTAGGAAAAACAAGATAGTTTCGCATGATGCGGGATTTCCTTAATAAGTGGTTTTCTGACAAATTTTGACGAAAGAAAATTCTCCTGTGGGTTCTCTTTTGATGCTACACGTTTAGACGTACATGCCACACCAAATCTTTTCGAGTTACAACGTGTTGTTTAGGAGATACAAACTAATTTTTTACGATGCTTTATTTCTTCTCATAGAGTGTTTCAAATACATATGTATTTGTCTTTACTCTGCAAAACTGTATTTCCTTATAATGTGGTATTCTTACATGTTCTTTCGAGAGAAAACTCTCCTGTGCATTCTCTTTTGAGGCTACACGCTTAGACATACACGCAACATCAAAGCTTTTCTAGTTACAACGTGTTGTTTAGGAAAAACAAGATAATTTCGCACGATGAGTGATTTCCTTAAAACATGGATTTCTGACAAATTTTACGAACAAAAATTCTCCTGTGGGTTCACTTTTGAGGCTTCACGTTTAGACGTACACGCCACACCAAATCTTTTCGAGTTACAATGTGTTGTTTAGGAGATACAAGCTAATTTTTTACGATGCGTTATTTCTTCTCATAAAGTTTTTCCAATAAGTATTTGTCTTTACTCTGCAACACTGTATTTCCTTATAACGTGGTATTCTTACATATTTTTTTGAGAGAAAACTCTCCTGTGCGTTCTCATTTGAGGCTACACGCTGAGACATACACGCAACAGCAAAGCTTTTCGAGTTACAACGTGTTGTTTAGGAAGAACAAGATAATTTCTCACGATGCGGGATTTCCTTAAAACGTGGTTTTCTGACAAATTTTGACGAAAGAAAATTCTCCTGTGGGTTCTCTTTTGAGGCTAAACGTTTAGACGTACACGCCACACCAAAACTTTTTGAGTTGCAACTCGTTGTTTAGGAGATACAAGCTAATTTTTTTACAATGAATTATTTCTTCTCGTAAAGTTTAAGTGTTTCCAATACGTATGTATTTGCCTCTACTCTGCAACACTGTATTTCCTTATAACGTGGTATTCTTACATATTCTTTCGAGAGAAAACTCTCCTGTGCGTTCTTTTTGGAGGCTACACACTTAGACATTCACGCAACACGAAAGCTTTTCGAGGTACAACGTGTTGTTTAGGAAAAACAAGATAATTTCGCATGATGCGGGATTTCCTTAAAACGTGGTTTTCTGACAAATTTGACGAAAGAAAATTCTCCTGTGGGTTCTCTTTTGAGGATTCACATTTAGACGTACACGCCACACCAAATCCTTTTGAGTTCTAACGTGTTGTTTAGGATATACAAGCTAATTTTGTACTATGTGTTATTTCTTCTCGTAAAGCTTAAGTGTTTCCAATATGTATGTATTTGTCTTTACTCTGCAACACTGCATTTCCTTATAACTTAGTATTCCTACTTTTCTTTCGGGAGAAAACTCTCCCGTGCGTTCTCTTTTGAGGCTACACGTTTAGATGTACACGCCACACCAAATCTTTTTGAGTTACAACTTGTTGTTTAGGAGATACAAGCTAATTTTTTAACGATGAATTATTTCTTCTCGTAAAGTTTAAGTGTTCCAATATGTATATATTTGCCTCTACTCTGCAACACTGTATTTCCTTATAACGTGGTATTCTTACATATTCTTTCGAGAGTAAACTCTCCTGTGCGTTCTCTTTGGAGGCTACACGCTTAGACATATACGCAACACCAAAGCTTTTCGAGTTACAACGTGTTTTTTAGGAAAAACAAGATAATTTCGCATGATGCGGGATTTCCTTAAAACGTGGTTTTCTGACAAATTTTGATGAAAGAAAATTCTCCTGTGGGTTCTCTTTTGAGGCTACACGTTTAGACGTACACGCCACACCAAATCCTTTCGAGTTATAACGTGTTGTTCAGGGTATACAAACTAATTTTTACTATGTGTTATTTCTTCTCGTAAAGCTTAAGTGTTTCCAATAAGTATGCTTTTGTCTTTACTATGCAACACTGTATTTCCTTATAACGTGGTATTCCTACACATACTTTCGGGAGAAAACTCTCCTGTGCGTTCTCTTTTGAGGCTACACGCTTAGACATACACGCACCACCAAAGCTTTTCGAGTTACATGTTGTTTAGGAAAAACAAGATAATTTCGCACGATGCGGTATTTCCTTAAAACGTGGTTTTCTGACAAATTTTGACGAAAGAAAACTCTCCTGTGGGTTCTCTTTTGAGGCTACACGTTTAGACATACACGCCACACCAAATCTTGTCGAGTTACAACGTGTTGTTTAGGAGATACAAGCTAATTTTGCATGATGCGTTATTTCTTCTCCTAAAGTGTTTCCAATAAGTACATATTTGTCTAAAATCTGGAACACTGTATTTCCTTATAACGTGGTATTCTTACATATTCTTTCGAGAGAAAACCATCCTGTGCATTCTCTTTGGAGGCTACACGCTTCGACATACATGCACCACCAAAGATTTTCGAGTTACAACGTGTTGATTAGGAAAAACAAGATAATTTCGCACGATGAGGGATTTCCTTAAAACGTGGTTTTCTAACAAATTTTGACGAAAGAAAACTCTCCTGTGGGTTCTCTTTTGAGGCTACACTTTTAGACGTACACGCCACACCAAATCTTTTCGAGTTACAACGTGTTGTTTAGGACATACAAGCTAGTTTTGCAAGATGCGTTATTTCTTTCATAAAGTGCTCCCATTACATACGTATTTTCTTTACTCTGCCACACTGTATTTCTTTATAACGTGGTATTCTTACATATTCTTTCGAGAGAAAACTCTCCTGTGCGTTCTCTTTGGAGGCTACACGCTTAGACATTCATGCAACACCAAAGCTTTTCGAGTTACAACGTGTTGTTTAGGAAAAACAAGATAATTTCACATGATGCGGGATTCTCTTAAAACGTGGTTTTCTGAAAAGTGTTGACGAAAGAAAATTCTCCTGTGCGTTCTCTTTTGAGGCTACACGTTTAGATGTACACGCCACACCAAATCCTATCGAGTTATAACCTGTTGTTTAGGATATACAAGCTAATTTTGTACTATGTGTTATTTCTTCTCGTAAAGCTTAACTGTTTCCAATAAGTATGTATTTGTCTTTACTCTGCAACACTGTATTTCCTTATAACGTGGTATTCCTACATATTCTTTCGGGAGAAAACTCCCCTGTGCGTTCTCTTTTGAGGCTACACTTTTAGACGTACACGCCACACCAAATCTTTTTGAGTTACAACTTGTTGTTTAGGAGATACAAGCTAATTTTTTTACGATGAATTATTTCTTCTCGTAAATTTTAAGTGTTTCCAATACATATGTACTTGCCTCTACTCTGCCACACTGTATTTCCTTATAACGTGATATTCTTACATATTCTTTCGAGAGAAAACTCTCCTGTGCGTTCTCTTTGGAGGCTACACGCTTAGACATTCACCCAACACCAAAGCTTTTCGAGTTACAACGTGCTGTTTAGGAAAAACAAGATAATTTCGCATGATGCGGGATTTCCTTAAAACGTGGTTTTCTGACAAATTTTGACGTAAGAAAATTCTCCTGTGGGTTCTCTTTTGAGGCTACACATTTAGACGTGCACGCCACACCAAATCTTTTTGAGTTAAAACGTGTTGTTTAGGAGATACAAGCAAATTTTGTACCATGCATTATTTCTTCTCATAATATGTTTCTAATACGTATGTATTTGTCTTTACTCTTTAGCAATATATTTCCTTTTAACGTGGTATTCTTACATATTCTTTCGAGAGAAAACTCTCCTGTGCATTCTCTTCTGAGGCTACACGCTTAGACATACACCCATCACCAAAGCTTTTCGAGTTACAATGTTTTGTTTATGAAAAACAAGATAATTGCGCACAATGCTGGATTTCCTTAAAACGTGGTTTTCTGACAAATTTTGACGAAAGAAAATTCTACTGTGGGTTCTCTTTTGAGGCTACATGTTTAGACGTATACGCCACACCAAATCTTTTCGAGTTACAACGTGTTGTTTAGGAGATACAAGCTAATTTTGTACGATGCGTTATTTCTTCTCCTAAAGTGTTTCCAATATGTACGTATTTGTCTTTACTCTACAACACTGTATTTCCTTATAACATGGTATTCGTACATATTCTTTCGAGAGAAAACTCTCCTGTGCATTCTCTTTTGAGGCTACACGCTTAGACATACACGCAACACCAAAGCATTTCGAGTTAGAACGTGTTGTTTAGGAAAAACAAGATAATTTCGCACGATGCGGGAATTCCTTAAAACGTGGTTTTCTGACAAATTTTGGGGAAATAAAATTCTCCTGTGGGTTTTCATTTGAGGCTAAACGTTTAGACGTACACGCCACACCAAATGTTTTCATGTTACAACGTGTTCTTTAGGAGATACAAACTAATTTTTTACGATGCTTTATATCTTCTTGTAAAGTTTAAGTGTTTCCAAAAGGAATGTATTTATCTTTAATTTGCCACAATGAATTTCCTTATAACGTGGTATTCTTACATACTCGTTCGAGAGAAATCTTTCCTGTGCGTTCTCTTTTGAGGCTACATGCTTAGACATACACGCAACACCAAAGATTTTCGAGTTACAATATGTTGTTTAGGAAAAACAAGATAGTTTCGCATGATGCGGGATTTCCTTAATAAGTGGTTTTCTGACAAATTTTGACGAAAGAAAATTCCTCTGTGGGTTCTCTTTTGAGGCTACACGTTTAGACGTACATGCCACACGAAATCTTTTCGAGTTACAACGTGTAGTTTAGGAGATACAAACTAATTTTTTACGATGCGTTATTTCTTCTCATAGAGTGTTTCAAATACATATGTATTTGTCTTTACTTTGCAAAACTGTATTTCCTTATAATGTGGTATTCTTACATGTTCTTTCGAGAGAAAACTCTCCTGTGCGTTCTCTTTTGAGGCTACACGCTTAGACATACACGCAACATCAAAGCTTTTCGAGTTACAACGTGTTGTTTAGGAAAAACAAGATAATTTCGCACGATGAGTGATTTCCTTAAAACATGGATTTCTGACAAATTTTACGAACAAAAATTCTCCTGTGGGTTCTCCTTTGAGGCTACACGTTTAGACGTACACGCCACACCAAATCTTTTCGAGTTACAATGTGTTGTTTAGGAGATACAAGCTAATTTTGTACGATGCGTTATTTCTTCTCATAAAGTTTTTCCAATAAGTATTTGTCTTTACTCTGCAACACTGTATTTCCTTATAACGTGGTATTCTTACATATTTTTTCGAGAGAAAACTCTCCTGTGCGTTCTCATTTGAGGCTACACGCTGAGACATACACGCAACAGCAAAGCTTTTCGAGTTACAACGTGTTGTTTAGGAAGAACAAGATAATTTCTCACGATGCGGGATTTCCATAAAACGTGGTTTTCTGACAAATTTTGACGAAAGAAAATTCTCCTGTGGGTTCTCTTTTGAGGCTAAACGTTTAGACGTACACGCCACACCAAATCTTTTTGAGTTGCAACTTGTTGTTTAGGAGATACAAGCTAATTTTTTTACAATGAATTATTTCTTCTTGTAAAGTTTAAGTGTTTCCAATACGTATGCATTTGCCTCTACTCTGCAACACTGTATTTCCTTATAACGTGGTATTCTTACATATTCTTTCGAGAGAAAACTCTCCTGTGCGTTCTTTTTGGAGGCTACACACTTAGACATTCACGCAACAGGAAAGCTTTTCGAGGTACAACGTGTTGTTTAGGAAAAACAAGATAATTTCGCATGATGCGGGATTCCCTTAAAACGTGGTTTTCTGACAAATTTGACGAAAGAAAATTCTCCTGTGGGTTCTCTTTTGAGGATTCACGTTTAGACGTACACACCACACCAAATCCTTTTGAGTTCTAACGTGTTGTTTAGGATATACAAGCTAATTTTGTACTATGTGTTATTTCTTCTCGTAAAGCTTAAGTGTTTACAATATGTATGTATTTGTCTTTACTCTGCAACACTGTATTTCCTAATAACGTAGTATTCCTACTTTTCTTTCGGGAGAAAACTCTCCCGTGCGTTCTCTTTTGAGGCTACACGTTTAGACGTACACGCCACACCAAATCTTTTTGAGTTACAACTTGTTGTTTAGGAGAAACAAGCTAATTTTTTAACGATGAATTATTTCTTCTCGTAAAGTTTAAGTGTTTCCAATATGTATATATTTGCCACTACGCTGCAACACTGTATTTCCTTATAACGTGGTATTCTTACATATTCTTTCGAGAGAAAACTCTCCTGTGCGTTCTCTTTGGAGGCTACACGCTTAGACATATACGCAACACAAAAGCTTTTCGAGTTACAACGTGTTTTTTAGGAAAAACAAGATAATTTCGCATGATGCGGGATTTCCTTAAAACGTGGTTTTCTGACAAATTTTGATGAAAGAAAATTCTCCTGTGGGTTCTCTTTTGAGGCTACACGTTTAGACATACACGCCACACCAAATCTTGTCGAGTTACAACGTGTTGTTTAGGAGATACAAGATAATTTTGCATGATGCGTTATTTCTTCTCCTAAAGTGTTTCCAATAAGTACATATTTGTCTAAATTCTGCAACACTGTATTTCCTTATAACGTGGTATTCTTACATATTCTTTGGAGAGAAAACTATCCTGTGCATTCTCTTTGGAGGCTACACACTTAGACATACACGCAACACCAAAGCATTTCGAGTTAGAACGTGTTGTTTAGGAAAAACAAGATAATTTCTCATGATGCGGGAATTCCTTAAAACGTGGTTTTCTGACAAATTTTGAGGAAATAAAATTCTCCTGTGCGTTTTCATTTGAGGCTAAACGTTTAGACGTACACGCCACACCAAATGTTTTCGAGTTACAACGTGTTCTTTAGGAGATACAAGCTAATTTTTTACGATGTTTTATATCTTCTTGTAAAGTTTAAGTGTTTCCAAAAGGAATGTATTTATCTTTAATTTGCCACAATGTATTTCCTTATAACGTGGTATTCTTACATACTCGTTCGAGAGAAATCTCTCCTGTGCGTTCTCTTTTGAGGCTACATGCTTAGACATACACGCAACACCAAAGATTTTCGAGTTACAATGTGTTGTTTAGGAAAAACAAGATAGTTTCGCATGATGCGGGATTTCCTTAATAAGTGGTTTTCTGACAAATTTTGACGAAAGAAAATTCTCCTGTGGGTTCTCTTTTGATGCTACACGTTTAGACGTACATGCCACACCAAATCTTTTCGAGTTACAACGTGTTGTTTAGGAGATACAAACTAATTTTTTTACGATGCTTTATTTCTTCTCATAGAGTGTTTCAAATACATATGTATTTGTCTTTACTCTGCAAAACTGTATTTCCTTATAATGTGGTATTCTTACATGTTCTTTCGAGAGAAAACTCTCCTGTGCATTCTCTTTTGAGGCTACACGCTTAGACATACACGCAACATCAAAGCTTTTCTAGTTACAACGTGTTGTTTAGGAAAAACAAGATAATTTCGCACGATGAGTGATTTCCTTAAAACATGGATTTCTGACAAATTTTACGAACAAAAATTCTCCTGTGGGTTCACTTTTGAGGCTTCACGTTTAGACGTACACGCCACACCAAATCTTTTCGAGTTACAATGTGTTGTTTAGGAGATACAAGCTAATTTTTTACGATGCGTTATTTCTTCTCATAAAGTTTTTCCAATAAGTATTTGTCTTTACTCTGCAACACTGTATTTCCTTATAACGTGGTATTCTTACATATTTTTTTGAGAGAAAACTCTCCTGTGCGTTCTCATTTGAGGCTACACGCTGAGACATACACGCAACAGCAAAGCTTTTCGAGTTACAACGTGTTGTTTAGGAAGAACAAGATAATTTCTCACGATGCGGGATTTCCTTAAAACGTGGTTTTCTGACAAATTTTGACGAAAGAAAATTCTCCTGTGGGTTCTCTTTTGAGGCTAAACGTTTAGACGTACACGCCACACCAAAACTTTTTGAGTTGCAACTCGTTGTTTAGGAGATACAAGCTAATTTTTTTACAATGAATTATTTCTTCTCGTAAAGTTTAAGTGTTTCCAATACGTATGTATTTGCCTCTACTCTGCAACACTGTATTTCCTTATAACGTGGTATTCTTACATATTCTTTCGAGAGAAAACTCTCCTGTGCGTTCTTTTTGGAGGCTACACACTTAGACATTCACGCAACACGAAAGCTTTTCGAGGTACAACGTGTTGTTTAGGAAAAACAAGATAATTTCGCATGATGCGGGATTTCCTTAAAACGTGGTTTTCTGACAAATTTGACGAAAGAAAATTCTCCTGTGGGTTCTCTTTTGAGGATTCACATTTAGACGTACACGCCACACCAAATCCTTTTGAGTTCTAACGTGTTGTTTAGGATATACAAGCTAATTTTGTACTATGTGTTATTTCTTCTCGTAAAGCTTAAGTGTTTCCAATATGTATGTATTTGTCTTTACTCTGCAACACTGCATTTCCTTATAACTTAGTATTCCTACTTTTCTTTCGGGAGAAAACTCTCCCGTGCGTTCTCTTTTGAGGCTACACGTTTAGATGTACACGCCACACCAAATCTTTTTGAGTTACAACTTGTTGTTTAGGAGATACAAGCTAATTTTTTAACGATGAATTATTTCTTCTCGTAAAGTTTAAGTGTTCCAATATGTATATATTTGCCTCTACTCTGCAACACTGTATTTCCTTATAACGTGGTATTCTTACATATTCTTTCGAGAGTAAACTCTCCTGTGCGTTCTCTTTGGAGGCTACACGCTTAGACATATACGCAACACCAAAGCTTTTCGAGTTACAACGTGTTTTTTAGGAAAAACAAGATAATTTCGCATGATGCGGGATTTCCTTAAAACGTGGTTTTCTGACAAATTTTGATGAAAGAAAATTCTCCTGTGGGTTCTCTTTTGAGGCTACACGTTTAGACGTACACGCCACACCAAATCCTTTCGAGTTATAACGTGTTGTTCAGGGTATACAAACTAATTTTTACTATGTGTTATTTCTTCTCGTAAAGCTTAAGTGTTTCCAATAAGTATGCTTTTGTCTTTACTATGCAACACTGTATTTCCTTATAACGTGGTATTCCTACACATACTTTCGGGAGAAAACTCTCCTGTGCGTTCTCTTTTGAGGCTACACGCTTAGACATACACGCACCACCAAAGCTTTTCGAGTTACATGTTGTTTAGGAAAAACAAGATAATTTCGCACGATGCGGTATTTCCTTAAAACGTGGTTTTCTGACAAATTTTGACGAAAGAAAACTCTCCTGTGGGTTCTCTTTTGAGGCTACACGTTTAGACATACACGCCACACCAAATCTTGTCGAGTTACAACGTGTTGTTTAGGAGATACAAGCTAATTTTGCATGATGCGTTATTTCTTCTCCTAAAGTGTTTCCAATAAGTACATATTTGTCTAAAATCTGGAACACTGTATTTCCTTATAACGTGGTATTCTTACATATTCTTTCGAGAGAAAACCATCCTGTGCATTCTCTTTGGAGGCTACACGCTTCGACATACATGCACCACCAAAGATTTTCGAGTTACAACGTGTTGATTAGGAAAAACAAGATAATTTCGCACGATGAGGGATTTCCTTAAAACGTGGTTTTCTAACAAATTTTGACGAAAGAAAACTCTCCTGTGGGTTCTCTTTTGAGGCTACACTTTTAGACGTACACGCCACACCAAATCTTTTCGAGTTACAACGTGTTGTTTAGGACATACAAGCTAGTTTTGCAAGATGCGTTATTTCTTTCATAAAGTGCTCCCATTACATACGTATTTTCTTTACTCTGCCACACTGTATTTCTTTATAACGTGGTATTCTTACATATTCTTTCGAGAGAAAACTCTCCTGTGCGTTCTCTTTGGAGGCTACACGCTTAGACATTCATGCAACACCAAAGCTTTTCGAGTTACAACGTGTTGTTTAGGAAAAACAAGATAATTTCACATGATGCGGGATTCTCTTAAAACGTGGTTTTCTGAAAAGTGTTGACGAAAGAAAATTCTCCTGTGCGTTCTCTTTTGAGGCTACACGTTTAGATGTACACGCCACACCAAATCCTATCGAGTTATAACCTGTTGTTTAGGATATACAAGCTAATTTTGTACTATGTGTTATTTCTTCTCGTAAAGCTTAACTGTTTCCAATAAGTATGTATTTGTCTTTACTCTGCAACACTGTATTTCCTTATAACGTGGTATTCCTACATATTCTTTCGGGAGAAAACTCCCCTGTGCGTTCTCTTTTGAGGCTACACTTTTAGACGTACACGCCACACCAAATCTTTTTGAGTTACAACTTGTTGTTTAGGAGATACAAGCTAATTTTTTTACGATGAATTATTTCTTCTCGTAAATTTTAAGTGTTTCCAATACATATGTACTTGCCTCTACTCTGCCACACTGTATTTCCTTATAACGTGATATTCTTACATATTCTTTCGAGAGAAAACTCTCCTGTGCGTTCTCTTTGGAGGCTACACGCTTAGACATTCACCCAACACCAAAGCTTTTCGAGTTACAACGTGCTGTTTAGGAAAAACAAGATAATTTCGCATGATGCGGGATTTCCTTAAAACGTGGTTTTCTGACAAATTTTGACGTAAGAAAATTCTCCTGTGGGTTCTCTTTTGAGGCTACACATTTAGACGTGCACGCCACACCAAATCTTTTTGAGTTAAAACGTGTTGTTTAGGAGATACAAGCAAATTTTGTACCATGCATTATTTCTTCTCATAATATGTTTCTAATACGTATGTATTTGTCTTTACTCTTTAGCAATATATTTCCTTTTAACGTGGTATTCTTACATATTCTTTCGAGAGAAAACTCTCCTGTGCATTCTCTTCTGAGGCTACACGCTTAGACATACACCCATCACCAAAGCTTTTCGAGTTACAATGTTTTGTTTATGAAAAACAAGATAATTGCGCACAATGCTGGATTTCCTTAAAACGTGGTTTTCTGACAAATTTTGACGAAAGAAAATTCTACTGTGGGTTCTCTTTTGAGGCTACATGTTTAGACGTATACGCCACACCAAATCTTTTCGAGTTACAACGTGTTGTTTAGGAGATACAAGCTAATTTTGTACGATGCGTTATTTCTTCTCCTAAAGTGTTTCCAATATGTACGTATTTGTCTTTACTCTACAACACTGTATTTCCTTATAACATGGTATTCGTACATATTCTTTCGAGAGAAAACTCTCCTGTGCATTCTCTTTTGAGGCTACACGCTTAGACATACACGCAACACCAAAGCATTTCGAGTTAGAACGTGTTGTTTAGGAAAAACAAGATAATTTCGCACGATGCGGGAATTCCTTAAAACGTGGTTTTCTGACAAATTTTGGGGAAATAAAATTCTCCTGTGGGTTTTCATTTGAGGCTAAACGTTTAGACGTACACGCCACACCAAATGTTTTCATGTTACAACGTGTTCTTTAGGAGATACAAACTAATTTTTTACGATGCTTTATATCTTCTTGTAAAGTTTAAGTGTTTCCAAAAGGAATGTATTTATCTTTAATTTGCCACAATGAATTTCCTTATAACGTGGTATTCTTACATACTCGTTCGAGAGAAATCTTTCCTGTGCGTTCTCTTTTGAGGCTACATGCTTAGACATACACGCAACACCAAAGATTTTCGAGTTACAATATGTTGTTTAGGAAAAACAAGATAGTTTCGCATGATGCGGGATTTCCTTAATAAGTGGTTTTCTGACAAATTTTGACGAAAGAAAATTCCTCTGTGGGTTCTCTTTTGAGGCTACACGTTTAGACGTACATGCCACACGAAATCTTTTCGAGTTACAACGTGTAGTTTAGGAGATACAAACTAATTTTTTACGATGCGTTATTTCTTCTCATAGAGTGTTTCAAATACATATGTATTTGTCTTTACTTTGCAAAACTGTATTTCCTTATAATGTGGTATTCTTACATGTTCTTTCGAGAGAAAACTCTCCTGTGCGTTCTCTTTTGAGGCTACACGCTTAGACATACACGCAACATCAAAGCTTTTCGAGTTACAACGTGTTGTTTAGGAAAAACAAGATAATTTCGCACGATGAGTGATTTCCTTAAAACATGGATTTCTGACAAATTTTACGAACAAAAATTCTCCTGTGGGTTCTCCTTTGAGGCTACACGTTTAGACGTACACGCCACACCAAATCTTTTCGAGTTACAATGTGTTGTTTAGGAGATACAAGCTAATTTTGTACGATGCGTTATTTCTTCTCATAAAGTTTTTCCAATAAGTATTTGTCTTTACTCTGCAACACTGTATTTCCTTATAACGTGGTATTCTTACATATTTTTTCGAGAGAAAACTCTCCTGTGCGTTCTCATTTGAGGCTACACGCTGAGACATACACGCAACAGCAAAGCTTTTCGAGTTACAACGTGTTGTTTAGGAAGAACAAGATAATTTCTCACGATGCGGGATTTCCTTAAAACGTGGTTTTCTGACAAATTTTGACGAAAGAAAATTCTCCTGTGGGTTCTCTTTTGAGGCTAAACGTTTAGACGTACACGCCACACCAAAACTTTTTGAGTTGCAACTTGTTGTTTAGGAGATACAAGCTAATTTTTTTACAATGAATTATTTCTTCTTGTAAAGTTTAAGTGTTTCCAATACGTATGCATTTGCCTCTACTCTGCAACACTGTATTTCCTTATAACGTGGTATTCTTACATATTCTTTCGAGAGAAAACTCTCCTGTGCGTTCTTTTTGGAGGCTACACACTTAGACATTCACGCAACAGGAAAGCTTTTCGAGGTACAACGTGTTGTTTAGGAAAAACAAGATAATTTCGCATGATGCGGGATTCCCTTAAAACGTGGTTTTCTGACAAATTTGACGAAAGAAAATTCTCCTGTGGGTTCTCTTTTGAGGATTCACGTTTAGACGTACACACCACACCAAATCCTTTTGAGTTCTAACGTGTTGTTTAGGATATACAAGCTAATTTTGTACTATGTGTTATTTCTTCTCGTAAAGCTTAAGTGTTTACAATATGTATGTATTTGTCTTTACTCTGCAACACTGTATTTCCTAATAACGTAGTATTCCTACTTTTCTTTCGGGAGAAAACTCTCCCGTGCGTTCTCTTTTGAGGCTACACGTTTAGACGTACACGCCACACCAAATCTTTTTGAGTTACAACTTGTTGTTTAGGAGAAACAAGCTAATTTTTTAACGATGAATTATTTCTTCTCGTAAAGTTTAAGTGTTTCCAATATGTATATATTTGCCACTACGCTGCAACACTGTATTTCCTTATAACGTGGTATTCTTACATATTCTTTCGAGAGAAAACTCTCCTGTGCGTTCTCTTTGGAGGCTACACGCTTAGACATATACGCAACACAAAAGCTTTTCGAGTTACAACGTGTTTTTTAGGAAAAACAAGATAATTTCGCATGATGCGGGATTTCCTTAAAACGTGGTTTTCTGACAAATTTTGATGAAAGAAAATTCTCCTGTGGGTTCTCTTTTGAGGCTACACGTTTAGACATACACGCCACACCAAATCTTGTCGAGTTACAACGTGTTGTTTAGGAGATACAAGATAATTTTGCATGATGCGTTATTTCTTCTCCTAAAGTGTTTCCAATAAGTACATATTTGTCTAAATTCTGCAACACTGTATTTCCTTATAACGTGGTATTCTTACATATTCTTTGGAGAGAAAACTATCCTGTGCATTCTCTTTGGAGGCTACACACTTAGACATACACGCAACACCAAAGCATTTCGAGTTAGAACGTGTTGTTTAGGAAAAACAAGATAATTTCTCATGATGCGGGAATTCCTTAAAACGTGGTTTTCTGACAAATTTTGAGGAAATAAAATTCTCCTGTGCGTTTTCATTTGAGGCTAAACGTTTAGACGTACACGCCACACCAAATGTTTTCGAGTTACAACGTGTTCTTTAGGAGATACAAGCTAATTTTTTACGATGTTTTATATCTTCTTGTAAAGTTTAAGTGTTTCCAAAAGGAATGTATTTATCTTTAATTTGCCACAATGTATTTCCTTATAACGTGGTATTCTTACATACTCGTTCGAGAGAAATCTCTCCTGTGCGTTCTCTTTTGAGGCTACATGCTTAGACATACACGCAACACCAAAGATTTTCGAGTTACAATGTGTTGTTTAGGAAAAACAAGATAGTTTCGCATGATGCGGGATTTCCTTAATAAGTGGTTTTCTGACAAATTTTGACGAAAGAAAATTCTCCTGTGGGTTCTCTTTTGATGCTACACGTTTAGACGTACATGCCACACCAAATCTTTTCGAGTTACAACGTGTTGTTTAGGAGATACAAACTAATTTTTTTACGATGCTTTATTTCTTCTCATAGAGTGTTTCAAATACATATGTATTTGTCTTTACTCTGCAAAACTGTATTTCCTTATAATGTGGTATTCTTACATGTTCTTTCGAGAGAAAACTCTCCTGTGCATTCTCTTTTGAGGCTACACGCTTAGACATACACGCAACATCAAAGCTTTTCTAGTTACAACGTGTTGTTTAGGAAAAACAAGATAATTTCGCACGATGAGTGATTTCCTTAAAACATGGATTTCTGACAAATTTTACGAACAAAAATTCTCCTGTGGGTTCACTTTTGAGGCTTCACGTTTAGACGTACACGCCACACCAAATCTTTTCGAGTTACAATGTGTTGTTTAGGAGATACAAGCTAATTTTTTACGATGCGTTATTTCTTCTCATAAAGTTTTTCCAATAAGTATTTGTCTTTACTCTGCAACACTGTATTTCCTTATAACGTGGTATTCTTACATATTTTTTTGAGAGAAAACTCTCCTGTGCGTTCTCATTTGAGGCTACACGCTGAGACATACACGCAACAGCAAAGCTTTTCGAGTTACAACGTGTTGTTTAGGAAGAACAAGATAATTTCTCACGATGCGGGATTTCCTTAAAACGTGGTTTTCTGACAAATTTTGACGAAAGAAAATTCTCCTGTGGGTTCTCTTTTGAGGCTAAACGTTTAGACGTACACGCCACACCAAAACTTTTTGAGTTGCAACTCGTTGTTTAGGAGATACAAGCTAATTTTTTTACAATGAATTATTTCTTCTCGTAAAGTTTAAGTGTTTCCAATACGTATGTATTTGCCTCTACTCTGCAACACTGTATTTCCTTATAACGTGGTATTCTTACATATTCTTTCGAGAGAAAACTCTCCTGTGCGTTCTTTTTGGAGGCTACACACTTAGACATTCACGCAACACGAAAGCTTTTCGAGGTACAACGTGTTGTTTAGGAAAAACAAGATAATTTCGCATGATGCGGGATTTCCTTAAAACGTGGTTTTCTGACAAATTTGACGAAAGAAAATTCTCCTGTGGGTTCTCTTTTGAGGATTCACATTTAGACGTACACGCCACACCAAATCCTTTTGAGTTCTAACGTGTTGTTTAGGATATACAAGCTAATTTTGTACTATGTGTTATTTCTTCTCGTAAAGCTTAAGTGTTTCCAATATGTATGTATTTGTCTTTACTCTGCAACACTGCATTTCCTTATAACTTAGTATTCCTACTTTTCTTTCGGGAGAAAACTCTCCCGTGCGTTCTCTTTTGAGGCTACACGTTTAGATGTACACGCCACACCAAATCTTTTTGAGTTACAACTTGTTGTTTAGGAGATACAAGCTAATTTTTTAACGATGAATTATTTCTTCTCGTAAAGTTTAAGTGTTCCAATATGTATATATTTGCCTCTACTCTGCAACACTGTATTTCCTTATAACGTGGTATTCTTACATATTCTTTCGAGAGTAAACTCTCCTGTGCGTTCTCTTTGGAGGCTACACGCTTAGACATATACGCAACACCAAAGCTTTTCGAGTTACAACGTGTTTTTTAGGAAAAACAAGATAATTTCGCATGATGCGGGATTTCCTTAAAACGTGGTTTTCTGACAAATTTTGATGAAAGAAAATTCTCCTGTGGGTTCTCTTTTGAGGCTACACGTTTAGACGTACACGCCACACCAAATCCTTTCGAGTTATAACGTGTTGTTCAGGGTATACAAACTAATTTTTACTATGTGTTATTTCTTCTCGTAAAGCTTAAGTGTTTCCAATAAGTATGCTTTTGTCTTTACTATGCAACACTGTATTTCCTTATAACGTGGTATTCCTACACATACTTCGGGAGAAAACTCTCCTGTGCGTTCTCTTTTGAGGCTACACGCTTAGACATACACGCACCACCAAAGCTTTTCGAGTTACATGTTGTTTAGGAAAAACAAGATAATTTCGCACGATGCGGTATTTCCTTAAAACGTGGTTTTCTGACAAATTTTGACGAAAGAAAACTCTCCTGTGGGTTCTCTTTTGAGGCTACACGTTTAGACATACACGCCACACCAAATCTTGTCGAGTTACAACGTGTTGTTTAGGAGATACAAGCTAATTTTGCATGATGCGTTATTTCTTCTCCTAAAGTGTTTCCAATAAGTACATATTTGTCTAAAATCTGGAACACTGTATTTCCTTATAACGTGGTATTCTTACATATTCTTTCGAGAGAAAACCATCCTGTGCATTCTCTTTGGAGGCTACACGCTTCGACATACATGCACCACCAAAGATTTTCGAGTTACAACGTGTTGATTAGGAAAAACAAGATAATTTCGCACGATGAGGGATTTCCTTAAAACGTGGTTTTCTAACAAATTTTGACGAAAGAAAACTCTCCTGTGGGTTCTCTTTTGAGGCTACACTTTTAGACGTACACGCCACACCAAATCTTTTCGAGTTACAACGTGTTGTTTAGGACATACAAGCTAGTTTTGCAAGATGCGTTATTTCTTTCATAAAGTGCTCCCATTACATACGTATTTTCTTTACTCTGCCACACTGTATTTCTTTATAACGTGGTATTCTTACATATTCTTTCGAGAGAAAACTCTCCTGTGCGTTCTCTTTGGAGGCTACACGCTTAGACATTCATGCAACACCAAAGCTTTTCGAGTTACAACGTGTTGTTTAGGAAAAACAAGATAATTTCACATGATGCGGGATTCTCTTAAAACGTGGTTTTCTGAAAAGTGTTGACGAAAGAAAATTCTCCTGTGCGTTCTCTTTTGAGGCTACACGTTTAGATGTACACGCCACACCAAATCCTATCGAGTTATAACCTGTTGTTTAGGATATACAAGCTAATTTTGTACTATGTGTTATTTCTTCTCGTAAAGCTTAACTGTTTCCAATAAGTATGTATTTGTCTTTACTCTGCAACACTGTATTTCCTTATAACGTGGTATTCCTACATATTCTTTCGGGAGAAAACTCCCCTGTGCGTTCTCTTTTGAGGCTACACTTTTAGACGTACACGCCACACCAAATCTTTTTGAGTTACAACTTGTTGTTTAGGAGATACAAGCTAATTTTTTTACGATGAATTATTTCTTCTCGTAAATTTTAAGTGTTTCCAATACATATGTACTTGCCTCTACTCTGCCACACTGTATTTCCTTATAACGTGATATTCTTACATATTCTTTCGAGAGAAAACTCTCCTGTGCGTTCTCTTTGGAGGCTACACGCTTAGACATTCACCCAACACCAAAGCTTTTCGAGTTACAACGTGCTGTTTAGGAAAAACAAGATAATTTCGCATGATGCGGGATTTCCTTAAAACGTGGTTTTCTGACAAATTTTGACGAAAGAAAATTCTCCTGTGGGTTCTCTTTTGAGGCTACACGTTTAGACGTACACGCCACACCAAATCCTTTCGAGTTATAACGTGTTGTTTAGGATATAGAAGCTAATTTTGTACTATGTGTTATTTCTTCTCGTAAAGCTTAAGTGTTTCCAATAAGTATTTATTTGTCTTTACTCTGCAACACTGTATTTCCTTATAACGTGGTATTCTTACATATTCTTTCGAGAGAAAACTCTCCTGTGCGTTCTCTTTTGAGGCTACACGCTTAGACATACACGCACCACCAAAGCTTTTCGAGTTACAACATGTTGTTTATGATAAACAAGATAATTTCGCACGATGCGGTATTTCCTTAAAACGTGGTTTTCTGACAAATTTTGATGAAAGAAAACTCTCCTGTGGATTCTCTTTTGAGGCTACACATTTAGACATACACGCCACACCAAATCTTGTCGAGTTACAACGTGTTGTTTAGGAGATACAAGCTAATTTTACATGATGCGTTATTTCTTCTCCTAAAGTGTTTCCAATAAGTACATATTTGTCTATACTCTGCAACACTGTATTTCCTTATAACGTGGTATTCTTACATATTCTTTCGAGAGAAAATTATCCTGTGCGTTCTCTTTGGAGGCTACACGCTTAGACATACACACACCAGCAAAGCTTTTCGAGTTACAATGTGTTGATTAGGAAAAACAAGATAATTTCGCACGATGCGGGATTTCCTTAAAACGTGGTTTTCTGACAAATTTTGACGTAAGAAAATTCTCCTGTGGGTTCTCTTTTGAGGCTACACGTTTAGATGTACAAGCCACACCAAATCTTTTTGAGTAACCACGTGTTGTTTGGGAGATACAAGCTAATTTTGTACCATGCGTTATTTCTTCTCATAATGTGTTTCCAAAACGTATGTATTTGTCTTTACTCTGCAGCAATATGTTTCCTTATAGCGTGGTATTCTTACATATTCTTTCGAGAGAAAACTCTCCTGTGCATTCTCTTTTGAGGCTACATGCTTAGACATACACGCAACACCAAATCCTTTCGAGTTATAACCCGTTGTTTAGGATATACAAGCTAATTTTTTACTATGTTTTATTTCTTCTCGTAAAGTTTAAGTGTTTCCAATAAGTATTTATTTGTCTTTACTCTGCAACACTGTATTTCCTTATAACGTGGTATTCCTACATATTCTTTCGGGAGAAAACTCTCCTGTGCGTTCTCTTTTGAGGCTACACGCTTAGACATATACGCAACACCAAAGCTTTTCGAGTTACAACATGTTGTTTAGGAAAAACAAGATAATTTCGCATGATGCAGGATTTCCTTAAAACGTGGTTTTCTGACAAATTTTGATGAAAGAAAACTCTCCTGTGGGTTCTCCTTTGAGGGTACACGTTTAGTCGTTCATGCCACACCAAATCTTTTCGAGTTACAACGTGTTGTTTAGGAGATACAAGCTAAGTTTGCATGATGTGTTATTTCTTTTCGTAAAGTGTTTCCAATAAGTACATATTTGTCTACACTCTGCAACAGTGTATTTCCTTATAACGTGGTATTCTTACATATTCTTTCGAGAGAAAACTATCCCTTGCGTTCTCTTTGGAGGCTACACGCTTAGACATACAGGCAACACCAAAGCTTTTCGAGTTACAACGTGTTGATTAGGAAAAACAAGATAATTTCCCATGATGCGGCATTTCCTTAAAAAGTGGTTTTCTGACAAATTTTGACGTAAGAAAATTCTCCTGTGCGTTCTCTTTTGAGGCTACACATTTAGACGTGCACGCCACACCAAATCTTTTTGAGTTACCACGTGTTGTTTAGGAGATACAAGCAAATTTTGTACCATGCATTATTTCTTCTCATGATATGTTTCCAATACGTATGTATTTGTCTTTACTCTTTAGCAATATATTTCCTTTTAACGTAGTATTCTTACATATTCTTTCGAGAGAAAACTCTCCTGTGCATTCTCTTTTGAGGCTACACGCTTACACATACAGCCAACACCAAAGCTTTTCGAGTTACAATGTTTTGTTTATGAAAAACAAGATAATTGCGCACAATGCGGGATTTCCTTAAAACGTGGTTTTCTGACATATTTTGACGAAAGAAAATTCTCCTGTGGGTTCTCTTTTGAGGCTACATGTTTAGACGTATATGCCACACCAAATCTTTTCGAGTTACAACGTGTTGTTTAGGAGATACAAGCTAATTTTGTACGATGCGTTATTTCTTCTCCTAAAGTGTTTCCAATATGTACGTATTTGTCTTTACTCTACAACACTGTATTTCCTTATAACATGGTATCCGTACATATTCTTTCGAGAGAAAACTCTCCTGTGCATTCCCTTTTGAGGCTACACGCTTAGATATACACGCAACACCAAAGCATTTCGAGTTAGAACGTGTTGTTTAGGAAAAACAAGATAATTTCTCATGATGCGGGAATTCCTTAAAACGTGGTTTTCTGACAAATTTTGAGGAAATAAAATTCTCCTGTGGGTTTTCATTTGAGGCTGAACGTTTAGACGTACACGCCACACCAAGTGATTTCGAGTTACAACGTGTTCTTTAGGAGATACAAGCTAATTTTTTAATATGCTTTATATCTTCTTGTAAAGTTTAAGTGTTTCCAAAAGGAATGTATTTATCTTTAATTTGCCACAATGTATTTCCTTATAACGTGGTATTCTTACATACTCATTCGAGAGAAATCTCTCCTGTGCGTTCTCTTTTGAGGCTACATGCTTAGACATACACGCAACACCAAAGATTTTCGAGTTACAATGTGTTGTTTAGGAAAAACAAGATAGTTTCGCATGATGCGGGATTTCCTTAATAAGTGGTTTTCTGACAAATTTTGACGAAAGAAAATTCCTCTGTGGGTTCTCTTTTGAGGCTACACGTTTAGACGTACATGCCACACGAAATCTTTTCGAGTTACAACGTGTAGTTTAGGAGATACAAACTAATTTTTTACGATGCGTTATTTCTTCTCATAGAGTGTTTCAAATACATATGTATTTGTCTTTACTTTGCAAAACTGTATTTCCTTATAATGTGGTATTCTTACATGTTCTTTCGAGAGAAAACTCTCCTGTGCGTTCTCTTTTGAGGCTACACGCTTAGACATACACGCAACATCAAAGCTTTTCGAGTTACAACGTGTTGTTTAGGAAAAACAAGATAATTTCGCACGATGAGTGATTTCCTTAAAACATGGATTTCTGTCAAATTTTACGAACAAAAATTCTCCTGTGGGTTCTCCTTTGAGGCTACACGTTTAGACGTACACGCCACACCAAATCTTTTCGAGTTACAATGTGTTGTTTAGGAGATACAAGCTAATTTTGTACGATGCGTTATTTCTTCTCATAAAGTTTTTCCAATAAGTATTTGTCTTTACTCTGCAACACTGTATTTCCTTATAACGTGGTATTCTTACATATTTTTTCGAGAGAAAACTCTCCTGTGCGTTCTCATTTGAGGCTACACGCTGAGACATACACGCAACAGCAAAGCTTTTCGAGTTACAACGTGTTGTTTAGGAAGAACAAGATAATTTCTCACGATGCGGGATTTCCATAAAACGTGGTTTTCTGACAAATTTTGACGAAAGAAAATTCTCCTGTGGGTTCTCTTTTGAGGCTAAACGTTTAGACGTACACGCCACACCAAATCTTTTTGAGTTGCAACTTGTTGTTTAGGAGATACAAGCTAATTTTTTTACAATGAATTATTTCTTCTTGTAAAGTTTAAGTGTTTCCAATACGTATGCATTTGCCTCTACTCTGCAACACTGTATTTCCTTATAACGTGGTATTCTTACATATTCTTTCGAGAGAAAACTCTCCTGTGCGTTCTTTTTGGAGGCTACACACTTAGATATTCACGCAACACGAAAGCTTTTCGAGGTACAACGTGTTGTTTAGGAAAAACAAGATAATTTCGCATGATGCGGGATTTCCTTAAAACGTGGTTTTCTGACAAATTTGACGAAAGAAAATTCTCCTGTGGGTTCTCTTTTGAGGATTCACGTTTAGACGTACACAACACACCAAATCCTTTTGAGTTCTAACGTGTTGTTTAGGATATACAAGCTAATTTTGTACTATGTGTTATTTCTTCTCGTAAAGCTTAAGTGTTTACAATATGTATGTATTTGTCTTTACTCTGCAACACTGTATTTCCTAATAACGTAGTATTCCTACTTTTCTTTCGGGAGAAAACTCTCCCGTGCGTTCTCTTTTGAGGCTACACGTTTAGACGTACACGCCACACCAAATCTTTTTGAGTTACAACTTGTTGTTTAGGAGAAACAAGCTAATTTTTTAACGATGAATTATTTCTTCTCGTAAAGTTTAAGTGTTTCCAATATGTATATATTTGCCACTACGCTGCAACACTGTATTTCCTTATAACGTGGTATTCTTACATATTCTTTCGAGAGAAAACTCTCCTGTGCGTTCTCTTTGGAGGCTACACGCTTAGACATATACGCAACAAAAAACTTTTCGAGTTACAACGTGTTTTTTAGGAAAAACAAGATAATTTCGCATGATGCGGGATTTCCTTAAAACGTGGTTTTCTGACAAATTTTGATGAAAGAAAATTCTCCTGTGGGTTCTCTTTTGAGGCTACACGTTTAGACATACACGCCACACCAAATCTTGTCGAGTTACAACGTGTTGTTTAGGAGATACAAGATAATTTTGCATGATGCGTTATTTCTTCTCCTAAAGTGTTTCCAATAAGTACATATTTGTCTAAATTCTGCAACACTGTATTTCCTTATAACGTGGTATTCTTACATATTCTTTGGAGAGAAAACTATCCTGTGCATTCTCTTTGGAGGCTACACACTTAGACATACACGCAACACCAAAGCATTTCGAGTTAGAACATGTTGTTTAGGAAAAACAAGATAATTTCTCATGATGCGGGAATTCCTTAAAACGTGGTTTTCTGACAAATTTTGAGGAAATAAAATTCTCCTGTGCGTTTTCATTTGAGGCTAAACGTTTAGACGTACACGCCACACCAAATGTTTTCGAGTTACAACGTGTTCTTTAGGAGATACAAGCTAATTTTTTACGATGTTTTATATCTTCTTGTAAAGTTTAAGTGTTTCCAAAAGGAATGTATTTATCTTTAATTTGCCACAATGTATTTCCTTATAACGTGGTATTCTTACATACTCGTTCGAGAGAAATCTCTCCTGTGCGTTCTCTTTTGAGGCTACATGCTTAGACATACACGCAACACCAAAGATTTTCGAGTTACAATGTGTTGTTTAGGAAAAACAAGATAGTTTCGCATGATGCGGGATTTCCTTAATAAGTGGTTTTCTGACAAATTTTGACGAAAGAAAATTCTCCTGTGGGTTCTCTTTTGATGCTACACGTTTAGACGTACATGCCACACCAAATCTTTTCGAGTTACAACGTGTTGTTTAGGAGATACAAACTAATTTTTTTACGATGCTTTATTTCTTCTCATAGAGTGTTTCAAATACATATGTATTTGTCTTTACTCTGCAAAACTGTATTTCCTTATAATGTGGTATTCTTACATGTTCTTTCGAGAGAAAACTCTCCTGTGCATTCTCTTTTGAGGCTACACGCTTAGACATACACGCAACATCAAAGCTTTTCTAGTTACAACGTGTTGTTTAGGAAAAACAAGATAATTTCGCACGATGAGTGATTTCCTTAAAACATGGATTTCTGACAAATTTTACGAACAAAAATTCTCCTGTGGGTTCACTTTTGAGGCTTCACGTTTAGACGTACACGCCACACCAAATCTTTTCGAGTTACAATGTGTTGTTTAGGAGATACAAGCTAATTTTTTACGATGCGTTATTTCTTCTCATAAAGTTTTTCCAATAAGTATTTGTCTTTACTCTGCAACACTGTATTTCCTTATAACGTGGTATTCTTACATATTTTTTTGAGAGAAAACTCTCCTGTGCGTTCTCATTTGAGGCTACACGCTGAGACATACACGCAACAGCAAAGCTTTTCGAGTTACAACGTGTTGTTTAGGAAGAACAAGATAATTTCTCACGATGCGGGATTTCCTTAAAACGTGGTTTTCTGACAAATTTTGACGAAAGAAAATTCTCCTGTGGGTTCTCTTTTGAGGCTAAACGTTTAGACGTACACGCCACACCAAAACTTTTTGAGTTGCAACTCGTTGTTTAGGAGATACAAGCTAATTTTTTTACAATGAATTATTTCTTCTCGTAAAGTTTAAGTGTTTCCAATACGTATGTATTTGCCTCTACTCTGCAACACTGTATTTCCTTATAACGTGGTATTCTTACATATTCTTTCGAGAGAAAACTCTCCTGTGCGTTCTTTTTGGAGGCTACACACTTAGACATTCACGCAACACGAAAGCTTTTCGAGGTACAACGTGTTGTTTAGGAAAAACAAGATAATTTCGCATGATGCGGGATTTCCTTAAAACGTGGTTTTCTGACAAATTTGACGAAAGAAAATTCTCCTGTGGGTTCTCTTTTGAGGATTCACATTTAGACGTACACGCCACACCAAATCCTTTTGAGTTCTAACGTGTTGTTTAGGATATACAAGCTAATTTTGTACTATGTGTTATTTCTTCTCGTAAAGCTTAAGTGTTTCCAATATGTATGTATTTGTCTTTACTCTGCAACACTGCATTTCCTTATAACTTAGTATTCCTACTTTTCTTTCGGGAGAAAACTCTCCCGTGCGTTCTCTTTTGAGGCTACACGTTTAGATGTACACGCCACACCAAATCTTTTTGAGTTACAACTTGTTGTTTAGGAGATACAAGCTAATTTTTTAACGATGAATTATTTCTTCTCGTAAAGTTTAAGTGTTCCAATATGTATATATTTGCCTCTACTCTGCAACACTGTATTTCCTTATAACGTGGTATTCTTACATATTCTTTCGAGAGTAAACTCTCCTGTGCGTTCTCTTTGGAGGCTACACGCTTAGACATATACGCAACACCAAAGCTTTTCGAGTTACAACGTGTTTTTTAGGAAAAACAAGATAATTTCGCATGATGCGGGATTTCCTTAAAACGTGGTTTTCTGACAAATTTTGATGAAAGAAAATTCTCCTGTGGGTTCTCTTTTGAGGCTACACGTTTAGACGTACACGCCACACCAAATCCTTTCGAGTTATAACGTGTTGTTCAGGGTATACAAACTAATTTTTACTATGTGTTATTTCTTCTCGTAAAGCTTAAGTGTTTCCAATAAGTATGCTTTTGTCTTTACTATGCAACACTGTATTTCCTTATAACGTGGTATTCCTACACATACTTTCGGGAGAAAACTCTCCTGTGCGTTCTCTTTTGAGGCTACACGCTTAGACATACACGCACCACCAAAGCTTTTCGAGTTACATGTTGTTTAGGAAAAACAAGATAATTTCGCACGATGCGGTATTTCCTTAAAACGTGGTTTTCTGACAAATTTTGACGAAAGAAAACTCTCCTGTGGGTTCTCTTTTGAGGCTACACGTTTAGACATACACGCCACACCAAATCTTGTCGAGTTACAACGTGTTGTTTAGGAGATACAAGCTAATTTTGCATGATGCGTTATTTCTTCTCCTAAAGTGTTTCCAATAAGTACATATTTGTCTAAAATCTGGAACACTGTATTTCCTTATAACGTGGTATTCTTACATATTCTTTCGAGAGAAAACCATCCTGTGCATTCTCTTTGGAGGCTACACGCTTCGACATACATGCACCACCAAAGATTTTCGAGTTACAACGTGTTGATTAGGAAAAACAAGATAATTTCGCACGATGAGGGATTTCCTTAAAACGTGGTTTTCTAACAAATTTTGACGAAAGAAAACTCTCCTGTGGGTTCTCTTTTGAGGCTACACTTTTAGACGTACACGCCACACCAAATCTTTTCGAGTTACAACGTGTTGTTTAGGACATACAAGCTAGTTTTGCAAGATGCGTTATTTCTTTCATAAAGTGCTCCCATTACATACGTATTTTCTTTACTCTGCCACACTGTATTTCTTTATAACGTGGTATTCTTACATATTCTTTCGAGAGAAAACTCTCCTGTGCGTTCTCTTTGGAGGCTACACGCTTAGACATTCATGCAACACCAAAGCTTTTCGAGTTACAACGTGTTGTTTAGGAAAAACAAGATAATTTCACATGATGCGGGATTCTCTTAAAACGTGGTTTTCTGAAAAGTGTTGACGAAAGAAAATTCTCCTGTGCGTTCTCTTTTGAGGCTACACGTTTAGATGTACACGCCACACCAAATCCTATCGAGTTATAACCTGTTGTTTAGGATATACAAGCTAATTTTGTACTATGTGTTATTTCTTCTCGTAAAGCTTAACTGTTTCCAATAAGTATGTATTTGTCTTTACTCTGCAACACTGTATTTCCTTATAACGTGGTATTCCTACATATTCTTTCGGGAGAAAACTCCCCTGTGCGTTCTCTTTTGAGGCTACACTTTTAGACGTACACGCCACACCAAATCTTTTTGAGTTACAACTTGTTGTTTAGGAGATACAAGCTAATTTTTTTACGATGAATTATTTCTTCTCGTAAATTTTAAGTGTTTCCAATACATATGTACTTGCCTCTACTCTGCCACACTGTATTTCCTTATAACGTGATATTCTTACATATTCTTTCGAGAGAAAACTCTCCTGTGCGTTCTCTTTGGAGGCTACACGCTTAGACATTCACCCAACACCAAAGCTTTTCGAGTTACAACGTGCTGTTTAGGAAAAACAAGATAATTTCGCATGATGCGGGATTTCCTTAAAACGTGGTTTTCTGACAAATTTTGACGAAAGAAAATTCTCCTGTGGGTTCTCTTTTGAGGCTACACGTTTAGACGTACACGCCACACCAAATCCTTTCGAGTTATAACGTGTTGTTTAGGATATAGAAGCTAATTTTGTACTATGTGTTATTTCTTCTCGTAAAGCTTAAGTGTTTCCAATAAGTATTTATTTGTCTTTACTCTGCAACACTGTATTTCCTTATAACGTGGTATTCTTACATATTCTTTCGAGAGAAAACTCTCCTGTGCGTTCTCTTTTGAGGCTACACGCTTAGACATACACGCACCACCAAAGCTTTTCGAGTTACAACATGTTGTTTATGATAAACAAGATAATTTCGCACGATGCGGTATTTCCTTAAAACGTGGTTTTCTGACAAATTTTGATGAAAGAAAACTCTCCTGTGGATTCTCTTTTGAGGCTACACATTTAGACATACACGCCACACCAAATCTTGTCGAGTTACAACGTGTTGTTTAGGAGATACAAGCTAATTTTACATGATGCGTTATTTCTTCTCCTAAAGTGTTTCCAATAAGTACATATTTGTCTATACTCTGCAACACTGTATTTCCTTATAACGTGGTATTCTTACATATTCTTTCGAGAGAAAATTATCCTGTGCGTTCTCTTTGGAGGCTACACGCTTAGACATACACACACCAGCAAAGCTTTTCGAGTTACAATGTGTTGATTAGGAAAAACAAGATAATTTCGCACGATGCGGGATTTCCTTAAAACGTGGTTTTCTGACAAATTTTGACGTAAGAAAATTCTCCTGTGGGTTCTCTTTTGAGGCTACACGTTTAGATGTACAAGCCACACCAAATCTTTTTGAGTAACCACGTGTTGTTTGGGAGATACAAGCTAATTTTGTACCATGCGTTATTTCTTCTCATAATGTGTTTCCAAAACGTATGTATTTGTCTTTACTCTGCAGCAATATGTTTCCTTATAGCGTGGTATTCTTACATATTCTTTCGAGAGAAAACTCTCCTGTGCATTCTCTTTTGAGGCTACATGCTTAGACATACACGCAACACCAAATCCTTTCGAGTTATAACCCGTTGTTTAGGATATACAAGCTAATTTTTTACTATGTTTTATTTCTTCTCGTAAAGTTTAAGTGTTTCCAATAAGTATTTATTTGTCTTTACTCTGCAACACTGTATTTCCTTATAACGTGGTATTCCTACATATTCTTTCGGGAGAAAACTCTCCTGTGCGTTCTCTTTTGAGGCTACACGCTTAGACATATACGCAACACCAAAGCTTTTCGAGTTACAACATGTTGTTTAGGAAAAACAAGATAATTTCGCATGATGCAGGATTTCCTTAAAACGTGGTTTTCTGACAAATTTTGATGAAAGAAAACTCTCCTGTGGGTTCTCCTTTGAGGGTACACGTTTAGTCGTTCATGCCACACCAAATCTTTTCGAGTTACAACGTGTTGTTTAGGAGATACAAGCTAAGTTTGCATGATGTGTTATTTCTTTTCGTAAAGTGTTTCCAATAAGTACATATTTGTCTACACTCTGCAACAGTGTATTTCCTTATAACGTGGTATTCTTACATATTCTTTCGAGAGAAAACTATCCCTTGCGTTCTCTTTGGAGGCTACACGCTTAGACATACAGGCAACACCAAAGCTTTTCGAGTTACAACGTGTTGATTAGGAAAAACAAGATAATTTCCCATGATGCGGCATTTCCTTAAAAAGTGGTTTTCTGACAAATTTTGACGTAAGAAAATTCTCCTGTGCGTTCTCTTTTGAGGCTACACATTTAGACGTGCACGCCACACCAAATCTTTTTGAGTTACCACGTGTTGTTTAGGAGATACAAGCAAATTTTGTACCATGCATTATTTCTTCTCATGATATGTTTCCAATACGTATGTATTTGTCTTTACTCTTTAGCAATATATTTCCTTTTAACGTAGTATTCTTACATATTCTTTCGAGAGAAAACTCTCCTGTGCATTCTCTTTTGAGGCTACACGCTTACACATACAGCCAACACCAAAGCTTTTCGAGTTACAATGTTTTGTTTATGAAAAACAAGATAATTGCGCACAATGCGGGATTTCCTTAAAACGTGGTTTTCTGACATATTTTGACGAAAGAAAATTCTCCTGTGGGTTCTCTTTTGAGGCTACATGTTTAGACGTATATGCCACACCAAATCTTTTCGAGTTACAACGTGTTGTTTAGGAGATACAAGCTAATTTTGTACGATGCGTTATTTCTTCTCCTAAAGTGTTTCCAATATGTACGTATTTGTCTTTACTCTACAACACTGTATTTCCTTATAACATGGTATCCGTACATATTCTTTCGAGAGAAAACTCTCCTGTGCATTCCCTTTTGAGGCTACACGCTTAGATATACACGCAACACCAAAGCATTTCGAGTTAGAACGTGTTGTTTAGGAAAAACAAGATAATTTCTCATGATGCGGGAATTCCTTAAAACGTGGTTTTCTGACAAATTTTGAGGAAATAAAATTCTCCTGTGGGTTTTCATTTGAGGCTGAACGTTTAGACGTACACGCCACACCAAGTGATTTCGAGTTACAACGTGTTCTTTAGGAGATACAAGCTAATTTTTTAATATGCTTTATATCTTCTTGTAAAGTTTAAGTGTTTCCAAAAGGAATGTATTTATCTTTAATTTGCCACAATGTATTTCCTTATAACGTGGTATTCTTACATACTCATTCGAGAGAAATCTCTCCTGTGCGTTCTCTTTTGAGGCTACATGCTTAGACATACACGCAACACCAAAGATTTTCGAGTTACAATGTGTTGTTTAGGAAAAACAAGATAGTTTCGCATGATGCGGGATTTCCTTAATAAGTGGTTTTCTGACAAATTTTGACGAAAGAAAATTCCTCTGTGGGTTCTCTTTTGAGGCTACACGTTTAGACGTACATGCCACACGAAATCTTTTCGAGTTACAACGTGTAGTTTAGGAGATACAAACTAATTTTTTACGATGCGTTATTTCTTCTCATAGAGTGTTTCAAATACATATGTATTTGTCTTTACTTTGCAAAACTGTATTTCCTTATAATGTGGTATTCTTACATGTTCTTTCGAGAGAAAACTCTCCTGTGCGTTCTCTTTTGAGGCTACACGCTTAGACATACACGCAACATCAAAGCTTTTCGAGTTACAACGTGTTGTTTAGGAAAAACAAGATAATTTCGCACGATGAGTGATTTCCTTAAAACATGGATTTCTGTCAAATTTTACGAACAAAAATTCTCCTGTGGGTTCTCCTTTGAGGCTACACGTTTAGACGTACACGCCACACCAAATCTTTTCGAGTTACAATGTGTTGTTTAGGAGATACAAGCTAATTTTGTACGATGCGTTATTTCTTCTCATAAAGTTTTTCCAATAAGTATTTGTCTTTACTCTGCAACACTGTATTTCCTTATAACGTGGTATTCTTACATATTTTTTCGAGAGAAAACTCTCCTGTGCGTTCTCATTTGAGGCTACACGCTGAGACATACACGCAACAGCAAAGCTTTTCGAGTTACAACGTGTTGTTTAGGAAGAACAAGATAATTTCTCACGATGCGGGATTTCCATAAAACGTGGTTTTCTGACAAATTTTGACGAAAGAAAATTCTCCTGTGGGTTCTCTTTTGAGGCTAAACGTTTAGACGTACACGCCACACCAAATCTTTTTGAGTTGCAACTTGTTGTTTAGGAGATACAAGCTAATTTTTTTACAATGAATTATTTCTTCTTGTAAAGTTTAAGTGTTTCCAATACGTATGCATTTGCCTCTACTCTGCAACACTGTATTTCCTTATAACGTGGTATTCTTACATATTCTTTCGAGAGAAAACTCTCCTGTGCGTTCTTTTTGGAGGCTACACACTTAGATATTCACGCAACACGAAAGCTTTTCGAGGTACAACGTGTTGTTTAGGAAAAACAAGATAATTTCGCATGATGCGGGATTTCCTTAAAACGTGGTTTTCTGACAAATTTGACGAAAGAAAATTCTCCTGTGGGTTCTCTTTTGAGGATTCACGTTTAGACGTACACAACACACCAAATCCTTTTGAGTTCTAACGTGTTGTTTAGGATATACAAGCTAATTTTGTACTATGTGTTATTTCTTCTCGTAAAGCTTAAGTGTTTACAATATGTATGTATTTGTCTTTACTCTGCAACACTGTATTTCCTAATAACGTAGTATTCCTACTTTTCTTTCGGGAGAAAACTCTCCCGTGCGTTCTCTTTTGAGGCTACACGTTTAGACGTACACGCCACACCAAATCTTTTTGAGTTACAACTTGTTGTTTAGGAGAAACAAGCTAATTTTTTAACGATGAATTATTTCTTCTCGTAAAGTTTAAGTGTTTCCAATATGTATATATTTGCCACTACGCTGCAACACTGTATTTCCTTATAACGTGGTATTCTTACATATTCTTTCGAGAGAAAACTCTCCTGTGCGTTCTCTTTGGAGGCTACACGCTTAGACATATACGCAACAAAAAACTTTTCGAGTTACAACGTGTTTTTTAGGAAAAACAAGATAATTTCGCATGATGCGGGATTTCCTTAAAACGTGGTTTTCTGACAAATTTTGATGAAAGAAAATTCTCCTGTGGGTTCTCTTTTGAGGCTACACGTTTAGACATACACGCCACACCAAATCTTGTCGAGTTACAACGTGTTGTTTAGGAGATACAAGATAATTTTGCATGATGCGTTATTTCTTCTCCTAAAGTGTTTCCAATAAGTACATATTTGTCTAAATTCTGCAACACTGTATTTCCTTATAACGTGGTATTCTTACATATTCTTTGGAGAGAAAACTATCCTGTGCATTCTCTTTGGAGGCTACACACTTAGACATACACGCAACACCAAAGCATTTCGAGTTAGAACGTGTTGTTTAGGAAAAACAAGATAATTTCTCATGATGCGGGAATTCCTTAAAACGTGGTTTTCTGACAAATTTTGAGGAAATAAAATTCTCCTGTGCGTTTTCATTTGAGGCTAAACGTTTAGACGTACACGCCACACCAAATGTTTTCGAGTTACAACGTGTTCTTTAGGAGATACAAGCTAATTTTTTACGATGTTTTATATCTTCTTGTAAAGTTTAAGTGTTTCCAAAAGGAATGTATTTATCTTTAATTTGCCACAATGTATTTCCTTATAACGTGGTATTCTTACATACTCGTTCGAGAGAAATCTCTCCTGTGCGTTCTCTTTTGAGGCTAAATGCTTAGACATACAAGCAACACCAAAGATTTTCGAGTTACAATGTGTTGTTTAGGAAAAACAAGATAGTTTCGCATGATGCGGGATTTCCTAATTAAGTGGTTTTCTGACAAATTTTGACGAAAGAAAATTCTCCTGTGGGTTCTCTTTTGATGCTACACGTTTAGACGTACATGCCACACCAAATCTTTTCGAGTTACAACGTGTTGTTTAGGAGATACAAACTAATTTTTTACGATGCTTTATTTCTTCTCATAGAGTGTTTCAAATACATATGTATTTGTCTTTACTCTGCAAAACTGTATTTCCTTATAATGTGGTATTCTTACATGTTCTTTCGAGAGAAAACTCTCCTGTGCATTCTCTTTTGAGGCTACACGCTTAGACATACATGCAACATCAAAGCTTTTCTAGTTACAACGTGTTGTTTAGGAAAAACAAGATAATTTCGCACGATGAGTGATTTCCTTAAAACATGGATTTCTGACAAATTTTACGAACAAAAATTCTCCTGTGGGTTCACTTTTGAGGCTTCACGTTTAGACGTACACGCCACACCAAATCTTTTCGAGTTACAATGTGTTGTTTAGGAGATACAAGCTAATTTTTTACGATGCGTTATTTCTTCTCATAAAGTTTTTCCAATAAGTATTTGTCTTTACTCTGCAACACTGTATTTCCTTATAACGTGGTATTCTTACATATTTTTTTGAGAGAAAACTCTCCTGTGCGTTCTCATTTGAGGCTACACGCTGAGACATACACGCAACAGCAAAGCTTTTCGAGTTACAACGTGTTGTTTAGGAAGAACAAGATAATTTCTCACGATGCGGGATTTCCTTAAAACGTGGTTTTCTGACAAATTTTGACGAAAGAAAATTCTCCTGTGGGTTCTCTTTTGAGGCTAAACGTTTAGACGTACACGCCACACCAAAACTTTTTGAGTTGCAACTCGTTGTTTAGGAGATACAAGCTAATTTTTTTACAATGAATTATTTCTTCTCGTAAATTTTAAGTGTTTCCAATACGTATGTATTTGCCTCTACTCTGCAACACTGTATTTCCTTATAACGTGGTATTCTTACATATTCTTTCGAGAGAAAACTCTCCTGTGCGTTCTTTTTGGAGGCTACACACTTAGACATTCACGCAACACGAAAGCTTTTCGAGGTACAACGTGTTGTTTAGGAAAAACAAGATAATTTCGCATGATGCGGGATTTCCTTAAAACGTGGTTTTCTGACAAATTTGACGAAAGAAAATCTCCTGTGGGTTCTCTTTTGAGGATTCACATTTAGACGTACACGCCACACCAAATCCTTTTGAGTTCTAACGTGTTGTTTAGGATATACAAGCTAATTTTGTACTATGTGTTATTTCTTCTCGTAAAGCTTAAGTGTTTCCAATATGTATGTATTTGTCTTTACTCTGCAACACTGCATTTCCTTATAACTTAGTATTCCTACTTTTCTTTCGGGAGAAAACTCTCCCGTGCGTTCTCTTTTGAGGCTACACGTTTAGATGTACACGCCACACCAAATCTTTTTGAGTTACAACTTGTTGTTTAGGAGATACAAGCTAATTTTTTAACGATGAATTATTTCTTCTCGTAAAGTTTAAGTGTTCCAATATGTATATATTTGCCTCTACTCTGCAACACTGTATTTCCTTATAACGTGGTATTCTTACATATTCTTTCGAGAGTAAACTCTCCTGTGCGTTCTCTTTGGAGGCTACACGCTTAGACATATACGCAACACCAAAGCTTTTCGAGTTACAACGTGTTTTTTAGGAAAAACAAGATAATTTCGCATGATGCGGGATTTCCTTAAAACGTGGTTTTCTGACAAATTTTGATGAAAGAAAATTCTCCTGTGGGTTCTCTTTTGAGGCTACACGTTTAGACGTACACGCCACACCAAATCCTTTCGAGTTATAACGTGTTGTTTAGGGTATACAAACTAATTTTTACTATGTGTTATTTCTTCTCGTAAAGCTTAAGTGTTTCCAATAAGTATGCTTTTGTCTTTACTATGCAACACTGTATTTCCTTATAACGTGGTATTCCTACATATACTTTCGGGAGAAAACTCTCCTGTGCGTTCTCTTTTGAGGCTACACGCTTAGACATACACGCACCACCAAAGCTTTTCGAGTTACATGTTGTTTAGGAAAAACAAGATAATTTCGCACGATGCGGTATTTCCTTAAAACGTGGTTTTCTGACAAATTTTGACGAAAGAAAACTCTCCTGTGGGTTCTCTTTTGAGGCTACACGTTTAGACATACACGCCACACCAAATCTTGTCGAGTTACAACGTGTTGTTTAGGAGATACAAGCTAATTTTGCATGATGCGTTATTTCTTCTCCTAAAGTGTTTCCAATAAGTACATATTTGTCTAAAATCTGGAACACTGTATTTCCTTATAACGTGGTATTCTTACATATTCTTTCGAGAGAAAACCATCCTGTGCATTCTCTTTGGAGGCTACACGCTTCGACATACATGCACCACCAAAGATTTTCGAGTTACAACGTGTTGATTAGGAAAAACAAGATAATTTCGCACGATGAGGGATTTCCTTAAAACGTGGTTTTCTAACAAATTTTGACGAAAGAAAACTCTCCTGTGGGTTCTCTTTTGAGGCTACACTTTTAGACGTACACGCCACACCAAATCTTTTCGAGTTACAACGTGTTGTTTAGGACATACAAGCTAGTTTTGCAAGATGCGTTATTTCTTTCATAAAGTGCTCCCATTACATACGTATTTTCTTTACTCTGCCACACTGTATTTCTTTATAACGTGGTATTCTTACATATTCTTTCGAGAGAAAACTCTCCTGTGCGTTCTCTTTGGAGGCTACACGCTTAGACATTCATGCAACACCAAAGCTTTTCGAGTTACAACGTGTTGTTTAGGAAAAACAAGATAATTTCACATGATGCGGGATTCTCTTAAAACGTGGTTTTCTGAAAAGTGTTGACGAAAGAAAATTCTCCTGTGCGTTCTCTTTTGAGGCTACACGTTTAGATGTACACGCCACACCAAATCCTATCGAGTTATAACCTGTTGTTTAGGATATACAAGCTAATTTTGTACTATGTGTTATTTCTTCTCGTAAAGCTTAACTGTTTCCAATAAGTATGTATTTGTCTTTACTCTGCAACACTGTATTTCCTTATAACGTGGTATTCCTACATATTCTTTCGGGAGAAAACTCCCCTGTGCGTTCTCTTTTGAGGCTACACTTTTAGACGTACACGCCACACCAAATCTTTTTGAGTTACAACTTGTTGTTTAGGAGATACAAGCTAATTTTTTTACGATGAATTATTTCTTCTCGTAAATTTTAAGTGTTTCCAATACATATGTACTTGCCTCTACTCTGCCACACTGTATTTCCTTATAACGTGATATTCTTACATATTCTTTCGAGAGAAAAATCTCCTGTGCGTTCTCTTTGGAGGCTACACGCTTAGACATTCACCCAACACCAAAGCTTTTCGAGTTACAACGTGTTGTTTAGGAAAAACAAGATAATTTCGCATGATGCGGGATTTCCTTAAAACGTGGTTTTCTGACAAATTTTGACGAAAGAAAATTCTCCTGTGGGTTCTCTTTTGAGGCTACACGTTTAGACGTACACGCCACACCAAATCCTTTCGAGTTATAACGTGTTGTTTAGGATATAGAAGCTAATTTTGTACTATGTGTTATTTCTTCTCGTAAAGCTTAAGTGTTTCCAATAAGTATGTATTTGTCTTTACTCTGCAACACTGTATTTCCTTATAACGTGGTATTCTTACATATTCTTTCGAGAGAAAACTCTCCTGTGCGTTCTCTTTTGAGGCTACACGCTTAGACATACACGCACCACCAAAGCTTTTCGAGTTACAACATGTTGTTTAGGATAAACAAGATAATTTCGCACGATGCGGTATTTCCTTAAAACGTGGTTTTCTGACAAATTTTGATGAAAGAAAACTCTCCTGTGGATTCTCTTTTGAGGCTACACGTTTAGACATACACGCCACACCAAATCTTGTCGAGTTACAACGTGTTGTTTAGGAGATACAAGCTAATTTTACATGATGCGTTATTTCTTCTCCTAAAGTGTTTCCAATTAGTACATATTTGTCTAAAATCTGGAACACTGTATTTCCTTATAACGTGGTATTCTTACATATTCTTTCGAGAGAAAATTATCCTGTGCGTTCTCTTTGGAGGCTACACGCTTAGACATACACACACCAGCAAAGCTTTTCGAGTTACAACGTGTTGATTAGGAAAAACAGGATAATTTCGCACGATGCGGGATTTCCTTAAAACGTGGTTTTCTGACAAATTTTGACGTAAGAAAATTCTCCTGTGGGTTCTCTTTTGAGGCTACACGTTTAGATGTACAAGCCACACCAAATCTTTTTGAGTAACCACGTGTTGTTTGGGAGATACAAGCTAATTTTGTACCATGCGTTATTTCTTCTCATAATGTGTTTCCAAAACGTATGTATTTGTCTTTACTCTGCAGCAATATGTTTCCTTATAGCGTGGTATTCTTACATATTCTTTCGAGAGAAAACTCTCCTGTGCATTCTCTTTTGAGGCTACATGCTTAGACATACACGCAACACCAAATCCTTTCGAGTTATAACCCTTTGTTTAGGATATACAAGCTAATTTTTTACTATGTTTTATTTCTTCTCGTAAAGTTTAAGTGTTTCCAATAAGTATTTATTTGTCTTTACTCTGCAACACTGTATTTCCTTATAACGTGGTATTCCTACATATTCTTTCGGGAGAAAACTCTCCTGTGCGTTCTCTTTTGAGGCTACACGCTTAGACATATATGCAACACCAAAGCTTTTCGAGTTACAACATGTTGTTTAGGAAAAACAAGATAATTTCGCATGATGCAGGATTTCCTTAAAACGTGGTTTTCTGACAAATTTTGATGAAAGAAAACTCTCCTGTGGGTTCTCCTTTGAGGGTACACGTTTAGTCGTTCATGCCACACCAAATCTTTTCGAGTTACAACGTGTTGTTTAGGAGATACAAGCTAAGTTTGCATGATGTGTTATTTCTTTTCGTAAAGTGTTTCCAATAAGTACATATTTGTCTACACTCTGCAACACTGTATTTCCTTATAACGTGGTATTCTTACATATTCTTTCGAGAGAAAACTATCCCTTGCGTTCTCTTTGGAGGCTACACGCTTAGACATACAGGCAACACCAAAGCTTTTCGAGTTACAACGTGTTGATTAGGAAAAACAAGATAATTTCCCATGATGCGGCATTTCCTTAAAAAGTGGTTTTCTGACAAATTTTGACGTAAGAAAATTCTCCTGTGCGTTCTCTTTTGAGGCTACACATTTAGACGTGCACGCCACACCAAATCTTTTTGAGTTACCACGTGTTGTTTAGGAGATACAAGCAAATTTTGTACCATGCATTATTTCTTCTCATAATATGTTTCCAATACGTATGTATTTGTCTTTACTCTTTAGCAATATATTTCCTTTTAACGTAGTATTCTTACATATTCTTTCGAGAGAAAACTCTCCTGTGCATTCTCTTTTGAGGCTACACGCTTACACATACAGCCAACACCAAAGCTTTTCGAGTTACAATGTTTTGTTTATGAAAAACAAGATAATTGCGCACAATGCGGGATTTCCTTAAAACGTGGTTTTCTGACATATTTTGACGAAAGAAAATTCTCCTGTGGGTTCTCTTTTGAGGCTACATGTTTAGACGTATATGCCACACCAAATCTTTTCGAGTTACAACGTGTTGTTTAGGAGATACAAGCTAATTTTGTACGATGCGTTATTTCTTCTCCTAAAGTGTTTCCAATATGTACGTATTTGTCTTTACTCTACAACACTGTATTTCCTTATAACATGGTATTCGTACATATTCTTTCGAGAGAAAACTCTCCTGTGCATTCCCTTTTGAGGCTACACGCTTAGATATACACGCAACACCAAAGCATTTCGAGTTAGAACGTGTTGTTTAGGAAAAACAAGATAATTTCTCATGATGCGGGAATTCCTTAAAACGTGGTTTTCTGACAAATTTTGAGGAAATAAAATTCTCCTGTGGGTTTTCATTTGAGGCTAAACGTTTAGACGTACACGCCACACCAAGTGATTTCGAGTTACAACGTGTTCTTTAGGAGATACAAGCTAATTTTTTAATATGCTTTATATCTTCTTGTAAAGTTTAAGTGTTTCCAAAAGGAATGTATTTATCTTTAATTTGCCACAATGTATTTCCTTATAACGTGGTATTCTTACATACTCATTCGAGAGAAATCTCTCCTGTGCGTTCTCTTTTGAGGCTACATGCTTAGACATACACGCAACACCAAAGATTTTCGAGTTACAATGTGTTGTTTAGGAAAAACAAGATAGTTTCGCATGATGAGGGATTTCCTTAATAAGTGGTTTTCTGACAAATTTTGACGAAAGAAAATTCTCCTGTGGGTTCTCTTTTGAGGCTACACATTTAGACGTACATGCCAAACGAAATCTTTTCGAGTTACAACGTGTTGTTTAGGAGATACAAACTAATTTTTTACGATGCTTTATTTCTTCTCATAGAGTGTTTCAAATACATATGTATTTGTCTTTACTCTGCAAAACTGTATTTCCTTATAATGTGGTATTCTTACATGTTCTTTCGAGAGAAAACTCTCCTGTGCGTTCTCTTTTGAGGCTACATGCTTAGACATACACGCAACATCAAAGCTTTTCGAGTTACAACGTGTTGTTTAGGAAAAACAAGATAATTTCGCACGATGAGGGATTTCCTTAAAACATGGATTTCTGACAAATTTTATGAACAAAAATTCTCCTGTGGGTTCTCCTTTGAGGCTTCACGTTTAGACGTACACGCCACACCAAATCTTTTCGAGTTACAATGTGTTGTTTAGGAGATACAAGCTAATTTTGTATGATGCGTTATTTCTTCTCATAAAGTTTTTCCAATAAGTATTTGTCTTTACTCTGCAAAACTGTATTTCCTTATAACATGGTATTCTTACATATTTTTTCGAGAGAAAACTCTCCTGTGCGTTCTCATTTGAGGCTACACGCTGAGACATACACGCAACAGCAAAGCTTTTCGGGTTACAACGTGTTGTTTAGGAAGAACAAGATAATTTCTCACGATGCGGGATTTCCTTAAAACGTGGTTTTCTGACAAATTTTGACGAAAGAAAATTCTCCTGTGGGTTCTCTTTTGAGGCTAAACGTTTAGACGTACACGCCACACCAAATCTTTTTGAGTTGCAACTTGTTGTTTAGGAGATACAAGCTAATTTTTTTACAATGAATTATTTCTTCTCGTAAAGTTTAAGTGTTTCCAATACGTATGTATTTGCCTCTACTCTGCAACACTCTATTTCCTTATAACGTGGTATTCTTACATATTCTTTCGAGAGAAAACTCTCCTGTGCGTTCTTTTTGGAGGCTACACACTTAGACATTCACGCAACACGAAAGATTTTCGAGGTACAACGTGTTGTTTAGGAAAAACAAGATAATTTCGCATGATGCGGGATTTCCTTAAAACGTGGTTTTCTGACAAATTTGACGAAAGAAAATTCTCCTGTGGGTTCTCTTTTGAGGATTCACGTTTAGACGTACACGCCACACCAAATGCTTTTGAGTTCTAACGTGTTGTTTAGGATATACAAGCTAATTTTGTACTATGTGTTATTTCTTCTCGTAAAGCTTAAGTGTTTCCAATATGTATGTATTTGTCTTTACTCTGCAACACTGTATTTCCTTATAACGTAGTATTCCTACTTTTCTTTCGGGAGAAAACTCTCCCGTGCATTCTCTTTTGAGGCTACACGTTTAGATGTACACGCCACACCAAATCTTTTGAGTTACAACTTGTTGTTTAGGATATACAAGCTAATTTTTTAACGATGAATTATTTCTTCTCGTAAAGTTTGTTTCCAATATGTATATATTTGCCTCTACGCTGCAACACTGTATTTCCTTATAACGTGGTATTCTTACATATTCTTTCGAGAGAAAACTCTCCTGTGCGTTCTCTTTGGAGGCTACATGCTTAGACACCAAAGCTTTTCGAGTTACAACGTGTTTTTTAGGAAAAACAAGATAATTTCGCATGATGTGGGATTTCCTTAAAACGTGGTTTTCTGACAAATTTTGATGAAAGAAAATTCTCCTGTGGGTTCTCTTTTGAGGCTACACGTTTAGACGTACACGCCACACCAAATCCTTTCGAGTTATAACGTGTTGTTTAGGGTATACAAGCTAATTTTTACTATGTGTTATTTCGTCTCATAAAGCTTAAGTGTTTCCAATAAATATTCATTTGTCTTTACTCTGCAACACTGTATTTCCTTATAACGTGGTATTCCTACATATTCTTTCGGAAGAAAACTCTCCTGTGCGTTCTCTTTTGAGGCTACACGCTTAGACATACACGCACCACCAAAGCTTTTCGAGTTACATGTTGTTTAGGAAAAACAAGATAATTTTGCACGATGCGGTATTTCCTTAAAACGTGGTTTTCTGACAAATTTTGACGAAAGAAAACTCTCCTGTGGGTTCTCTTTTGAGGCTACACGTTTAGACATACACGCCACACCAAATCTTGTCGAGTTACAACATGTTGTTTAGGAGATACAAGCTAATTTTGCATGATGCGTTATTTCTTCTCCTAAAGTGTTTCCAATAAGTACATATTTGTCTATACTCTGCAACACTGTATTTCCTTATAACGTGGTATTCTTACATATTCTTTGGAGAGAAAACTATCCTGTGCATTCTCTTTGGAGGCTACATGCTTAGACATACACGCACCACCAAAGCTTTTCGAGTTACAACGTGTTGATTAGGAAAAACAAGATAATTTTGCACGATGCGGGATTTCCTTAAAACGTGGTTTTCTAACAAATTTTGACGAAAGAAAACTCTCCTGTGGGTTCTCTTTTGAGGCTACACTTTTAGACGTACACGCCACACCAAATCCTTTCGAGTTACAACGTGTTGTTTAGGACATACAAGCTAGTTTTGCAAGATGCGTTATTTCTCTCATAAAGTGCTCCCATTACATACGTATTTTCTTTACTCTGCCACACTGTATTTCCTTATAACGTGGTATTCTTACATATTCTTTCGAGAGAAAACTCTCCTGTGCGTTCTCTTTGGAGGCTACAGGCTTAGACATTCACGCAACACCAAAGCTTTTCGAGTTACAACGTGTTGTTTAGGAAAAACAAGATAATTTCGCATGATGCGGGATTCCCTTAAAACGTGGTTTTCTGAAAAGTGTTGACGAAAGAAAATTCTCCTGTGGGTTCTCTTTTGAGGCTACACGTTTAGATGTACACGCCACACCAAATCCTATCGAGTTATAACCTGTTGTTTAAGATATACAAGCTACTTTTGTACTATGTGTTATTTCTTCTCGTAAAGCTTAACTGTTTCCAATAAGTATGTATTTGTCTTTACTCTGCAACACTGTATTTCCTTATAACGTGGTATTCCTACATATTCTTTCGGGAGAAAACTCCCCTGTGCGTTCTCTTTTGAGGCTACACGTTTAGACGTACACGCCACACCAAATCTTTTTGAGTTACAACTTGTTGTTTAGGAGATACAAGCTAATTTTTTTACGATGAATTATTTCTTCTCGTAAAGTTTAAGTGTTTCCAATACGTATGTACTTGCCTCTACTCTCCCACACTGTATTTCCTTATAACGTGATATTCTTACATATTCTTTCGAGAGAAAACTCTCCTGTGCGTTCTCTTTGGAGACTACACGCTTAGACATTCACCCAACACCAAAGCTTTTCGAGTTACAACGTGTTGTTTAGGAAAAACAAGATAATTTCGCATGATGCGGTATTTCCTTAAAACGTGGTTTTCTGACAAATTTTGACGAAAGAAAATTCTCCTGTGGGTTCTCTTTTGAGGCTACACGTTTAGACGTACACGCCACACCAAATCCTTTCGAGTTATAACGTGTTGTTTAGGATATACAAGCTAATTTTGTACTATGTGTTATTTCGTCTCGTAAAGCTTAAGTGTTTCCAATAAGTATGTATTTGTCTTTACTCTGCAACACTGTATTTCCTTATAACGTGGTATTCCTACATATTCTTTCGGAAGAAAACTCTCCTGTGCGTTCTCTTTTGAGGCTACACGCTTAGACATACACGCACCACCAAAGCTTTTCGAGTTACAACATGTTGTTTAGGATAAACAAGATAATTTCGCACGATGCGGTATTTCCTTAAAACGTGGTTTTCTGACAAATTTTGACGAAAGAAAACTCTCCTGTTGGTTCTCTTTTGAGGCTACACGTTTAGACATACACGCCACACCAAATCTTGTCGAGTTACAACGTGTTGTTTAGGAGATACAAGCTAATTTTACATGATGCGTTATTTCTTCTCCTAAAGTGTTTCCAATAAGTACATATTTGTCTATACTCTGCAACACTGTATTTCCTTATAACGTGGTATTCTTACATATTCTTTGGAGAGAAAACTATCCTGTGCATTCTCTTTGGAGGCTACATGCTTAGACATACACGAACCACCAAAGCTTTTCGAGTTACAACGTGTTGATTAGGAAAAACAAGATAATTTTGCACGATGCGGGATTTTCTTAAAACGTGGTTTTCTAACAAATTTTGACGAAAGAAAACTCTCCTGTGGGTTCTCTTTTGAGGCTACACTTTTAGACGTACACGCCACACCAAATCTTTTCGAGTTACAACGTGTTGTTTAGGACATACAAGCTAGTTTGGCAAGATGCGTTATTTCTCTCATAAAGTGCTCCCATTACATACGTATTTCTTTACTCTGCCACACTGTATTTCCTTATAACGTGGTATTCTTACATATTCTTTCGAGAGAAAACTCTCCTGTGCGTTCTCTTTGGAGGCTACAGGCTTAGACATTCACGCAACACCAAAGCTTTTCGAGTTACAACGTGTTGTTTAGGAAAAACAAGATAATTTCGCATGATGCGGGATTCCCTTAAAACGTGGTTTTCTGAAAAGTGTTGACGAAAGAAAATTCTCCTGTGGGTTCTCTTTTGAGGCTACACGTTTAGATGTACACGCCACACCAAATCCTATCGAGTTATAACCTGTTGTTTAGGATATACAAGCTACTTTTGTACTATGTGTTATTTCTTCTCGTAAAGCTTAACTGTTTCCAATAAGTATGTATTTGTCTTTACTCTGCAACACTGTATTTCCTTATAACGTGGTATTCCTACATATTCTTTCGGGAGAAAAGTCCCCTGTGCGTTCTCTTTTGAGGCTACACGTTTAGACGTACACGCCACACCAAATCTTTTTGAGTTACAACTTGTTGTTTAGGAGATACAAGCTAATTTTTTTACGATGAATTATTTCTTCTCGTAAATTTTAAGTGTTTCCAATACATATGTACTTGCCTCTACTCTCCCACACTGTATTTCCTTATAACGTGATATTCTTACATATTCTTTCGAGAGAAAACTCTCCTGTGCGTTCTCTTTGGAGGCTACACGCTTAGACATTCACCCAACACCAAAGCTTTTCGAGTTACAACGTGTTGTTTAGGAAAAACAAGATAATTTCGCATGATGCGGGATTTCCTTAAAACGTGGTTTTCTGACAAATTTTGACGAAAGAAAATTCTCCTGTGGGTTCTCTTTTGAGGCTACACGTTTAGACGTACACGCCACACCAAATCCTTTCGAGTTATAACGTGTTGTTTAGGATATACAAGCTAATTTTGTACTATGTGTTATTTCGTCTCGTAAAGCTTAAGTGTTTCCAATAAGTATGTATTTGTCTTTACTCTGCAACACTGTATTTCCTTATAACGTGGTATTCCTACATATTCTTTCGGAAGAAAACTCTCCTGTGCGTTCTCTTTTGAGGCTACACGCTTAGACATACACGCACCACCAAAGCTTTTCGAGTTACAACATGTTGTTTAGGATAAACAAGATAATTTCGCACGATGCGGTATTTCCTTAAAACGTGGTTTTCTGACAAATTTTGACGAAAGAAAACTCTCCTGTGGGTTCTCTTTTGAGGCTACACGTTTAGACATACACGCCACACCAAATCTTGTCGAGTTACAACGAGTTGTTTAGGAGATACAAGCTAATTTTACATGATGCGTTATTTCTTCTCCTAAAGTGTTTCCAATAAGTACATATTTGTCTATACTCTGCAACACTGTATTTCCTTATAACGTGGTATTCTTACATATTCTTTCGAGAGAAAACTATCCTGTGCGTTCTCTTTGGAGGCTACACGCTTAGACATACACGCACCACCAAAGCTTTTCGAGTTACAACGTGTTGATTAGGAAAAACAAGATAATTTTGCACGATGCGGGATTTCCTTAAAACGTGGTTTTCTGACAAATTTTGACGTAAGAAAATTCTCCTGTGGGTTCTCTTTTGAGGCTACACGTTTAGATGTACACGCCACACCAAATATTTTTGAGTTACCACGTGTTGTTTCGGAGATGCAAGCTAATTTTGTACCATGCGTTATTTCTTCTCTTAATGTGTTTCCAAAACGTATGTATTTGTCTTTACTCTGCAGCAATATGTTTCCTTATAACATGGTATTCTTACATATTCTTTCGAGAGAAAACTCTCCTGTGCATTCTCTTTTGAGGCTACATGCTTAGACATACACGCAACACCAAATCCTTTCGAGTTATAACGTGTTTTTTAGGATATACAAGCTAATTTTGTACTATGTTTTATTTCTTCTCGTAAAGTTTAAGTGTTTCCAATAAGTATTTATTTGTCTTTACTCTGCAACACTGTATTTCCTTATAACGTGGTATTCCTACATATTCTTTCGGGAGAAAACTCTCCTGTGCGTTCTCTTTTGAGGCTACACGCTTAGACATATACGCAACACCAAAGCTTTTCGAGTTACAACATGTTGTTTAGGAAAAACAAGATAATTTCGCAGGATGCAGGATTTCCTTAAAACGTGGTTTTCTGACAAATTTTGACGAAAGAAAGCTCTCCTGTGGGTTCTCCTTTGAGGCTACACGTTTAGTCGTTCATGCCACACATAATCTTTTCGAGTTACAACGTGTTGTTTAGGAGATACAAGCTAAGTTTGCATGATGCGTTATTTCTTTTCGTAAAGTGTTTCCAATAAGTACATATTTGTCTATACTCTGCAACACTGTATTTCCTTATAACGTGGTATTCTTACATATTCTTTCGAGAGAAAACTATCCCTTGCGTTCTCTTTGGAGGCTACACGCTTAGACATACACGCACCACAAAAGCTTTTAGAGTTACAACGTGTTGATTAGGAAAAACAAGATAATTTCCCACGATGCGGGATTTCCTTAAAAAGTGGTTTTCTGACAAATTTTGACGTAAGAAAATTCTCCTGTGGGTTCTCTGTTGAGGCTACACATTTAGACGTGCACGCCACACCAAATCTTTTTGAGTTACCACGTGTTGTTTAGGAGATACAAGCAAATTTTGTACCATGCATTATTTCTTCTCATAATATGTTTCCAATACGTATGTATTTGTCTTTACTCTGCAGCAATATATTTCCTTATAACGTGGTATTCTTACATATTCTTTCGAGAGAAAACTCTCCTGTGCATTCTCTTTTGAGGCTACACGCTTACACATACACCCAACACCAAAGCTTTTCGAGTTACAATGTTTTGTTTATGAAAAACAAGATAATTGCGCACAATGCGGGATTTCCTTAAAACGTGGTTTTCTGACAAATTTTGACGAAAGAAAATTCACCTGTGGGTTCTCTTTTGAGGCTACATGTTTAGACGTACACGCCACACCAAATCTTTTCGGGTTACAACGTGTTGTTTAGGAGATACAAGCTAATTTTGTACGATGCGTTATTTCTTCTCCTAAAGTGTTTCCAATATGTACGTATTTGTCTTTACTCTACAACACTGTATTTCCTTATAACATGGTATTCGTACATATTCTTTCGAGAGAAAACTCTCCTGTGCATTCTCTTTTGAGGCTACACGCTTAGACATACACGCAACACCAAAGCATTTCGAGTTAGAACGTGTTGTTTAGGAGAAACAAGATAATTTCGCACGATGCGGGAATTCCTTAAAACGTGGTTTTCTGACAAATTTTGAGGAAAGAAAATTCTCCTGTGGGTTTTCATTTGAGGCTAAACGTTTAGACGTACACTCCACACCAAATGTTTTCGAGTTACAACGTGTTGTTTAGGAGATACAAGCTAATTTTTTACGATGCTTTATATCTTCTTGTAAAGTTTAAGTGTTTCCAAAAGGAACTAATTTATTTTTAATTTGTCACAATGTATTTCCTTATAACGTGGTATTCTTACATACTCGTTCGAGAGAAAGCTCTCCGGTGCTTTCTCTTTTGAGGCTACATGCTTAGACATACACGCAACACCAAAGATTTTCGAGTTACAATGTGTTGTTTAGGAAAAACAAGATAGTTTCGCACGATGCGGGATTTCCTTAATAAGTGGTTTTCTGACAAATTTTGACGAAAGAAAATTCTCCTGTGGGTTCTCTTTTGAGGCTACACATTTAGACGTACATGCCACACCAAATCTTTTCGAGTTACAACGTGTTGTTTAGGAGATACAAACTAATTTTTTACGATGCGTTATTTCTTCTCATAAAGTGTTTCAAATACATACGTATTTGTCTTTACTCTGCAAAACTGTATTTCCTTATAATGTGGTATTCTTACATGTTCTTTCGAGAGAAAACTCTTCTGTGCATTCTCTTTTGAGGCTACACGCTTAGACATTCACACAACACCAAAGCTTTTCGAGGTACAACGTGTTGTTTAGGAAAAACAAGATAATTTAACATGATGCGGGATTTCCATAAAACATGGTTTTCTGACAAATTTGGCGAAAGAAAATTCTCCTGTGGGTTCTCTTTTGAGGCTACACGTTTAGACGTACATGCCAAACCAAATCTTTTTGAGTTACAACGTGTTGTTTAGGAGATACAAGCTAATTTTTTATGATGCGTAATTTCTTCTCGTAAAGTTTTTCCAATAAATAAGTATTTGTCTTTACTCTGCAAAACTGTATTTCCTTATAACATGGTATCTTACATATTCTTTCGAGAGAAAACTATCCTGTGCGTTCTCTTTGGAGGCTACACGCTTAGACATACACACAACACCAAAGCTTTTCGTGTTACAACGTGTTGATTAGGAAAAACAAGATAATTTCACACGATGCGGGATTTCCTTAAAATGTGGTTTTCTGACAAATTTTGACGTAAGAAAATTCTCCTGTGGGTTCTCTTTTGAGGCTACACGTTTAGACGTACACGCCACACCAAATATTTTTGAGTTACCACGTGTTGTTTAGGAGATACAAGCTAATTTTGTACCATGCGTTATTTCTTCTCATAATGTGTTTCCAATACGTACGTATTTGTCTTTACTCTGCAGCAATATATTTCCTTATAACGTGGTATTCTTACATATTCTTTCAGGAGAAAACTCTCCTGTGCATTCTCTTTTGAGGCTACACGCTTAGGCATACAAGCAACACCAAAGATTTTCTAGTTTCAACGTGTTGGTTAGGAACAACAAGATAATTTCGCATGTTGCGGGATTTCCTTAAAACATGGTTTTCTGACAAATTTTGAGGAAAGAAAACTCTCCTGTGGGTTCTCTTTTGAGGCTACACTTTTAGACGTACACGCCACACCAAATCTTTTCGAGTTACAACGTGTTGTTTAGGACATACAAGCTAATTTTGCAAGATGCGTTATTTCTCTCATAAAGTGCTTCCATTACATATGTATTTGTCTTTATTCTGCCACACTGTATTTCCTTATAACGTGGTATTCTTACATATTCTTTCGAGAGAAAACTCTCCTGTGCGTTCTCTTTTGGGGCTACATGCTTACAGATACACCCAACACCAAATCTTTTCAAGTTAAAACGTGTTGTTTAGGAACAACTAGATAATTTCTCACGAAGCGGGATTTCCTTAAAATGTGGTTTTCTGAAAAATTTTGACGAAAGAAAATTCTCCTGTGGGTTCTCTTTTGAGGCTACACGTTTAGACGTACACGCCACACCAAATCCTTTCGAGTTACAACGTGTTGTTTAGGAGATACAAGCTAATTTTTTACGATGCTTTTTTTCATCTCTTAAAGTTTATGGGTTTCCAATACATACATATTTGTCTTTACTCTGCAACACTGTATTTCCTTATAACGTGGTATTCTTACATATCCTTTCAAGAGAAAACTCTCCTGTGCGTTCTTTTTTGAGGCTACACGCTTAGATATACACGCAACTCCAAAGCTTTTCGCGTTACAACATGTTGTTTAGGAAAAAACAAGATAATTTCGCACGATGAAGGATTTCCTTAATACGTGGTTTTCTGACAAATTTTGACCAAAGAAAATTCTCCTATGGGTTCTCTTTTGAGACTACACGTTTAGATGTACAGGCCACACCAAATCTTTTTAAGTTACAACGTGTTGTTTAGGAAATACAAGCTAATTTTGTACGATGCGTTATTTCTTCTCGTAAAGTTTTTCCAATAAATAAGTATTTGTCTTTACTCTGCAAAACTGTATTTCCTTATAACGTAGTATTCTTACATATTTTTGAGAGAAAACTCTCCTGTGCATTCTCATTTGAGACTTCACGCTTAGACATACACTCAACAGCAAAGCTTTTCGAGTTACAACGTGTTGTTTAGGAAGAACAAGATAATTTCTCACGATGCGGGATTTCCTTAAAACGTGGTTTTCTGACAAATTTTGACGAAAGAAAATTCTCCTGTGTGTTCTCTTTTGAGGCTACACGTTTAGACGTACACGCCACACCAAATCTTTTCGAGATACAACGTGTTGTTTAGGAGATACAAGCTAATTTTTTATGATGCGTTATTTCTTCTCGTAAAGTGTTTCCAATAAGTACATATTTGTCTATACTCTGCAACACTGTATTTCCTTATATCGTGGTATTCCTACATATTCTTTCGAGAGAAAACTACCCTGTGCGTTCTCTTTGGAGGCTACACGCTTAGACATACATGCAACAACAAAGCTTTTCGAGTTACAACGTGTTGATTAGGAAAAACAGGATAATTTCTCACAATGCGGGATTTCCTTAAAATGTGGTTTTCTGACAAATTTTGACGTAAGAAAATTCTCCTGTGGGTTCTCATTTGAGGCTACACATTTAGACGTACACGCCACACCAAATCTTTTTGAGTTACCACGTGTTGTTTAGGAGATACAAGCTAATTTTGTACCTTGCGTTATTTTTTCTCATAATATGTTTCCAATACGTATGTATTTGTCTTTACTCTGCAGCAATATATTACCTTATAACGTGGTATTCTTACGTATTCTTTCGAGAGAAAGCTCTCCTGTGCATTCTCTTTTGAGGCTACACGCTTACACATACACCCAACACCAAAGCTTTTCGAGTTACAATGTTTTGTTTATGAAAAACAAGATAATTGCGCACAATGCGGGATTTCCTTAAAACGTGGTTTTCTGACAAATTTTGACGAAAGAAAATTCTCCTGTGGGTTCTCTTTTGAGGCTACATGTTTAGACGTACACGCCACACCAAATCTTTTCGAGTTACAACGTGTTGTTTAGGAGATACAAGCTAATTTTGTATGATGCATTATTTCTTCTCCTAAAGTGTTTCCAATACTTACATATTTGTCTTTACTCTACAACACTGTATTTCCTTATAACATGGTATTCGTACATATTCTTTCGAGAGAAAACTCTCCTGTGCATTCTCTTTTGAGGCTACACGCTTAGACATACACGCAACACCAAAGCATTTCGAGTTAGAACGTGTTGTTTAGGAGAAACAAGATAATTTCGCACGATGCGGGAATTCCTTAAAACGTGGTTTTCTGACAAATTTTGAGGAAAGAAAATTCTCCTGTGGGTTTTCATTTGAGGCTAAACGTTTAGACGTACACGCCACACCAAATGTTTTCGAGTTACAACGTGTTGTTTAGGAGATACAAGCTAATTTTTTACGATGCTTTATATCTTCTTGTAAAGTTTAAGTGTTTCCAAAAGGAACTAATTTATTTTTAATTTGTCACAATGTATTTCCTTATAACGTGGTATTCTTACATACTCGTTCGAGAGAAAGCTCTCCGGTGCTTTCTCTTTTGAGGCTACATGCTTAGACATACACGCAACACCAAAGATTTTCGAGTTACAATGTGTTGTTTAGGAAAAACAAGATAGTTTCGCACGATGCGGGATTTCCTTAATAAGTGGTTTTCTGACAAATTTTGACGAAAGAAAATTCTCCTGTGGGTTCTCTTTTGAGGCTACACATTTAGACGTACATGCCACACCAAATCTTTTCGAGTTACAACGTGTTGTTTAGGAGATACAAACTAATTTTTTACGATGCGTTATTTCTTCTCATAAAGTGTTTCAAATACATACGTATTTGTCTTTACTCTGCAAAACTGTATTTCCTTATAATGTGGTATTCTTACATGTTCTTTCGAGAGAAAACTCTTCTGTGCATTCTCTTTTGAGGCTACACGCTTAGACATTCACACAACACCAAAGCTTTTCGAGGTACAACGTGTTGTTTAGGAAAAACAAGATAATTTAACATGATGCGGGATTTCCATAAAACATGGTTTTCTGACAAATTTGGCGAAAGAAAATTCTCCTGTGGGTTCTCTTTTGAGGCTACACGTTTAGACGTACATGCCAAACCAAATCTTTTTGAGTTACAACGTGTTGTTTAGGAGATACAAGCTAATTTTTTATGATGCGTTATTTCATCTCGTAAAGTTTTTCCAATAAATAAGTATTTGTCTTTACTCGGCAAAACTGTATTTCCTTATAACATGGTATCTTACATATTCTTTCGAGAGAAAACTATCCTGTGCGTTCTCTTTGGAGGCTACACGCTTAGACATACACACAACACCAAAGCTTTTCGAGTTACAACGTGTTGATTAGGAAAAACAAGATAATTTCACACGATGCGGGATTTCCTTAAAATGTGGTTTTCTGACAAATTTTGACGTAAGAAAATTCTCCTGTGGGTTCTCTTTTGAGGCTACACATTTAGACGTACACGCCACACCAAATATTTTTGAGTTACCACGTGTTGTTTAGGAGATACAAGCTAATTTTGTACCATGCATTATTTCTTCTCATAATATGTTTCCAATACGTATGTATTTGCCTCTACTCTGCAGCAATGTATTTCCTTATAACGTGGTATTCTTACATATTCTTTCGAGAGAAAACTCTCCTGTGCATTCTCTTTTGAGGCCACACACTTGCACATACACCCAACACCAAAGCTTTTAGAGTTACAATGTTTTGTTTATGAAAAACAAGATAATTGCGCACAATGCGGGATTTCCTTAAAACGTGGATTTCTGACAAATTTTGATGAAAGAAAATTCTCCTGTGGGTTCTCTTTTGAGGCTACATGTTTAGACGTACACGCCACAACAAATCTTTTCGAGTTACAACGTGTTGTGTAGGAGATACAAGCTCATTTTTACGATGATTTATTTCATCTCGTAAAGTTTATGGGTTTCCAATACATACGTATTTGTCTTTATTCTGCAACACTGTATTTCCTTATAACGTGGTATCCTTACAAATTCTATCGAGAAAAAACTCTCCTGTGCATTCTCTTTTGAGGCTACACACTTAGACATACACGCAACACCAAAGCTTTCGAGTTACAACGTGTTGTTTAGGGAAAACAAGATAATTTCGCACGATGCGGGATTTACTTAAAACGTGGTTTCTGAAAAATTTTGACGAAAGAAAATTCTCCTGTGGGTTCTCTTTTGAGGCTACACGTTTAGACGTACACGCCACACCAAATCTTTTCGAGTTACAACGTGTTGTTTAGGAGATACAAGCTAATTTTGTACGATGCGTTATTTCTTCTAGTAAAGTGTTTCCAATACGTACGTATTTGGCTTTAGTCTGCAACACTGTATTTCCTTATAACGTGGTATTCTTACATACTCGTTCGAGAGAAATCTCTCCTGTGCGTTCTCTTTTGAGGCTACATGCTTAGACATACACGCAACACCAAAGATTTTCGAGTTACAATGTGTTGTTTAGGAAAAACAAGATAGTTTCGCACGATGCGGGATTTCCTTAATAAGTGGTTTTCTGACAAATTTTGACCAAGGAAAATTCTCCTATGGGTTCTCTTTTGAGGCTACACGTTTAGACGTACAGGCCACACCTAATCTTTTTAAGGTACAACGTGTTGTTTAGGAGATACAAGCTAATTTTGTACGATAGGTTATTTCTTCTCGGAAAGTTTTTCTAATAAGTAAAAATATGTCTTTACTCTGCAACACTGTATTTCCTTATAACGTGGTATTCTTACATATTCTTTCGAGAGAAAACTCTAATGTGCGTTCTCATTTGAGGCTACACGCTGAGACATACACGCAACACCAAAGCTTTTCGAGTTACAATGTGTTGTTTAGGAAGAACAAGATAATTTCCCACGATGCGGGATTTCCTTAAAACGTGGTTTTCTGACAAATTTTGATGAAAGAAAATTCTCCTGTGGGTTCTCTATTAAGGCTACACGTTTAGACGTACACACCACACCAAATCTTTTTGAGTTACAACGTGTTGTTTAGGAGATACAAGCTAATTTTTTTTTATGATGCCTTATTTCTTCTCGTAAAGTTAAGTGTTTCCAATACGTATGTATTTGCCTTTACTCTGCAACACTGTATTTCCTTATTACGTGGTATTCTTACATATTCTTTCGACAGTAAACTCTCCTGTGCGTTCTCTTTGGAGGCTACACGCCTAGACATACACGCCTAGACATACACGCAACAGCAAAGCTTTTTGAGTTACAACGTGTTGTTTAGGAAAAACAAGATAATTTCGCATGATGCGGGATTTCCTTAAAACGTGGTTTTCTGACAAATTTTGAAGAAAGAAAATTCTCCTGTGGGTTCTTTTTTGAGGGTACACGTTTAGACATACACGCCACACCAAATCCTTTCGAGTTATAACGTGTTGTTTACGAGATACAAATTAATTTTTTACTATGTGTTATTTCTTCTCGTAAAGTTTAAGTGTTTCCAATAAGTATGTATTTGTCTTTACTCTGCAACACTATATTTCCTTATAACGTGGTATTCTTACATATTCTTTCGGGAGAAAACTCTCCTGTGCGTTCTCTTTTGAGGCTACACGCTTAGAAATACACGCAACACCAAAGCTTTTCGAGTTACAATGTGTTGTTTAGGAAAAACAAGATATTTTCGCACGATGCGGGATTTCCGTAAAACGTGGTTTTTGACAAATTTTGACCAAAGAAAACTCTCCTGTGGATTCTCTTTTGAGGCTACACGTTTAGACGTACACACCACACCAAATCTTTTCCAGTTACAACGTGTTGTTTACGAGATACAAGCTAATTTTGCATGATGCTTTATTTCTTCTCGTAAAGTGTTTCCAATAAGTATGTATTTGTCTATACTCTGCAACACTGTATTTCCTTATAACGTGGTATTCTTACATATTCTTTCGAGAGAAAACTCTCCTGGGCATTCCTCTTTGAGGCTACGCACTTAGACATACATGCAACACCAAAGCTTTTCGAGTTACAACGTGTTGTTTAGGAAAAATAAGATAATTACGCACGATGCGGGATTTCCTTAATAAGTGGTTTTCTGACAAATTTTGACCAAGGAAAATTCCTCTATGGGTTCTCTTTTGAGGCTACACGTTTAGACGTACAGGCCACACCAAATCTTTTTAAGTTACAACGTGTTGTTTAGGAGATACAAGCTAATTTTGTACGATGCGTTATTTCTTCTCCTAAAGTTTTTTCCAATAAGTAAGTATATGTCTTTATTCTACAACGTGGTATTCTTACATATTCTTTCAAGAGAAAACTCTCCTGTGCGTTCTCATTTGAGGCTACACGCTTAGACATATATGCAACACCAACGCTTTTCGAGTTACAACGTGTTGTTTAGGAAGAACAAGATAATTTCGCATGATGCGGGATTTATGCGTTTCCAATACATACGTATTTGTCTTTATTCTGCAACACTGTATTTCCTTATAACGTGGTATCCTTACAAATTCTATCGAGAAAAAACTCTCCTGTGCGTTCTCTTTTGAGGCTACACGCTTAAACATACAAGCAACACCAAAGCTTTTCGAGTTACAACGTGTTGTTTAGGATTTCCTTAAAGCGGGATTTCCTTAAAACGTGGTTTTCTGAAAAATTTTGACGAAAGAAAATTCTCCTGTGGGTTCTCTTTTGAGGCTACACGTTTAGACGTACAGGCCACACCAAATCTTTTCGAGTTACAACGTGTTGTTTAGGAGATACAAGCTAATTTTGTACGTTGCGTTATTTTTTCTCGTAAAGTGTTTCCAATACGTATGTATTTGCCTTTACTCTGCGACACTGTATTTCCTTATAAAGTGGTATTCTTACATACTCTTTCGAGAGAAAACTCTCCTGTGCGTTCTCTTTTGAGGCTACACGCTTAGACATACACGCAACACCAAAGCTTTTCGAGTTAAAACGTGTTGTTTAGGAAAAAGAAGATAATTGCGCACGATGCGGGATTTCCTTAAAACGTGGGCTCTCTTTTGAGGGTACACGTTTAGACGTACAAGCCACACCAAATCCTTTCGAGTTATAACGTGTTGTTTAGGAGATACAAGCTAATTTTTTACTATTTGTTATTCCACGTTATATGGAAAAACAGTGTTGCAGAGTAAAGACAAATATGTACGTATTGGAAACACTTTACGAGAAGAAATAACACATGGTAAAAAATTAGCTTGTATCTCCTAAACAACACGTTGTAACTCAAAAGGATTTGGTGTGGTGTTTATCTAAAGGTGTAGCCTCAAAAGAGAACCCACAGGAGAATTTTCGTTGGTCAAAATTTTTTCAGAAAACCACGTTTTCTGGAAATCCCGCATCGTGCGAAATTATCTTGTTTTTCCTAAACAACACGTTGTAACTCGAAAAGCTTTGGTTTTGCATGTATGTCTAAGCGTGTAGCCTCAAAAGAGAACGCACAAGAGAGTATTCTCTTGAAAGAATATGTAAGAATACCACCTTATAAGGACATACAGTGTTGCACAGTAAAGACAGATACATACATATTGGAAACACTTTACGAGAAGGAATAATACATCATACAAAATTAGCTTGTATTTCCTAAACAACACGGTGTAACGCGAAAAGATTTTGTGTGGCGTGTACGTTGAAACGTGTAGCCTCAAAAGAGAACCCACAGGAGAATTTTCTTTCGTCAAAATATGTCGGAAAACCACGTTTTAAGGAAATCCCGCATCGTGCGAAATTATCTTGTTTTTCCTAAACAACATGTTGTAACTCGAAAAGCTTTGGTGTAAACAACACGTTGTAACTCGAAAATATTTGGTGTTGTGTTTACATCTAAATGCGTAGCCTCAAAAGAGAAGCCACAGGAGAATTTTCTTTGGTCAAAATTTTTTCAGAAAACCACGTTTTAAGGAAGTCCTGCATCATGCGAAATTATCTTGTTTTTCCTAAACAACACGTTGTAACTCGAAAAGCTTTGGTGTTGCGTGTATGTCTAAGCATGTAGCCTCAAAAGAGAATGCACAGTAGAGTATTCTCTCGAAAGAATATGTAAGAATACCACGTTATAAGGAAATACAGTGTTGCAGAGTAAAGAGAGATACTTACTTATTGGAAACACTTTACGAGAAGGAATAATACATCGTACAAAATTAGCTTGTATTTCCTAAACAACACGTTGTAACTTGAAGGATTTGGTGTGACGTGTAAGTTGAAACGTGTAGCCTCAAAAGAGAACCCACAGGAGAATTTTCTTTCGTCAAAATTTGTCAGAAAATCACGTTTTAAGGAAATCCCGCATTGTGCGAAATTATCTTGTTTTTCCTAAACAACACATTGTAAATCGAAAGCTTTGGTGTTGCATGTATGTCTACACGTGTGGCCTCAAAAGATAACGCACAGGAGAGTTTTCTCTCGAAAGAATATATAAGAATACCACGTTATAAGGAAATACAGTGTTGCAGAGTAAAGACAAATACGTAGGTATTGGAAACACTTTACGAGAAGAAATAATGCATCGTACAGAATTAGCTTGTATCTCCTAAACAACACGATGTAACTCGAAAAGATTTGGTGTGGCGTGTACGTCTAAACGTGTAGCCTCAAAAGTGAACTTACAGGAGTATTTTCGTTCGTCAATATTTGTCAGAAAACCACGTTTTATGGAAATCCTGCATCGTGGAAATTATCTTGTTTTTCCTAAACAGCACGTTGTAACTCTAAAAGCATTGGTGCTGCGTGTATGTCTAAGCGTGTAGCCTCAAAAGAGAACGCACAGGAGAGTTTTCTCTCGAAAGAATATGTAAGAATACCACGTTATAAGGAAATACAATGTTGCAGTGTAAATACAAATACTTATGTATAGGAAACACTTTACGAGAAGAAATAAAGCATCGTACAAAATTAGCTTTTATCTCCTAAACAACACGTTGTAACTCGAAATATTTTGTGTGTCGTGTACGTCTAAACGTGTAGCCTCAAAAGAGAAGGCACAGGAGAGTTTTCTCTCGAAAGAATATGTAAGAATACCACGTTTTAAGGAAATACAGAGTTGCAGAGTAAAGACAAATATGTACGTATTGGCAACACCTTACAAGAAAAAATAAGGCATCGTACAAAATTAGTCTGTATCTCCTAAACAACACGTTGTAACTGAAAAGGATTTGGTGTGGCGTGTACGTCTAAACTTGTAGCCTCAAAAGAGAACCAACAGGAGAATTTTCTTTGGTCAAAATTTGTCAGAAAACCACGTTTTAAGGAAATCCCGCATCTTGCGAAATTATCTTGTTTTTCCTAAACAACACGTTGTAACTCGAAAAGCTTTGGTGTTGCCTGTATGTCTAAGCGTGTAGCCTCAAGAGAGAAGGCACAGGAGAGTTTTTTTCTCGAAAGAATATGTACGAAAACCACGTTTTAAGGAAATACAGTGTTGCAGAGTAAAGACAAATACATTCGTATTGGCAACACTTTACGAGAAGAAATAACGCATCGTACAAAATTAGCTTGTATCTCCTAAACAACACGATGTAACTCGAAAGGATTTGGTGTGGCGTGTACGTCTAAACGTGTAGCCTCAAAAGTGAACTTACAGGAGTATTTTCTTTCGTCAAAATTTGTCAGAAAACCACGTTTTATGGAAATCCCGCATCGTGGAAATTATCTTGTTTTTCCTAAACAACACGTTGTAACTCGAAAAGCTTTGGTGCTGCGTGTAGGTCTAAGCGTGTAGCCTCAAAAGAGAATGCACAGGAGAGTTTTCTCTCGAAAGAATATGTAAGAATACCGCGTTATAAGGAAATACAGTGTTGCAGAGTAAAGACAAATAAGTAAGTATTGGACACAATTTATGAGAAGAAATAACGCATCGTAAAAAATTAGCTTGTATCTCCTAAACAACACATTGTAACTCGAAAAGATTTGGTGTGACATGTACGTCTAAACATGTACCCTCAAAAGAGAACTCACAGGAGAATTTTCTTTCATCAAAATTTGTCAGAAAACACGTTTTAAGGAAATCTCGCATCGTGCAAAATTATCTTGTTTTTACTAAACAACAAGGTGTAACTCAAAAAGCTTTGGTGTTGAGTGTTTGTCTAAGCGTGTAGCCTCAAAAGAGAACGCACAGGAGAGTTTTCTCTCGAAAGAATATGTAAGAATACCACGTTATAAGGAAATACAGTGTTGCAGAGTAAAGACAAATAAGTACATATTGGAAACACTTTAGGAGAAGAAATAACGCATCGTAAAAAATTCGCTTGTATCTCGTAAACAACACGTTGTAACTCAAAAAGATTTGGTGTGGCTCATACGTCTAAACTTGTAGCCTCAAAAGAGAACCCACAGGAGAACTTTCTTTCGTCAAAATTTGTCAGAAAACCACGTTTTAAGGATATCCCGCATCGTGCAAAATTATCTTGTTTTTCCTAAACAACACGTTGTAACTCGAAAAGCTTTGGTGCTGCATGTATGTCTATGCGTGTAGCCACTTAAGAGAAGGCACAGGAGATTTTTCTCTCGAAAGAACATGTAAGAATACAACGTTATAAGGAAATACAGTGTTGCAGAGTAAAGACAAATACGTACTTATTGGAAACACTTTACGAGAAGAAATAACGCATCGTAAAAAATTAGCTTGTATCTCCTAAACAAAACGTGGTAACTCGAAAAGATTTGGTGTGGCGTGCACGTCTAAACGTGTAGCCTCAAAAGAGAACCAACAGGAGAATTTTCTTTCGTCAAAATTTGTCAGAACACCACGTTTTAAGGAAATCCCGCATCGTGCGAACTTATCTTGTTTTTCATAAACAACACGTTGTAACTTGAAAGGTTTTGGTGTTGCCTGTATGTCTAAGTGTGTAGCCTCAAAAGGGAACGCACAGGATAGTTTTCTCTCGACAGAATATGTAAGAATACCACGTTATAAGGAAATACAGTGTTGCAGAATAAAGACAAATACGTACGTATTGGAAACACTTTACGAGAAGAAATAACGCAGCGTACAAAATTAGCTTGTATCTCCTACACAACATGTGGTAACTTGAAAGGATTTGGTGTGGCGTGCACGTCTAAACGTGTAGCCTCAAAAGAGAACTCACAGGATAATTTTCTTTCGTCAAAATTTGTCAGAAAACCACGTTTTATGGAAATCCCGCATCGTGGAAATTATCTTGTTTTTCCTAAACAACACGTTGTAACTCGGAAAGCTTTGGTGGTGCGTGTATGTCTAAGCGTGCAGCCTCAAAAGAGAACGCACAGGAGAGTTTTCTCTCGAAAGAATATGTAAGAATACCACGTTATAAGGAAATACAGTGTTGCAGAGTAAAGACAAATAAGTACGTATTGGACACATTTTACGAGAAGAAATAACGCATCGTAAAAAATTAGCTTGTATCTCCTAAACAACACCTTGTAACTCGAAAAGATTTGGTGTGACGTGTACGTCTAAACGTGTAGCCTCAAAAGGGAACTCACAGGAGAATTTTCTTTCATCAAAATTTGTCAGAAAACACGTTTTAAGGAAATCTCGCATCGTGCAAAATTATCTTGTTTTTCCTAAAAAACACGGTGTAACTCGAAAAGCTTTGGTGTTGAGTGTTTGTCTAAGCGTGTAGCCTCAAAAGAGAATGCACAGGAGAGTTTTCTCTCAAAAGAATATGTAAGAATACCACGTTATAAGGAAATACAGTGTTGCAGAGTAAAGACAAATAAGTACATATTGGAAACACTTTAGGAGAAGAAATAACGCATCGTAAAAAATTTGCTTGTATCTCCTAAACAACACGTTATAACTCGAAAAGATTTGGTGTGGCGTGTACGTCTAAACCTGTAGCCTCAAAAGACAACGCACAGGAGAACTTTCTTTCGTTAAAATTTGTCAGAAAACCACGTTTTAAGGATATCCCGCATCGTGAAAATTATCTTGTTTTTCCTAAACAACACGTTGTAACTCGCAAAGCTTTGGTATTGCGTGTATGTCTATGCGTGTAGCCACTTAAGAGAACGCACAGGAGATTTTTCTCTCGAAAGAACATGTAAGAATACAACGTTATAAGGAAATACAGTGTTGCAGAGTAAAGACAAATACATACTTTTTGGAAACACTTTACGAGAAGAAATAACGCTTCGTAAAAAATTAGCTTGTATCTCCTAAACAACACGTGGTAACTCGAAAAGATTTGGTGTGGTGTGCACGTCTAAACGTGTAGCCTCAAAAGAGAACCAACAGGAGAATTTTCTTTCGTCAAAATTTGTCAGAACACCACTTTTTACGGAAATCCCGCATCGTGCGAAATTATCTTGTTTTTCATAAACAACACGTTGTAACTCGGAAAGTTTTGGTGTTGCCTGTATGTCTAAGTGTGTAGCCTCAAAAGGGAACGCACAGGATAGTTTTCTCGCGACAGAATATGTAAGAATACCACGTTATAAGGAAATACAGTGTTGCAGAGTAAAGACAAATATGTACGTATTGGAAACACTTTATGAGAAGAAATAACGCATCGTATAAAATTAGCTTGTATCTCCTAAACAACACGTGGTAACTCGAAAGGATTTGGTGTGGTGTGCACGTCTAAACGTGAAGCCTCAAAAGAGAACCCACAGGAGAATTTTCTTTCGTCAAAATTTGTCAGAAAACCACGTTTTAAGGAAATCCCGCATCGTGCGAAATTATCTTGTTTTTCATAAACAACACATTGTAACTCGAAAAGCTTTGGTGTTACCTGTATGTCTAAGTGTGTAGCCTCAAAAGGGAACGCACAGGATAGTTTTCTCTCGAAAGAATATGTAAGAAAACCACGTTTTAAGGAAATACAGTGTTGCAGAGTAAAGACAAATACGTACATATCGGAAACACTTTACCAGAAGAATTAACGCATTGTACAAAATTAGCTTGTATCTCCTAAACAACACGTTGTAATTCGAAAAGATTTGGTGTGGCATGTACGTCTAAATATGTAGCCTCAAAAGAGAACACACAGGAGAATTTTCTTTCGTCAAAATTTGTCAGAAAACCACGTTTTAAGGAAATCCCGCATCGTGCGAAATTATCTTGTTTTTCATAAACAACACATTGTAACTCGAAAAGCTTTGGTGTTACCTGTATGTCTAAGTGTGTAGCCTCAAAAGGGAACGCACAGGATAACTTTCTCTCGAAAGAATATGTAAGAAAACCACGTTTTAAGGAAATACAGTGTTGCAGAGTAAAGACAAATACGTACATATCTGAAACACTTTACAAGAAGAATTAACGCATTGTACATAATTAGCTTGTTTCTCCTAAACAACACGCTGTAATTCGAAAAGATTTGGTGTGGCATGTACGTCTAAATATGTAGCCTCAAAAGAGAACACACAGGAGAATTTTCTTTCGTCAAAATTTTTCAGAAAACCACGTTTTAAGCTAATCCCGCATCGTGCAAAATCATCTCCTTTTTCCTAAACAACATGTTGTAACTCGAAAAGCTTTGGTGTTGCGTGTATGTGTAAGGATGGAGCCTCAAAAGAGAAGGCACAGGAGAGTTTTCCCTGCGTGTAGCCTCAAAAGAGAACTCACAGTAGAGTTTTCTCTCGAAAGAATATGTAAGGATACCACATTACAAGGAAATACAGTGTTGCAGAGTAAAGACTAATACATATGTATTGGAAACACTTTATGAGAGAAATAACGCATCTTGCAAAATTAGCTTGTATGTCCTAAACAACACGTTGGAACTCGAAAAGATTTGGTGTGGCATGTACGTCTAAACGTGTAGCCTCAAAAGAGTACCCACAGGAGAGTTTTATTTCTTCAAAATTTGTCAGAAAACCAAGTTTTAAGGAAATCCCGCATTGTGCGAAATTATGTTGTTTTTCCTAAATAACACGTTGTAACTCGAAAAGCTTTGGTGTTGTGTGTATATCTAAGCACGTAGCCTCAAAGGAGAATGCACAGGAGAGTTTTCTCTCGAAAGAATATGCAAGAATACCACGTTATAAGGAAATACAGTGTTGCAGAGTAAAGACAAATAAGTAAGTATTGGACACAATTTATGAGAAGAAATAACGCATCGTAAAAAATTAGCTTGTATCTCCTAAACAACACGTTGTAACTCGAAAAGATTTGGTGTGACATGTACGTCTAAACATGTACCCTCAAAAGAGAACTCACAGGAGAATTTTCTTTCATCAAAATTTGTCAGAAAACACGTTTTAAGGAAATCTCGCATCGTGCAAAATTATCTTGTTTTTACTAAACAACAAGGTGTAACTCGAAAAGCTTTGGTGTTGAGTGTTTGTCTAAGCGTGTAGCCTCAAAAGAGAACGCACAGGAGAGTTTTCTCTCGAAAGAATATGTAAGAATACCACGTTATAAGGAAATACAGTGTTGCAGAGTAAAGACAAATAAGTACATATTGGAAACACTTTAGGAGAAGAAATAACGCATCGTAAAAAATTTGCTTGTATCTCGTAAACAACACGTTGTAACTCAAAAAGATTTGGTGTGGCTCATACGTCTAAACTTGTAGCCTCAAAAGAGAACCCACAGGAGAACTTTCTTTCGTCAAAATTTGTCAGAAAACCACGTTTTAAGGATATCCCGCATCGTGCAAAATTATCTTGTTTTTCCTAAACAACACGTTGTAACTCGAAAAGCTTTGGTGCTGCATGTATGTCTATGCGTGTAGCCACTTAAGAGAAGGGACAGGAGATTTTTCTCTCGAAAGAACATGTAAGAATACAACGTTATAAGGAAATACAGTGTTGCAGAGTAAAGACAAATACGTACTTATTGGAAACACTTTACGAGAAAAAATAACGCATCATAAAAAATTAGCTTGTATCTCCTAAACAACACGTGGTAACTCGAAAAGATTTGGTGTGGCGTGCACGTCTAAACGTGTAGCCTCAAAAGAGAACCAACAGGAGAATTTTCTTTCGTCAAAATTTGTCAGAACACCACGTTTTAAGGAAATCCCGCATCGTGCGAACTTATCTTGTTTTTCATAAACAACACGTTGTAACTTGAAAGGTTTTGGTGTTGCCTGTATGTCTAAGTGTGTAGCCTCAAAAGGGAACGCACAGGATAGTTTTCTCTCGACAGAATATGTAAGAATACCACGTTATAAGGAAATACAGTGTTGCAGAATAAAGACAAATACGTACGTATTGGAAACACTTTATGAGAAGAAATAACGCAGCGTACAAAATTAGCTTGTATCTCCTACACAACATGTGGTAACTTGAAAGGATTTGGTGTGGCGTGCACGTCTAAACGTGAAGCCTCAAAAGGGAACCCACAGGAGAATTTTCTTTCGTCAAAATTTGTCAGAAAACCACGTTTTAAGGAAATCCCGCATCGTGCGAAATTATCTTGTTTTTCATAAACAACAGGTTGTAACTCGAAAAGCTTTGTTGTTGCCTGTATGTCTAAGTGTGTAGCCTCAAAAGGGAATGCACAGGATAGTTTTCTCTTGAAATAATATGTAAGAAAACCACGTTTTAAGAAATACAGTGTTGCAGAGTAAAGACAAATATGTACGTATTGGAAACACTTTACGAGAAGAATTAACGCATTGTACAAAATTAGCTTGTATCTCCTAAACAATACGTTGTAATTCGAAAAGATTTGATGTGGCGTGTACGTCTAAATATGTAGCCTCAAAAGAGAACACACAGGAGAATTTTCTTTCGTCAAAATTTGTCAGAATCCACGTATTAAGGAAATCCCGCATTGTGCGAAATTATCTTGTTTTTCCTGCACAACACTTCGTAACTCGAAAAGCTTTGGTGTTGCGTGTATGTCTAAACGTGTGGCCTCAAAAGAGAATGCACAGGAGAGATTTCTCTCGAAAGAATATATAAGAATACCACGTTATAAGGAAATACAGTGTTGCAGAGTAAAGACAAATACGTAGGTATTGGAAACACTTTACGAGAAGTAATAACGCATCATACAAAATTAGCTTGTATCTCCTAAACAACACGATGTAACTCGAAAAGATTTGGTGTGGCGTGTACGTCTAAACGTGTAGCCTCAAAAGAGACCTCACAGGATAATTTTCTTTCGTCAAAATTTGTCAGAAAACCACGTTTTATGGAAATCCCGCATCGTGGAAATTATCTTGTTTTTCCTAAACAACACGTTGTAACTCGGAAAGCTTTGGTGGTGCGTGTATGTCTAAGCGTGGAGCCTCAAAAGAGAACGCACAGGAGAGTTTTCTCTCGAAAGAATATGTAAGAATACCACGTTATAAGGAAATACAGTGTTGCAGAGTAAAGACAAATAAGTAAGTATTGGACACATTTTACGAGAAGAAATAACGCATCGTAAAAAATTAGCTTGTATCTCCTAAACAACACCTTGTAACTCGAAAAGATTTGGTGTGACATGTACGTCTAAACGTGTAGCCTCAAAAGGGAACTCACAGGAGAATTTTCTTTCATCAAAATTTGTCAGAAAACACGTTTTAAGGAAATCTCGCATCGTGCAAAATTATCTTGTTTTTCCTAAAAAACACGGTGTAACTCGAAAAGCTTTGGTGTTGAGTGTTTGTCTAAGCGTGTAGCCTCAAAAGAGAATGCACAGGAGAGTTTTCTCTCAAAAGAATATGTAAGAATACCACGTTATAAGGAAATACAGTGTTGCAGAGTAAAGACAAATAAGTACATATTGGAAACACTTTAGGAGAAGAAATAACGCATCGTAAAAAATTTGCTTGTATCTCCTAAACAACACGTTATAACTTGAAAAGATTTGGTGTGGCGTGTACGTCTAAACCTGTAGCCTCAAAAGACAACGCACAGGAGAACTTTCTTTCGTTAAAATTTGTCAGAAAACCACGTTTTAAGGATATCCCGCATCGTGAAAATTATCTTGTTTTTCCTAAACAACACGTTGTAACTCGCAAAGCTTTGGTATTGCGTGTATGTCTATGCGTGTAGCCACTTAAGAGAACGCACAGGAGATTTTTCTCTCGAAAGAACATGTAAGAATACAACGTTATAAGGAAATACAGTGTTGCAGAGTAAAGACAAATACATACTTTTTGGAAACACTTTACGAGAAGAAATAACGCTTCGTAAAAAATTAGCTTGTATCTCCTAAACAACACGTGGTAACTCGAAAAGATTTGGTGTGGCGTGCACGTCTAAACGTGTAGCCTCAAAAGAGAACCAACAGGAGAATTTTCTTTCGTCAAAATTTGTCAGAACACCACTTTTTACGGAAATCCCGCATCGTGCGAAATTATCTTGTTTTTCATAAACAACACGTTGTAACTCAAAAAGTTTTGGTGTTGCCTGTATGTCTAAGTGTGTAGCCTCAAAAGGGAACGCACAGGATAGTTTTCTCGCGACAGAATATGTAAGAATACCACGTTATAAGGAAATACAGTGTTGCAGAGTAAAGACAAATATGTACGTATTGGAAACACTTTATGAGAAGAATTAACGCATCGTATAAAATTAGCTTGTATCTCCTAAACAACACGTGGTAACTCGAAAGGATTTGGTGGGGTGTGCACGTCTAAACGTGAAGCCTCAAAAGAGAACCCACAGGAGAATTTTCTTTCGTCAAAATTTGTCAGAAAACCACGTTTTAAGGAAATCCTGCATCGTGCGAAATTATCTTGTTTTTCATAAACAACACATTGTAACTCGAAAAGCTTTGGTGTTACCTGTATGTCTAAGTGTGTAGCCTCAAAAGGGAACGCACAGGATAGTTTTCTCTCGAAAGAATATGTAAGAAAACCACGTTTTAAGGAAATACAGTGTTGCAGAGTAAAGACAAATACGTACATATCGGAAACACTTTACAAGAAGAATTAACGCATTGTACAAAATTAGCTTGTATCTCCTAAACAACACGTTGTAATTCGAAAAGATTTGGTGTGGCATGTACGTCTAAATATGTAGCCTCAAAAGAGAACACACAGGAGAATTTTCTTTCGTCAAAATTTGTCAGAAAACCACGTTTTAAGGAAATCCCGCATCGTGCGAAATTATCTTGTTTTTCATAAACAACACATTGTAACTCGAAAAGCTTTGGTGTTACCTGTATGTCTAAGTGTGTAGCCTCAAAAGGGAACGCACAGGATAGCTTTCTCTCGAAAGAATATGTAAGAAAACCACGTTTTAAGGAAATACAGTGTTGCAGAGTAAAGACAAATACGTACATATCTGAAACACTTTACAAGAAGAATTAACGCATTGTACAAAATTAGCTTGTATCTCCTAAACAACACGTTGTAATTCGAAAAGATTTGGTGTGGCATGTACGTCTAAATATGTAGCCTCAAAAGAGAACACACAGGAGAATTTTCTTTCGTCAAAATTTTTCAGAAAACCACGTTTTAAGCTAATCCCGCATCGTGCAAAATCATCTCCTTTTTCCTAAACAACATGTTGTAACTCGAAAAGCTTTGGTGTTGCGTGTATGTGTAAGGATGGAGCCTCAAAAGAGAAGGCACAGGAGAGTTTTCCCTGCGTGTAGCCTCAAAAGAGAACTCACAGTAGAGTTTTCTCTCGAAAGAATATGTAAGGATACCACATTACAAGGAAATACAGTGTTGCAGAGTAAAGACTAATACATATGTATTGGAAACACTTTATGAGAGAAATAACGCATCTTGCAAAATTAGCTTGTATGTCCTAAACAACACGTTGGAACTCGAAAAGATTTGGTGTGGCATGTACGTCTAAACGTGTAGCCTCAAAAGAGTACCCACAGGAGAGTTTTATTTCTTCAAAATTTGTCAGAAAACCAAGTTTTAAGGAAATCCCGCATCGTGCGAAATTATGTTGTTTTTCCTAAATAACACGTTGTAACTCGAAAAGCTTTGGTGTTGTGTGTATATCTAAGCACGTAGCCTCAAAGGAGAATGCACAGGAGAGTTTTCTCTCGAAAGAATATGCAAGAATACCACGTTATAAGGAAATACAGTGTTGCAGAGTAAAGGCAAATATTTACGTAATGGAAACACTTAAACTTTATGAGAAGAAATAACGCTTCGTAAAAAAATTAGCTTGTATCTCCTAAACAACATGATGTAACTCGAAAAGATTTGATGTGGTGTGTACGTCTAAATGTGTAGCCTCCAAAGAGATCCCACAGGAGTATTTTCTTTCGTCAAAATTTGTCAGAAAACCACGTTTTAAGGAAATCCCGCATCGTGCTAAATTATCTTGTTTTTCCTAAACAACACATTGTAACTCGAAAAGCTTTGGTGTTGCGTGTATGTCAAAGCATGTAGCCTCAAAAGAGAACGCACAGGAGAGTTTTCTCTCGAAAGAATATGTAAGAATACCACGTTATAAGGAAATACAGTGTTGCAGAGTAAAGACAAATACGTACTTATTGGAAACACTTAAACTTTACGAGAAGAAATAAGGCATCGTACAAAATTAGTATGTATCTCCTAAACATCACGTTATAACTCGAAAAGATTTGGTGTGGTGTGTACGTCTAAACGTGTAGCCTCAAACGAGAACCCACAGGAGAATTTTCATTCATCAAAATTTGTCAGAAAACCACGTTTTAAGGAAATCCTGCATCGTGCGAAATTATCTTGTTTTTCCTAAGCAACACGTTGTAATGCGAAAACCTTTGGTGTTGCGTGTATGTCTAAGCGTGTAGCCTCAAAAGAGAATGCAAAGGAGAGTTTTTTTCTCGAAAGAATATATAAGAATACCACGTTATTAGGAAATACAGTGTTGCAGAGTAAAGACAAATATTTACGTATTGGAAAAACTTTACGAGAAGAAATAACGCATCTTACAAAATTAGCTTGTATCTCCTAAACAACACGTTGTAACTTAAAAAGATTTGGTGTGGCGTGTACGTCTAATCGTGTAGCCTCAAAAGAGAAACCATAGGAGAATTTTCTTTGGTCAAAATTTGTCAGAAAACCACGTATGAAGGAAATACCGCATCATGCGAAATTATCTTGTTTTTCCTAAACAAAACGTTTTAACTCAAAAAGCTTTGGTGTTGCGTGTATGTCTAAGCATGTAGCCCCAAAAGAGAACGCACAGGAGAGTTTTCTCTCGAAAGAATATGTAAGAATACCACGTTGTAAGGAAATACAGTGTTGCAGAGTAAAGGAAAATACATATGTATTGGAAACGCAACATCAAAGCTTTTCGAGTTACAACGTGTTGTTTAGGAAAAGCAAGATAATTTCGCACGATGAGTGATTTCCTTAAAACATGGTTTTCTGAGAAATATTAACGAAAAAAATTCTCCTGTGGGTTATCTTTTGAGGCTACACGTTTAGACGTGCACGCCACACCAAATCTTTTCGAGTTACAAACTGTTGTTTAGGAGATACAAGCTAATTTTTTACGATGCTTTATTTCTTCTTGTAAGGTGTTTCCAATAGGTACGTATTTGCCTTTAGTCTGCAACACTGTATTTCCTTATAACGTGGTATTCTTACATATTCTTTCGAGAGAAAACTTTCCTGTGCATCCTCTTTTGAGGCTACACGCTTAGACATACACGCAATACCAAAGATTTTCGCGTTACAACGTGTTGTTTAGGAATAACAAGATAATTTCGCACGAAGAGGGATTTCCTTAATACGTGATTTTCTGACAAATTTTGACCAAAGAAAATTCTCCTATGGGTTCTCATTTGAGACTACACGTTTAGACGTACAGGCCACACCAAATCTTTTTAAGTTACAACATGTTGTTTAGGAGATACAAGCTAATTTTTTTACGATGCATTATTTCTTCTCGTAAAGTTTAAGTTTTTCCAATAAGTATGTATTTGCCTCTACTCTGCAACACTGTATTTCCTTATAACGTGGTATTCTTACATATTATTTCAAGAGAAAACTCTCCTGTGCGTTCTCGGATTTCCTTAAACCGTTGTGTTCTGACAAATTTTGAAGAAAGAAAATTCTCCTGTGGGTTCTCTTATGATGTTACACGTTTAGACATGCACGCCACACCAAATCCTTTCGAGTTACCACGTGTTGTTTAGGAGATACAGGCTAATTTTGTACGATGTGTTATTTCTTCTAGTAAATTGTTTCCAATACGTACGTATTTGTCTTTCTCTGCAACACTGTATTTCCTTATAACGTGGTATTCTTACATATTCTTTTGAGGGAAAACTCTCCTGAGCGTTCTCTTTTGAGGCTACATGTTTAGACATACAAGCAACACCAAAGCTTTTCGAGTTACAACGTGTTTTTTAGGAAAAACTAGATAATTTCGCACGATGCGAGATTTCCATAAACGTGGTTTTGTGAAAAATTTGACAATAGAAAGTTCTCCTGTGGGTTCTCTTTTGAGGCTACATGTTTAGACGTACACGCCACACCAAATCTGTTCGAGTTACAACGTGTTGTTTAGGAGATACAAGCTAATATTTTACAATGTGTTAATTCTTCTCATAAAGTGTTTCCAATACGTACGTATTTGTCTTTACTCTGCAACATTGTATTTCCTTATAACGTGGTATTCTTACATATTCTTTCGATAGAAAACTGTCCTGTGCGTTCCCTTTTGTGGCTACACACTTAGACATACAGGCAACACCAAAGCTATTCAAGTTACAACATGTAGTTTAGGAAAAATTTTGTACGATGCATTATTTCTTCTCGTAAAGTGTTCCCAATACGTACTTATTTGTCTTTACTCTGCAACACTGTATTTCCGTATAACGTGGTATTCTTACATATTCTTTTGAGAGAAAACTCTCCTGTGCATTCTCTTTTGAGGCTACACGCTTAGACAAACACGCAACACCAAAGCTTTTCGAGTTACAACGTGTTGTTTAGGAAAAGCAAGATAATTTCACACGATGTGAGATTTCCTTAAAACGTGGTTTCTGACAAATTTTGATGAAAGAAAATTCTCCTGTGGGTTCACTTTGGAGGCTACACGTTTAGACGTACGAGCCACACCAAATCTTTTCGAGTTACAACGTGCTGTTTAGGAAAAACAAGATAATTTCTCAGGACGCGAGATTTCCATAAAACGTGGTTTTCTGAAAAAATTTTGACGTAAGAAAGTTCTCCTGTGGGTTCTCTTATGAGGCTACACGATTACACGTACAAGCCGCACCAAATTCTTTCGAGTTACAAGGTGTTGTTTAGGAGATACAAGGTAATTTTGTACCATGCGTTATTTCTTCTCATAAAGTATTTACAATACGTACCTATTTATCTTTAATCTGCAACACTTTATTTCCTTATAACGTGGTATTCTTACATATTCTTTCTTTTTTTTTTCTTTTTTTTTTCTTTTTCTTTTTTTTTTTTAGGCTTGATACAATTTATTTGCTTTTCTTTAGAATTTTTTTTATTGTTATTTTTTTTATTCGTACGATGCGGGATTTCCTTAAGACGTGGTTTTCTGACAAGTTCTAAGGAAAGAAAATTCTCCTGTGGGTTCTCTTATGAGGCTAAGCATTTAGACCTACACGCCACACCAAATCCTTTCGAGTTACAAGGTGTTGTTTAGGAGATACAAGCTAATTTTGTAACATGCATTAATTCTTCTCATAAAGTATTTACAATCTGTACCTAATTATCTTTACTCTGCAACACTGTATTTACTTATAACGTGGTATTCTTACATATTCTTTCGAGAGAAAACTCTCCTCTGCATTCTCTTTTGAGGCTACACGCGTAGACATACACGCCACACCAAAGCTTTTCGTGTTACAACATTTTGTTTGTGAAAAACAAGATAATTTCACAGGATGCGAGATTTCCTTAAAACGTGGTTTCTGACAAATTTTGATGAAAGAAAATTCTCCTGTGGGTTCTCTTTTGAGGCTACACGAAGAAATAATGCATCGTTCAAAATTAGCTTGTATCTCCTAAACAACACGTTGTAACTCAAAAAGATTTGGTGTGGCGTGTACATCTAAACGTGTAGCCTCAAAAGAGAACCCACAGGAGAGTTTTCTCTCGAGAGAACATGTAAGAATACCACGTTATAAGGAAATACAGTGTTGCAGAATAAAGACAAATATGTACACATTGTAAACACTTTACGAGAAGAAATAACGCATCATACAAAATTAGCTTGTATCTCCTAAACAACACGTTGTAACTCGAAAAGATTTGGTGTGGCATGTACGTCTAAATGTGTAGCCTCAAAAGAGAACCCACAGGAGAATTTTTGTTCGTCAAAATATGTCAGAAAACCACGTTTTAAGGAAATCCCGCATCGTGTGAAATTATCTTGTTTTTCTTAAACAACACGTTGTAACTTGAAAAGATTTGGTGTTGCGTGTATGTCTAAGCATGTAGCCTCAAAAGCGAATGCACAGGAGAGTTTTCTCTCGAAAGAAGATGTAAGAATACCACGTTCTAGGAAATACAGTGTTGTAGACTAAAGACAAATACGTACGTATTGGAAACACTTTTAGAGATGAAATAATGCATCGTTCAAAATTAGCTTGTATCTCCTTAACAACACGTTGTAACTCGAAATGAGTTGGTGTGGCGTGTACGACTAAACGTGTAGTCTCAAAAGAGAACCCAGAGGAGAATTTTCTTTCTTCAAAATGTTTCAGAAATCACGTTTTTAGGAAATCCCGCATTGTGCGAAATTATCTTGATTTTCCTAAACAACACGTTGTAATTCGAAAAGCTTTGGTGTTACGTGTATGTCTAAGCGTGTAGTCTCAAAAGAGAACGCAGAGGAGAGTTATCTCTCGAAAGAATATGTAAGAATACCACGTTATAAGGAAATACAGTATTGCGGAATAAAGACAAATACGTATGTATTGGAAACACTTTACGAGAAGAAATAAAACATCGTTCAAAATTAGTTTGTATCTCCTAAACAACACGTTGTAACTCGAAAAGATTTGGTGTGGCGTGTATGTCTAAGGGTGTAGCCTCAAAAGAGAACGCACAGGAGAGTTTTCTCTCGAAAGAATATTTAAGAATACCACGTTATAAGGAAATACAGTGTTGCAGAATAAAGACAAATACGTACATATTGGAAACACTTTATGAGAAGAAATAACGCATCGTACAAAATTAGCTTGTATCTCCTAAACAACACATTGTAACTCGAAAAGAGTTGGTGTGGCATGTACGTCTAAATGTGTAGCCTCAAAAGAGAACCCACAGGAGAATTTTCTTTCGTCAAAATATGTCAGAAAACCACGTTTTACGGTAATCCGGCATCGTGTGAAATTATCTTGTTTTTCCTAAACAACACGTTGTAACTTGAAAAGCTTTGGTGTTGCGTGTATGTCTAAGCGTGTATCCTCAAAAGCGAACGTACAGGAGTGTTTTCTCTCGAAATAAGATGTAAGAATACCACGTTCTAAGGAAATACAGCGTTGCAGACTAAAGACAAATAGGTACTTATTGGAAACACTTTTAGAGATGAAATAACGCATCGTTCAAAATTAGCTTGTATCTCCTAAACAACACGTTGTAACTCGAAAAGATTTGGTGTGGCGTGTACGTCTAAATGTGTAGCCTCAAAAGAGAACCCACAGGAAAATTTTCTTTCGTCAAAATTTTTCAGAAATCACGTTTTTAGGAAATCCCGCATTGTGCGAAATTATCTTGTTTTTCCTAAACAACACGTTGTAACTCGAAAAGCTTTGGTTTTACATGTATGTCTAAGCTTATAGCCTCAAAAGAGAACCCACAGGAGAGTTTTCTCTCGAAAGAATATGTAAGAATACCACGTAATAAGGATACGGTGTTGCAGAGAAAAGAGAAATACTTATGTATTGGAAACACTTAATGAGAAGAAATAACGCATGGTACAAAATTAGCTTGTATCTCCTAAACAACACGTTGTAACTCGAAAAGATTTGGTGTGATGTTTACATCTAAACGTGTAGCCTCAAAAGAGAACCCACAAGAGAATTTTCTTTCGTCAAATTTTTTTCAGAAAACCACGTTTTAAGGAAGTCCTGCATAGTGCGAAATCATCTTGTTTTTCCTAAACAACACGTTGTAACTCGAAAAGCTTTGGTGTTGCGTGTATGTCTAAGCGTGTAGCCTCAAAAGAGAAGGCACAGTAGTGTATTCTCTCGAAAGAATATGTAAGAATACCACGTTATAAGGAAATACAGTGTTGCAGAGTAAAGACAGATACTTACTTATTGGAAACACTTTACGAGAAGGAATAATACATAGTACAAAATTAGCTTGTATTTCCTAAACAACACATTGTAACTCGAAGGATTTGGTGTGGCATGTAATTTGAAACTTGTAGCCTCAAAAGAGAACCCACAGGAGAATTTTCTTTCGTCAATATTTGTCAGAAAACCACGTTTTAAGGAAATCCCGCATTGTGTGAAATTATCTTGTTTTTCCTAAACAACACGTTATAACTCGAAAAGCTTTGGTGTTGCGTGTATGTCTAAACGTGTGGCCTCAAAAGAGAACGGACAGGAGAGTTTTCTCTCGAAAGAATATATAAGAATACCACGTTATAAGGAAATACAGTGTTGCAGAGTAAAGACAAATACGTATGTATGGGAAACACTTTACGAGAAGAAATAACACATCGTAAAAAATTAGCTTGTATCTCCTAAACAACACGTTGTAACTCGAAAAGATTCAGTGTGGCGTGTACGTCTAAACCTGTAGCCTCAAATGAGAAGACACAGTAGAATTTTCTTTCGTCAAAATTTGTCAGAAAACCACGTTTTAAGGAAATCCCGCATCGTGCGAAATTATCTTGTTTTTCCTAAACAACACGTTGTAACTCGAAAAGCTTTGGTGTTGCGTGTATGTCTAAGCGTGTAGCCTCTAAAGAGAACTCCCAGGAGAGTTTTCTCTTGAAAGAACATGTAAGAATACAATGTTATAAGGAAATACAGTGTTGCAGAGTAAAGACAAATGCGTACTTATTGGAAACACTTTAAGAGAAGAAATAACACATAGTACAAAATTAGCTTGTATCTCCTAAACACTTGGTAACTGGAAAGGATTTGGTGTGGCGTGCACGTCTAAACGTGTAACATCAAAAGAGAACCCACAGGAGAATTTTCTTTCCTCAAAATTTGTCAGAACACAATGGTTTAAGGAAATCCCGCATTGTGCGAAATTATCTTGTTTTTCATAAACAACACGTTGTAATTCGAAAAGCATTGGTGTTGCCTGTATGTCTAAATGTGTAGCCTCAAAAGGGAATGCAAAGGATAGTTTTCTCTCGAAAGAATATGTAAGAATACCATGTTATAAGGAAATACAGTGTTGCAGAGTAAAGACAAATACGTACGTTTTGGAAACACTTTACGAGAAGAATTAATGCATCGTACAAAATTAGCTTGTATCTCCTAAACAACAGGTTGTAACTCGAAAAGGTTTGGCGTGGCGTGTTCTTCTAAACATGTAGCCTCAAAAGAGAACCCACAGGAGAATTTTCTTTCTTCAAAATTTTTCAGAAAACCACGTTTTAAGGAAATCACGCATCATGCGAAATCATCTTCTTTTTCCTAAACAACATGTTGTAACTCGAAAAGCTTTGGTGTTGCGTGTATGTGTAAGCGTGGAGCCTCAAAAGAGAAGGCACAGGAGAGTTTTCTCTCGAAAGAATATGTAAGAATCCCACGTTATAAGGAAATACAATTTTGCAGATTAAAGACAAATAAGTACAGATTGGAAACACTTTACGAGAAGAAAGAATGCATCGTAAAAAATTAGCTTGTATCTCCTAAACAACATGTTGTAACTCGAAAAGATTTGGTGTGACGTGTACGTCTAAACGTGTAGCCTCAAAAGAGAACCCACAGGAGAATTTTCTTTCTTTCTTTTTTTTTTTTTTTTTACGTTTTTTAAATTAAATATTTTCTTTATTTACATTTTAAATATTATCTGCATTCCTGGTTTCCCCTCTGAAAACACACTATCCCATAACCCCTTCTCCCTGCTCACCAACCCATCCACTCCCACTCCTTTTTTTTTTTGTCTTATTTTTTTTAGTGTTAACTTCTTTTTTATTCGATATAATTTATTTACATTTCAAATGATTTCCCCTTTTCTAGCCCCCCCCACTCCCCGAAAGTCCCGAAAGCCCCCTTCTCTTCCCCTGTCCTCCCATCCACCCCTTCCCACTTCCCCGTTCTGGTTTTGCTAAATACTGTTTCAGTGAGTCTTTCCATAACCAGGGGCCACTCCTCCTTTCTTCTTGTACCTCATTTGATGTGTGGATTATGTTTTGGGTATTCCAGTTTTCTAGGTTAATATCCACTTATTAATGAGTGCATACCATGATTCACCTTTTGAGTCTGGGTTACCTCACTTAGTATGATATTCTCTAGCTCCATCCATTTGCCTAAGAATTTCATGAATTCATTGTTTCTAATGGCTGAATAGTGCTCCATTGTGTAGATATACCACATTTTTTGCATCCACTCTTCTGTTGAGGGATACCTGGGTTCTTTCCAGCATCTGGCAATTATAAATAGGGCTGCTATGAACATAGTAGAACATGTATCCTTATTACATGGAGGGGAGTCTTCTGGGTATATGCCCAGGAGTGGTATAGCAGGATCTTCTGGAAGTGAGGTGCCCAGTTTACGGAGGAACCGCCAGACTGATTTCCAGAGTGGTTGTACCAATTTGCAACCCCACCAGCAGTGGAGGAGTGTTCCTCTTTTTCCACACCCTCTCCAACACCTGCTGTCTCCTGAATTTTTAATCTTAGCCATTCTGACTGGTGTAAGATGAAATCTTAGGGTTGTTTTGATTTGCATTTCCCTGATGACTAATGAAGTTGAGCATTTTTTAAGATGCTTCTCCGCCATCCGAAGTTCTTCAGGTGAGAATTCTTTGTTTAACTCTGTACCCCATTTTTTAATAGGGTTGTTTGGTTTTCTGGAGTCTAACTTCTTGAGTTCTTTATATATATTGGATATTAGCCCTCTATATGATGTAGGATTGGTGAAGATCTTTTCCCAATTTGTTGGTTGCCGATTTTTCCTCTTGATGGTGTCCTTTGCCTTACAGAAACTTTGTAATTTCATGAGGTCCCATTTGTCAATTCTTGCTCTTAGAGCATACGCTATTGGTGTTCTGTTCAGAAACTTTCTCCCTGTACCGATGTCCTCAAGGTTCTTCCCCAGTTTCTTTTCTATTAGCTTCAGAGTGTCTGGCTTTATGTGGAGGTCCTTGATCCATTTGGATTTGAGCTTAGTACAAGGAGACAAGGATGGATCAATTCGCATTCTTCTGCATGCTGACCTCCAGTTGAACCAGCACCATTTGTTGAAAAGGCTATCTTTTTTCCATTGGATGTTTTCAGCCTCTTTGTCAAGGATCAAGTGGCCATAGGTGTGTGGGTTCATTTCTAGATCTTCAATCCTGTTCCATTGATCCTCCTGTCTGTCACTGTACCAACACCATGCAGTTTTTAACACTATTGCTCTGTAGTATTGCTTGAGGTCAGGGATACTGATTCCCCCAGATTTTCTTTTGTTGCTGAGAATAGTTTTAGGTATCCTGGGTTTTTTGTTGTTCCAGATGAATTTGATAATTGCTCTTTCTAACTCTGTGAAGAATTGAGTTGGGATTTTGATGGGTATTGCATTGAATCTGTATAGTGCTTTAGGCAGAATGGCCATTTTAACTATATTGGTTCTACCGATCCATGAGCATGGGAGGTTTTCCCATTTTTTGAGGTCTTCTTCCATTTCCTTCTTCAGAGTCTTGAAGTTCTTGTCATACAGATCTTTCACATGTTTGGTAAGGGTCACCCCAAGATACTTTATACTGTTTGAGGCTATAGTGAAGGGGGTCATTTCCCTAATTTCTTTCTCAGTCTGCTTATCCTTTGAGTATAGGAAGGCCACTGATTTGCTTGAGTTGATTTTATAACCTGCCACTTTGCTGAAGTTGTTTATCAGCTGTAGGAGCTCTCTAGTGGAGTTCTTTGGGTCACTTAGGTAGACGATCATGTCGTCTGTAAATAATGATAGTTTGACTTCTTCCTTTCCAATTTGTATCCCTTTGACCTCCTTATGTTGTCGAATTGCCCGAGCTAGTACCTCAAGTACAATATTGAAAAGATAAGGAGAAAGGGGGCAGCCTTGTCTGGTCCTTGATTTCAGTGGGATTGCTTCAAGTTTCTCTCCATTTAGTTTGATGCTGGCTACCGGTTTGCTGTATATTGCTTTTACTATGTTTAGGTATGGGCCTTGAATTCCTGTTCTCTCCAAGACTTTAAGCATGAAGGGATGCTGAATTTTGTCAAATGCTTTTTCAGCATCCAATGAAATGACCATGTGGTTTTGTTATTTGAGTTTGTTTATGTAGTGGATTGTATTGATGGATTTCCGTATATTGAACCAACCCTGCATTCCCGGGATAAAGCCTACTTGATCATGGTGGATGATCGTTTTGATGTGTTCTTGGATTCGGTTAGCAAGAATTTTATTGAGTATTTTTGCATCGATGTTCATAAGGGAAATTGGTCTGAAGTTCTCTTTCTTTGTTGGATCTTTTTGTGGCTTTGGTATCAGCGGAATTGTGGCTTCGTAGAAGGAATTGGGTAGTGTTCCTTCTGTTTCTATTTTGTGGAATAGTTTGAAGAGTATTGGTGTTAACTCTTCTTTGAAGGTCTGGTAGAATTCTGCACTGAAGCCATCTGGTCCTGTGCTTTTTTTGGTTGGAAGACTTTCTATGACTCCTTCTATTTCTTTAGGCATTATGGGACTGTTTAGATGGTCTAGTTGGTCCTGATTTAATTTTGGTATTTGGTATCTGTCAAGGAAATTGTCCATTTCCTCCAGATTCTCCAGTTGTGTTGAGTACAGGCTCTTGTAGTAGGATCTGATGATTTTTTGGATTTCCTCAGTTTCCGTTGTTATATCTCCCTTTTCATTTCTAAGTTTGTTAATTTGGATACTTTCTCTGTGCCCTTTGGTCAGTCTGGCTAAGGTTTTATCTATCTTGTTGATTTTCTCAAAGAACCAGCTCCTGGTTTTGTTGATTTTTTGTATGGTTCTCTTTGTTTCTACTTGATTGATTTCGGCCCTGAGTTTGATGATTTCCTGCCTTCTACTCCTCCTGGGTGAAATAGCTTCTTTTTGTTCTAGGGCTTTCAGGTGTGTCATTAAGCTGGTAATGTATGCTCTCTCCATTTTCTTTTTGGAGGCACTCAGGGCTATGAGTTTTCCTCTTAGCACTGCTTTCATTGTGTCCCATAGATTTGGGTATGTTGTGTTTTCATTTTTATTGTGTTCTAAAAAGTCTTTAATTTCTTTCTTTATTTCTTCCTTGACCAAGGTATCATTGAGTAGAGTATTGTTCAGTTTCCACGTGTATGTGGGTTTTCTGTTGTTTCTGTTGCTATTGAAGACCACTTTTACTTCATAGTGATCAGATAGGAGGCATGGTATTAGTTCTATCTTCTTATATTTGTTGAGGTCTGTCTTGTGACCAATTATATGGTCGATTTTGGAGAAGGTACCATGAGGTGCTGAGAAAAAGGTATATTCTTTTGTTTTAGGATAGAATGTTCTATATATATCTCTTAAATCTAATTGGTCCAAAGCTTCAATTAGTTTCATTGTGTCCCTGTTTAGTTTCTGTTTTCCTGATCGGTCCATTGAGGAAAGTGCAGTGTTGAAGTCACCCACAATTATTGTGTTAGGTGCAATGTGTGCTTTTAGTTTTAATAAAGTTTCTTTTACGAAAGAGGGTGCCCTTGCATTTGGGGCATAGATGTTCAGGATTGACAGTTCTTCTTTTTGTATTTTTCCTTTGACCAGCAAGAAGTGTCCCTCAGGGTCTCTTTTGATGACTTTGGGTTGAAAGTCAATTTTATCTGATATTAAAATGGCTACTCCAGCTTGTTTCCTGAGACCATTTGCTTGTAAAATTGTCTTCCAGCCTTTTACTCTAAGGTAGTGTTTGTCTTTGACCCTGAGGTGTGTTTCCTGTAAGCAGCAAAATGTAGGGTCCTGTTTACGTATCCATTCAGTTAGTCTGTGTCTTTTTGTTGGGGCATTAAGTCCATTGATGTTAAGAGATATTAAGGAATAGTGATTGTTACTTCCTATCATTTTTGACGTTATTTTTTAAATTTGAATGCTTAACTTCTTTTGGGTTTGATGAAAGGTTTCTATCTTGCTTTTTCCAGGGTGAAGTTTCCCTCCTTGTATTGGTGTTGTCTTCCTATTATCCTTTTTAGGGCCGGGTTTGTGGATAGATATTGGGTAAACTTGGTTTTGTCATGAAATATCTTAGTTTCTGCATCTATGGTGATTGAGAGTTTTGCTGGATATAGTAGTTTTGGTTGGCATTTGTGTTCTCTTAGAGTCTGCATGAGATCTGCCCAGGACCTTCTAGCCTTCATAGTCTCCGGTGAAAAGTCTGCTGTGATTCTGATAGGTCTTCCTTTACATGTTACTTGGCCTTTTTCTCTTACTGCCTTTAGTATTCTTTCTTTGTTTAGAACATTTGGTGTTTTGATTATTATGTGACGGGAAGTATTTCTCTTCTGGTCCAGTCTGTTTGGAGTTCTGTAGGCTTCTTGTATATTCATGGGCATCTCTCTCTTTAGGTTAGGGAAGTTTTCTTCCATAATTTTATTGAAGATATTTGCTGGCCCTTTAAGTTGTAAATCTTCACTCTCATCTATGCCTATAATCCTTAGGTTTGGTCTTCTCATTGTGTCCTGGATTTCCTGGATATTTTGGGTTACAAGCTTTTTGCGTTTTGCATTTTCTTTAACTGTTGAGTCCATGGTTTCTATGGAATCTTCAGCATCTGAGATTCTTTCTTCTATCTCTTGTATTCTGTTGTTGATATTTGCATCTCTGTCCCCTGATTTCTTCCCAAGGCTTTCTATCTCAAAAGTTGTCTCCCTTTGAGTTTTCTTAGTTGTTTCTACTTCTGATTTTAGATCCTGGATGGTTTTGCTTAGCTCCTTCACTTGCATGTTTGTGTTTTCCTGTAATTCTTTAAGAGATTTTTGTGTTTCCTCTTTCATGAGCTCAGCCTGTTGACCAAAGTTCTCCTGTATTTCTTTAAGAGATTTTTGTGTTTCATCTTTCATGACCTCAGCCTGTTGACCAAAGTTCTCCTGTATTTCTTTAAGTGTTTTTTGCATTTCCTCCTTGTTGGCTTTTGTATTCTCCTGGATTTCTTTCAATGATTTTTGTGTTTCCCTTGCAAGGGCTTCTAACTTTTGATCCATTTTCTCCTGAATTTCTTTAAGTATGTCCTTCATGTGTTCCTGTACCAGCATCATGACCAGTGATTTTAAATCCAAATCATGTTTTACTGGTGTGATGGGGTATCCAGGACATGTTGGTAGAGGAGAATTGGGTTCAGATGTTGCCATATTGCCTTGATTTCTGTTAGTGACGTTCCTGCGTTTGCCTTTTGCCATCTAGTTCTCACTGGTGTTAGTTTGTCTTGTCAGTGCTGGACTCACCAGTGCAAGCTGCCCCTTCCCCGTTGGCCTCTGGTGCACAGCTTACCTCCTGCACTGCTTGTAGACAGGGTGCTGCTGCCCAGGCTGTTCAGATCCCAAAGCAGGCACCCGAAGGCTCCTGCTGGGGCCCGCTGGATTCACTGGAGCACACTGACTTCTCCCAGCTGGCCGCCCGGAAACCCAGCTAGCCACTTGCAGGACTTGGAGATGTGGTGCTGCCGCCCAGGCTGATCTGGGCAGCAGAACTCCCAACCGGGTTGGTGCACACAAGGCTATCCTAGCTGCTCAGGCCCTGAGTCTAGGCAAAAGCCTGGCAGGCCAATGTCGGTGCAAAGTTCCCCTCAGCTGTGGGTGTTAATTGGGTGTGTCAGGTGGCTAGGATGGTGGCGTGTGCGAGTTCCCTGAGAGTGCTGGGAGAGTCTGCTGGGCTAAGAACCTCCTGGCTGGGTCAGCACACAGATGGCCCAACGAGCAGCCCAGGGCCTGGAGGTCAGTCCAGGGCCTGACCGTCTGAGACCCCTGCTATGTCCGCCTCGGGCTATGCCTGTTAGCTGGTTTGGTTTTGCCTGCTAGGTCTCTCTGGCTTCCCGTAGGCAAAATGGTGGTGGTGCGCAAACTGGCCCGGATAAACAACCTCCTGGCCGGGTCGGCACACAGATGGCCCACCGAGCAGCCCAGGGCCTGGGGGCAGTCCAGGGACTGACCGTCTGAGACCCCTGCTATGCCTGTTAGCCGGTTTGGTTTTGCCTGCTAGGTCTCCCTGGCTTCCCCCAGGCAAAATGGTGGTGGTGCACGCGCCGGCCCTGGAGGAAAAAAACCTCCTGGCCGGGTTTGCACCCCGTTGGACCCCCGATCAGCTCAGGGCCTGGGTGCAGGCCAACGCCCGTCGGGCTTAGACCCCCGCGATGTTGTTCTCGGGTTATATTTGCGTACCTCAGTCTGATTTCTCTGGCGACCGAGAACCAATATGGAGCCCTCGTAACTGACTGGCGGGAGGCAGAGTTCTGATGTGGCTTCCGTGTGGTGAAAGGCACCGTAAATCCGCCGCTGCTTGCAGCTTGGCTGGCCAGCGATGGCCAGTGGTCGTGGGCACCGGGTCTGCCTGGACCCTGTCCGCTTGGTTCTACTGCTGATGGCCCTTCCTCTGGACCAGCCACTGCTGCTGCTACTGCTGCTGCTGCCGCCGCTCCCAGACCCAAGAATTTTCTTTCATCAAAATTTGTCAGAAACCACGTTTTAAGGAAATCTCGCATCGTGTGAAATTATCTTGTTTTTCATAAACAACACGTTGTAAATCGAAAAGCTTTGGTGTTGCGTGTATGTCTAAGCGTGTAGCCTCAAAAGAGAACGCACAGGAGAGTTTTCTCTCGAAAGAAAATGTAGGAATACCACGTTATAAGGAAATAAAGTGTTGCAGAGTAAAGACAAATACGTACATATTGGAAACACTTTAAGAGAAGAATTAACGCATCTTACAAAATTAGCTTGTATCTCCTAAACAAAACGTTGTAACTCGAAAGGATTTGGTGTGGCGTGTACATCTAAACATGTAGCCTCAAAAGAGAACCCACAGGAGAATTTTCTTTCGTCAAAATTTTTCAGAAAACCACGTTTTAAGGAAATCCCGCATCGTGCGAAATTATCTTGTTTTTCCTAAACAACACGTTGTAACTCGAAAAGCTTTGGTGTTGCGTGTATGTCTAAGCATGTAGCCTCAAAAGAGAAGGCACAGGAGAGTATTCTCCTGAAAGAATATGTAAGAATACCACGTTATAAGGAAATACAGTGTTGCAGAGTAAAGACAGATACTTACTTATTGGAAACACTTTACGAGAAGGAATAATACATCGTAAAAAATTAGCTTGTATTTCCTAAACAACACGTTGTAACTCGAAGGATTTGGTGTGGCGTGTAAGTTGAAACGTGTAGCCTCAAAAGAGAACCCACAGGAGAATTTTCTTTCGTAAAAATTTGTCAGAAAACCACGTTTTAAGGAAATCCCGCATTGTGCGAAATTATCTTGTTTTTCCTAAACAACACGTTGTAATTCGAAAAGCTTTGGTGTTGCGTGTATGTCTAAACGTGTGGCCTCAAAGGAGAACGCACAGGACAGTTTTCTATTGAAAGAATATGTAAGAATACCACGTTATAAGGAAATACAATGTTGCAGGGTAAAGACAAATATGTATGTATTGGAAACACTTTATGAGAAGAATTAACGCATTGTAAAAAATTAACTTGTATCTCCTAAACAATACGTTGTAACTCGAACAGATTTGGTGTGGCGTGTACGTCTAAACATGTAGCCTCAAAAGAGAACCCACAGGAGAATTTTCTTTCGTCAAAATTTTTCAGAAAACCACGTGTTAAGGAAATCCCCCATCGTGCGAAATCATCTTCTTTTTCCTAAACAACATGTTGTAACTTGAAAAGCTTTGGTGTTGCGTGTATGTGTAAGCATGGAGCCTCAAAAGAGAAGGCACAGGAGAGCTTTCTCTCGAAAGAATATGTAAGAATACCACGTTATAAGGAAATACAATTTTGCAGAGTAAAGACAAATAAGTACATATTGGAAACACTTTATGAGAAGGAAGAATGGATCGTAAAAAATTAGCTTGTATCTCCTAAACAACACGTTGTAACTCGAAAAGATTTGGTGTGACGTGTATGTCTAAACGTTTAGCCTCAAAAGAGAACCCACAGGAGAATTTTCTTTCATCAAAATTTGTCAGAAACCACGTTTAAAGGAAATCTCGCATCGTGCGAAATTATCTTGTTTTTCCTAAACAACACGTTGTAAATCGAAAAGCTTTGGTGTTGCGTGTATGTCTAAGCTTGTAGCCTCAAAAGAGAAAGCACAGGAGAGTTTTCTCTTGAAAGAATATGTAGGAATACCACGTTATAAGGAAATACAGTGTTGCAGAATAAAGACAACTGCGTACGTATTGGAAACACTTTAAGAGAAGAAATAACGCATCGTACAAAATTAGCTTGTATCTCCTAAAGAACACTTTGTAACTCGAAAAGATTTGGTGTGGCTCGTACCTCTAGAAGTGTATCCTCAAAAGAGAACCCACAGGAGAACTTTCTTTCATCAAAATTTTTCAGAAAACCACGTTTCATGGAAATCTCTCATAGTGCGAAATTATCTTGTTTTTCCTAAACAACACGTTGTAACTCGAAAAGGTTTGGCGTTGCGTGTATGTCTACACGTGTAGCCTCAAAAGAGCACGCACAGGAGCGTTTTCCCTCGAAAGAATATGTAAGAATACCACGTTATATGGAAATACAATGTTGCAGAGTAAAGGCAAATAAGTACATATTGGAAACACTTAGGAGAAGAAATAACGCATCTTACAAAATTTGCTTGTATCTCCTAAACAACACGTTGTAACTCGAAAAGATTTGGTGTGGCTCGTACGTCTACACGTGTACCCTCAAAAGAGAAACCACAGGATAACTTTCTTTCGTCAAAATTTGTCAGAAAACCACGTTTTAAGGAAATCCCGCATCGTGCAAAATTATCTGGTTTTCATAAACAACATGTTGTAACTCAAAAAGCTTTGGTGTTTCGTGTATGTCTAAGCCTGTAGCCTCTAAAGAGAACGCACAGGAGAGTTTTCTCTCAAATAACATGTAAGAATACAACTTTATAAGGAAATACAGTGTTGCAGAGTAAAGACAAATACGTAATTATTGGAAACACTTTACGAGAAGAAATAACGCATCGTAGAAAATTAGCTTGTTTCTCCTAAGCAACACGTGGTAACTCGAAAGGATTTGGTGTGGCATGTATGTCTAAACGTGGAGCCTCAAAAGAGAACCCACAGGAGAATTTTCATTCGTCAAAATTTGTCATAAAACCACGTTTTAAAGAAATCCCGCATCGTGCGAAATAATCTTGTTTTTCATAAACAACACGTTGTAACTCTAAAAGCATTGATGTTGCCTGTATGTCTAAGTGTGCAGCCTCAAAAGGGAACGCACAGGATACTTTTCTCTCGAAAGAATATGTAAGAATACCACGTTATAAGGAAATACAGTGTTGCAGAGTAAAGACAAATATGTATGTATTGGAAACACTTTATGAGAAGAATTAACGCATCGTACAAAATTAGCTTGTATCTCCAAAACAACACGTTGTAACTCGAAAAGATTTGGTGTGGCGTGTACATCTAAACATGTAGCCTCAAAAGAGAACCCACAGGAGAATTTTCTTTCTTCAAAATTTTTCAGAAAACCACGTTTTAAGGAAATCCCGCATCGTGCGAAATCATCTTCTTTTTCCTAAACAACATGTTGTAACTCGAAAAGCGTTGGTGTTGCGTGTATGTGTAAGCGTGGAGACTCAAAAGAGAAGGCACAGGAGAGTGTTCTCATGAAAGAATATGTAAGAATACCACGTTAAAAGGAAATACAATTTTGCAGAGTAAAGAAAAATAAGTACATATTGGAAACACTTTAGGAGAAGAAATAATGCATCGTAAAAAATGAGCTTGTATCTCCTAAACAACACGTTGTAACTCGAAAAGATTTGGTGTGTCATGTACGTCTAAAAGTGTAGCCTCAAACGAGAACCCACAGGAGAATTTTCTTTCATCAAAATTTGTCTGAAACCACTTTTTAAGGAAATAGCGCATCGTGCGAGATTATCTTGTTTTTCCTAAACAACACGTTGTAAATCGAAAAGCTTTGGTGTTGCATGTATGTCTCAGCATGTAGCCTCAAAAGAGAATGCACAGGAGAGTTTTCTCTCGAAAGAATATGTAAGAATACCACGTTATAAGGAAATGCAGTGTTGCAGAATAAAGACAACTACGTACGTATTGGAAACACTTTAAGAGAAGAAATAACGCATTGTACAAAATTAGCTTGTATCTCCTAAACAACACATTGTAACTTGAAAAGATTTGGTGTGGCTCATACCTCTACACGTGTAGCCTCAAAAGAGAACCCAGAGGAGAACTTTCTTCCGTCAAAATTTGTCTGAAAACCACGTTTTATGGAAATCTCGCATCGTGCGAAATTATCTTCTTTTTCCTAAACAACACGTTGTAACTCGAAAAGCTTTGGCGTGCGTGTTCGTCTAAGCGTGTAGCCTCAAAAGACCATGCACAGGAGAGTTTTCCCTCGAAAGAATATGTAAGAATACCACGTTATAAGAAAATACAGTGTTGCAGAGTAAAGATAAATAACGACATATTGGAAACAATTTAGGGAAGAAATAACGCATCGTACAAAATTTGCTTGTATCTCCTAAACAACACGTTATAACTCGAAAATATTTGGTGTGGCTCGTACTTCTACACTTGTAGCCTCAAAAGAGAACCAACAGGAGAACTTTTTTTCGTCAAAATTTGTCAAAGAACCATGTTTTAAGGAAATCCCGCATCGTGCAAAATTATCTTGTTTTTCCTAAACAACACGTTGTAACTCGAAAAGCTTTGGTGTTGCGTGTATGTCTGAGCATGTTGCCTCTAAAGACAATGCACAGGAGAGTTTTCTCTCAAAAGAACATGTAATAATACAAGGTTAAAAGGAAATACAGTGTTGCAGAGTAAAGACAAATACGTACGTATTGGAAACACTTTACGAGAAGAAATAACGCATCATACAAAATTAGCTTGTATCTCCTAAACAACACGTGGTAACTCTAAAGGATTTGGTGTGGCGTGTACGTCTAAATGTGTAGCCCCAAAAGTGAACCGACAGGAGAATTTTCTTTCGTCAAAATTTGTCAGAAAACCACGTTTTAAGGAAATCCTGCATCGTGCGAAATTATCTTGTTTTTCCTAAACAACATGTTGTAACTCGAAAAGCTTTGGTGTTGCCTGTATGTCTAAGTGTGTAGCCTCAAAAGAGAACGCACAGGATAGTTTTCTCTCGAAATAATATGTAAGAATACCACGTTATAGGAAACACAGTGTTGCAGAGCAGACAAATATGTACATATTGGAAACACTTTACGAGAAGAAGTAACACATCGTAGAAAATTAGCTTGTATCTCCTAAACAAAACGTTGTAACTCGAAAAGATTTGGTGCGGCGTGTACGTCTAAACGTGTAGCCTCAAAAGAGAACCCACAGGAGAATTTTCTTTCGTCAAAATTTTTCAGAAAACCACGTTTTAAGGAAATCCCGCATCGTGCCAAATCATCTTCTTTTTCCTGAAAAACATGTTGTAACTCGAAAAGCTTTGGAGTTGGGTGTATGTCTAAGCTTGTAGCCTCAAAAGAGAATGCACAGGAGAGTTTTCTCTCGAAAGAATTTGTAAGAATACCATGTTATGAGAAAATACAGTGTTGCAGAATAAAGACAAATACGTACGTATTGGAAACACTTTAAGAGAGGAAATAACACATCGTACAAAATTATCTTGTATCTCCTAAACAACAATTGGAACTCGAAAAGATTTGTTGTGGCTCGTACTTCTACACGTGTAGCCTCAAAAGAGAACCCATAGGAAAACTTTCTTTCGTCAAAATTTTTCAGAAAACCACGTTTTATGGAAATCTCGCATCGTGCGAAATTATCTTGCTTTTCCTAAACAACACATTGTAACTCGAAAATCTTTGGCGTTGCGTGTATGTCTAAGCGTGTAGCCTCTAAAGAGTACGCACAGGAGAGTTTTCTCTCAAAAGAACATGTAAGAATACAACGTTATAAGGGAATACAGTGTTGCAGAGTAAAGACAAATACATACTTGATGGAAACACTTTACGAGAAGAAATAACGCATTGTAAAAAATTAGCTTGTATCTCCTAAACAACACGTGATAACTCGAAAGGACTTGGTGTGGCGTGTACGTCTAAACGTGTATCCTGAAAAGAGAACCCATAGGAGAATTTTCTTTCTTCAAAATTTGTCAGAAAATCACGTTTTAACGAAATCCCGCATCCTGCGAAATTATCTTGTTTTTCCTAAACAACAAGTTGTAACTCGAAAAGCTTTGGTGTTGCGTGTATGACTAAGTGTGTAGCCACAAAAGGGAATGCACAGGAGAGTTTTCTTTCCAAAGAATATGTAAGAATACCACGTTATAAGGAAATACAGTGTTGCAGAGTAAAGACAAATACGTACATATTGGAAACACTTTAAAAGAAGAAATATCGCATCATAAAAAATTAGCTTGTGTCTCCTAAACAACTCGTTGTAACTCGAAAAGTTTTGGTGTGACGTGTACGTCTCAACGTGTAGCCTCAAAAGAGAACCCACAGGAGAATTTTCTTTCATCAAAATTTGTCAGAAACCACGTTTTAAGGAAATCTCGCATTGTGCGAAATTATCTAGTTTTTCCTAAACAACACGTTGTAACTCGAAAATCTTTGGTGTTGTGTGTATGTCTAAGCATGTAGCCTCAAAAGAGAACACACAGGAGAGTTTTCCCTCAAAAGAATATGTAAGAATATCACATTATAAGGAAATACAGTGTTGCAGAGTAAAGACAAATAAGTATGTATTGGAAACACTTTACGAGAAGAACTAATGCATCATACAAAATTAGCTCGTATCTCCTAAACAACCGGTTGTAACTCGAAAGGATTTGGTGTGGCGTGTACGGCTAAACGTGTAGCCTCAAAAGAGAACCCACAGGAGAATTTTCTTTCATCAAAATATGTGAGAAAACCACGTTTTAAGGAAATCCCTCATCGTGCAAAATTATCTTGTTTTTCCTAAACAACAAGTTGTAACTCGAAAAGCTTTGGTGTTGCGTGTATGTCTAAGCGTGTAGCCTCAAAAAAGAATGTAAAGGAGAGTTTTTTCTCGAAAGAATATTTAAGAATACCACGTTATAAGGAAATACATTGTTGCAGTGTAAAGACAAATACGTACATATTGGAAACTCTCTACGAGAAGAAATAACGCATCGTAAAAAATTAACTTGTTTCTCCTAAACAACACGTTGTAACTCGAAAAGATTTGGTGTGGCGTGTACGTCTAAACGTGTAGCCTCAAAAGAGAACCCACAGGACAATTTTCTTTCGTTAAATTTTTTTCAGAAAACCGCGTTTTAAGGAAATCCAGCTTCGTGCGAAATCATCTTCTTTTTCCTAAACAACATGTTGTAACTCAAAAAGCTTTGGTGGTGCGTGTATGTCTAAGCGTGGAGCCTCAAAAGCGAAGGCACAGGAGAGTTTTCTCTCGAAAGAATATGTAAGAATATACGTTATAAAGAAATACAATTTTGCCGAGTAAAGGCAAATAAGTACATATTGGAAACACTTTAGGAGAAGAAATAACGCATCGGACAAAATTAGCTTGTATCTCCTAAACAACACGTGGTAACTCGAAAAGGTTTGGTTTGGCGTGTACGTCTAAACGTGTAGCCGCAAAAGAGAACACAAAGGAGAATTTTCTTTCCTCATAATTTGTCAGAAAACCACGTTTTAAGGAAATCCCCCATCGTGCGAAATTATCTTGTTTTTCCTAAACAACAACTTGTAACACGAAAAGCTTTGGTGTTGCATGTATGTCTCAGTGTGTAGCCTCAAAAGAAAATGCACAGGAGAGTTTTCTCTCGAAAGAACATGTAAGAATACAACGTTATAAGGAAATACAGTGTTGGAGAGTAAAGACAAATACGTACATATTGGAAACACTTTACGAGAAGAAATGACACATCATAAAATATAAGCTTGTATCTCCTAAACAACAAGTGGTAACTCGAAAAGATTTGGTTTGGCGTGTACGTCTAAAAGTGTAGCCTCAAAAGAGACCCCACAGGAGAATTTTCTTTCTTCAAAATTTGTCAGAAAACCACGATATAAAGAAATCCCTCATCATGCAAAATTATCTTGTTTTTCCTAAACAACATGTTGTAACTCGAAAAACTTTGGTGTTGTTTGTATGTCTAAGCGTGTAGCCTCAAAAGAGGATGTAAAGGAGAGTTTTTTCTAGAAAGAATATGTAAGAATACCACGTTATAAGGAAATAGAGTGTTGCAGAGTAAAGACAGATACGTACATATTGGAAACACTTTACGAGAAGAAATAACGCATCGTAAAAAATTAACTTGTATCTCCTAAACAACAGGTTGTAACTCGAAAAAATTCGGTGTGGCGTGTACATCTAAACGTGTTGCCTCAAAAGAGAACCCACAGGACAATTTTCTTTCGTTAAAAATTTTCAGAAAACCACGTTTTAAGGAAATCCAGCATCGTGCGAAATCATCTTCTTTTTCCTAAACAACATGTTGTAACTCAAAAAGCTTTGGTGTTGCGTGTATGTCTAAGCGTGGAGCCTCAAAAGCGAAGTTACAGGAGAGTTTTCTCTCGAAAGAATATGTAAGAATACCACGTTATAAAGAAATACAATTTTGCAGAGTAAAGGCAAATAAGTACATATTGGAAACACTTTAGGAGAAGAAATAACGCATCATAAAGCATCGTACAAAATTAGCTTGCATCTCCTAAACAACACGTGGTAACTCGAAAAGATTTGGTTTGGCGTGTACGTCTAAACGTGTAGCCTCAAAAGAGAACACAAAGGAGAATTTTCTTTCGTCAAAATTTTCAGAAAACCACGTTTTAAGGAAATCCCGCATCGTGCGAAATTATCTTGTTTTTCCTAAACAACACCTAGTAACTCGAAAAGCTTTGGTGTTGCGTGTATGTCTCAGCGTGTAGCCTCAAAAGAGAATGCACAGGAGAGGTTTCTCTCGAAAGATCATGTAAGAATACAACGTTATAAGGAAATACAGTGTTGCAGAGTAAAGACAAATTCGTACTTATTGGAAACACTTTACAAGAAGAAATTACGCATCATACAATATTAGCTTGTATGTCCTAAACAAAAAGTGGAAACTCGAAAACATTTGGTTTGGCGTGTACGTCTAAAAGTGTAGCCTCAAAAGAGAACCCACTGGAGAATTTTCTTTCTTCAAAATTTGTCAGAAAACCACGTTTTAACGAAATCCCGCATCCTGCGAAATTATCTTGTTTTTCCTAAACAACAAGTTGTAACTCGAAAAGCTTTGGTGTTGCGTGTATGTCTAAGTGTGTAGCCTCAAAAGGGAATGCACAGGAGAGTTTTCTCTCGAAAGAATATGTAAGAATACCCCGTTATAAGGAAATACAGTGTTGCAGAGTAAAGACAAATACGTACATATTGGAAACACTTTACGAGAAGAATTAACGCATCGTACAAAATTAGCTTGAATCTCCTAAACAACACGTTGTTACTCGAAAAGATTTGGTGTGGCCTGTACGTCTAAACGTGTAGCCTCAAAAGAGATCCCACAGGAGAATTTTCTTTCATCAAAATTTGTCAGAAACCACGTTTTAAGGAAATCTCGCATTGTGCGAAATTATCTAGTTTTTCCTAAACAACACGTTGTAACTCGAAAAGCTCTGGTGTTGCGTGTATGTCTAAGCGTGTAGCCTCAAAAGAGAAAGCACAGGAGAGTTTTCTCTCGAAAGAATATGTAAGAATGACACGTTATAAGGAAATACAATGTTGCAGAGTAAAGACAAACACATACGTATTGGAAACACTTTACGAGAAGAATTAACGTGTAGTACAAAATTAGCTTGTATCTCCTAAACAACAAGTTGTAACTCGAAAAGATTTGGTGTGGCCTGTACGTCTAAACGTGTAGCCTCAAAGGAGAACCCACAGGAGAATTTTCTTTCATCAAAATTTTTCACAGAACCAAGTTTTAAGGAAATCCTGCATCGTGTGAAACCATCTTCTTTTTCCTAAACAACATATTGTAACTCGAAAACCTTTAGTGTTGCGTGTATGTCTAAGCGTGGAGCCTCAAAAGAGAAGGCACAGGATAGTTTTCTCTCGAGAGAATATGTAAGAATACCACGTTATTAGGAAATACAACTTTGCAGAGTAAAGACAAATAAGTACATATTGGAAACACTTTACGAGAAGAAATAATACATCATACAAAGTTACCTTGTATCTCCTAACAACACGTGGTAACTCGAAAAGATTTGGTTTGGCGTGTCCGTCTAAACGTGTAGCCTCAAAAGAGAACCCACAGAAGAATTTTCTTTCATCAAAATTAGATAACCACGTTTTAAGGAAATTCCGCATCGTGCAAAATTATCTTGTTTTTCCTAAACAACACGTTGTAACTCGAAAAGCTTTGGTGTTGCGTGTATATCTAAGCGTGTAGCCTCAAAAGAGAATGCACAGGAGAGTTTTCTCTCAAAGGAACATGTAAGACTACAACGTTATAAGGAAATACAGTGTTGCAGAGTAAAGACAAAAACATAAATATTGGAAACACTTTACGAGAAGAAATGACGCATCATAAAATATAAGCTTGTATCTCCTAAACAACAAGTGGTAACTCGAAAAGATTTGGTTTGGCGTGTACGTCTAAAAGTGTAGCCTCAAAAGAGACCCCACAGGAGAATTTTCTTTCTTCAAAATTTGTCAGAAAACCACGTTATAAGGAAATCCCGCATCCTGGGAAATTATCTTGTTTTTCCTAAACAACAAGTTGTAACTCGAAAAGCTTTGGTGTTTCATGTATGTTTAAGTGTGTAGCCTCTAAAGGGAATGCCCAGGAGAGTTTTCTATCGAACAAATATGTAAGAATACCACGTTATAAGGAAATACAGTGTTGCAGAGTAAAGACAAATACGTACATATTGGAAACACTTTATGAGAAGAAATAACGCATCGTTCAAAATTAGCTTGTATCTCCTAAACAACACGTTGTAACTCGAAAAGATTTGGTGTGGCCCGTATGTCTACACGTGTAGCCTCAAAAGAGAACCCACAGGAGAATTTTCTTTCGTCAAAATTTGTCAGAAAACCACGTTTTAAGGAAATCCCGCATCGTGAGAAATTATCTTGTTTTTCCTAAACAACACGTTGTAACTCGAAAAGCTTTGGTGCTGCGAGTATGTCTAAGCGTGTAGCCTCTAAAGAGTACACACAGGAGTGTTTTCTCTCGAAAGAACATGTAAGAATACAACGTTATAAGGAATACAGTGTTGCAGAGTAAAGACAAAAACATACTTGTTGGAAACACTTTACGAGAAGAAATAACGCATTGTAAAAAATTAGCTTGTATCTCCTAAACAACACGTGGTAACTCGAAAGGACTTGGTGTGGCGTGTACGTCTAAATGTGTAACCTCAAAAGAGAACCCATAGGAGAATTTTCTTTCATCAAAATTTGTCAGAAAACACGTTGTATGGAAATCTCGCTTCGTGTGAAATTTTCTAGTTTTTCCTAAACAACACATTGTAACTCGAAAAGCTTTGGTGTTGCGTGTATGTCTAAGCGTGTAGCCTCAAAAGAGAACGCACAGGAGAGTTTTCTCTTGAACGAATATGTAAGAATACCACGTTATAAGGAAATACAGTGTTGCACAGAAAAGACAATTACGTACCATTAGAAACACTTTAAGAGAAGAAATAATGCATCGTACAAAATTAGCTTGTATCTCCTAAACAACACGTTGTAACTCGAAAAGATTTGGTGTGGCTCGTACGTCTACACGTGTAGCCTCAAAAGAGAACCCACAGGATAACTTTCTTTCTTCAAAATTTTTCAGAAAACCACGTTTTAAGTAAATCCCGCATCGTGAAAATTATCTTGTTTTTCCTTAAAAACACGTTGTAACTCGAAAAGCTTTGTTGTTGCGTGTATGTCTAAGCGTGTAGCCTCTAAAGAGTATGCACAGGAGAGTTTTCTCTAGAAAGAACATGTAAGAATACAACGTTATAAGGAAATACAGTGTTGCAGAGTAAAGACAAATACATACTTGTTGGAAACACTTTACAAGAAGAAATAATGCATCGTAAAAAATTAGCTTGTATCTCCTAAACAACACGTGGTAACTCGAAAGGACTTCATGTGGCGTGTAAGTCTAAACGTTTAGCCTCAAAAGAGAACCAATAGGAGAATTTTCTTTCTTCAAAATTTGTCAGAAAATCACGTTTTAACGAAATCCCGCATCCTGCGAAATTATCTTGTTTTTCCTAAACAACAAGATGTAACTCGAAAAGCTTTGGTGTTGCGTGTATGTCTACGTGTGTAGCCACAAAAGCGAATGCACAGGAGAGTTTTCTCTCGAAAGAATATGTAAGAATACCACGTTGTAGGAAATACAGTGTTGCAGAGTAAAGACAAATACGTACATATTGGAAACACTTTAAGAGAAGAAATAACGCATCGTACAAAATTAGATTGTATCTCCTAAACATCACGTTGTAACTCGAAAAGATTTGGTGTGATGTATACGTCTAAACGTGTAGCCTTAAAAGAGAACCCACAGGAGAATTTTCTTTCAACAAAATTTGTCAGAAACCACGTTTTAAGGAAATCTCGCATCGTGCGAAAATATCTTGTTTTCCCTAAACAACACGTTGTAACTCGAAAAGCTTTGGTGTTGCATGTATATCTAAGCATGTAGCCTCAAAAGAGAACACACAGGAGAGTTTTCCCTCGAAAGAATATGTAAGAATATCACATTATAAGGAAATACAGAGTTGCAGAGTAAAGACAAATACGTATGTATTGGAAACACTTTACGAGAAGAAATAACGCAACACACATTATTAGCTTGTATCTCCTAAACAACAGGTTGTAACTCGAAAGGATTTGGTGTGGCGTGTACAGCTAAACGTGTAGCCTCAAAAGAGAACCCACAGAAGAATTTTCTTTCGTCAAAATATGTGAGAAAACCACGTTTTAAGGAAATCCCTCATCGTGCAAAATTATCTTGTTTTTCCTAAACAACAAGTTGTAACTCGAAAAGCTTTGGTGTTGGGTGAATGTCTAAGCGTGTAGCCTCAAAAGAGAATATAAAGGAGAGTTTTTTCTAGAAAGAATATGTAAGAATACCACGTTATAAGGAAAAACAGTGTTGCAGAGTAAAGACAAATACGTACATATTGGAAATACTTTATGAGAAGAAATAACGCATCGTAAAAAATTAACTTGTATCTCCTAAACAACACGTTGTAACTCGAAAAGCTTTGGTGTTGCGTGTATATCTAAGCGTGTAGCCTCAAAAGAGAATGCACAGGAGAGTTTTCTCTCAAAGGAACATGTAAGACTACAACGTTATAAGGAAATACAGTGTTGCAGAGTAAAGACAAAAACATAAATATTGGAAACACTTTACGAGAAGAAATGACGCATCATAAAATATAAGCTTGTATCTCCTAAACAACAAGTGGTAACTCGAAAAGATTTGGTTTGGCGTGTACGTCTAAAAGTGTAGCCTCAAAAGAGACCCCACAGGAGAATTTTCTTTCTTCAAAATTTGTCAGAAAACCACGTTATAAGGAAATCCCGCATCCTGGGAAATTATCTTGTTTTTCCTAAACAACAAGTTGTAACTCGAAAAGCTTTGGTGTTTCATGTATGTTTAAGTGTGTAGCCTCTAAAGGGAATGCCCAGGAGAGTTTTCTATCGAACAAATATGTAAGAATACCACGTTATAAGGAAATACAGTGTTGCAGAGTAAAGACAAATACGTACATATTGGAAACACTTTATGAGAAGAAATAACGCATCGTTCAAAATTAGCTTGTATCTCCTAAACAACACGTTGTAACTCGAAAAGATTTGGTGTGGCCCGTATGTCTACACGTGTAGCCTCAAAAGAGAACCCACAGGAGAATTTTCTTTCGTCAAAATTTGTCAGAAAACCACGTTTTAAGGAAATCCCGCATCGTGAGAAATTGTCTTGTTTTTCCTAAACAACACGTTGTAACTCGAAAAGCTTTGGTGTTGCGAGTATGTCTAAGCGTGTAGCCTCTAAAGAGTACACACAGGAGTGTTTTCTCTCGAAAGAACATGTAAGAATACAACGTTATAAGGAATACAGTGTTGCAGAGTAAAGACAAAAACATACTTGTTGGAAACACTTTACGAGAAGAAATAACGCATTGTAAAAAATTAGCTTGTATCTCCTAAACAACACGTGGTAACTCGAAAGGACTTGGTGTGGCGTGTACGTCTAAATGTGTAGCCTCAAAAGAGAACCCATAGGAGAATTCTCTTTCATCAAAATTTGTCAGAAAACACGTTGTATGGAAATCTCGCTTCGTGTGAAATTTTCTAGTTTTTCCTAAAGAACACATTGTAACTCGAAAAGCTTTGGTGTTGCGTGTATGTCTAAGCGTGTAGCCTCAAAAGAGAACGCACAGGAGAGTTTTCTCTTGAACGAATATGTAAGAATACCACGTTATAAGGAAATACAGTGTTGCACAGAAAAGACAATTACGTACCATTGGAAACACTTTAAGAGAAGAAACAATGCATCGTACAAAATTAGCTTGTATCTCCTAAACAACACGTTGTAACTCGAAAAGATTTGGTGTGGCTCGTACGTTTACACGTATAGCCTCAAAAGAGAACCCACAGGATAACTTTCTTTCTTCAAAATTTTTCAGAAAACCATGTTTTATGTAAATCCCGCATCGTGAAAATTATCTTGTTTTTCCTTAAAAACACGTTGTAACTCGAAAAGCTTTGTTGTTGCGTGTATGTCTAAGCGTGTAGCCTCTAAAGAGTATGCACAGGAGAGTTTTCTCTAGAAATAACATGTAAGAATACAACGTTATAAGGAAATACAGTGTTGCAGAGTAAAGACAAATACATACTTGTTGGAAAACACTTTACAGGAAGAAATAATGCATCGTAAAAAATTAGCTTGTATCTCCTAAACAACACGTGGTAACTCGAAAGGACTTCATGTGGCGTGTACGTCTAAACGTGTAGCCTCAAAAGAGAACCAATAGGAGAATTTTCTTTCTTCAAAATTTGTCAGAAAATCACGTTTTAACGAAATCCCGCATCCTGCGAAATTATCTTGTTTTTCCTAAACAACAAGTTGTAACTCGAAAAGCTTTGGTGTTGCGTGTATGTCTGCGTGTGTAGCCACAAAAGCGAATGCACAGGAGAGTTTTCTCTCGAAAGAATATGTAAGAATACCACGTTGTAGGAAATACAGTGTTGCAGAGTAAAGACAAATACGTACATATTGGAAACACTTTAAGAGAAGAAATAACGCATCGTACAAAATTAGATTGTATCTCCTAAACATCACGTTGTAACTCGAAAAGATTTGGTGTGATGTATACGTCTAAACGTGTAGCCTTAAAAGAGAACCCACAGGAGAATTTTCTTTCAACAAAATTTGTCAGAAACCACGTTTTAAGGAAATCTCGCATCGTGCGAAATTATCTTGTTTTCCCTAAACAACACGTTGTAACTCGAAAAAGCTTTGGTGTTGCATGTATATCTAAGCATGTAGCCTCAAAAGAGAACACACAGGAGAGTTTTCCCTCGAAAGAATATGTAAGAATATCACATTATAAGGAAATACAGAGTTGCAGAGTAAAGACAAATACGTATGTATTGGAAACACTTTACGAGAAGAAATAACGCAACACACATTATTAGCTTGTATCTCCTAAACAACAGGTTGTAACTCGAAAGGATTTGTGTGGCGTGTACAGCTAAACGTGTAGCCTCAAAAGAGAACCCACAGAAGAATTTTCTTTCGTCAAAATATGTGAGAAAACCACGTTTTAAGGAAATCCCTCATCGTGCAAAATTATCTTGTTTTTCCTAAACAACAAGTTGTAACTCGAAAAGCTTTGGTGTTGCGTGTATGTCTAAGCGTGTAGCCTCAAAAGAGAATGTAAAGGAGAGTTTTTTCTAGAAGGGAATATGTAAGAATACCACGTTATAAGGAAAAACAGTGTTGCAGAGTAAAGACAAATACGTACATATTGGAAATACTTTATGAGAAGAAATAACGCATCGTAAAAAATTAACTTGTATCTCCCTAAACAACACGTTGTAACTGGAAAAGATTTGGTGTGGCGTGTACATCTAAACGTGTAGCCTCAAAAGTGAACCCACCGGACAATTTTCTTTCGTTAAATTTTTTCATTAAACCACGTTTTTAAGGAAATCCCAGCATCATGCAAAATCATCTTGTTTTTCCTAAACAACATGTTGTAACTCAAAAAGCTTTGGTGTTGCGTGTATGTTTAAGCGTGGAGCCTCAAAAGCGAAGGCACAGGTGAGTTTTCTCTCGAAAGAATATGTAAGAATACCACGTTATAAAGAAATACAATTTTGCAGAGTAAAGGCAAATAAGTACATATTGGAAACACTTTAGGAAAAGAAATAACGCATCGTACAAAATTAGCTTGTATCTCCTAAACAACACGTTGTAACATGAAAAGTTTTGGTTTGGCGTGTATGTCTAAACGTGTAGCCTCAAAAGAGAACACAAAGGAGAATTTTCTTTCGTCAAAATTTGTCAGAAAACCACGTTTTAAGGAAATCCCGCATAATGCGAAATTATCTTGTTTTTCCTAAACAACACGTTGTAACTCGAAAAGCTTTGGTGTTGCGTGTATGTCTAAGCGTGTAGCCTCAAAAGAGAATGCACAGGAGAATTTTCTCTCAAAAGAACATGTAAGAATACAACGTTATATGGAAATACAGTGTTGCAGAGTAAAGACAAATACGTACATATTGGAAACACTTTACGAGAAGAAATTACGCATCATGAAATATTAGCTTGTATCTCCTAAACAAAAAGTGGAAACTCACAAACATTTCATTTGGTGTGTATGTCTAAAACGTGTAGCCTCAAAAGAGAGCGCACTGGAGAATTTTCTTTCTTCAAAATTTGTCAGAAAACCACGATTTAACGAAATCCCGCATCCTGCAAAATTATCTTGTTTTTCCTAAACAACAAGTTGTAACTCGAAAAGCTTTGGTGTTGCGTGTATGTCTAAGTGTGTAGCCTCAAAAGGATATGCAAGGAGAGTTTTCTCTCGAAAGAATATGTAAGAATACCACGTTATAAGGAAATACAGTGTTGCAGAGTAAAGACAAATACGTACATATTGGAAACACTTTAAGAGAAGAAATAAAAAATCGTACAAAATTAGCTTGTATCTCCTAAACAACAGGTTGAAACTCGAAAATATTTGGTGTGACGTGTTACGTCTAAACGTGTAGCCTCAAAAGAGAACCGACAGGAGAATTTTTTATCGTCAAAATATGTGAGAAAACCACGTTTTAAGGCAATCCCTCATCGTGCAATATTATCTTGTTTTTCCTAAACAACAAGTTGTAACTCGAAATCTTTGGTGTTGTGTGTATGTCTAAGCGTGTAGCCTCAAAAGAGAATGCAAAGGAGAGTTTTTTTCTCGAAAGAATATGTAAGAATACCAAGTTATAAGGAAATACAGTGTTGCAGAGTAAAGACAAATACGTACATATTGGAAACACTTTAGAGAAGAAATAACGCATCATACAAAATTAGCTTGTATCTCCTAAACAACACGTTGTAACTCGAAAAGATTTGATGTGGTATGTACGTATAAAAGTGTAGCCTCAAAAGAGAACCCACAGGAGAATTTTCTTTGTTCAAATTTGTCAGAAAACCACATATGAAGGAAATCCTGCATCGTGGGAAATTATCTTGTTTTTCCTAAACAACAACGTTGTAACTCGAAAAGATTTGGTGTTGCGTGTTTGTCTCAGTGTGTAGCCTCAAAAGACAACACACAGTAGAGTTTTCACTAGAAAAAATATGTAAGAATACCAGGTTATAAGGAAATACAGTGTTGCAGAGTAAAGACAAATACGTACTTATTGGAAACACTTTACAAGAAGAAATAACGCATCATACAAAATTAGCTTGTATCTCCTAAACCACAGGTTGTAACTCGAAAGGATTTGGTGTGGGCATGTACGTCTAAACGTGTAGCCTCAAAAGAGAACCCACAGGAGAATTTTCTATCGTCAAAATTTGTGAGGAAAACCACGTTTTAAGGAAATCCCTCATCGTGAAAAATTATCTTGTTTTTCTTAAACAACACGTTGTAACTCGAAAAGCTTTGGTGTTGCGTGTATGTCTAAGCATGTAGCCTCAAAAGAGAACGCAAAGGAGAGTTCTTTCTCGAAAGAATATATAAGAATACCACGTTATAAGGAAATACAGTGTTGTAGAGTAAAGACAAATACGTACATATTGGAAACACTTTACGAGAAGAAAAAAACACATCGTAAAAAAATTAGCTTGTATCTCCTAAACACACGTTGTAACTCTAAATGATTTGGTGTGGCGTGTACGTCTAAATGTGTAGCCTCAAAAGAGAACCCACAGGAGAATTTTCTTTGGTCAAATTTGTCAGAAAACCACGTATTAAGGAAATCCCGCATCGTGCGAAATTATCTTGTTTTTCCTAAACAACGCGTTGTAACTCGAAAAGCTTTGGTGTTGCGTGTATGTCTAAGCGTGAAGCCTCAAAAGAGAACACACAGGAGAGTTTTCTCTCGAAAGAATATGTAAGAATACCACGTTATAAGGAAGTACACTGTTGCAGAATAATGACAAATACTTACATATTGGAAACCCTTAAAATTTACGAGATTAAATAAAGCATCGTACAAAATTAGCTTGTATCTCCTAAACAACACGTTGTAACTCGAAAAGATTTGGTGTGGCGTGTACATCTAAACGTGTAGCCTCAAAAGAGAACCACAGAACAATTTTCTTTCGTCAAAATTTGTCAGAAAACCACGTTTTAAGGAAATCCCGCATCGTGAGAAATTATTTTGTTCTTCCTAAAAAACACGTTGTAACTCGAAAAGCTTTGGTGTTGCGTGTATGTCTAAGCATGTAGCCTCAAAAGAGAACGCACAGGAGAGTTTTCTCTCGAAAGAATATGGAAGAATACCACGTTATAAGGAAATACAGTGTTGCAGAGTAAAGACAAATACATACTTATTGGAAACACTTTAAGAGAAGAAATAACGCATCGTTCAAAATTAGCTTGTATCTCCTAAACACCTGGTTGTAACTCGAAAAGATTTGATGTGGCGTGTACGGCTAAACGTGTAGCCTCAAAAGAGAAACCACAAGGAGAATTTTCTTTGGTCAAAATTTGTCAGAAAACCACGTATTAAGGAAACCCCGCATCGTGTGAAATTATCTTGTTCTTCCAAAACAACAAGTTGTAACTCGAAAAGCTTTGGTGTTGCTTGTATGTCTAAGCGTGTAGCCTCAAAAGAGAATGCACAGGAGAGTTTTCTCTCGAAAGAATATGCAAGAATACCACGTTATAAGGAAAACAGTGTTGCAGAGTAAAGGCAAATACGTACGAATTGGAAACACTTAAACTTTACGAGAAGAAATAACGCATCTTAAAAAATTAGCTTGTATCTCCTAAACAACACGTTGTAACTCAAAAAGATTTGGTGTGGCGTGTACGTCTACACGTGTAGCCTCAAAAGAGAACCCACAGAATAACTTTCTTTCTTCAAAATTTTTCAGAAAACCACGTTTTAAGTAAATCCCGCATCGTGAAAATTATCTTGTTTTTCCTTAAAAACACGTTGTAACTCGAAAAGCTTTGTTGTTGCGTGTATGTCTAAGCGTGTAGCCTCAAAAGAGAACGCACAGGGGAGTTTTCTCTCGAAAGAATATGTAAGAATACCACGTTATTAGGAAATAGAGAGTTGCAGAGTAAAGACAAAAACGTATGTATTGGAAACACTTAAACTTTACGAGAAGAAATAACGCATCGTAAAAAAAAATTAGCTTGTATCTCCTAAACAGCACGGTGTAACTCAAAAAGATTTGGTGTGGTGTGTACGTCTAAAGGTGTAGCCTCAAAAGAGAACCCACAGGAGAATTTTCTTTCGTCAAAATTTGTCAGAACACCACGTTTTAAGGAAATCCTGCATCGTGGGAAATTATCTTGTTCTTCCTAAACAACAAGTTGTAACTAGAAAAGCTTTGCTGTTGCGTGTATGTCTAAGCTTGTAGCCTCAAAAGAGAACGCACAGGAGAGTTTTCTCTCAAAAGAATATGAAAGAATACCACGTTATAAGGAAATACAGTGTTGCAGAGTAAAGACAAACACGTATGTATTGGAAACCCTTAAACTTTACGAGATGAAATAAAGCATCGTACAAAATTAGATTGTATCTCCTAAACAACACGTTGTAACTCGAAAAGATTTGGTGTGGCATGTATGTCTAAACGTGTAGCCTCAAAAGAGAACCCACAGGACAATTTTCTTTCGTCAAAATTTTTCAGAAAACCACGTTTTAAGGAAATACCGCATCGTGAGAAATTATCTTGTTCTTCCTAAACAACACGTTTTAACTCGAAAAGCTTTGGTGTTGGGTGTATGTCTAAGCGTGTAGCCCCAAAAGAGAACGCATAGGAGAGTTTTCTCTCGAAAGAATATGTAAGAATACCACGTTATAAGGAAATACAGTGTGGCAGAGTAAAGACAAATACATACGTACTGGAAACACTTTATGAGAGAAATAACGCATCTTGCAAAATTAGCTTGTATGTCCTAAACAACATGTTGTAACTTGAAAAGATTTGGTGTGGGCGTGTACGTCTAAACGTGTATCCTCAAAAGAGAACCCACAGGAGAGTTTTCTTTCGTCAAAATTTGTCAGAAAACCACGTTTTAAGGAAATCCCGCATCGTGCGAAATTATCTTGTTTTTCCTAAACAACACGTTGTAACTCGAAAAGCTTTGGGGTTGCGTGTATGTCTAAGTGTGTAGCCTCTAAAGGGAATGCAAGGAGAGTTTTCTCTCGAAAGAATATGTAAGAATACCACGTTATAAGGAAATACAGTGTTGCAGCGTAAAGACAAATACGTACATATTGTAAACACTTTAAGAGAAGAAATAAAAATTCGTACAAAATTAGCTTGTATCTCATAAACAACACGTTGTAACTCGAAAATATTTGGTGTGACGTGTACGTCTAAACGTGTACCCTCAAAAGAGAACCGACAGGAGAATTTTTTATCGTCAAAATATGTACGAAAACCACGTTTTAAAAAAATCCCTCAGCGTGCAAAATTATCTTGTTTTTCCTAAACAACAAGTTGTAACTCGAAAAGTTTTGGTGTTTCGTGTATGTCTAAGCGTGTAGCCTCAAAAGAGAATGCAAAGGAAAGTTTTTTCTCGAAAGAATATGTAAGAATACCACGTTATAAGGAAATACAGTGTTGCAGAGTAAAGACAAATACGTACATATTGGAAACACTTTACGAGAAGAAATAATGCATCATACAAAATTAGCTTGTATCTCCTAAACAACACGTTGTAACTCGAAAAGATTTGATGTGGTGTGTACGTCTAAACGTGTAGCCTCAAAAGAGAACACACCGGAGAATTTTCTTTGGTCAAATTTGTCAGAAAACCACGTATTAAGGAAATCCTGCATTGTGGGAAATTATCTTGTTTTTCCTAAACAACACGTTTTAACTCGAAAAGGTTTGGTGTTGCGTGTTTGTCTCAGTGTGTAGCCTCAAAAGAGAACACACAGGAGAGTTTTCATTAGAAAAGAATATGTAAGAATACCAGGTTATAAGGAAATACAGTGTTGCAGAGTAAAGACAAATACGTACTTATTGGAAACACTTTACGAGAAGCAATAACGCACCATACAAAATTAGCTTGTATCTCCTAAACAACAGGTTGTAACTCGAAAGGATTTGGTGGGGCATGTACGTCTAAACGTGTAGCCTCAAAAGCGAACCCACAGGAGAATTTTCTATCGTCAAAATTTGTGAGAAAACTACGTTTTAAGGAAATCCCTCATCGTGCAAAATTATCTTGTTTTTCTTAAACAACACGTTGTAACTCGAAAAGCTTTGGTGTTGCGTGTATGTCTAAGCATGTAGCCTCAAAAGAGAAGGCAAAGGATAGTTCTTTCTCGAAAGAATATATAAGAATACCACGTTATAAGTAAATACAGTGTTGCAGAGTAAAGACAAATACGTACATAATGGAAACACTTTACGAGAAGAAATAACGCATCGTACAAAATTAGCTTGTATCTCGTAAACAACACGTTGTAACTCTAAATGATTTGGTGTGGCATGTACGTCTAAACGTGTAGCCTCAAAAGAGAACCCACAGGAGAATTTTCTTTGGTCAAATTTGTCAGAAAACCACGTATTAAGGAAATCCTGCATCGTGCGAAATTATCTTGTTTTTCCTAAACAACACGTTTTAACTCGAAAAGCTTTGGTGTTGCGTGTATGTCTCAGCATGTAGCCTCAAAAGAGAACACACAGGAGAGTTTTCTCTCAAAAGAATATGTAAGAATACCACGTTATAAGGAAATACAGTGTTTCAGAGTAAAGACAAATAGGTACGTATTGGAAACCCTTAAACTTTACGAGATGAAATAAAGCATCGTACAAAATTAGCTCGTATCTCCTAAACAACACGTTGTAACTCGAAAAGACTTTGTGTGGCGTGTACGTCTAAACGTGTAGCCTCAAGAGAGAACCCATAGGAGAATTTTCTTTCGTCAAATATTCAGAAAACCACGTTTATGAAATCCCGCATCGTGCGAAATTATCTTGTTTTTCCTAAACAAAACCTTGTAACTCGAAAAGCTTAGGTGTTGCATGTATGTTTAAGCGTGTAGACTCAAAAGAGAGCACAGAGGAGAGTTTTCTCTCGAAAGAATGTGTAAGAATACCACGTTATAAGAAAATACAGTGTTGCAGATTATAGACAAATACGTACTTATTGGAAATACTTTATGAGAAGAAATAACATATCGTAAAAAATTAGCTTGTATCTCCTAAACAACACGTTGAAACTCCAAAAGATTTGGTGTGGCGTGTACGTCTAAACGTGTAGCCTCAAAAGAGAACCCACAGGAGAATTTTCTTTGGTCAAAATTTGTCAGAAAACCACGTATTAAGGAAATCCCGCATCGTGCGAAATTATCTTGTTTTTCCTAAACAACGCGTTGTAATTCGAAAAGCTTTGGTGTTGGGTGTATGTCTAAGCGTGTAGCCTCAAAAGAGAACACACAGGAGAGTTTTCTCTCGAAAGAATATGTAAGAATACCACGTTATAAGGAAGTACACTGTTGCAGAATAATGACAAATACTTTCGTATTGGAAACCCTTAAACTTTACGAGATGAAATAAAGCATCGTACAAAATTAGCTTGTATCTCCTAAACAACACGTTGTAACTCGAAAAGATTTGGTGTGGCGTGTACATCTAAACGTGTAGCCTCAAAGAGAACCACAGGACAAATTTCTTTCGTCAAAATTTGTCAGAAAACCACGTCTTAAGGAAATCCCGCATCGTGAGAAATTATCTTGTTCTTTCTAAAAAACATGTTGTAACTCGAAAAGCTTTGGTGTTGCGTGTATGTCTAAGCATGTAGCCTCAAAAGAGAACGCACAGGAGAGTTTTCTCTCAAAAGAATATGTAAGAATACCACGTTATAAGGAAACACAGTGTTGCAGAGTAAAGACAAATATGTACTTATTGGAAACACTTTACGAGAAGAAATAACGCATCGTAAAAAAATTAGCTTGTATCTCCTAAACAACAGGTTGTAACTCGAAAAGATTTGGTGTGGCGTGTACGGCTAAACGTGTAGCCTCAAAAGAGAACGCACAGGAGAATTTTCTTTGGTCAAAATTTGTCAGAAAACCACGTACTAAGGAAACCCCGCATCGTGCGAAATTATCTTGTTTTTCCTAAACAACACATTGTAACTCGAAAAGCTTTGGTGTTGCGTGTATGTCTAAGCATGTAGCCTCAAGAGAGAACGCACAGGAGAGTTTTCTCTCGAAAGAATAGTTAAGAATACCACTTTATAAGGAAGTACAGTGTTGCTGAGTAAAGACAAAAGCGTACATATTGGAAACACTTAAACTTTACGAGATGTATTAAAGCATCGTACAAAATTAGCTTGTATCTCCTAAACAACACGTTTTTACTGGAAAAGATTTGGTGTGGCTTGTACGTCTAAACGTGTAGCCCCAAAAGAGAACCCACAGGACAATTTTCTTTCGTCAAAATTTGTCAGCAAACCTCGTTTTAAGGAAATCCCGCATCGTGAGAAATTATCTTGTTCTTCCTAAACAACACGTTGTAACTCGAAAAGTTTTGGTGTTGCATGTATGTCTAAGCGTGTAGCCTCAAAAGAGAACGCACAGGAGAGTTTTCTCTCGAAAGAATATGTAAGAATACCACGTTATTAGGAAAACAGTGTTGCAGAGTAAAGGCAAATACGTACGTATTGGAAACACTTAAACTTTACGAGAAGAAATAACGCATCTTAATAAATTAGCTTGTATCTCCTAAACAACACGTTGTAACTCGAAAAGATTTGGTGTGGCGTGTACGTCTAAACGTGTAGCCTCAAAAGAGAAACCTCGGGAGTATTTTCTTTCGTCAAAATTTGTCAGAAAAACCACGTTTTAAGGAAATCCCGCATCGTGCTAAATTATCTTGTTTTTCCTAAACAACACATTGTAACTCGAAAAGCTGTGGTGTTGCCTGTATGTCTAAGCGTGTAGCCTCAAAAGAGAATGCACAGGAGAGTTTTCTCTCGAAAGAATATGTAAGAATACCACGTTATAAGGAAATACAGAGTTGCAGTGTAAAGACAAAAAACGTATGTATTGGAAACACTTAAACTTTATGAGAAGAAATAACGCATCGTAAAAAAAAATTAGCTTGTATCTCCTAAACAGCACGGTGTAACTCAAAAAGATTTGGTGTGGTGTGTACGTCTAAAGGTGTAGCCTCAAAAGAGAACCCACAGGAGTATTTTCTTTCATCAAAATTTGTCAGAACACCACGTTTTAAGGAAATCCCGCATCGTGGGAAATTATCTTGTTCTTCCTAAACAACATGTTGTAACTCGAAAGGCTTTGCTGTTGCGTGTATGTCTAAGCGTGTAGCCTCAAAAGAGAATGCACAGGAGAGTTTTCTCTCGAAAGAATATGAAAGAATACCACGTTATAAGGAAATACAGTGTTACAGAGTAAAGACAAACACGTATGTATTGGAAACCCTTAAACTTTACGAGATGAATTAAAGCATCGTACAAAATTAGCTTGTATCTCCTAAACAACACGTTGTAACTCGAAAAGATTTGGTGTGCCATGTACGTCTAAACGTGTAGCCTCAAAAGAGAACCCACAGGACAATTTTCTTTCGTCAAAATTTTTCAGAAAACCACGTTTTAAGGAAATCGCGCATCGTGAGAAATTATCTTGTTCTTCCTAAACAACACGTTTTAACTCGAAAAGCTTTGGTGTTGGGTGTATGTCTAAGCATGTAGCCCCAAAAGAGAACGCATAGGAGAGTTTTCTCTCGAAAGAATATATAAGAATACCACGTTATAAGGAAATACAGTGTGGCAGAGTAAAGACAAATACGTACATACTGGAAACACTTTATGAGAGAAATAACGCATCTTGAAAAATTTGCTTGTATGTCCTAAACAACATGTTGTAACTCGAAAAGATTTGGTGTGGCGTGTACGTCTAAACGTGTATCCTCAAAAGAGAACCGACAGGAGAGTTTTCTTTCATCAAAATTTGTCAGAAAACCACGTTTTAAGGAAATCCCGCATCGTGTGAAATTATCTTGTCTTTCCTAAACAACACGTTGTAACTCGAAAAGCTTTGGTGTTGCGTGTATGTCTAAGTGTGTAGCCTCTAAAAGGAATGCAAGGAGAGTTTTCTCTCGAAAGAATATGTAAGAATACCACGTTATAAGGAAATACAGTGTTGAAGAGTAAAGACAAATACGTACATATTGTAAAACTTTAAGAGAAGAAATAAAAAATCATACAAAATTAGCTTGTATCTCCTAAACAACACGTTGTAACTCGAAAATATTTGGTGTGATGTGTACGTCTAAATGTGTAGCCTAAAAAGAGAACCGACAGGAGACTTTTTTATCGTCAAAATATGTAAGAAAACCACGTTTTAAGGAAATCCCTTATCGTGCAAAATTATCTTGTTTTTCCTAAACAATGCGTTGTAACTCGAAAAGCTTTGGAGTTGCGTGTATGTCTAAGCGTGTAGACTCAAAGAGAGCACACAGGAGAGTTTTCTCTAAAAAGAATATGTAAGAATACCACCTTATAAGGAAATACAGTGTTGCAGAGTAAAGACAAATACGTACTTATTGGAAACACTTTATGAGAAGAAAAAACGCATCGTAAAAAATTAGCTTGTATCTCCTAAACAACACGTTGTAACTCGAAAAGATTTGGTGTGACCTGTACGTCTAAACGTGTAGCCTCAAAGGAGAACACACAGGAGAATTTTCTTTGGTCAAAATTTGTCAGAAAACCACGTATTAAGGAAATCCCGCATCGTGCGAAATTATCTTGTTTTTCCTAAACAACGCGTTGTAACTCGAAAAGCTTTAGTGTTGCGTGTATGTCTAAGCGTGTAGCCTCAAAAGAGAACACACAGGAGAGTTTTCTCCCGAAAGAATATGTAAGAATACCACATTATAAGGAAGTACACTGTTGCAGAATAATGACAACTACTTTCGTATTGGAAACCCTTAAACTTTACGAGATGAAATAAAGCATCGTACAAAATTAGCTTGTATCTCCTAAACAACACGTTGTAACTCGAAAAGATTTGGTGTGGCGTGTACATCTAAACGTGTAGCCTCAAAGAGAACCACAGGAAAATTTCTTTCGTCAAAATTTGTCAGAAAACCACGTTTTAAGGAAATCCCGCATCGTGAGAAATTACCTTGTTCTTCCTAAAAAACACGTTGTAACTCGAAAAGCTTTGGTGTTGCGTGTATGTCTAAGCATGTAGCCTCAAAAGAGAACGTACAGGAGAGTTTTCTCTCGAAAGAATATGTAAGAAAACCACGTTATAAGGAAACACAGTGTTGCAGAGTAAAGACAAATACGTACTTATTGGAAACACTTTACGAGAAGAAATAACGCATCGTAAAAAAATTAGCTTGTATCTCCTAAACAACAGGTTGTAACTCGAAAAGATTTGGTGTGGCGTGTACGGCTAAACGTGTAGCCTCAAAAGAGAACCCACAGGAGTATTTTCTTTCATCAAAATTTGTCAGAAAACCACGTTTTAAGGAAATCCCGCATCGTGCTAAATTATCTTGTTTTTCCTAAACAACACATTGTAACTCGAAAAGCTGTGGTGTTGCCTGTATGTCTAAGCGTGTAGCCTCAAAAGAGAACGCACAGGAGAGTTTTCTCTCGAAAGAGTATGTAAGAATACCACGTGATAAGGAAATACAGAGTTGCAGTGTAAAGACAAAAACGTATGTATTGGAAACACTTAAACTTTACGGGAAGAAATAATGCATCGTAAAAAAAATTAGCTTGTATCTCCTAAACAGCATGGTGTAACTCAAAAAGATTTGGTGTGGTGTGTACGTCTAAAGGTGTAGCCTCAAAAGAGAACCCACAGGAGAATTTTCTTTCATCAAAATTTGTCAGAACACCACGTTTTAAGGAAATCCCGCATCGTGGGAAATTATCTTGTTCTTCCTAAACAACATGTTGTAACTCGAAAAGCTTTGCTGTTGCGTGTATGTCTAAGCGTGTAGCCTCAAAAGAGAACGCACAGGAGAGTTTTCTCTCGAAAGAATATGAAAGAATACCACGTTATAAGGAAATACAGTGTTGCAGAGTAAAGACAAACACGTATGTATTGGAAACCCTTAAACTTTATGAGATGAAATAAAGCATAGTACAAAATTAGCTTGTATCTCCTAAACAACACGTTGTAACTCGAAAAGATTTGGTGTGGCATGTACGTCTAAACCTGTAGCCTCAAAAGAGAACCCACAGGACAATTTTCTTTCGTCAAAATTTTTCAGAAAACCACGTTTTAAGGAAATCGCGCATCGTGAGAAATTATCTTGTTCTTCCTAAACAACACGTTTTAACTCGAAAAGCTTTGGTGTTGGGTGTATGTCTAAGCATGTAGCCCCAAAAGAGAATGCATAGGAGAGTTTTCTCTCGAAAGAATATGTAAGAATACCACGTTATAAGGAAATACAGTGTGGCAGAGTAAAGACAAATACGTACATACTGGAAACACTTTATGAGAGAAATAACGCATCTTGCAAAATTAGCTTGTATGTCCTAAACAACATGTTGTAACTCGAAAAGATTTGGTGTGGCGTGTTCGTCTAAACGTGTATCCTCAAAAGAGAACCCACAGGAGAGTTTTCTTTCGTCAAAATTTGTCAGAAAACCACGTTTTAAGGAAATCCCGCATCTTGCGAAATTATCTTGCTTTTCCTAAACAACACGTTGTAACTCGAAAAGCTTTGGGGTTGCGTGTATGTCTAAGTGTGTAGCCTCTAAAGGGAATGCAAGGAGAGTTTTCTCTCGAAAGAATATGTAAGAATACCACGTTATAAGGAAATACAGTGTTGCAGATTAAAGACAAATACGTACATATTGTAAAACTTTAAGAGAAGAAATAAAAAATCGTACAAAATTAGCTTGTATCTCCTAAACAACACGTTGTAACTCGAAAATATTTGGTGTGACGTGTACGTCTAAACGTGTAGCCTCAAAAGAGAACCGACAGGAGAATTTTTTATCGTCAAAATATGTAAGAAAACCACGTTTTAAGGAAATCCCTTATCGTGCAAAATTATCTTGTTTTTCCTAAACAATGCGTTGTAACTCGAAAAGGTTTGGTGTTGCGTGTATGTCTAAGCGTGTAGACTCAAAAGAGAGTGCACAGGAGTGTTTTCTCTAAAAAGAATATGTAAGAATACCACGTTATAAGGAAATACAGTGTTGCAGAGTAAAGACAAATACGTACTTATTGGAAACACTTAATGAGAAGAAATAACGCATCGTAAAAAATTAGCTTGTATCTTCTAAACAACACGTTGTAACTCGAAAAGATTTGGTGTGACCTGTAGGTCTAAACGTGTAGCCTCAAAAGAGAACCCACAGGAGAATTTTCTTTGGTCAAAATTTGTCAGAAAACCACATATTAAGGAAATCCCGCATCGTGCGAAATTATCTCGTTTTTCCTAAACAACGCGTTGTAACTCGAAAAGCTTTGGTGTTGCGTGTATGTCTAAGCGTGTAGCCTCAAAAGAGAACACACAGGAGAGTTTTCTCTCGAAAGAATATGTAAGAATACCACGTTATATGGAAGTACACTGTTGCAGAATAATGACAAATACTTTCATATTGGAAACCCTTAAACTTTACGAGATGAAATAAAGCATCGTAAAAAATTAGCTTGTATCTCCTAAACAACACGTTGTAACTCGAAAGGATTTGGTGTGGCGTGTACATCTAAACGTGTAGCCTCAAAGAGAACCACAGGACAAATTTCTTTCGTCAAAATTTGTCAGAAAACCAAGTTTTAATGAAATCCTGCATTGTGAGAAATTATCTTGTTCTTCCTAAAAAAAACGTTGTAACACGAAAAGCTTTGGTGTTGCGTGTATGTCTAAGCGTTTAGCCTCAAAAGAGAACGCACAGGAGAGTTTTCTCTCGAAAGAATATGCAAGAATACCACGTTATAAGGAAAACAGTGTTGCAGAGTAAAGGCAAATACATACATATTGGAAACACTTAAACTTTACGAGAAGAAATAACGCATCTTAAAAAATTAGCTTGTATCTCCTAAACAACACGTTGTAACTCGAAAAGATTTGGTGTGGCATGTACGTCTAAACGTGTAGCCTCAAAAGAGAACCCTCAGGAGTATTTTCTTTTGTCAATATTTGTCAGAAACCACGTTTTAAGGAAATACTGCATCGTGCGTTATTATCTTGTTTTTCCTAAAAAACACGTTGTAACTCGAAAAGCTGTGGTGTTGCGTTTTTGTCTAAGCGTGTAGCCTCAAAAGAGAACGCACAGGAGAGTTTTCTTTCGTCAAAATTTGTCAGAAAACCACGTTTTAAGGAAATCCCGCATCGTGCGAAATTATCTTGTTTTTCCTAAACAACACGTTGTAACTCGAAAAGCTTTGGGGTTGCGTGTATGTCTAAGTGTGTAGCCTCTAAAGGGAATGCAAGGAGAGTTTTCTCTCGAAAGAATATGTAAGAATACCACGTTATAAGGAAATACAGTGTTGCAGATTAAAGACAAATACGTACATATTGTAAAACTTTAAGAGAAGAAATAAAAAATCGTACAAAATTAGCTTGTATCTCCTAAACAACACGTTGTAACTCGAAAATATTTGGTGTGACGTGTACGTCTAAACGTGTAGCCTCAAAAGAGAACCGACAGGAGAATTTTTTATCGTCAAAATATGTAAGAAAACCACGTTTTAAGGAAATCCCTTATCGTGCAAAATTATCTTGTTTTTCCTAAACAATGCGTTGTAACTCGAAAAGGTTTGGTGTTGCGTTTTTGTCTAAGCGTGTAGCCTCAAAAGAGAACCCACAGGAGAGTTTTCTCTCGAAAGAATATGTAAGAATACCACGTTATAAGGAAATACAGAGTTGCAGAGTAAAGACAAAAACGTATGTATTGGAAAAACTTAAACTTTACGAGAAGAAATAACGCATCGTAAAAAAAATTTGCTTGTATCTTCTAAACAGCACGGTGTAACTCAAAAAGATTTGGTGTGGTGTGTACGTCTAAAGGTGTAGCCTCAAAAGAGAACCCACAGGTGAATTTTCTTTCATCAAAATTTGTCAGAAACCACGTTTTAAGGAAAACTAGCATCGTGCGAAATTATCTTGTTTTTTCTAAACAACAAGTTGTAACTCGAAAAGCTCTGGAGTTGCGTGTATGTCTAAGCATGTAGCCTCAAAAGAGAATGCACAGGAGAGTTTTCTCTCGAAAGAATATGTAAGAATACCACGTTATAAGGAAATACGGTGTTGCAGAGTAAAGACAAACACGTATGTATTCGAAACACTTTACGTAAAGAATTAACGCATAGTACAAAATTAGCTTGTATCTCCTAAACAACATGTTGTAACTCGAAAAGATTTGGTGTGGCATGTACGTCTAAACGTGTAGCCTTAAAAGAGAACCCACAGGAGAATTTTCTTTCGTTAAAATTTTTCAGAAAACCACGTGTTAAGGAAATCCCGCATCGTGCAAAATCATCTTCTTTTTCCTAAACAACATGTTGTAACTCGAAAAGCTTTGGTGTTGCGCGTATGTCTAAGCATGGAGCCTCAAAAGAGCAGGCACAGGAGAGTTTTCTCTCGAAAGAAAATGTAAGAATACCACGTTATAAAGAAATACAATTTTGCAGAGTAAAGGCAAATAAGTACATATTGGAAACACTTTACAAGAAAAAATAACGCATCGTACAAAATAAGCTTGTATCTCCTAAACAACACGTGGTAACTCGAAAAGATTTGATGTGACGTGTACGTCTAAACGTGTAGCCTCAAAAGATAACCCACAGGAGAATTTTCTTTTGTCAAAATTTGTCAGAAAACCACGTTTTAAGGAAATCCCGCATCGTGCGAAATTATCTTTTTATTCATAAACAACATGTTGTAACTTGAAAAGCTTTGGTGTTGCGTGTATGTCTCCGCGTGTAGCCTCAAAAGGGAACGCACAGGATAGTTTTCTCTCGAAAGAATGTGTAAGAATACCACGTTATAAGGAAATACAGTGTTTCAGAGTAAAGACAAATACTTACGTATTGGAAACACCTTACGAGTAGAATTAACGCATCGTACAAAATTAGCTTGTATCTCCTAAAAAGCACGTTGTAACTCGAAAACATTTGGTGTGGCATGTACGACTAAATGTGTAGCCTCAAAAGAGAACCCACAGGAGAATTTTCTTTCCTCAAAATTTTTCAGAAAACCACGTCTTAAGGAAATCCCGCATCGTGCGAAATCATCTTCTTTTTCCTAAACAACATGTTGTGACTCGAAAAGCTTTAGTGTTGCGTGTATGTGTAAGCCTGGAGCCTCAAAAGAGAAGGCACAGGAGAGTTTTCTCTTGAAAGAATATGTAAGAATACCACGTTATTAGGAAATACAATTTTGCAGAGTAAATACAAATAAGTATATATTGGGAACACTTTACGAGAAGAAATAACGCATCGAACAAAATTAGCTTATATCTCCTAAACAACACGTGGTAACTCGAAAAGATTTGGTTTGACGTGTATATCTAAATGTGTAGCCTCAAAGAAGAACAAAAAGGAGAATTTTCTTTCGTCAAAAATTTGTCAGAAAACCACGTTTTAAGGAAATACCGCATCTTGCGATATTATCTTGTTTTTCCTAAACAACACGTGGTAACTCGAAAAGCTTTGGTGTTGCGTGTTTGTCTAAGCGTGTAGCCTCAAAAGAGAATGCACAGGAGAGTTTTCTCTCGATAGAACATGTAAGAATTCAACGTTATAAGGAAATACAGTGTTGCAGAGTAAGGACAAATACGGACATATTGGAAACACTTTACGAGAAGAAATTAAGCATCATACAATATTAACTTGTATCTCCTAAACAACAAGTGGAAACTCGAAAATATTTGGTTTGGCGTGTACGTGTAAAAGTTTAGCTTCAAAAGAGAACCCACTGGAGAATTTTCTTTCGTCAAAATTTGTCAGAAAACCACGTTTTAAAGAAATCCCGCATCCTGCGAAATTATCTTGTTTTTCCTAAACAACACGTTGTAACTCGAAAAGCTTTGGTGTTGCGTGTATGTCTCAGTGTGTAGCCTCAAAAGAGACCACACAGGAGAGTTTTCACTCGAAAGAATATGTAAGAGTACCAGGTTGTAAGGAAATACAGTGTTGCAGAATAAAGACAAATACGTACGTATTGGAAACACTTTACGAGAAGAAATAACGCATCATACAAAATTAGCTGTATCTCCTAAAAAACACGTTGTAACTCGAAAAGATTTGGTGTGGCGTGTACGTCTAAACGTGTAGCCTCAAAAAGAGAACCCACAGGAGAATTTTCTTTGGTCAAATTTGTCAGAAAACCACGTATTAAGGAAATCCTGCATCATGCGAAATTATCTTGTTTTTCCTAAACAACACGTTGTAACTTGAAAAGCTTTGGTGTTGCGTGTATGTCTCAGCGTGTAGCCTCAAAAGAGAACACACAGGAGAGTTTACTCTCAAAAGAATATGTAAGAATACAACGTTATAAGGAAATACAGTGTTTCAGAGTAAAGACAAATACGTTCATATTGGAAACCCTTAAACTTTACGAGATGAAAGAAAGCATCGTACAAAATGAGCTCGTATCTCCTAAACAACACGTTGTAACTCGAAAGGATTTGGTGTGGCGTGTACGTCTAAATGTGTAGCCTCAAAAGAGAACAGATAGGAGAATTACTTTCGTCAAAATTTTCAGAAAACCACGTTTTAAGGAAATCCCGCATCGTGCGAAATTATCTTGTTTTTCTTAAACAACACGTAGTAATTCGAAAAGCTTTTGTGTTGCGTGTATGTCTCAGCGTGTAGCCTCAAAAGAGAACACACAGGAGAGTTTTCTCTCGAAAGAATATGTAAGAATACCACGTTATAAGGAAATACAATTTTTCAGAATAAAGACAAATGAGTACACATTGGAAACACTTTACGAGAAGAAATTATGCATCATACAAAATTAGCTTGTATCTCCTAAACAACACGTTGTAACTCAAAAGGATTTGGTGTGTCGTATATGTCTAAACGTATAGCCTCAAAAGAGAACCCACAGGAGAATTTTCTTAAGTCAAAATTTGTCAAAAAACCACGTTTTAAGGAAATCCCGCATCCTGCGAAATTATCTTGTTTTTCCTAAACAACACGTTTTAAGTCGAAAAGCTTTGGTGTTGCGTGTATGTCTAAGCATGTAGCCTCAAAAGAGAATGCACAGGAGAGTTTTCTCTCGAAAGAATATGTATGAATACCATGTTATACGGAAATACAGTGTTGCAGAGTAAAGACAAATACGTACGTATTGGAAACCCTTAAACTTTATGGGATGAAATAAAGCATCGTACAAAATGAGCTCGTATCTCCTAAACAACATGTTGTAACTCGAAAAGATTTGGTGTGGCATGTACGTCTAAACGTGTAGCCTCAAAAGGGAACCCACAGGAGAATTTTCTTTCGTCAAAATTTGTCAGAACACCAAGTTTTGAGGAAATCCCGCATCGTGCGAGATTATCTTGTTTTTCATAAACAACACGTTGTAACTTGAAAAGCTTTGGTGTTGCCTGTATGTCTAAGTGTGTAGCCTCAAAAGGGAACGCACAGGATAGTTTTCTCTCGAAAGAATATGTAAGAATATCACGTTATAAGGAAATACAGTGTTGCAGAGTAAAGACAAATACGTACGTATTGGAAACACTTTACGAGAAGAAATAAAGCATCGTACAAAATTAGCCTCTATTTCCTAAACAACACGTGGCAACTCGAAAGGATTAGGTGTGACATGCACGTCGAAACGTGAAGCCTCAAAAGAGAACCAACCGAATAATTTCCTTTCGTCAAAATTTGTCAGAAAACCATGTTTTAAAGAAATCCGGCATCGTGCGAAAGTATCTTGTTTTTTATAAACAACGCGTTGTAACTCAAAAAGCTTTGGTGTTGCCTGTATGTCTAAGTGTTTAGCCTCAAAAGGGAATGCACAGGATAGTTTTCTCTCGAAAGAATATGTAAGAATGCCACGTTGTAAGGAAATACAGTGTTGCAGAGTAAAGACAAATAAGTACGTATTGGAAACACTTTACGAGAATTAACGCATTATAAAAAATTAGCTTGTATCTCCTAAACAACACGTTGTAACTCGAAAAGATTTGGTGTGACGTGTACGTCTAAATATGTAGCCTCAAAAGAGAACCCACAGGAGAATTTTCTTTCGTCAAAATTTTTCAGAAAACCAGGTTTTTAGGAAATCCCGCATCGTGCGAAATCATCTTCTTTTTCCTAAACAACACGTTGTAACTCGAAAAGCTTTGGTGTTGCGTGTTTGTCTAATCATGTAGCCTCAAAAGAGAATGCACAGGAGAGTTTTCCCTCGAAAGAATATGTAAGAATACCATGTTATAAGGAAATACAGTGTTGCAGAGTAAAGACAAATATGTACGTATTGGAAACACTTTACGAGAAGAAATAACGCATCGTACAATATTTGCTTGTGTCTCCTAAACAACACGTTGTAACTGAAAAATATTTGGTGTGGCTCGTATGTCTACACGTCTAGCCTCAAAAGAGAACCTACAGGAGAACTTTCTTTCGTCAAAATTTGTCAGAAAACCACGTTTTAAGGAAATCCCGCTTCGTGCAAAATTATCTTGTTTTTCCTAAACAACACGTTGTAACTCGAAAAGCTTTGGTGTTGCGTGTATGTCTGAGCATGTAGCCTCTAAAGAGAATGCACAGGAGAGTTTTCTCTCGAAAGAACATGTAAGAATACAACATTATAAGGAAATACAGTGTTGCAGAGTAAAGACAAATACATATGTATTGGAACCACTTTACGAAAAGAAATAACGCATCATACAAAATTAGCTTGTATCTCTTAAACAACACGTTGTAACTCGAAAGGATTTGGTGTGGCGTGCACGTCTAAACGTGTAGCCTCAAAAGAGAAGCCACAGGAGAATTTTCTTTCGTCAAAATTTTTCAGAAAACCACGTTTTAAGGAAATCCCGCATCGTGCAAAATTATCTTGTTTTCCATAAACAACACGTTGTAACTCGAAAAGCTTTGGTGTTGCCTGTATGTCTCCGTGTGTAGCCTCAAAAGGGAACGCACAGGATAGTTTTCTATCGAAGGAATATGTAAGAATACCACGTTATAAGGAAATATAATGTTGCAGTGTAAAGACAAATATGTACTTATTGGAAACACTTTACGAGAAGAATTAACGCATAGTAAAAAATTAGCTTATATCTCCTAAACAACACGTTGTAATTCGAAAAGATTTGGTGTGGCTCGTACCTCTACACGTGTAGCCTCAAAAGAGAACCCACAGGAGATCTTTCTTTCGTCAAAATTTTTCAGAAAACCACGTTTTATGGAAATCTCGCATCGTGCTAAATTATCTTGTTTTTCCTAAACAACACATTGTAACTCGAAAAGCTTTGGCGATGCATGTTTGCTTAAGCGTGTCCCCTCAAAAGAGAACGCACAGGAGAGTTTTCCCTCGAAATAATATGTAAGATTACCATGTTATAAGGAAATACAGTGTTGCAGATTAAAGACAAATAAGTACGTATTGGAAACACTTTACGAGAAGAAATAATGCATCGTACAAAATTAGCTTGTATCTCCTAAACAACACGTGGTAACTTGAAAGGATTTGGTGTGGCGTGTACGTCTAAACGTGTAGCCTCAAAAGAGAACCCACAGGAGAATTTTCTTTATTCAAAATTTTTCAGAAAACCACGTTTTAAGGAAATCCCGCATCGTGCGAAATCATCTTCTTTTTCCTAAACAACATGTTGTAACTCGAAAAGCTATGGTGTTGCGTGTATGTGTAAGCGTGGAGCCTCAAAAGAGAAGGCACTGGAGAGTTTTCTCTCCAAAGAATATGTAAGAATACCACGTTATAAGGAAATACAATTTTGCAGAGTAAAGACAAATAAGTACATATTGGAAAAAAATTTACGAGAAGAAATAACGCATCTTATAAAATTAGCTTGTATCTCCTAAACAACAGGTTGTAACTCGAAAGGATTTGGTGTGACGTGTACGTCTAAAAGTGTAGCCTCAAACGAGAACCCACAGGAGAATTTTCTTTCATAAAAATTTGTCAGAAACCACGTTTTAAGGAAATCTCGCATCGTGGGAAATTATCTTGTTTTTCCTAAACAACACGTTGTAACTCGAAAAGCTTTGGTGTTGCGTGTATTTCTAAGCGTGTAGCCTCAAAAGAGAACGCACAGGAGAGGTTTCTCTCGAAAGAATATGTAAGAATACCACGTTATAAGGAAATAAAGTGTTGCAGAGTAAAGACAACTACATACATATTGGAAACACTTTAAGAGAAGAAATAACACATCGTACAAAATTAGATTGTATCTCCTAAACAACACGTTTTAACTCGAAAAGATTTGGTGTGGCTCGTACCTCTACACGTGTAGCCTCAAAAGAGAACCCACAGGATAACTTTCTTTCGTCAAAATTTTTCAGACAACCACGTTTTATGGAAATCTCGCATTGTGCGAAATTATCTTGTTTTTCCTAAACGACACATTGTAACTCGAAAAGCTTTGGCGTTGCGTGTATGTCTAAGCGTGTAGCCTCTAAAGAGAATGCACAGGAGAGTTTTCTCTCGAAAGAATATGTAAGAATACAACGTTATAAGGAAATACAGTGTTGTAGAGAAAAGACAAATAAGTACGTATTGGAAAACTTTACGAGCAGAAGTAATGCATCTTACAAAATAGGCTTGTATCTCCGAAACAACACGTGGTAACTCGAAAAGATTTGGTGTGCCGTGTACGTCTAAATGTGTAGCCTCAAAAGAGAACCCACAGGAGAATTTTCTTTCGTCAAAATTTGTCAGAAAACCACGTTTTAAGGAAATCCCGCATCGTGCGAAATTATCTTGTTTTTCCTAAACAACACGTTGTAACTAGAAAAGCTTTGGTGTTGCGTGTATGTCTAAGCATGCAGCCTCAAAAGAGAATGCACAGGAGAGTTTTCTCTCGAAAGAATATGTAAGAATACCATGTTATAAGGAAACATATTGCTGCAGAGTAAAGACATACGTACTTATTGGAAACACATTATGAGAAGAAATAACGCATGGTACAAAATTAGCTTGTATCTCCAAAACAACACGTGGTAACTCAAAAAGATTTGGTGTGGCGTGTACGTCTGAACGTGTAGCCTCAAAAGAGAACCCACAGGAGAATTTTCTTTCGTCAAAATTTGTCAGAAAACCACGTTTTAAGGAAATCCCGCATCGTGCGAAATTATCTTGTTTTTCCTAAACAACACGTTGTAACTAGAAAAGCTTTGGTGTTGCGTGTATGTCTAAGCATGCAGCCTCAAAAGAGAATGCACAGGAGAGTTTTCTCTCGAAAGAATATGTAAGAATACCATGTTATAAGGAAACATATTGCTGCAGAGTAAAGACATACGTACTTATTGGAAACACATTATGAGAAGAAATAACGCATGGTACAAAATTAGCTTGTATCTCCAAAACAACACGTGGTAACTCAAAAAGATTTGGTGTGGCGTGTACGTCTGAACGTGTAGCCTCAAAAGAGAACCCACAGGAGAATTTTCTTACGTCAAAATTTGTCAGAAAACCACGTTTTAAGGAAATCCCGCATCGGGCGAAATTATCTTGTTTTTCCTAATCAACACGTTGTAACTCGAAAAGTTTTGGTGTTGCGTGTATGTCTAAGCATGTAGCCTCCAAAGAGAACGCACAGGATAGTTTTCTCTCAAAAGAATATGTAAGAATACCACGTGATAAGGAAATACAGTGTTGCAGAGTAAAGACAAATACGTACTTATTGGAAACACTTTACGAGAAGAAATAACGCATCATGCAAAATTAGCTTGTATCTCCTAAACAACACGCTGTAACTCGAAAAGATTTGGTGTGGCGTGTACGTCTAAACGTGTAGCCTCAATGAGAACCCACAGGAGAATTTTCTTTCGTCAAAATTTGTCAAAAACCACGTTTTAAGGAAATCCCGCATCGTGCGTAATTATCTTGTTTTTCCTAAACAACATGTTGTAACTCGAAAATCTTTGGTGTTGCGTGTATGTCTAAGCGTGTAGCCTTAAAAGAGAACGCACAGGAGAGTTTTTTCCCGAAAGAATATGTAGGAATACCACGTTATAAGGAAATACAGTGTTGCAGAGTAAAGACAAATACATACTTTTTGGAAACACTTAAACTTTACGAGTAGAAATAACACATAGTACAAAATTAGCTTGTATCTCCTAAACAACACGTTATAACTCGAAAGGATTTGGTGTGGCTTGTACATCTAAACGTGTACCCTCAAAAGAGAACACACAGGACAATATTCTTTCGTCAAAATTTGTCAGATAACCACGTTTTAAGGAAATCCCGCATCATGCGTAATTATCTTGTTTTTCCTAAACAACACGTTGTAACTCGAAAAGCTTTGGTTTTGTGTGTATGTCTAAGCATGTAGCCTCCAAAGAGAACGCACAGGAGAGTTTTCTCTCGAAAGAATATGTAAGAATACCACGTTATAAAGAAATACAGTGTTGCAGAGTAAAGGCAACTACATACATATTGGAGACACTTAAACTTTACGAGAAGAAATAACGCATCGTAAAAATATTAGCTTGTATCTCCTAAACAACACGTTGAAATTCAAGAAGATTTGGTGTGGCGTGTACAACTAAACGTGTAGCCTCAAAAGAGAACCCACAGGAGAATTTTCTTTGGTCAAAATTGGTCAGAAAACCACGTTTTAAGGAAATCCCGCATCGTGGTAAATTATCTTGTTCTTCCTAAACAACACGTTGTAACTCGAAAAGCGTTGGTGTTGCGTATTTCTCTAAGCGTGTAGCCTCAAATGAGAACGCACAGGAGAGTTTTCTCTTGAAAGAATATGTAAGAATACCACGTTATAAGGAAATACAGTGTTGCAGAATAAAGACATATACTAACTTATTGGAAAAACTTTAGGAGAAGAAATAACGCATCGTACAAAATTAGCTTGTATCTCCTAAACAACACGTTGTAACTTAAAAAGATTTGGTGTGGCCTGTACGTCTAAACGTGTAGCCTCAAAAGAGAACCCATAGAGGAATTTTCCTTAATCAAAATTTGTCAGGAAACCACTTATTAAGGAAATCCCGCATCGTGCGTAATTATCTTGTTTTTCCTAAACAACGCGTTGTAACTCAAAAAGCTTTGGTGTTGCGTGTCCGTCTAAGTGCGTAGCCTCAAAGGGGAATGCACAGGAGAGTTTTCTCTTGAAAGAATATGTAAGAATACCACGTTATGAGGAAATACAGTGTTGCAGAGTATAGACAAATACGTACTTATTGGAAACACTTTAGGAGAAGAAATAAAGCATCATGCAAAATTAGCTTGTATCTCCTAAACAACACGTTGTAACTGGAAAAGATTTGGTGTGGTGTGTACGTCTAAACGTGTAGCCTCAAAAGAGAACCCACAGGAGAGTTTTCTTTGGTCATAATTTGTCAAAAACCACGTTTTACGGAAATCCCGCATCGTGCGAAAATATCTTGTTTTTCCTAAACAACACGTTGTAACTCGAAAAGCTTTGGTGTTGCGTGTATTTCTAATCATGTAGCCTCAAAAGAGAATGCACAGGAAAGTTTTCTCCCAAAAGAATATGTAGGAATACCACGTTATAAGGAAATACAGTGTTGCAGAGTAAAGACAAATACATACTTATTGGAAACACTTAAACTTTACGAGAAGAAATAACACATAGTACAAAATTAGCTTGTATCTCCTAAACAACACGTTATAACTCGAAAGGATTTGGTGTGGCGTGTACGTCTAAACGTGTACCCTCAAAAGAGAACCCACAGGAGAATTTTATCCTGTGCGTTCTCTTTTGAGGTTACACCCTTAGACATACACGCAACACCAATGCTTTTCGAGTTACAACGTGTTGTTTAGGAAAAACAAGATAATTTCGCACGATGCGAGATTCCTTTAAAACCTGGTTTCTGACAAATTTTGATGAAAGAAAATTCTCTTGTGGGTTCTCTGTTGAGCCTACACATTTAGACGTACATGTCACAGCAAATCTTTTCGAGTTACAACGTGTTGTTTAGGAGATACAATCTAATTTTGTACGATGTGTTATTTCTTCTTGTAAAGTGTTTCCAATATGTACCTATTTGTCTTTACTCTGCAAAATTGTATTTCCTTATAACGTGGTATTCTTACATAATCTTTCAAGAGAAAACTCTCCTGTGCCTTCTCTTTTGAGGCTACACGCTTACACATACACGCAACACCAAAGCTTTTCGAGTTATGACATGTTGTTTAGGAAAAAGAAGATGATTTCGCACGATGCGGGATTTCCTTGAAACTTGGTTTTCTGAAATTTTTTGACGAAAGAAAATTCTCCTGTGGGGGCTCTTTTGAGGCTACATGTTTAGACGAACATGCCACACCAAATCTTTTCGAGTTATAACGTGTTGTTTCGGAGATACAAGCTAATTTTGTAGGATGCGTTACTTATTCTCGTAAAGTGTTTCTAATACGTACGTATTTGTCTTTACTCTGCAACACTGTATTGCCTTATAACGTTGTATTCTTACATATTCTTTCCAGAGAAAACTGTCTCGTGCTTTCCCTTTTGCAGCTACACACTTAGACAAACAGGCAACACCAAAGATTTTCGAGTTACAACGTGTTGTTTATGAAAAACAAGATAATTTCGCGCGATGCGGGATTTCCTTAAAATGTAGTTTTCTGAAAAATTTTGACCAAAGAAAATTCTTCAGTGGGTTTTCTTTTGAGGCTACATGTTTAGACGTACACGCCACACCAAATACTTTCGAGTTACCACGTGTTATTTAGGAGATACAAGCTAATTTTGTATGATGCATTATTTCTTCTCGTAAAGTGTTTCCAATATGTACGTATTTGTCTTTACTCTGAAACACTTTATTTCCTTATAACGTTGTATTCTTACATATTCTTTGTAGAAAGAACTCTACTGTGTGTTCTCTTTAGAGGCTACACGCTTAGACATACACGCAACGCCAAAGCTTTTCGAGTTACAATGTGTTGTTTAGGAAAAACAAGATAATTTCGCACGATGCGAGATTTCCATAAAACGTGGTTGTCTGAAAAATGTTGACGAAAGAAAGTTCTCCTGTGGGTTCTCTTTTGAGGCTACACATGTAGAGGTACGAGCCACACCAAATCTTTTCGAGTTACAATGTGTTGTTTAGGAGATACAAGCTAATTTTGTACGATGCATTATTTCTTCTCTTAAAGTGTTTCCAATAGTATTTGTCTTTACTCTGCAACACTGTATTTCCTTATAACGTGGTATTCTTACATATTCTTTCGAGAGAAAACTCTCCTGTGCGTTCTCTTTTGAGGCTACACGCTTAGACATACATGCAACACCAAAGCTTTTCGAGTTACAACGTGTTGTTTAGGAAAAACAAGATAATTTCCCACGATGCGAGATTTCCATAAAACGTGGTTTCTGACAAATTTTGATGAAAGAAAATTCTCCTGTGGGTTCTCTTTTGAGGGTACACTTTTAGACGTACACGTCACACCAAATCTTTTCGAGTTACAACGTGTTGTTTAGGAGATACAAGCTAATTTTGTACGATGTGTTATTTCTTCTTGTAAAGTGTTTCCAATATGTACTTATTTGTCTTTACTCTGCAAAATTGTATTTCTGTATAACGTGGTATTCTTACATATTCTTTCGAGAGAAAACTCTCCTGTGCCTTTTCTTTTGAGTCTCCACGCTTACACATACACGCAACACCAATGCTTTTCAAGTTACAACATGTTGTTTAGGAAAAAGAAGATAATTTCACACGATGCAGGATTTCCTTAAAACGTGGTTTTTTGAAAAATTTTGAAGAAAGAAAATTCTCCTGTAGGTTCTCTTTTGAGGCTACACGTTTAGACGTACATGCCACACCAAATCTTTTCGAGTTACAACGTGTTGTTTAGGAGATACAAGCTAATTTTTTACGATGCGTTAATTCTTCTCCTAAAGTGTTTCCAATACATACGTATTTGTCTTTACTCTGCAACATTGTATTTCCTTATAACGTGGTATTCTTACCTATTCTTTCAAGAGAAAACTATCCTGTGCATTCTCTTTTGAGGTTACACACTTAGACATACACGCAACACCAAAGCTTTTTGAGTTATAACGTGTTATTTAGGAAAAACAAGATAATTTCGCACGATGCGAGATTTCCTTAAAACGTGGTTTCTGACAAATTTTGATGAAAGAAAATTCTCTTGTGGGTTCCCTTTTGAGGCTACACGCTTAGACGTACACGTCACACCAAATCTTTTTGAGTTACAACGTGTTGTTTAGGAGATACAAGTTACTTTTTTACGATGCGTTATTTCTTCTTGTAAAGTGATTCCAATATGTACATATTTGTCTTTATTCTGCAAAATTGTATTTCCTTATAACGTGGTATTCTTATATAATCTTTCGAGAGAAAACTCTCCTGTGCCTTCTCTTTTGAGGCTCCATGGTTACACATACACGCAACACCAAAGCTTTTAGAGTTACAACATGTTGTTTAGGAAAAAGAAGATGATTTCGCACGATGCAGGATTTCCTTAAAACGTGGTTTTCTGAAAAATTTTGACGAAAGAAAATTCTCCTGTGGGTTCTCTTTTGAGGCTACACGTTTAGACGTACACGGCACACCAAATCTTTTCGAGTTACCACGTGTTGTTTCGGAGATACAAGCTAATTTTGTAAGATGCGTTACTTCTGCTCGTAAAGTTTTCCAATACGTACTTATTTGTCTTTTCTCTACAACACTGTATTTCCTTATAACATTGTATTCTTACATATTCTTTCGAGAGAAAACTCTCCTGTGCATTCTCTTTAGAGGCTACACGCTTAGACATACACGCAACGCCAAAGCTTTTCGAGTTACAATGTGTCGTTTAGGAAAAACAAGATAATTTCGCACAATGCGAGATTTCCATAAAACGTGGTTGTCTGAAAAATTTTGACGAAAGAAAGTTATCCTGTGGGTTCTCTTTTGAGGCTACACGTGTAGAGGTACGAGCCACACCAAATCTTTTCGAGTTAAAACGTGTTGTTTAGGAGATACAATCTAATTTTGTACGATGTGTTATTTCTTCTCTTAAAGTGTTTCCAATATGTATGTAGTTGTCTTTACTCTGCAACACTTTATTTCCTTATAACGTGGTATTCTTACATATTCTTTCGAGAGAAACCTCTCCTGTGCGTTCTCTTTTGAGGCTACACGCTTAGAAATACACGCAACACCAAAGCTTTTCGAGTTACAACGTGTTGTTTAGGAAAAACAAGATAATTTCCCACGATGCGAGATTTCCTTAAAACGTGGTTTCTGACAAATTTTTATGAAAGAAAATTCTCCTGTGGGTTCTCGTTTGAGGCTACACTTTTAGACGTACACGTCACACCAAATCCTTTCGAGTTACAACCTGTTGTTTAGGAGATACAAGCTAATTTTATAAGATGTGTTATTTCTTCTCGTAAATTTTTTTCCAATATGTACTTATTTGTCTTTACTCTGCAAAATTGTATTTCCTTATAACGTGGTATTCTTACATATTCTTTGGAGAGAAAACTCTCCAGTGCCTTCTCTTTTGAGGCTCCACGCTTACACATACACGCAACACCATAGCTTTTCGAGTTACAACATGTTGTTTAGGAAAAAGAAGATGATTTCGCACGATGCGGGATTTCCTTAAAACGTGGTTTTCTGAAAAATTTTGAATAAAGAAAATTCTCCTGTGGGTTCTCTTTTGAGGCTACACGTTTAGACGTACACGCCACACCAAATCCTTTCAAGTTACCACGTGTTGTTTAGGAGATACAAGCTAATTTTGTACGATGCATTATTTCTTCTCGTAAAGTGTTTCCAATACGTACTTATTTGTCTTTAATCTGCAACACTGTATTTCCTTATAACATGGTAATCTTACATATTATTTCGAGGGAAAACTCTCCTGTGCGTTCTCTTTTGAGGGGACACGCTTAAGCAAACATGCATCGCCAAAGCTTTTCGAGTTACAATGTGTTGTTTAGGAAAAACAAGATAATTTAGCACGATGCGAGATTTCCATAAAACGTGGTTTTCTGAAAAATTTTGACGAAAGAAAGATCTCCTGTGGGTTCTCTTTTGAGGCTACACGTGTAGAGGTACGAGCCACACCAAATCTTTTCGAATTACAACGTGTTGTTTAGGAGATATAAGCTAATTTTTTACTATGCGTTAATTCTTCTCGTAAAGTGTTTCCAATAAGTACATATTTGTCTTTACACTGCAACATTATATTTCCTTATAACGTGGTATTCTTACATATTCCTTCGATAGAAAACTATCCTGTGCGTTCTCTTTTGAGGCTACACACTTAGACATACAGGCAACACCAAAGCTTTTCGAGTTACAACGTGTTGTTTATGGAAAACAAGATAATTTTGCACGATGCGGGATTTCCTTAAAACGTGGTTTTCTGAAAAATTTTGACGAAAGAAAATTCTCCTGTGGCTTCTCTTTTGAGGCTACACGTTTAGACATGCACACCACACCAAATCCTTTCGAGTTACAACGTGTTGTTTAAGAGATACAAGCTAATTTTGTATGATACGTTATTTCTTTTCGTAAAGTGGTTCCAATACGTATGTATTTGTCTTTACTCTGCAACACTGTATTTCCTTATAACGTTGTATTCTTACATATTCCTTCGAGAGAAAACTCTCCTGTGCATTCTCTTTAGAGGCTACATGCTCAGACATACACGCAACACCAAAGCTTTTCGAGTTACAACGTGTTGTTTAGGAAAAACAAGATAATTTTGCACGATGCGAGATTTCCTTAAAACGTGGTTTTCTGACAAATTTTGACGAAAGAAAGTTCTCCTGTAGGTTCTCTTTTGAGGCTAGACGTGTAGACGTACGAGCCACACCAAATATTTTTCAGTTACAACGTGTTGTTTAGGAGACACAAGCAAATATTGTACAATGTGTTATTTCTTCTCGTAAAGTATTTCCAATACGTACATATTTGTCTTTACTCTGCAACACTGTATTTCCTTATAACGTGGTATTCTTACATATTCTTTCGAGAGAAAACTATCCTGTGCGTTCCCTTTTGAGGCTGCACACTTAGACATACAGGCAACACCAAAGCTTTTTGAGTTACAACGTGTTGTTTATAAAAAACAAGATACTTTCGCACGATGCCGGATTTCCTTAAAACATGGTTTTCTGACAAATTTTGACGAAAGGAAATTATTCGGTTGGTTCTCTTTTGAGGCTTCATGTTTCGACGTGCATGTCACACCTAATCCTTTCGAGTTGCCACGTGTTGTTTAGGAAATACAGGCTAATTTTGTACGATGCTTTATTTCTTCTCGTAAAGTGTTTCCAATACGTACGTATTTGTCTTTACTCTGCAACACTGTATTTCCTTATAACGTGGTATTCTTACATATTCTTTCGAGAGAAAACTATCCTGTGCGTTCCCTTTTGAGGCTACACACTTAGACATACAGGCAACACCAAAGCTTTTCAAGTTACAACGTGTTGTTTATGAAAAACAAGATAATTTCGCACGATGCGGGATTTCCTCAAAACTTGGTGTTCTGACAAATTTTGACGAAAGAAAATTCTCCTGTGGGTTCCCTTTTGAGGCTACACGTTTAGACGTACATGCCACACCAAATCTTTTCGAGTTACAACATGTTGTTTAGGAGATACGAGCTCATTTTGTACGATGCTTTATTTCATCCCATAAAGTTTAAGGGTTTCCAATACGTACGTATTTGTCTTTACTCTGCAACACTGTATTTCCTTATAACATGGTATTCGTACATATTCTTTCGAGAGAAAACTCTCCTGTGCATTCTCTTTTGAGGCTACATGCTTAGACATACACGCAACACCAAAGCTTTTCGAGTTAAAACGTGTTGTTTAGGAAAAACAAGATAATTTCGCAGGATGCGGGATTTCCTTAAAACGTGGTTTTTTGACAAATTTTGACTTAAGAAAATTCTCCTGTGGGTTCTCTTTTGAGGCTATACGTTTAGACGTATACGACACACCAAATCCTTTTGAGTTACAACGTGTTGTTTAGGAGATACAAGCTAATTTTGTATGATGCATTATTTCTTCTCGTAAAGTGTTTCCAATGTGTACTCATTTGTCTTTATTCTGAAAAATTGTATTTCCTTATAACGTGGTATTCTTACATATTCTTTCGAGAGAAAACTCTCCTGTGTGTTCTCTTTTGAGGCTACACGCTGAGACATACACGCAACACAAAAGCTTTTCGAATTACAACGTGTTGTTTAAGAAAAACAAGATAATTTCGCACGATGCGGGATTTCCTTAAAACGTGGTTTTCTGAAAATTTTGACGAAAGTAATTCTCCTATCTGTTCTCTTTTGAGGCTACACATTTAGACGTACACGCCACACCAAATCTTTTCGAGTTACAACGTGTTGTTTAGGAGATACGAGCTCATTTTGTACGATGCTTTATTTCATCTCGTAAAGTTTAAGGGTTTCCAATATGTACGTATTTGTCTTTACTCTGCAACACTGTATTTCCTTATAACGTGGTATTCTTACATATTCTTTTGAGAGAAAACTCTCCTGTGTATTCTCTTTTGAGGCTACACGCTGAGACATACACGCAACACCAAAGCTTTTCGAGTTACAACGTGTTGTTTAGGAAAAACAAGATAATTTCGCATGATGCAGGATTTCCTTAATACGTGGTTTTCTGACAAATTTGACCAAAGAAAATTCTCCTGTGGGTTCTCTTTTTGAGGCTACACGTTTAGACGTACACGCCACACCAAATCCTTCGAGTTACAACGTGTATTTTAGGAGATACAGCTAATTTTGTATGATGCGTTATTTCTTCTCATAAAGTGTTTCCAATACGTATGTATTTGTCTTTATTCTGCAACACTGTATTTCCTTATAACCTGGTACTCTTACATATTCTTTTGAGTGAAAACTCTCCTGTGCGGTCTCTTTTGAGGCTACACACTGAGACATACACGCAACACCAAAGCTTTTCGAGTTACAACGTGTTGTTTAGGAAAAACAAGATAATTTCGCAGGATGCGGGATTTCTTTAAAACGTGGTTTTCTGACAAATTTTGACGAAAGAAAATTCTCCAGTGGGTTCTCTTTTGAGGCTAAACTTTTACACGTACACGCCAAACCAAATATCTTCGAGTTTCCACTTGTTGTTTAGGAGATACAAGCTAATATTGTATGATGCTTAATTTCTTCTCGTAAAGTGTTTCCAATATGTACGTATTTGTCCTTACTCTGCAACACTGTTTTTCCTTATAACGTTGAATTCTTACATGTTCTATCGAGAGAAAACTCTCCTGTGCATTCTCTTTTGAGGCTACACGCTTAGACAAACACGCAACACCAAAGCTTTTCGAGTTACCACGTGTTGTTTAGGAAAAACAAGATAATTTCGCAAGATGCGGTATTTCCTTAAAACGTGGTTTTCTGACAAATTTTTGACGAAAGAAAATTCTCCTTTTTGTTCTTCTTTGAGGCTACACATTTAGATATACACGTCAAACCAAATCTTTTCGAGTTACCACGTGTTGTTTAGGAGATATAAGCTAATTTTGTTCGATGCGTTATTTCTTCTCGTAAAGTGTTCCCAATATATACTTATTTGTATTTACTCTGCAAAATTGTATTTCCTAATAACGTGGTATTCTTACATATTCTTTCAAGAGAAAACTCTCCTGTGCCTTATCTTTTGAGGCTCCAGGCTTACACATACACGCAACACTAAAGCTTTTCGAGTCACAACATGTTGTTTAGGAAAAAGAAGATGATTTCGCACGATGCGGGATTTCCTTAAGACGTGGTTTTCTGAAAAATTTTGAGGAAAGAAAATTCTCCTGTGGGTTCTCTTTTGAGGCTACACATTTAGTCGTACACGCCACACCAAATGTTTTCGAGTTACAACGTGCTTTTTAGGAGATACAAGCTAATTTTGTACGATGCGTTAATTCTTCTTGTAAGGTGTTTCCAATACGTAAGTATTTGTCTTTACTCTGAAACACTGTATTTCCTTATAACGTGGTATTCTTATATATTCTTTCGAGAGAAAACTATCCTGTGCGTTCCCTTTTGAGGCTACACACGGAGACATACACGCAACACCAAAGCTTTTCAAGTTACAACATGTTGTTTATGAATAAAAAGATAATTTCACACGATGCGGGATTTCCTTAAGACGTGGTTTTCTGAAAAATTTTGAGGAAAGAAAATTCTCCTGTGGGTTCTCTTTTGAGGCTACACATTTAGTCGTACACGCCACACCAAATGTTTTCGAGTTACAACGTGCTTTTTAGGAGATACAAGCTAATTTTGTACGATGCGTTAATTCTACTCGTAAGGTGTTTCCAATACGTAAGTATTTGTCTTTACTCTGAAACACTGTATTTCCTTATAACGTGGTATTCTTACACATTCTTTCGAGAGAAAACTATCCTGTGCGTTCCCTTTTGAGGCTACACGCGGAGACATACACGCAACACCAAAGCTTTTCAAGTTACAACATGTTGTTTATGAATAAAAAGATAATTTCGCACGATGCGGGATTTCCTTAAAACGTGGTTTTCTGACAAATTTTGACAAAAGAAAATTCTCCTGTGGGTTATCTTTTGAGGCTACACGTTTAGACGTACACGTCACATCAAATCTTTTCGAGTTACCACGTGTTGTTTAGGAGATACAAGCTTATTTTGTACGATGCGTTATTTTTTCTTGTAAAGTGTTTCCAATATGTACTTATTTGCCTTTACTCTGCAAAATTGTATTTCTTTATAACGTGGTATTCTTACATTTTCTTTCGAGAGAAAACTCTCCTGTGCCTTCTCTTTTGAGGCTCCACGCTTAGACATACGCGCAACACCAAAGCTTTTCGAGTTACAACATGTTGTTTAGGAAAAAGAAGATGATTTTGCACGATGCGGGATTTCCTTAATACGTGGTTTTCTGAAAAATTTTAACGAAAGAAAATTCTCCTGTGGGTTCTCTTTTAAAGCTACACGTTTAGACGTACATGCCACACCAAATCTTTTTGAGTTACAACATGTTGTTTAGGAGATACAAGCTAATTTTGTACTATGCGTTAATTCTTTACGTAAAGTGTTTCGAATACATACGTGTTTGTCTTTACTCTGCAACACTGTATTCCCTTATAACGTGGTATTCTTACATATTCTTTCGAGAGAAAACTCTCCTGTGCATTCTCTTTTGAGGCTACATGCTTAGACATACACGCAACTCCAGAGCTTTTCGAGTTACAACTTGTTGTTTAGAAAAAACAATATAATTTCGCACGATGCTAGTTTTCCTTAAAACGTGGTTTCTGACAAATTTTGATGAAAGAAAATTCACCTGTGGGTTCTCTTTTGAGGCTACACCTTTAGACGTACACACCACACCAAATCTTTTTGAGTTACACCGTGCTGTTTAGAAGATACAAGCAAATTTTTTTTACGATGCGTTATTTCTTCTCGTAAAGTTTAAGTTTTTCCAATACATACGTTTTTGTCTTTACTCTGCAACTCTGTATTTCCTTATAACGTGGTATTCTTACATATTCTTTCGAGAGAAAACTCTCCTGTGCGTTCTCTTTTGAGGCTACACGCTTAGACAAAAACGCAACACCACAGCTTTTCGAGTTACAACGTGTTCTTTAGGAAAAACAAGATAATAACGCACGATGCAGTATTTCCTTAAAACGTGGTTTCTGACAAATATTGACAAAAGAAAATACTCCTGAGGGTTCTCTTTTGAGGCTACACGTTTAGACGTACATGCCACACCAAATCTTTTCGAGTTACAACGTGTTGTTTAGGACATACAAGCTAATTTTTTAAGATGCGTTATTTCTTCTCGTAAAGTTTAAGTGTTTCCAATACGTATGTATTTGCCTTTACTCTGCAACACTGTTTTCCTTATAACGTGGTATTCTTGCATATTCTTTCGAGAGAAAACTCTCCTGTGCGTTCTCTTTTGAGGCTAAACGCTTAGACATACACGCAACACCAAAGCTTTTCGTGTTACAACGTTTTTTTTAGGAAGAACAAGATAATTTCTCACGATGCGGGATTTCCTTAAAACGTGGTTTTCTGACAAATTTTGACGAAAGAAATTTGTCCTGTGGTTCTCTTTGAGGCTACACGTTTAGATGTACACGCCACACCAAATCCTTTCGAGTTACAACGTGTTGTTTAGGAGATACAAGCTAATTTTTTACGATGCTTTATTTCATCTCGTAAAGTTTAAGGGTTTCCAATATGAAAGTATATGCCATTATTCTGCAACAGTGTACTTCCTTATAACGTGGTATTCTTACATATTCTTTCGAGAGAAAACTCTCCTGTGTGTTCTCTTTTGAGAACACGCTTAGACATACACGCAACACCAAAGCTTTTCGAGTTACAACGCGTTGTTTAGGAAAAACAAGATAATTTCGCACGATGCGGGATTTCATTAATATGTGGTTTTCTGACAAATTTTGACCAAAGAAAATTCTCCTGTGGGTTCTCTTTTGAAGCTACACGTTTAGACCTACAGGTCACACCAAATCTTTTCTTGTTACAACGTGTTGTTTAGGAGATACAAGCTAATTTTTTATGATGCGTTATTTCTTCTCATAAAGTGTTTCCAATAAGTACGTATTTGTCTTTACTCTGCAACACTGTATTTCCTTATAACGTGGTATTCTTACATATTCTTTTTAGAGAAAACTCTCCTGTGCGCTCTCTTTTGAGTCTACACGCTTAGACATACACGCAACACCAAACCTTTTCGAGTTACAACGCATTGTTTAGGAAAAACAAGATAATTTTGCACGATAAGGGATTTCCTTAAAACGTGGTTTTCTTACATATTTTGACGATAAAAAATTCTCCTGTCGGTTCTCTTTTGAGGCTACACGTTTAGACGTACACGTCACACCAAATATTTTCGAGTTACAACGTGTTGTTTAGGAGATACAAGCTAATTTTGTACGATTTTTTATTTCTTCTCTTAAAGTTTTACAATATGTACGTATTTGTCTTTAATCTGCAACACTGTATTTCCTTATAACGTGGTATTCTTACATATTCTTTCGAGAGAAAACTCTCCTTGCATTCCCTTTAGAGGCTACACACTTAGACATACACGCAACCCCAAAGCTTTTCGAGTTACAACGTGTTGTTTAGGAAAAACAAGATAATTTCGCACGATGCGGGATTTCCTTAAAACGTGGTTTTCTGACAAATTTTGACGAAAGAAAACTCTCCTGTGGGTTCTCTTTTGAGGATACACGTTTAGACGTACACGCCACAACAAATCTTTTCGAGTCACAACATGTTGTTTAGGATATGCAAGCTAATTTTGCAAGATGCGTTATTTCTCTCATAAAGTGTTTCCAGTATGTACGTATTTGTCTTTACTCTGCCACACTGTATTTCCTTATAACGTGGTATTCTTACATATTCTTTCGAGAGAAAACTCTCCTATGCGTTCTCTTTTGGGGCTACATGCTTAGACATACACCCAACACCAAAGCTTTTCGAGTTAAAACGTGTTGTTTAGGAAGAACAAGATAATTTCTCACGATGCGCGATTTCCTTAAAACGTGGTTTTCTGAAAAATTTTGACGAAAGAAAATTGTCCTGTGGGTTCTCTTTTGAGGCTACAGGTTTATACGTACATGCCACACCAAATCTTTTCGAGTTACAATGTGTTGTTTAGGAGATACAAGCTAATTTTGTACGATGCTTTAATTCATCTCATAAAGTTTAAGGGTTTCCAATACATACGTGTTTGTCTTTACTCTGCAACACTGTATTTCCTTATAACGTGGTATTCTTTCATATTCTTTCGAGAGAAAACTCTCCTGTGCGTTCTCTTTTGAGGCTACACGCTTAGACATACACGCAATAGCAAAGCTTTTCGAGTTACAACATGTTGTTTAGGAAGAACAAGATAATTTCCCACGATGCGGGATTTCCTTAAAACGTGGTGTTCTGACAAATTTTTATGAAAGAAAATTCTCCTGTGGGTTCTCTTTTGAGGCTACACCTTTAGACGTACACACCACACCAAATCTTTTTGAGTTACACCGTGCTGTTTAGGAGATCCAAGCTAATTTTTTTTACGATGCATTATTTCTTCCCGTAAAGTTTAAGTGTTTCCAATACATACGTTTTTGTCTTTACACTGCAACTCTGTTTTTCCTTATAACGTGGTATTCTTACATACTCTTTCGAGAGAAAACTCTCCTGTGCGTTCTCTTTTGAGGCTACACGCTTAGACATACAGGAACACCACAGCTTTTCGAGTTACAATGTGTTGTTTAGGAAAAACAAGATAATTTAGCACGATGCGGGATTTCCTTAAAACGTGGTTTTCTGACAAATTTTGACGAAAAAAATACTCCTGTGGGTTCTCTTTTGAGGCTACACGTTTAGCCGTACACGCCACACCAAATCTTTTCGAGTTACAACCAGTTGTTTAGGAGATACAAGCTAATTTTTTTACGATGCGTTATTTCTTCTCGTAAAGTGTTTCCAATAAGTACGTATTTGTCTTTACTCTGCAACACTGTGTTTCCTTATAACGTGGTATTCTTACATATTCTTTCGAGAGAAAACTCTCCTGTGCGTTCTCTTTTGAGGCTACATGCTTAGACATACACGCAACACCAAAGCTTTTCGAGTTACAACGTGTTTTTTAGGAAGAACAAGATAATTTCTCACGATGCGGGATTTCCTTAAAACGTGGTTTTCTGACAAATTTAGACGAAAGAAATTTGTCCTGTGGTTCTCTTTGAGGCTACACGTTTAGATGTACACGCCACACCAAATCTTTTCGAGTTACAACGTGTTGTTTAGGAGATACAAGCTAATTTTGTACGATGCTTTATTTCATCTCGTAAAGTTTAAGGGTTTCCAATACGAAAGTATTTGTCATTATTCTGCAACAGTGTACTTCCTTATAATGTGGTATTCTTACATATTCTTTCGAGAGAAAACTCTCCTGTGTGTTCTCTTTTGAGGCTACACGCTTAGACATACACGCAACACCAAAGCTTTTCGAGTTACAACGCGTTGTTTAGGAAAAACAAGATAATTTCGCACGATGCGGGATTTCCTTAATACGTGGTTTTCTGACAAATTTTGACCAAAGAAAATTCTCCTGTGGGTTCTCTTTTGAGTCTACACGTTTAGACCTACAGGTCACACCAAATCTTTTCGAGTTACAACGTGTTGTTTAGGAGATACAAGCTAATTTTTTATGATGTGTTATTTCTTCTCATAAAGTGTTTCCAATAAGTACGTATTTGTCTTTACTCTGCAACACTGTATTTCCTTATAACGTGGTATTCTTACATATTCTTTTTAGAGAAAACTCTCCTGTGCGCTCTCTTTTGAGTCTACACGCTTAGACATACACGCAACACCAAACCTTTTCGAGTTACAACGCATTGTTTAGGAAAAACAAGATAATTTTGCACGATAAGGGATTTCCTTAAAACGTGGTTTTCTTACATATTTTGACGATAAAAAATTCTCCTGTCTGTTCTCTTTTGAGGCTACACGTTTAGACGTACACGTCACACCAAATATTTTCGAGTTACAACGTGTTGTTTAGGAGATACAAGCTAATTTTGTACGATTTTTTATTTCTTCTCTTAAAGTTTTACAATATGTACGTATTTGTCTTTAATCTGCAACACTGTATTTCCTTATAACGTGGTATTCTTACATATTCTTTCGAGAGAAAACTCTCCTTGCATTCCCTTTAGAGGCTACACACTTAGACATACACGCAACCCCAAAGCTTTTCGAGTTATAACGTGTTGTTTAGGAAAAACAAGATAATTTCGCACGATGCGGGATTTCCTTAAAACGTGGTTTTCTGACAAATTTTGACAAAAGAAAACTCTCCTGTGGGTTCTCTTTTGAGGATACACGTTTAGACGTACACGCCACAACAAATCTTTTCGAGTCACAACATGTTGTTTAGGACATACAAGCTAATTTTGCAAGATGCGTTAATTCTCTCATAAAGTGTTTCCAGTATGGACGTATTTGTCTTTACTCTGCCACACTGTATTTCCTTATAACGTGGTATTCTTACATATTCTTTCGAGAGAAAACTCTCCTATGCGTTCTCTTTTGGGGCTACATGCTTAGACATACACCCAACACCAAAGCTTTTCGAGTTAAAACGTGTTGTTTAGGAAGAACAAGATAATTTCTCACGATGCGCGATTTCCTTAAAACGTGGTTTTCTGAAAAATTTTGACGAAAGAAAATTGTCCTGTGGGTTCTCTTTTGAGGCTACAGGTTTAGACGTACATGCCACACCAAATCTTTTCGAGTTACAATGTGTTGTTTAGGAGATACAAGCTAATTTTGTACGATGCTTTATTTCATCTCATAAAGTTTAAGGGTTTCCAATACATACGTGTTTGTCTTTACTCTGCAACACTGTATTTCCTTATAACGTGGTATTCTTTCATATTCTTTCGAGAGAAAACTCTCCTGTGCGTTCTCTTTTGAGGCTACACGCTTAGACATACACGCAATAGCAAAGCTTTTCGAGTTACAACATGTTGTTTAGGAAGAACAAGATAATTTCCCACTATGCGGGATTTCCTTAAAACGTGGTGTTCTGACAAATTTTTATGAAAGAAAATTCTCCTGTGGGTTCTCTTTTGAGGCTACACCTTTAGACGTACACACCACACCAAATCTTTTTGAGTTACACCGTGCTGTTTAGGAGATCCAAGCTAATTTTTTTTACGATGCATTATTTCTTCCCGTAAAGTTTAAGTGTTTCCAATACATACGTTTTTGTCTTTACACTGCAACTCTGTTTTTCCTTATAACGTGGTATTCTTACATACTCTTTCGAGAGAAAACTCTCCTGTGCGTTCTCTTTTGAGGCTACACGCTTAGACATACAGGCAACACCACAGCTTTTCGAGTTACAATGTGTTGTTTAGGAAAAACAAGATAATTTAGCACGATGCGGGATTTCCTTAAAACGTGGTTTTCTGACAAATTTTGACGAAAGAAAATACTCCTGTGGGTTCTCTTTTGAACCTACACGTTTAGCCGTACACGCCACACCAAATCTTTTCGAGTTACAACCTGTTGTTTAGGAGATACAAGCTAATTTTTTTACGATGCGTTATTTCTTCTCGTAAAGTGTTTCCAATAAGTACGTATTTGTCTTTACTCTGCAACACTGTGTTTCCTTATAACGTGGTATTCTTACATATTCTTTCGAGAGAAAACTCTCCTGTGCGTTCTCTTTTGAGGCTACATGCTTAGACATACACGCAACACCAAAGCTTTTCGAGTTACAACGTGTTTTTTAGGAAGAACAAGATAATTTCTCACGATGCGGGATTTCCTTAAAACGTGGTTTTCTGACAAATTTAGACGAAAGAAATTTGTCCTGTGGTTCTCTTTGAGGCTACACGTTTAGATGTACATGCCACACCAAATCTTTTCGAGTTACAACGTGTTGTTTAGGAGATACAAGCTAATTTTGTACGATGCTTTATTTCATCTCGTAAAGTTTAAGGGTTTCCAATACGAAAGTATTTGTCATTATTCTGCAACAGTGTACTTCCTTATAATGTGGTATTCTTACATATTCTTTCGAGAGAAAACTCTCCTGTGTGTTCTCTTTTGAGGCTACACGCTTAGACATACACGCAACACCAAAGCTTTTCGAGTTACAACGCGTTGTTTAGGAAAAACAAGATAATTTCGCACGATGCGGGATTTCCTTAATACGTGGTTTTCTGACAAATTTTGACCAAAGAAAATTCTCCTGTGTGTTCTCTTTTGAGGCTACACGTTTAGACCTACAGGTCACACCAAATCTTTTCGAGTTACAACGTGTTGTTTAGGAGATTCAAGCTAATATTTATGATGCGTTATTTCTCCTCATAAAGAGTTTCCAATAAGTACGTATTTGTCTTTACTCTGCAACACTGTATTTCCTTATAACGTGGTATTCTTACATATTCTTTTTAGAGAAAACTCTCCTGTGCGCTCTCTTTTGAGTCTACACGCTTAGACATACACGCAACACCAAACCTTTTCGAGTTACAACGCATTGTTTAGGAAAAACAAGATAATTTTGCACGATAAGGGATTTCCTTAAAACGTGGTTTTCTTACATATTTTGACTATAAAAAATTCTCCTGTCGGTTCTCTTTTGAGGCTACACGTTTAGACGTACACGTCACACCAAATATTTTCGAGTTACAACGTGTTGTTTAGGAGATACAAGCTAATTTTGTACGATTTTTTATTTCTTCTCTTAAAGTTTTACAATATGTACGTATTTGTCTTTAATCTGCAACACTGTATTTCCTTATAACGTGGTATTCTTACATATTCTTTCGAGAGAAAACTCTCCTTGCATTCCCTTTAGAGGCTACACACTTAGACATACACGCAACCCCAAAGCTTTTCGAGTTACAACGTGTTGTTTAGGAAAAACAAGATAATTTCGCACGATGCGGGATTTCCTTAAAACGTGGTTTTCTGACAAATTTTGACGAAAGAAAATACTCCCGAGGTTTCTCTTTTGAGGCTACACGTTTAGACGTACACGCCACACCAAATCTTTTCGAGTTACAACGTGTTGTTTAGGAGATACAAGCTAATTTTTTAAGATGCGTTATTTCTTCTCGTAAAGTTTAAGTGTTTCCAATACGTACGTATTTGCCTTTACTCTGCAACACTGTTTTCCTAATAACGTGGTATTCTTACATATTCCTTCGAGAGAAAACTCTCCTGTGCGTTCTCTTTTGAGGCTACACGCTTAGACATACACGCAACACCAAAACTTTTCGAGTTACAACATGTTGTTTAGGAAGAACAAGATAATTTCCCACGATGCGGGATTTCCTTAAAACGTGGTGTTCTGACAAATTTTGATGAAAGAAAATTCTCCTGTGGGTTCTCTTTTGAGGCTACACCTTTAGACATACAAACCACACCAAATCTTTTTGAGTTACACCGTGCTGTTTAGGAGATACAAGCTAATTTTTTTGACGATGCGTTATTTCTTCCCGTAAAGTTTAAGTGTTTCCAATACATACGTTTTTGTCTTTACACTGCAACTCTGTTTTTCCTTATAACGTGGTATTCTTACATACTCTTTCGAGAGAAAACTCTCCTGTGCGTTCTCTTTTGAGGCTACACGCTTAGACATACAGGCAACACCACAGCTTTTCGAGTTACAATGTGTTGTTTAGGAAAAACAAGATAATTTCGCACGATGCGGGGTTTCCTTAGTACGTGGTTTTCTGACAAATTTTGACCAAAGAAAATTCTCCTGTGCGTTCTCTTTTGAGGCTACACGTTTAGCCGTACACGCCACACCAAATCTTTTCGAGTTACAACCTGTTGTTTAGGAGATACAAGCTAAATTTTTTACGATGCGTTATTTCTTCTCGTAAAGTGTTTCCAATAAGTACGTATTTGTCTTTACTCTGCAACACTGTGTTCCCTTATAACGTGGTATTCTTACATATTCTTTCGAGAGAAAACTCTCCTGTGCGTTCTCTTTTGAGGCTACATGCTTAGACATACACGCAACACCAAAGCTTTTCGAGTTACAACGTGTTTTTTAGGAAGAACAAGATAATTTCTCACGATGCGGGATTTCCTTAAAACGTGGTTTTCTGACAAATTTAGACGAAAGAAATTTGTCCTGTGGTTCTCTTTGAGGCTACACGTTTAGATGTACATGCCACACCAAATCTTTTCGAGTTACAACGTGTTGTTTAGGAGATACAAGCTAATTTTGTACGATGCTTTATTTCATCTCGTAAAGTTTAAGGGTTTCCAATACGAAAGTATTTGTCATTATTCTGCAACAGTGTACTTCCTTATAATGTGGTATTCTTACATATTCTTTCGAGAGAAAACTCTCCTGTGTGTTCTCTTTTGAGGCTACACGCTTAGACATACACGCAACACCAAAGCTTTTCGAGTTACAACGCGTTGTTTAGGAAAAACAAGATAATTTCGCACGATGCGGGATTTCCTTAATACGTGGTTTTCTGACAAATTTTGACCAAAGAAAATTCTCCTGTGTGTTCTCTTTTGAGGCTACACGTTTAGACGTACAGGTCACACCAAATCTTTTCGAGTTACAACGTGTTGTTTAGGAGATACAAGCTAATTTTTTACGATGCGTTATTTCTTCTCATAAAGTGTTTCCAATAAGTACGTATTTGTCTTTACTCTGCAACACTGTATTTCCTTATAAGGTGGTATTCTTACATATTCTTTTTAGAGAAAACTCTCCTGTGTGCTCTCTTTTGAGTCTACACGCTTAGACATACACGCAACTCCAAAGCTTTTAGAGTTACAACGCATTGTTTAGGAAAAACAAGATAATTTTTCACGATAAGGGATTTCCTTAAAATGTGGTTTTCTTACATATTTTGACGATAAAAAATTCTCCTGTCGGTTCTCTTTTGAGGCTACACATTTAGACGTACACGTCACACCAAATATTTTCGAGTTACAACGTGTTGTTTAGGAGATACAAGCTAATTTTGTATGATTTTTTATTTCTTCTCTTAAAGTTTTACAATATGTACGTATTTGTCTTTACTCTTCAACACTGTATTTCCTTATAACGTGGTATTCTTACATATTCTTTCGAGAGAAAACTCTCCTTGCATTCCTTTTAGAGGCTACACACTTAGACATACAAGCAACACCAAAGCATTTCGAGTTACAACGTGTTGTTTAGGAAAAACAAGATAATTTCGCACGATGCGGGATTTCCTTAAAACGTGGTTTTCTGACAAATTTTGACGAAAGAAAACTCTCCTGTGGGTTCTCTTTTGAGGATACACGTTTAGACGTACACGCCACACCAAATCTTTTCGAGTTACAACATGTTGTTTAGGACATACAAGCTAATTTTGCAAGATGCGTTATTTCTCTCATAAAGTGTTTCCAGTATGTACGTATTTGTCTTTACTCTGCCACACTGTATTTCCTTATAACGTGGTATTCTTATATATTCTTTCGAGAGAAAACTCTCCTATGCGTTCTCTTTTGGGGCTACATGCTTAGACATACACCCAACACCAAAGCTTTTCGATTTAAAACGTGTTGTTTAGGAAGAACAAGATAATTTCTCACGATGCGCGATTTCCTTAAAACGTGGTTTTCTGAAAAATTTTGACGAAAGAAAATTGTCCTGTGGGTTCTCTTTTGAGGCTACACGTTTAGACGTACATGCCACACCAAATCTTTTCGAGTTACAACGTGTTGTTTGGGAGATACAAGCTAATTTTGTACGATGCTTTAATTCATCTCGTAAAGTTTAAGGGTTTCCAATACATAAGTGTTTGTCTTTACTCTGTAACACTGTATTTCCTTATAACGTGGTATCCTTTCATATTCTTTCGAGAGAAAACTCTCCTGTGCGTTCTCTTTTGAGGCTACACGCTTAGACATACACGCAACAGCAAAGCCTTTCGAGTTACAACATGTTGCTTAGGAAGAACAAGATAATTTCCCACGATGCGGGATTTCCTTAAAACGTGGTGTTCTGACAAATTTTGATGAAAGAAAATACTCCTGTTGGTTCTCTTTTGAGGCTACACCTTTAGACGTACACACCACACCAAATCTTTTTGAGTTACACCGTGCTGTTTAGGAGATACAAGCTAATTTTTTTTACGATGCGTTATTTCTTCTCATAAAGTTTAAGTGTTTCCAATACATACGTTTTTGTCTTTACACTGCAACTCTGTATTTCCTTATAACGTGGTATTCTTACATATTCTTTCGAGAGAAAACTATCCTGTGCATTCTCTTTTGAGGCTACACGCTTAGACATACAGGCAACACCACAGCTTTTCGAGTTACAATGTGTTGTTTAGGAAAAACAAGATAATTTAGCACGATGCGGGATTTCCTTAAAACGTGGTTTTCTGACAAATTTTGACGAAAGAAAATACTCCCGAGGTTTCTCTTTTGAGGCTACACGTTTAGACGTCCACGCCACACCAAATCTTTTCGAGTTACAACGTGTTGTTTAGGAGATACAAGCTAATTTTTTAAGATGCGTTATTTCTTCTCGTAAAGTTTAAGTGTTTCCAATACGTATGTATTTGCCTTTACTCTGCAACACTGTTTTCCTAATAACGTGGTATTCTTACATATTCCTTCGAGAGAAAACTCTCCTGTGCGTTCTCTTTTGAGGCTACACGCTTAGACATACACGCAACACCAAAACTTTTCGAGTTACAACATGTTGTTTAGGAAGAACAAGATAATTTCCCACGATGCGGGATTTCCTTAAAACGTGGTGTTCTGACAAATTTTGATGAAAGAAAACTCTCCTGTGGGTTCTCTTTTGAGGATACACGTTTAGACGTACACGCCACAACAAATCTTTTCGAGTCACAACATGTTGTTTAGGACATACAAGCTAATTTTGCAAGATGCGTTATTTCTCTCATAAAGTGTTTCCAGTATGTACGTATTTGTCTTTACTCTGCCACACTGTATTTCCTTATAACGTGGTATTCTTACATATTCTTTCGAGAGAAAACTCTCCTATGCGTTCTCTTTTGGGGCTACATGCTGAGACATACACCCAACACCAAAGCTTTTCGAGTAAAAACCTGTTGTTTAGGAAGAACAAGATAATTTCTCACGATGCGCGATTTCCTTAAAACGTGGTTTTCTGAAAAATTTTGACGAAAGAAAATTGTCCTGTGGGTTCTCTTTTGAGGCTACAGGTTTAGACGTACATGCCACACCAAATCTTTTCGAGTTACAACGAGTTGTTTAGGAGATAAAAGCTAATTTTGTACGATGCTTTATTTCATCTCATAAAGTTTAAGGGTTTCCAATACATAAGTGTTTGTCTTTACTCTGCAACACTGTATTTCCTTATAACGTGGTATTTTTTCATATTCTTTCGAGAGAAAACTCTCCTGTGCGTTCTCTTTTGAGGCTACACGCTTAGACATACACGCAATAGCAAAGCTTTTCGAGTTACAACATGTTGTTTAGGAAGAACAAGATAATTTCCCACGATGCGGGATTTCCTTAAAACGTGGTGTTCTGACAAATTTTGATGAAAGAAAATTCTCCTGTGGGTTCTCTTTTGAGGCTACACCTTTTGACGTACACACCACACCAAATCTTTTTGAGTTACACCGTGCTGTTTAGGAGATCCAAGCTAATTTTTTTTACGATGCATTATTTCTTCCCGTAAAGTTTAAGTGTTTCCAATACATACGTTTTTGTCTTTACACTGCAACTCTGTTTTTCCTTATAACGTGGTATTCTTACATACTCTTTCGAGAGAAAACTCTCCTGTGCGTTCTCTTTTGAGGCTACACGCTTAGACATACAGGCAACACCACAGCTTTTCGAGTTACAATGTGTTGTTTAGGAAAAACAAGATAATTTAGCACGATGCGGGATTTCCTTAAAACGTGGTTTTCTGACAAATTTTGACGAAAGAAAATACTCCTGTGGGTTCTCTTTTGAGGCTACACGTTTAGCCGTACACGCCACACCAAATCTTTTCGAGTTACAACCTGTTGTTTAGGAGATACAAGCTAATTTTTTTACGATGCGTTATTTCTTCTCGTAAAGTGTTTCCAATAAGTACGTATTTGTCTTTACACTGCAACACTGTGTTTCCTTATAACGTGGTATTCTTACATATTCTTTCGAGAGAAAACTCTCCTGTGCGTTCTCTTTTGAGGCTACATGCTTAGACATACACGCAACACCAAAGCTTTTCGAGTTACAACGTGTTTTTTAGGAAGAACAAGATAATTTCTCACGATGCGGGATTTCCTTAAAACGTGGTTTTCTGACAAATTTTGACGAAAGAAATTTGTCCTGTGGTTCTCTTTGAGGCTACACGTTTAGATGTACATGCCACACCAAATCTTTTCGAGTTACAACGTGTTGTTTAGGAGATACAAGCTAATTTTGTACGATGCTTTATTTCATCTCGTAAAGTTTAAGGGTTTCCAATACGAAAGTATTTGTCATTATTCTGCAACAGTGTACTTCCTTATTATGTGGTATTCTTACATATTCTTTCGAGAGAAAACTCTCCTGTGTGTTCTCTTTTGAGGCTACACGCTTAGACATACACGCAACACCAAAGCTTTTCGAGTTACAACGCGTTGTTTAGGAAAAACAAGATAATTTCGCACGATGCGGGATTTCCTTAATACGTGGTTTTCTGACAAATTTTGACCAAAGAAAATTCTCCTGTGTGTTCTCTTTTGAGGCTACACGTTTAGACGTACAGGTCACACCAAATCTTTTCGAGTTACAACGTGTTGTTTAGGAGATACAAGCTAATTTTTTACGATGCGTTATTTCTTCTCATAAAGTGTTTCCAATAAGTACGTATTTGTCTTTACTCTGCAACACTGTATTTCCTTATAAGGTGGTATTCTTACATATTCTTTGTAGAGAAAACTCTCCTGTGTGCTCTCTTTTGAGTCTACACGCTTAGACATACACGCAACTCCAAAGCTTTTCGAGTTACAACGCATTGTTTAGGAAAAACAAGATAATTTTTCACGATAAGGGATTTCCTTAAAACGTGGTTTTCTTACATATTTTGACGATAAAAAATTCTCCTGTCGGTTCTCTTTTGAGGCTACACATTTAGACGTACACGTCACACCAAATATTTTCGAGTTACAACGTGTTGTTTAGGAGATACAAACTAATTTTGTATGATTTTTTATTTCTTCTCTTAAAGTTTTACAATATGTACATATTTGTCTTTACTCTTCAACACTGTATTTCCTTATAACGTGGTATTCTTACATATTCTTTCGAGAGAAAACTCTCCTTGCATTCCTTTTAGAGGCTACACACTTAGACATACATGCAACACCAAAGTATTTCGAGTTACAACGTGTTGTTTAGGAAAAACAAGATAATTTCGCACGATGTGGGATTTCCTTAAAACGTGGTTTTCTGACAAATTTTGACGAAAGAAAACTCTCCTGTGGGTTCTCTTTTGAGGATACACGTTTAGACGTACACGCCACACCAAATCTTTTCGAGTTACAACATGTTGTTTAGGACATACAAGCAAATTTTTCAAGATGCGTTATTTCTCTCATAAAGTGTTTCCAGTATGTACGTATTTGTCTTTACTCTGCCACACTGTATTTCCTTATAACGTGGTATTCTTATATATTCTTTCGAGAGAAAACTCTCCTATGCGTTCTCTTTTGGGGCTACATGCTTAGACATACACCCAACACCAAAGCTTTTCGATTTAAAACGTGTTGTTTAGGAAGAACAAGATAATTTCTCACGATGCGCGATTTCCTTAAAACGTGGTTTTCTGAAAAATTTTGACGAAAGAAAATTGTCCTGTGGGTTCTCTTTTGAGGCTACACGTTTAGACGTACATGCCACACCAAATCTTTTCGAGTTACAACGTGTTGTTTGGGAGATACAAGCTAATTTTGTACGATGCTTTAATTCATCTCGTAAAGTTTAAGGGTTTCCAATACATACGTGTTTGTCTTTACTCTGTAACACTGTATTTCCTTATAACGTGGTATCCTTTCATATTCTTTCGAGAGAAAACTCTCCTGTGCGTTCTCTTTTGAGGCTACACGCTTAGACATACACGCAACAGCAAAGCCTTTCGAGTTACAACATGTTGCTTAGGAAGAACAAGATAATTTCCCACGATGCGGGATTTCCTTAAAACGTGGTGTTCTGACAAATTTTGATGAAAGAAAATACTCCTGTGGGTTCTCTTTTGAGGCTACACCTTTAGACGTACATACCACACCAAATCTTTTTGAGTTACACCGTGCTGTTTAGGAGATACAAGCTAATTTTTTTTACGATGCGTTATTTCTTCTCATAAAGTTTAAGTGTTTCCAATACATACGTTTTTGTCTTTACACTGCAACTCTGTATTTCCTTATAACGTGGTATTCTTACATATTCTTTCGAGAGAAAACTCTCCTGTGCATTCTCTTTTGAGGCTACACGCTTAGACATACAGGCAACACCACAGCTTTTCGAGTTACAATGTGTTGTTTAGGAAAAACAAGATAATTTAGCACGATGCGGGATTTCCTTAAAACGTGGTTTTCTGACAAATTTTGACGAAAGAAAATACTCCCGAGGTTTCTCTTTTGAGGCTACACGTTTAGACGTACACGCCACACCAAATCTTTTCGAGTTACAACGTGTTGTTTAGGAGATACAAGCTAATTTTTTAAGATGCGTTATTTCTTCTCGTAAAGTTTAAGTGTTTCCAATACGTACGTATTTGCCTTTACTCTGCAACACTGTTTTCCTAATAACGTGGTATTCTTACATATTCCTTCGAGAGAAAACTCTCCTGTGCGTTCTCTTTTGAGGCTACACGCTTAGACATACATGCAACACCAAAACTTTTCGAGTTACAACATGTTGTTTAGGAAGAACAAGATAATTTCCCAGGATGCGGGATTTCCTTAAAACGTGGTGTTCTGACAAATTTTGATGAAAGAAAATTCTCCTGTGGGTTCTCTTTTGAGGCTACACCTTTAGACATACAAACCACACCAAATCTTTTTGAGTTACACCGTGCTGTTTAGGAGATACAAGCTAATTTTTTTTACGATGCATTATTTCTTCCCGTAAAGTTTAAGTGTTTCCAATACATACGTTTTTGTCTTTACACTGCAACTCTGTTTTTCCTTATAACGTGGTATTCTTACATACTCTTTCGAGAGAAAACTCTCCTGTGCGTTCTCTTTTGAGGCTACACGCTTAGACATACAGGCAACACCACAGCTTTTCGAGTTACAATGTGTTGTTTAGGAAAAACAAGATAATTTAGCACGATGCGGGATTTCCTTAAAACGTGGTTTTCTGACAAATTTTGACGAAAGAAAATACTCCTGTGGGTTCTCTTTTGAGGCTACACGTTTAGCCGTACACGCCACACCAAATCTTTTCGAGTTACAACCTGTTGTTTAGGAGATACAAGCTAATTTTTTTACGATGCGTTATTTCTTCTCGTAAAGTGTTTCCAATAAGTACGTATTTGTCTTTACTCTGCAACACTGTGTTTCCTTATAACGTGGTATTCTTACATATTCTTTCGAGAGAAAACTCTCCTGTGCGTTCTCTTTTGAGGCTACATGCTTAGACATACACGCAACACCAAAGCTTTTCGAGTTACAACGTGTTTTTTAGGAAGAACAAGATAATTTCTCACGATGCGGGATTTCCTTAAAACGTGGTTTTCTGACAAATTTTGACGAAAGAAATTTGTCCTGTGGTTCTCTTTGAGGCTACACGTTTAGATGTACACGCCACACCAAATCTTTTCGAGTTACAACGTGTTGTTTAGGAGATACAAGCTAATTTTGTACGATGCTTTATTTCATCTCGTAAAGTTTAAGGGTTTCCAATACGAAAGTATTTGTCATTATTCTGCAACAGTGTACTTCCTTATAATGTGGTATTCTTACATATTCTTTCGAGAGAAAACTCTCCTGTGTGTTCTCTTTTGAGGCTACACGCTTAGACATACACGCAACACCAAAGCTTTTCGAGTTACAACGCGTTGTTTAGGAAAAACAAGATAATTTCGCACGATGCGGGATTTCCTTAATACGTGGTTTTCTGACAAATTTTGACCAAAGAAAATTCTCCTGTGTGTTCTCTTTTGAGGCTACACGTTTAGACGTACAGGTCACACCAAATCTTTTCGAGTTACAACGTGTTGTTTAGGAGATACAAGCTAATTTTTTACGATGCGTTATTTCTTCTCATAAAGTGTTTCCAATAAGTACATATTTGTCTTTACTCTGCAACACTGTATTTCCTTATAAGGTGGTATTCTTACATATTCTTTTTAGAGAAAACTCTCCTGTGTGCTCTCTTTTGTGTCTACACGCTTAGACATACACGCAACTCCAAAGCTTTTCGAGTTACAACGCATTGTTTAGGAAAAACAAGATAATTTTGCACGATAAGGGATTTCTTTAAAACGTGGTTTTCTTACATATTTTGAGGATAAAAAATTCTCCTGTCGGTTCTCTTTTGAGGCTACACATTTAGACGTACACGTCACACCAAATATTTTCGAGTTACAACGTGCTGTTTAGGAGATACAAGCTAATTTTGTATGATTTTTTATTTCTTCTCTTAAAGTTTTACAATATGTACGTATTTGTCTTTACTCTTCAACACTGTATTCCCTTATAACGTGGTATTCTTACATATTCTTTCGAGAGAAAACTCTCCTTGCATTCCTTTTAGAGGCTACACACTTAGACATACATGCAACACCAAAGCTTTTCGAGTTACAACGTGTTGTTTAGGAAAAACAAGATAATTTCGCACGATGCGGGATTTCCTTAAAACGTGGTTTTCTGACAAATTTTGACGAAAGAAAACTCTCCTGTGAGTTCTCTTTTGAGGATACACGTTTAGACGTACACGCCACACCAAATCTTTTCGAGTTACAACATGTTGTTTAGGACATACAAGCAAATTTTGCAAGATGCGTTATTTCTCTCATAAAGTGTTTCCAGTATGTATGTATTTGTCTTTACTCTGCCACACTGTATTTCGTTATAACGTGGTATTCTTATAGATTCGTTCGAGAGAAAACTCTCCTTTGCGTTCTCTTTTGGGGCTACATGCTTAGACATACACCCAACACCAAAGCTTTTCGAGTTAAAACGTGTTGTTTAGGAAGAACAAGATAATTTCTCACGATGCGCGATTTCCTTAAAACGTGGTTTTCTGAAAAATTTTGACGAAAGAAAATTGTCCTGTGGGTTCTCTTTTGAGGCTACACGTTTAGACGTACAAGCCACACCAAATCTTTTCCAGTAAAAACGTGTTGTTTAGGAGATACAAGCTAATTTTGTACGATGCTTTAATACATCTCGTAAAGTTTAAGTGTTTCCAATATGTACGCTTTCGTCTTTACTCAGCAACACTGTACTTCCTTATAAAGTGGTATTCTTAACTATTCTTTCGTGAGAAAACTCTCCTGTCCGTTCTCTCTTGAGGCTACATGCTTAGACATACACGCAACACCAAAGCTTTTCGAGTTACAATGTGTTGTTTAGGAAAAACAATATAATTTCGCACGATGCGGGGTTTCCTTAGTACGTGGTTTTCTGACAAATTTTGACCAAAGAAAATTCTCCTGTGCGTTCTCTTTTGAGGCTACACGTTTAGCCGTACACGCCACACCAAATCTTTTCGAGTTACAACCTGTTGTTTAGGAGATACAAGCTAATTTTTTTACGATGCGTTATTTCTTCTCGTAAAGTGTTTCCAATAAGTACGTATTTGTCTTTACTCTGCAACACTGTGTTTCCTTATAACGTGGTATTCTTACATATTCTTTCGAGAGAAAACTCTCCTGTGCATTCTCTTTTGGGGCTACATGCTTAGACATACACCCAACACCAAAGCTTTTCGAGTTAAAACGTGTTGTTTAGGAAGAACAAGATAATTTCTCACGATGCGCGATTTCCTTAAAACGTGGTTTTCTGAAAAATTTTGACGAAAGAAAATTGTCCTGTGGGTTCTCTTTTGAGGCTACACGTTTAGACGTACAAGCCACACCAAATCTTTTCCAGTAAAAACGTGTTGTTTAGGAGATACAAGCTAATTTTGTACGATGCTTTAATACATCTCGTAAAGTTTAAGTGTTTCCAATATGTACGCTTTCGTCTTTACTCAGCAACACTGTACTTCCTTATAAAGTGGTATTCTTAACTATTCTTTCGAGAGAAAACTCTCCTGTCCGTTCTCTCTTGAGGCTACATGCTTAGACATACACGCAACACCAAAGCTTTTCGAGTTACAATGTGTTGTTTAGGAAAAACAATATAATTTCGCACGATGCGGGGTTTCCTTAGTACGTGGTTTTCTGACAAATTTTGACCAAAGAAAATTCTCCTGTGCGTTCTCTTTTGAGGCTACACGTTTAGCCGTACACGCCACACCAAATCTTTTCGAGTTACAACCTGTTGTTTAGGAGATACAAGCTAATTTTTTTACGATGCGTTATTTCTTCTCGTAAAGTGTTTCCAATAAGTACGTATTTGTCTTTACTCTGCAACACTGTGTTTCCTTATAACGTGGTATTCTTACATATTCTTTCGAGAGAAAACTCTCCTGTGCGTTCTCTTTTGAGGCTACATGCTTAGACATACACGCAACACCAAAGCTTTTCGAGTTACAACGTGTTTTTTAGGAAGAACAAGATAATTTCTCACGATGCGGGATTTCCTTAAAACATGGTTTTCTGACAAATTTTGACGAAAGAAATTTGTCCTGTGGTTCTCTTTGAGGCTACACGTTTAGATGTACATGCCACACCAAATCTTTTCGAGTTACAACGTGTTGTTTAGGAGATACAAGCTAATTTTGTACGATGCTTTCTTTCATCTCGTAAAGTTTAAGGGTTTCCAATACGAAAGTATTTGTCATTATTCTGCAACAGTGTACTTCCTTATAATGTGGTATTCTTACATATTCTTTCGAGAGAAAACTCTCCTGTGTGTTCTCTTTTGAGGCTACACGCTTAGACATACACCCAACACCAAAGCTTTTCGAGTTACAACGCGTTGTTTAGGAAAAACAAGATAATTTCACACGATGCGGGATTTCCTTAATACGTGGTTTTCTGACAAATTTTGACCAAAGAAAATTCTCCTGTGGGTTCTCTTTTGAGGCTGCACGTTTAGACGTACACGCCACACCAAATCTTTTGGAGTTTCAATGTGTTGTTTAGGAGATACAAGCTAATTTTTTACGATATGTTATTTCTTCTCATAAAGTATTTCCAATAAGTACGTATTTTTCTTTAATCTGCAACACTGTATTTTCTTATAACGTGGTATTCTTACACATTCTTTCGAGTGAAAACTCTCCTGTGTGCTCTCTTTTGAGTCTACACGCTTAAACATACATGCAACACCAAAGCTTTTCGAGTTACAAGGTTTTGTTTAGGAAAAACAAGATAATTTCGCACGATGCGGGATTTCATAAACGTGGTTTTCTGAATATTTGACGAAAGAAAATTCTCCTATGGGTTCTCTCTTGAGGCTACACGTTTAGACGTACACGCCACACAAAGTCTTTTCGAGTTACAACGTGTTGTTTAGGAGATATGAGCTAATTTTGTACGATGCATTATTTCATCTCGTAAAGTTTAAGGGTTTCCAATATGTACCTATTTGTCTTTACTCTGAAACACTGTATTTCCTTATAACGTGGTATTCTTACATATTCTTTTGAGAGAAAACTCTCCTGTGTGTTCTCTTTTGAGGCTACATGCTGAGACATACACGCAACACCATAGCTTTTCGAGTTAAAACGTGTTGTTTAGGAAAAACAAGATAATTTCGCACGATGCAGGATTTTCTTAATACATGGTTTTCTGACAAATTTGACCAAAGAAAATTCTCCTGTGGGTTCTCTTTTGAGGCTACACGTTTAGACGTACATGCCACATCAAATCATTTAGAGTTACAACGTGTTGTTTAGGAGATACAAGCTAATTTTGTAGGATGCGTTATTTCTTCTCTTAAAGTGTTTCCAATATGTACGTATTTGTCTTTACTCTGCAACACTGTATTTCCTACAACGTGGTATTCTTACATATTCTTTCGAGAGAAAACTCTCCTGTGCATTCGCTTTTGTGGCTACACACTTAGACATACACGCAACACCAAAGCTTTTCGAGTTACAACTTGTTGTTTAGGAAAAACAAGATAATTTCGCAGGATGCGGGATTTCGTTAAAACGTGATTTTCTGACAAATTTTGAAGAAAGAAAATTCTCCTATTGGTTCTCTTTTGAGGCTACACGTTTAGAAGTACACACCACATGAAGTCCTTTCGAGTTACCACGTGTTGTTTAGGAGATACAAGCTAATTTTTTACGATGCATTATTTCTTCTTGTAAAGTGTTTCCAACAAGTATGTATTTGTCTTTACTCTGCAACACTGTATTTCCTTATAACGTTGTATTCTTACATGTTCTTTCTAGAGAAAACTCTCCTGTGCATACTCTTTAGAGGCTACACGCTTAGACATACACGCAACAACAAAGCTTTTCGAGTTACAACGTGTTTTTAAGGAAAAACAAGATAATTTTCACGATGCGGGATTTACTTAAAACGTGGTTTTCTGAAAAATTTTGAAGAAAGAAAGTTATCCTGTGGGTTCTCTTTTGAGGCTACACGTGTAGACGTACGAGCCACACCAAATCTTTTCGAGTTACAACGTGTTGTTTAGGAGATACAAGCTAATTTTGTACGATGCATTATTTCTTCTCTTAAAGTGTTTCCAATGGTATGTAATTGTCTTTTCTGTGCAACACTGTATTTCCTTATAACGTGGTATTCTTACATATTCGTTCAAGAGAAAACTCTCCTGTGCGTTCTCTATTGAGGCTACACGCTTAGACATACACGCAACACCAAAGCTTTTCGAGTTACAATGTGTTGTTTAGGAAAAACTAGAAAATTTCCCACGAAGCGAGATTTCCATACAACATGTTTTCTGACAAATTTTGATGAAAGAAAATTCTCCTATGGGTTCTATTTTGAGGCTACACATTTAGACGTACACGCCACACCAAGTCCTTTCGAGTTACCACGTGTTGTTTAGGAGATACAAGCTAATTTTTTACAATGCGTTATTTCTTCTCATAAAGTGTTTCCAACAAGTATGTTTTTGTCTTTACTCTGCAACACTGTATTCCTTATAACGTTGTATTCTTACATGTTCTTTCGAGAGAAAACACTCCTGTGTGTACTCTTTAGAGGCTACACGCTTAGACATACACGCAACACCAAAGCTTTTCGAGTTACAACGTGTTGTTTAGGAAAAACAAGATAATTTTGCACGATGCGGGATTTCCTTAAAACGTGGTTTTCTGACAAATTTTGACGAAAGAAAATTCTCCTGTGGGTTCTCTTTTGAGGCTACACGTGTAGACATACGGGCCACACCAAATCTTTTCGAGTTACAACGTGTTGTTTAGGAGATACAAGCTAATTTTGAACGATGCGTTATTTCTTCTCATAAAGTGTTTCCAATATGTACGTATTTGTCTTTACTCTGCAACACTGTATTTCCTTATAACGTGGTATTCTTACATATTCGTTCGATAGAAAACTCTCCTGCGCATTCCCTTTAGAGGCTACACACTTAAACATACATGAAACACCAAAGCTTTTCGAGTTACAACTTGTTGTTTAGGCAAAACAAGATAATTTCGCAGGATGCGGGATTTCCTTATAACGTGGTTTTCTGACAAATTTTGAAGAAAGAAAATTCTCCTGTGGGGTCTCTTTTGAGGCTACACTTTTAGACGTACACGCCAAACCAAATCTTTTCGAGTTACCACTTGTTGTTTAGGAGATACAAGCTTATATTTTATGATGCGTCATTTCTTCTCGTAAAGTGTTTCCAATATTTATGTTTTTGTCTTTACTCTGCAACACTGTATTTCCTTATAACGTTGTAGTCTTACATGTTCCTTTGAGAGAAAACTCTCCTGTGCATTCTCTTTTGAGGCTACACGCTTAGATATACATGCAACACCAAAGCTTTTCGAGTTACAACGTGTTGTTTAGGAAAAACAAGATAATTTTGCACGATGCGGAATTTCCTTAAAACGTGGTTATCTAATTTTGATGAAAGAAAATTCTCCTGTTGGTTCTCTTTTGAGGCTACACGTTTAGACGGACACGCCAAACCAAATCTTTTCGAGTTACCACGTGTTGTTAGGAGATACAAGGTAACTTTGTATGATGTATTATTTCTTCTCGTAAAGTGTTTCCAATATGTACTTATTTGTCTTTACTCTGCAAAATTGTATTTCCTAATAACGTGGTATTCTTACATATTCTCTCGAGAGAAAACTATCCTGTGCCTTCTCTTTTGAGGCTCCACGCTTAGACATACACGCAACACTAAACTTTTCGAGTAACAATATGTTGTTTAGGAAAAAGAAGATGGTTTCACACGATGCGGGATTTCCTTAAAACTTGGTTCTGTGAAAAATTTTGATGAAAGTAAATTCTCCTGTGGGATCTCCTTTGAGGCTACACGTTTAGACGTACAGGCCACACCAAATCTTTTCGAGTTACAACTTGTTGTTTAGGAGATACAAGCTAATTTTGTACTACGCGTTAATTCTTCTTGTAAAGTGTTTCCAATACGTATGTGTTTGTCTTTACTCTGCAACATTGTATTTCCTTATAACGTGGCATTCTTACATATTCTTTCGAGAGAAAAGTCTCCTGTGCTTTCTCTTTTGAGGCTACACGCTTAGACATACACGCAACACCAGAGCTTTTCGAGTTACAACGTGTTGTTTAGGAAAAACTAGATAATTTCACACAATGCGAGATTTCCTTAAAACGTGGTTTCTGACAAATTTTGATGAAAGAAAATTCTCCTGTGGGATCTCTTTTGAGGCTACACGTTTAGACGTACAGGCCACACCAAATCTTTTCGAGTAACAACGTGTTGTTTAGGAGATTCAAGCTAATTTTGTACGATGCGTTAATTCTTCTCGTAAAGTTTTTCCAATATGTACGTATTTGTCTTTACTCTGCAACACTGTATTCCCTTATAACGGGGTATTCTTACATATTCTTTCGAGAGAAAACTCTCCTGTGCATTCCCTTTTGAGGCTACACACTTAGACATACACGCAACACCAAAGCTTTTCGAGTTACAACTTGTTGTTTAGGAAAAACAAGATAATTTCGCAGGATGCGGGATTTCGTTAAAACGTGGTTTTCTGACAAATTTTGAAGAAAGAAAATTCTCCAGTGTGTTCTCTTTTGAGGCTACACTTTTAGACGTACACGCCAAACCAAATGTTTTCGAGTTTCCACTTTTTGTTTAGGACATACAAGCTAATATTGTATGATGCGTAATTTCTTCTTGTAAAGTGTTTCCAATAAGTACGTATTTGTCTTTACTCTGCAACACTGTATTTCCTTATAACGTTGTATTCTTACATGATCTTTCGAGAGAAAACTCTCCTGTGCATTCTCTTTTGAGGCTACACACTTAGACATACACGCAACACCAAAGCTTTTCGAGTTACAACTTGTTGTTTAGGAAAAACAAGATAATTTCGCAGGATGCGGGATTTCGTTAAAACGTGGTTTTCTGACAAATTTTGAAGAAAGAAAATTCTCCAGTGGGTTCTCTTTTGAGGCTACACTTTTAGACGTACACGCCAAACCAAATGTTTTCGAGTTTCCACTTTTTGTTTAGGACATACAAGCTAATATTGTATGATGCGTAATTTCTTCTTGTAAAGTGTTTCCAATAAGTACGTATTTGTCTTTACTCTGCAACACTGTATTTCCTTATAACGTTGTATTCTTACATGATCTTTCGAGAGAAAACACTCCTGTGCATTCTCTTTTGAGGCTACACGCTGAGACATACACGCAACACCAAAGCTTTTCGAGTTACAAGGTGTTGTTTAGGAATAACAAGATAATTTCGCACGATGCGGGATTTCCTTAAAACGTGGTTTTCTGAAAATTTTGACGAAAGAAAATTCTCCTTTGTGTTCTCTTTTGAGGCTACACGTTTAGATGTACACGCCAAACCAAATCTTTTCGAGTTACCACGTGTTGTTTAGGAGATACAAGCTAATTTTGTACGATGCGTTATGATGCGTTATTTCTTCTCCTAAAGTGTTTCCAATATGTACTTATTTGCCTTTACTCTGCAAAATTGTATTTCTTTATAACGTGGTATTCTTACATATTCTTTCGAGAGAAAACTCTCCTGTACCTTTGCTTTTGAGGCTCCACGCTTAGACATACACGCAACACCAAAGCTTTTTGTGTTACAACATGTTGTTTAGGAAAAAGAAGATGATTTCGCACGATGCGGGATTTCCTTAAAACGTGGTTTTCTGAAAATTTTTAACGAAAGAAAATTGTCCTGTGGGTTCTCTTTTGAGGCAACACGTTTAGACGTACACGCCACACCGAATTTTTTCGAGTTACAACGTGTTGTTTAGGAGATACAAGTTAATTTTTTACGATGCGTTATTTCTTCTCGTAAAGTGTTTCCAATATGTACGTATCTGTCTTTACTCTGCAACACTCTATTTCCTTATAACGTGGTATTCTTACATATTCTTTCTAGAAAAAAATCTCCTTTACATTCTCTTTTGAAGCTACACGCTTAGACATACACACAACACCAAAGTTTTTCGAGTTACAACGTGTTGTTTAGGAAAAACAAGATAATTTTGCATGATGAGGGATTTCCAAATATCGTGGTTTTCTGACAGATTTTGAAGAAAGAAAATTCTCCTGTGGGGTCTCTTTTGAGGCTACACTTTTAGACGTACACGCCAAACCAAATCTTTTCGAGTTACCACTTGTTGTTTAGGAGATACAAGCTTATATTTTATGATGTGTCATTTCTTCTCGTAAAGTGTTTCCAATATGTACGTATTTGTCTTTACTCTCCAACACTGTATTTCCTTATAACGTTGTATTCTTACATGTTCTTTCGAGAGAAAACTCTCCTGTGCATTCTCTTTTGAGGCTACACGCTGAGACATACATGCAACACCAAAGCTTTTCGTGTTACAAGTTGTTTAGGAAAAACAAGATAATTTCGCACGATGGGGGATTTCCTTAAAACGTGGTTTTCTGACAAATTTTGACGAAAGAAAATTCTCCTTTGTGTTCTCTTTTGCGGCTACACGTTTAGACGTACACGCCAAACCAAACCTTTTCGAGTTACCACGTGTTGTTTAGGAGATACAAGCTAATTTTGTATGATGCGTTATTTCTTCTCCTAATGTGTTTCCAATATGTACTTATTTGCCTTTACTCGGCAAAATTGTATTTCTTTATAACGTCTATTCTTACATATTCTTTCGAGAGAAAACTCTCCTGTGCCTTCGCTTTTGAGGCTCCACGCTTAGACATACACGCAACACCAAAGTTTTTTGAGTTACAACATGTTGTTTAGGAAAAAGAAGATGATTTCGCACGATGCTGGATTTCCTTAAAACGTGGTTTTCTGAAAAATCTAACGAAAGAAAATTGTCCTGTGGGTTCTCTTTTGAGGCTACACGTTTAGACGTACACGTCACACCAAATCTTTTCGAGTTACAACGTGTTGTTTAGGAGAAACAAGTTAATTTTTTACGATGCGTTATTTCTTCTCGTAGAGAGTTTCCAATATGTACGTATTTGTCTTTACTCTGCAACAATGTATTTCCTTATAACGTGGTATTCTTAAATATTCTTTCGAGAAAAAACTCTCCTTTACATTCTCTTTTGAGGCTACACGCTTAGACATACACGCAACACCAAAGCTTTTCGAGTTACAACATGTTGTTTAGGAAAAACAAGATAATTTTGCACGATGAGGGATTTCCTTAAAACGTGGTTTTCTCACATATTTTGACGAAAGAAAATTCTCCTGTGGGTTCTCTTTTGAGGCTACACGTTTAGCTGTACACGCCACACCAAATCCTTTCGAGTTACAACCGGTTGTTTAGGAGATACGAGCTAATTTTGTATGATGCATTAGTTCTTCTCGTAAAGTGTTTCCAATACATATGTATTTGTCTTTACTCTGCAACACTGTATTTCCTTATAATGTGATATTCTTACATATTCTTTTGAGGGAAAACTCTCCTGTGTGTTCTCTTTTGAGGCTACAAGCTTAGACATACACCCAACTCCAAAGCTTTTCGAGTTACAACATGTTGTTCAGGAAAAAGAAGATGATTTGGCACGATGCGGGATTTCCTTAAAACGTGGTTTTCTGACAAATTTTGATGAAAGAAAATTCTCCTGTGGGTTCTCTTTTGAGGCTACACGTTGAGACGTACACGTCACACCAAAACTTTTCGAGTTACAACGAGTTGTTTAGGAGACACAAGCTAATTTTGTATGATGCGATATTTCTTCTTTTAAAGTGTTTCCAATATGTACGTATTTGTCTTTACTCTGCAACACTGTATTTCCTTATAACGTGGTATTCTTACATATTCTTTCGAGAGAAAACTCTCCTGTGCATTCCCTTTTGTGGCTACACACTTAGTCATACACGCAACACCAAAGCTTTTCGAGTTACAACTTGTTGTTTAGGAAAAACAAGATAATTTCGCAGGATGCGGGATTTCGTTAAAACGTGATTTTCTGAAAAATTTTGAAGAAAGAAAATTCTCCTATGGGTTCTCTTTTCAGGATACACGTTTAGACGTACACGCCACACCAAGTCCTTTCGAGTTACCACGTGTTGTTTAGGAGATACAAGCTAATTTTTTACAATGCGTTATTTCTTCTCGTAAAGTGTTTCCATCAAGTATGTATTTGTCTTTACTCTGCAACACTGTATTCCCTTATAACGTTGTATTCTTACATGTTCTTTCAAGAGAAAACTCTCCTGTGCGTACTCTTTAGAGGCTACACGCTTAAACATACACGCAACGCCAAAGATTTTCGAGTTACAATGTGTTGTTTAGGAAAAGCAAGATAATTTCGCACGATGCGAGATTTCCATAAAACGTGGTTTTCTGAAAAATTTTGACAAAAGAAAGTTTTTCTGTGGGTTCTCTTTTGAGGCTACACGTGTAGAAGTACGAGCCACAACAAATCTTTTCGAGTTCCAATTGTTGTTTAGGAGATACAAGATAATTTTGTACGATGTGTTATTTCCTCTCTTTTTTTTTCTTTTTTTTTTTTTATTATTCGATATAATTTATTTACATTTCAAATGATTTCCCCTTTTCTAGCCCCCCCACTCCCCGAAAGTCCCGCAAGCCCCCTTCTCTTCCCCTGTCCTCCCACCCACACCTTCCCACTTCCCCGTTCTGGTTTTGCTGAATACTGTTTCACTGAGTCTTTCCAGAACCAGGGGCCACTCCTCCTTTCTTCTTGTACCTCATTTGATGTGTGGATTATGTTTTGGGTATTCCAGTTTTCTAGGTTAATATCCACTTATTAGTGAGTGCATACCATGATTCACCTTTTGAGTCTGGGTTACCTCACTTAGTATGATATTCTCTAGCTCCATCCATTTGCCTAAGAATTTCATGAATTCATTGTTTCTAATGGCTGAATAGTACTCCATTGTGTAGATATACCACATTTTTTGCATCCACTCTTCTGTTGAGGGATACCTGGGTTCTTTCCAGCATCTGGCAATTACAAATAGGGCTGCTATGAACATAGTAGAACATGTATCCTTATTACATGGTGGGGAGACTTCTGGGTATATGCCCAGGAGTGGTATAGCAGGATCTTCTGGAAGTAAGGTGCCCAGTTTTCGGAGGAACCGCCAGACTGATTTCCAGAGTGGTTGTACCAATTTGCAACCCCACCAGCAGTGGAGGAGTGTTCCTCTTTCTCCACACCCTCTCCAACACCTGCTGTCTCCTGAATTTTTAATCTTAGCCATTCTGACTGGTGTAAGATGAAATCTTAGGGTTGTTTTGATTTGCATTTCCCTAATGACTAATGAAGTTGAGCATTTTTTAAGATGCTTCTCCGCCATCCGAAGTTCTTCAGGTGAGAATTCTTTGTTTAACTCTGTACCCCATTTTTTAATAGGGTTGTTTGGTTTTCTGGAGTCTAACTTCTTGAGTTCTTTATATATATTGGATATTAGCCCTCTATCTGATGTAGGATTGGTGAAGATCTTTTCCCAATTTGTTGGTTGCCGATTTGTCCTCTTGATGGTGTCCTTTGCCTTACAGAAACTTTGTAATTTTATGAGGTCCCATTTGTCAATCCTTGCTCTTAGAGCATACGCTATTGGTGTTCTGTTCAGAAACTTTCTCCCTGTACCGATGTCCTCAAGGGTCTTCCCCAGTTTTTTTTCTATTAGCTTCAGAGTGTCTGGCTTTATGTGGAGGTCCTTGATCCATTTGGATTTGAGCTTAGTACAAGGAGACAAGGATGGATCAATTCGCATTCTTCTGCATGCTGACCTCCAGTTGAACCAGCACCATTTGTTGAAAAGGCTATCTTTTTTCCATTGGATGTTTTCAGCCTCTTTGTCGAGGATCAAGTGGCCATAGGTGTGTGGGTTCATTTCTGGATCTTCAATCCTGTTCCATTGATCCTCCTGTCTGTCACTGTACCAATACCATGCAGTTTTTAACACTATTGCTCTGTAGTATTGCTTGAGGTCAGGGATACTGATTCCCCCAGATTTCCTTTTGTTGCTGAGAATAGTTTTAGCTATCCTGGGTTTTTTGTTGTTCCAGATGAATTTGATAATTGCTCTTTCTAGCTCTGTGAAGAATTGAGTTGGGATTTTGATGGGTATTGCATTGAATCTGTATAGTGCTTTAGGCAAAATGGCCATTTTAACTATATTGATTCTACCGATCCATGAGCATGGGAGGTTTTCCCATTTTTTGAGGTCTTCTTCCATTTCCTTCTTCAGAGTCTTGAAGTTCTTGTCATACAGATCTTTCACATGTTTGGTAAGAGTCACCCCAAGATACTTTATACTGTTTGTGGCTATTGTGAAGGGGGTCATTTCCCTAATTTCTTTCTCAGCCTGCTTATCCTTTGAGTATAGGAAGGCCACTGATTTGCTTGACTTGACTTTATAACCTGCCACTTTGCTGAAGTTGTTTATCAGCTGTAGGAGCTCTCTAGTGGAGTTCTTTGGGTCACTTAGGTAAACGATCATGTCGTCTGCAAATAATGATAGTTTGACTTCTTCCTTTCCAATTTGTATCCCTTTGACCTCCCTATGTTGTCGAATTGCCCGAGCTAGTACCTCAAGTACAATATTGAAAAGATAAGGAGAAAGGGGGCAGCCTTGTCTGGTCCCTGATTTCAGTGGGATTGCTTCAAGTTTCTCTCCATTTAGTTTGATGCTGGCTACCGGTTTGCTGTATATTGCTTTTACTATGTTTAGGTATGGGCCTTGAATTCCTGTTCTCTCCAAGACTTTAAGCATGAAGGGATGCTGAATTTTGTCAAATGCTTTTTCAGCATCCAATGAAATGACCATGTGGTTTTGTTCTTTGAGTTTGTTTATGTAGTGGATTGTATTGATGGATTTCCGTATATTGAACCAACCCTGCATTCCCGGGATAAAGCCTACTTGATCATGGTGGATGATCGTTTTGATGTGTTCTTGGATTCGGTTGGCAAGAATTTTATTGAGTATTTTTGCATCGATGTTCATAAGGGAAATTGGTCTGAAGTTCTCTTTCTTTGTTGGATCTTTGTGTGGCTTTGGTATCAGCGTAATTGTGGCTTCGTAGAAGGAATTGGGTAGTGTTCCTTCTGTTTCTATTTTGTGGAATAGTTTGAAGAGTATTGGTGTTAACTCTTCTTTGAAGGTCTGGTAGAATTCTGCACTGAAGCCATCTGGTCCTGTGCTTTTTTTGGTTGGAAGACTTTCTATGACTCCTTCTATTTCTTTAGGCATTATGGGACTGTTTAGATGGTCTAGTTGGTCCTGATTTAATTTTGGTATTTGGTATCTGTCAAGGAAATTGTCCATTTCCTCCAGATTCTCCAGTTGTGTTGAGTATAGGCTCTTGTAGTAGGATCTGATGATTTTTTGGATTTCCTCAGTTTCCGTTGTTATATCTCCCTTTTCATTTCTAAGTTTGTTAATTTGGATACTTTCTCTGTGCCCTTTGGTCATTCTGGCTAAGGGTTTATCTCTCTTGTTGATTTTCTCAAAGAACCAGCTCCTGGTATTGTTGATTTTTTGTATGGTTCTCTTTGTTTCTACTTGATTGATTTCGGCCCTGAGTTTGATGATTTCCTGCCTTCTACTCCTCCTGGGCGAAATAGCTTCTTTTTGTTCCAGGGCTTTCAGGTGTGTCATTAAGCTGGTAATGTATGCTCTCTCCATTTTCTTTTTGGAGGCACTCAGGGCTATGAGTTTTCCTCTTAGCACTGCTTTCATTGTGTCCCATAGATTTGGGTATGTTGTGTTTTCATTTTCATTGTGTTCTAAAAAGTCTTTAATTTCTTTCTTTATTTCTTCCTTGACCAAGGTATCATTGAGTAGAGTATTGTTCAGTTTCCACGTGTATGTGGGCTTTCTGTTGTTTCTGTTGCTATTGAAGACCACTTTTACTCCATAGTGATCAGATAGGAGGCATAGTATTAGTTCTATCTTCTTATATTTGTTGAGGTCTGTCTTGTGACCAATTATATGGTCGATTTTGGAGAAGGTACCATGAGGTGCTGAAAAAAAGGTATATTCTTTTGTTTTAGGATAGAATGTTCTATATATATCTGTTAAATCTAATTGGTCCAAAGCTTCAATTAGTTTCATTGTGTCCCTGTTTAGTTTCTGTTTTCCTGATCGGTCCATTGAGGAAAGTGCAGTGTTGAAGTCACCCACAATTATTGTGTTAGGTGCAATGTGTGCTTTTAGTTTTAATAAAGTTTCTTTTACAAAAGAGGGTGCCCTTACATTTGGGGCATAGATGTTCAGGATTGTCAGTTCTTCTTTTTGTATTTTTCCTTTGACCAGCAAGAAGTGTCCCTCAGGGTCTCTTTTGATGACTTTGGGTTGAAAGTCAATTTTATCTGATATTAAAATGGCTACTCCAGCTTGTTTCCTGAGACCATTTGCTTGTAAAATTGTCTTCCAGCCTTTTACTCTAAGGTAGTGTTTGTCTTTGACCCTGAGGTGTGTTTCCTGTAAGCAGCAAAATGTAGGGTCCTGTTTACGTATCCATTCAGTTAGTCTGTGTCTTTTTATTGGGGCATTAAGTCCATTGATGTTAAGAGATATTAAGGAATAGTGATTGTTACTTCCTATCATTTTTGACGTTATTTTTTAAATTTGAATGCTTAACTTCTTTTGGGTTTGATGAAAGGTTACTATCTTGCTTTTTCCAGGGTGAAGTTTCCCTCCTTGTATTGGTGTTGTCCTCCTATTATCCTTTTTAGGGCCGGGTTTGTGGATAGATATTGGGTAAACTTGGTTTTGTCATGAAATATCTTAGTTTCTCCATCTATGGTGATTGAGAGTTTTGCTGGATATAGTAGTTTTGGTTGGCATTTGTGTTCTCTTAGAGTCTGCATGAGATCTGCCCAGGACCTTCTAGCCTTCATAGTCTCAGGAGAAAAGTCTGCTGTGATTCTGATAGGTCTTCCTTTATATGTTACTTGGCCTTTTTCTCTTACTGCCTTTAGTATTCTTTCTTTGTTTAGAACATTTGGTGTTTTGATTATTATGTGACGGGAAGTATTTCTGTTCTGGTCCAGTCTGTTTGGAGTTCTGTAGGCTTCTTGTATATTCATGGGCATCTCTCTCTTTAGGTTAGGGAAGCTTTCTTCCATAATTTTATTGAAGATATTTGCTGGCCCTTTAAGTTGTAAATCTTCACTCTCCTCTATGCCTATAATCCTTAGGTTTGGTCTTCTCATTGTGTCCTGGATTTCCTGGATATTTTGGGTTACAAGCTTTTTGCATTTTGCATTTTCTTTAACTGTTGAGTCCATGGTTTCTATGGAATCTTCAGCATCTGAGATTCTTTCTTCTATCTCTTGTATTCTGTTGTTGATATTTGTATCTCTGTCCCCTGATTTCTTCCCAAGGCTTTCTATCTCCAAAGTTGTCTCCCTTTGAGTTTTCTTAGTTGTTTCTACTTCTGATTTTAGATCCTGGATGGTTTTGCTTAGCTCCTTCACTTGCATGTTTGTGTTTTCCTGTAATTCTTTAAGAGATTTTTGTGTTTTCTCTTTCATGAGCTCAGCCTGTTGACCAAAGTTCTCCTGTATTTCTTTAAGAGATTTTTGTGTTTCGTCTTTCATGAACTCAGCCTGTTGAGCAAAGTTCTCCTGTATTTCTTTAAGTGTTTTTTGCATTTCCTCCTTGTTGGCTTTTGTATTCTCCTGGATTTCTTTCAATGATTTTTGTGTTTCCCTTGCAAGGGCTTCTACCTTTTGATCCATTGTCTCCTGAATTTCTTTATGTATGACCTTCATGTGTTCCTGTACCAGCATCATGACCAGTGATTTTAAATCCAAATCTTGTTTTACTGGTGTGATGGGGTATCCAGGACATGTTGGTAGAGGAGAATTGGGTTCAGATGTTGCCATATTGCCTTGATTTCTGTTAGTGACGTTCCTGCGTTTGCCTTTTGCCATCTAGATCTCACTGGTGTTAGTTTATCTTGTCAGTGCTGGACTCACCAGTGCAAGCTGCCCCTTCCCAGTTGGCCTCTGGTGCACAGCTTACCTCCTGCACTGCTTGTAGACAGTGTGCTGCTGCCCAGGCTGTTCAGATCCCAAAGCAGGCACCCGAAGGCTCCCGCTGGGGCCCGCTGGATTCACTGGAGCACACTGACTTCTCCCAGCTGGCCGCCCGGAAGCCCAGCTAGCCACTTGCAGGACTTGGAGATGTAATGCTGCCGCCCAGACTGATCTGGATCCGGAAGCGGAGAGAGTAGAGGTAAGGGCTTCTGCCTGAGGTCTTGCCCCAGATTGTGTCTGTGGAGCAGATGGAGCCCGTGTGCACTCCCAGGGAGTGCTGACGGTGTATGCTACTGTGACCTCCCCTGAGTTCCGCTCACTCCGCTGGGCAGCCGATCTGCCAACCGGGCTATCGCACACAAGGTTAGCCTGGCCGCCCAGTCCCTGAGTCCAGGCAAAAGCCTGGGAGGCCAAGGTCCGAGCAAAGTTCCCCTACGGCTTTGACTGTTAATTGGGTTTGCCAGGTGACTAGGATGGCGGGCGTGTGCGCCCGCGCTCCCTGAAAGCGCCGGGAGAGTCTGCTTTGCTAACAATCACCTGGGCGGGTTGACTCACAGATGGCCCACCAAGCCGCCCAGTTCTTGGGGTCAGTCCTGTGCCTTTTGGGGCCTGGACCCCCGCTTTGTTAGCCTTAGGCTATGCCTGTTACAGGTCTGCCCGCCTGAGCTCTCTGTCGTCCTGCAGGCAAAATGGCGGCGGCGCGCTCGCAGGCCTGGGCAAAAAACCTCCTGGTTGGGTTGGCACCCCGAGGCCCCCCCGACCCGCCCAGGGCCTGGGTGCAGGCCAACGCCCGTCGGGCTCAGACCACCGCGGTGTTGGCCTCGGATTATGTTTGTGTAACTCAGTCTGTCCGATTCCTGGAGTATGGAACCAAGATGGATCCTCCTCTCCTGACTGGTGGGAGGCCGAGTTCTGAAGTGGCCTCCGTGCAGGAAAGGCGCCGCACAACTGCAGCTGCTTGCTGTCCGGCTGGTCAGCGAAGGTCAGTGGTCGTGGGCGCAGGGCCTAACTTGTCCCTGTGACGCCTTGGTTCCACTGCTGATGGCCCTTCAGCTGGAGCAGCCACTGCTGCCTCTGCTGCCTCCGCCGCCGCCGCCGCCGCGGATCATTATTTCCTCTCTTAAAGTGTTTCCAATACATACGTATTTGTCTTTATTCTGCAACACTGTATTTTCTCATAACATGGTATTCTTACAAATTCTTTCGAGAGAAAACTCTCCTGTGCATTCTCTTTTGAGGCTACAAGCTTAGACATACACCCAACTCCAAAGCTTTTCGAGTTACAACATGTTGTTCAGGAAAAAGAAGATGATTTGGCACGATGCGGGATTTCCTTAAAATGCGGTTTTCTGAAAAATTTTGACGAGAGAAAATTCTCCTGTGGGTTCTCTTTTGAGGCTACACGTTGAGACGTACACGTCACACCAAAACTTTTCGAGTTACAACGAGTTGTTTAGGAGACACAAGCTAATTTTGTATGATGCGATATTTCTTCTTTTAAAGTGTTTCCAATATGTACGTATTTGTCTTTACTCTGCAACACTGTATTTCCTTATAACGTGGTATTCTTACATATTCTTTCGAGAGAAAACTCTCCTGTGCATTCCCTTTTGTAGCTACACACTTAGTCATACACGCAACACCAAAGCTTTTCGAGTTACAACTTGTTGTTTAGGAAAAACAATATAATTTCGCAGGATGCGGGATTTCGTTAAAACGTGATTTTCTGAAAAATTTTGAAGAAAGAAAATTCTCCTATGGGTTCTCTTTTCAGGCTACACGTTTAGACGTACACGCCACACCAAGTCCTTTCGAGTTACCACGTGTTGTTTAGGAGATACAAGCTAATTTTTTACAATGCATTATTTCTTCTCGTAAAGTGTTTCCATCAAGTATGTATTTGTCTTTACTCTGCAACACTGTATTCCCTTATAACGTTGTATTCTTACATGTTCTTTCAAGAGAAAACTCTCCTGTGCGTACTCTTTAGAGGCTACATGCTTAAACATACACGCAACGCCAAAGATTTTCGAGTTACAATGTGTTGTTTAGGAAAAGCAAGATAATTTCGCACGATGCGAGATTTCCATAAAACGTGGTTTTCTGAAAAATTTTGACAAAAGAAAGTTTTTCTGTGGGTTCTCTTTTGAGGCTACACGTGTAGAAGTATGAGCCACAAAAAATCTTTTCGAGTTCCAATTGTTGTTTAGGAGATACAAGATAATTTTGTACGATGTGTTATTTCCTCTCTTAAAGTGTTTCCAATACGTACGTATTTGTCTTTATTCTGCAACACTGTATTTTCTCATAACATGGTATTCTTACAAATTCTTTCGAGAGAAAACTCTCCTGTGCATTCTCTTTTGAGGCTACAAGCTTAGACATACACCCAACTCCAAAGCTTTTCGAGTTACAACATGTTGTTCAGGAAAAAGAAGATGATTTGGCACGATGCGGGATTTCCTTAAAACGTGGTTTTCTGAAAAATTTTGACGAAAGAAAATTCTCCTGTGGGTTCTCTTTTGAGGCTACACGTTGAGACGTACACGTCACACCAAAACTTTTCGAGTTACAACGAATTGTTTAGGAGACACAAGCTAATTTTGTATGATGCGATATTTCTTCTTTTAAAGTGTTTCCAATATGTACGTATTTGTCTTTACTCTGCAACACTGTATTTCCTTATAACGTGGTATTCTTACATATTCTTTCGAGAGAAAACTCTCCTGTGCATTCCCTTTTGTGGCTACACACTTAGTCATACACGCAACACCAAAGCTTTTCAAGTTACAACTTGTTGTTTAGGAAAAACAAGATAATTTCGCAGGATGCGGGATTTCGTTAAAACGTGATTTTCTGAAAAATTTTGAAGAAAGAAAATTCTCCTATGGGTTCTCTTTTCAGGCTACACGTTTAGACGTACACGCCACACCAAGTCCTTTCGAGTTACCACGTGTTGTTTAGGAGATACAAGCTAATTTTTTACAATGCGTTATTTCTTCTTGTAAAGTGTTTCCATCAAGTATGTATTTGTCTTTACTCTGCAACACTGTATTCCCTTATAACATTGTATTCTTACATGTTCTTTCGAGAGAAAACTCTCCTGTGCGTACTCTTTAGAGGCTACACGCTTAAACATACACGCAACGCCAAAGATTTTCGAGTTACAATGTGTTGTTTAGGAAAAGCAAGATAATTTCGCACGATGCGAGATTTCCATAAAACGTGGTTTTCTGAAAATTTTTGACAAAAGAAAGTTTTTCTGTGGGTTCTCTTTTGAGGCTACACGTGTAGAAGTACGAGCCACAACAAATCTTTTCGAGTTCCAATTGTTGTTTAGGAGATACAAGATAATTTTGTACGATGTGTTATTTCCTCTCTTAAAGTGTTTCCAATACGTACGTATTTGTCTTTATTCTGCAACACTGTATTTTCTCATAACATGGTATTCTTACAAATTCTTTCGAGAGAAAACTCTCCTGTGCATTCTCTTTTGAGGCTACAAGCTTAGACATACACCCAACTCCAAAGCTTTTCGAGTTACAACATGTTGTTCAGGAAAAAGAAGGTGATTTGGCACGATGCGGGATTTCCTTAAAACGTGGTTTTCTGAAAAATTTTGACGAAAGAAAATTCTCCTGTGGGTTCTCTTTTGAGGCTACACGTTGAGACGTACACGTCACACCAAAACTTTTCGAGTTACAACGAGTTGTTTAGGAGACACAAGCTAATTTTGTATGATGCGATATTTCTTCTTTTAAAGTGTTTCCAATATGTACGTATTTGTCTTTACTCTGCAACACTGTTTTTCCTTATAACGTGGTATTCTTACATATTCTTTCGAGAGAAAACTCTCCTGTGCATTCCCTTTTGTGGCTACAAACTTAGTCATACACGCAACACCAAAGCTTTTCGAGTTACAACTTGTTGTTTAGGAAAAACAAGATAATTTCGCAGGATGCGGGATTTCGTTAAAACGTGATTTTCTGAAAAATTTTGAAGAAAGAAAATTCTCCTATGGGTTCTCTTTTCAGGCTACACGTTTAGACGTACACGCCACACCAAGTCCTTTCGAGTTATCACGTGTTGTTTAGGAGATACAAGCTAATTTTTTACAATGCGTTATTTCTTCTCGTAAAGTGTTTCCATCAAGTATGTATTTGTCTTTACTCTGCAACACTGTATTCCCTTATAACGTTGTATTCTTACATGTTCTTTCGAGAGAAAACTCTCCTGTGCGTACTCTTTAGAGGCTACACGCTTAAACATACACGCAACGCCAAAGATTTTCGAGTTACAATGTGTTGTTTAGGAAAAGCAAGATAATTTCGCACGATGCGAGATTTCCATAAAACGTGGTTTTCTGAAAAATTTTGACAAAAGAAAGTTTTTCTGTGGGTTCTCTTTTGAGGCTACACGTGTAGAAGTACGAGCCACAACAAATCTTTTCGAGTTCCAATTGTTGTTTAGGAGATACAAGATAATTTTGTACGATGTGTTATTTCCTCTCTTAAAGTGTTTCCAATACGTACGTATTTGTCTTTATTCTGCAACACTGTATTTTCTCATAACATGGTATTCTTACAAATTCTTTCGAGAGAAAACTCTCCTGTGCATTCTCTTTTGAGGCTACAAGCTTAGACATACACCCAACTCCAAAGCTTTTCGAGTTACAACATGTTGTTCAGGAAAAAGAAGATGATTTGGCACGATGCGGGATTTCCTTAAAACGTGGTTTTCTGAAAAATTTTGACGAAAGAAAATTCTCCTGTGGGTTCTCTTTTGAGGCTACACGTTGAGACGTACACGTCACACCAAAACTTTTCGAGTTACAACGAATTGTTTAGGAGACACAAGCTAATTTTGTATGATGCGATATTTCTTCTTTTAAAGTGTTTCCAATATGTACGTATTTGTCTTTACTCTGCAACACTGTATTTCCTTATAACGTGGTATTCTTACATATTCTTTCGAGAGAAAACTCTCCTGTGCATTCCCTTTTGTGGCTACACACTTAGTCATACACGCAACACCAAAGCTTTTCAAGTTACAACTTGTTGTTTAGGAAAAACAAGATAATTTCGCAGGATGCGGGATTTCGTTAAAACGTGATTTTCTGAAAAATTTTGAAGAAAGAAAATTCTCCTATGGGTTCTCTTTTCAGGCTACATGTTTAGACGTACACGCCACACCAAGTCCTTTCGAGTTACCACGTGTTGTTTAGGAGATACAAGCTAATTTTTTACAATGCGTTATTTCTTCTCATTAATTGTTTCCATCAAGTATGTATTTGTCTTTACTCTGCAACACTGTATTCCCTTATAACGTTGTATTCTTACATGTTCTTTCGAGAGAAAACTCTCCTGTGCGTACTCTTTAGAGGCTACACGCTTAAACATACACGCAACTCCAAAGATTTTCGAGTTACAATGTGTTGTTTAGGAAAAGCAAGATAATTTCGCACGATGCGAGATTTCCATAAAACGTGGTTTTCTGAAAATTTTTGACAAAAGAAAGTTTTTCTGTGGGTTCTCTTTTGAGGCTACACGTGTAGAAGTACGAGCCACAACAAATCTTTTCGAGTTCCAATTGTTGTTTAGGAGATACAAGATAATTTTGTACGATGTGTTATTTCCTCTCTTAAAGTGTTTCCAATACGTACGTATTTGTCTTTATTCTGCAACACTGTATTTTCTCATAACATGGTATTCTTACAAATTCTTTCGAGAGAAAACTCTCCTGTGCATTCTCTTTTGAGGCTACAAGCTTAGACATACACCCAACTCCAAAGCTTTTCGAGTTACAACATGTTGTTCAGGAAAAAGAAGATGATTTGGCACGATGCGGGATTTCCTTAAAACGTGGTTTTCTGAAAAATTTTGACGAAAGAAAATTCTCCTGTGGGTTCTCTTTTGAGGCTACACGTTGAGACGTACACGTCACACCAAAACTTTTCGAGTTACAACGAGTTGTTTAGGAGACACAAGCTAATTTTGTATGATGCGATATTTCTTCTTTTAAAGTGTTTCCAATATGTACGTATTTGTCTTTACTCTGCAACACTGTATTTCCTTATAACGTGGTATTCTTACATATTCTTTCGAGAGAAAACTCTCCTGTGCATTCCCTTTTGTGGCTACACACTTAGTCATACACGCAACACCAAAGCTTTTCGAGTTACAACTTGTTGTTTAGGAAAAAGAAGATAATTTCGCAGGATGCGGGATTTCGTTAAAACGTGATTTTCTGAAAAATTTTGAAGAAAGAAAATTCTCCTATGGGTTCTCTTTTCAGGCTACACGTTTAGACGTACACGCCACACCAAGTCCTTTCGAGTTACCACGTGTTGTTTAGGAGATACAAGCTAATTTTTTACAATGCGTTATTTCTTCTTGTAAAGTGTTTCCATCAAGTATGTATTTGTCTTTACTCTGCAACACTGTATTCCCTTATAACGTTGTATTCTTACATGTTCTTTCGAGAGAAAACTCTCCTGTGCGTACTCTTTAGAGGCTACACGCTTAAACATACACGCAACGCCAAAGATTTTCGAGTTACAATGTGTTGTTTAGGAAAAGCAAGATAATTTCGCACGATGCGAGATTTCCATAAAACGTGGTTTTCTGAAAAATTTTGACAAAAGAAAGTTTTTCTGTGGGTTCTCTTTTGAGGCTACACGTGTAGAAGTACGAGCCACAACAAATCTTTTCGAGTTCTAATTGTTGTTTAGGAGATACAAGATAATTTTGTACGATGTGTTATTTCCTCTCTTAAAGTGTTTCCAATACGTACGTATTTGTCTTTATTCTGCAACACTGTATTTTCTCATAACATGGTATTCTTACAAATTCTTTCGAGAGAAAACTCTCCTGTGCATTCTCTTTTGAGGCTACAAGCTTAGACATACACCCAACTCCAAAGCTTTTCGAGTTACAACATGTTGTTCAGGAAAAAGAAGATGATTTGGCACGATGCGGGATTTCCTTAAAACGTGGTTTTCTGAAAAATTTTGACGAAAGAAAATTCTCCTGTGGGTTCTCTTTTGAGGCTACACGTTGAGACGTACACGTCACACCAAAACTTTTCGAGTTACAACGAGTTGTTTAGGAGACACAAGCTAATTTTGTATGATGCGATATTTCTTCTTTTAAAGTGTTTCCAATATGTACGTATTTGTCTTTACTCTGCAACACTGTATTTCCTTATAACGTGGTATTCTTACATATTCTTTCGAGAGAAAACTCTCCTGTGCATTCCCTTTTGTGGCTACACTCTTAGTCATACACGCAACACCAAAGCTTTTCGAGTTACAACTTGTTGTTTAGGAAAAACAAGATAATTTCGCAGGATGCGGGATTTCGTTAAAACGTGATTTTCTGAAAAATTTTGAAGAAAGAAAATTCTCCTATGGGTTCTCTTTTCAGGCTACACGTTTAGACGTACACGCCACACCAAGTCCTTTCGAGTTACCACGTGTTGTTTAGGAGATACAAGCTAATTTTTTACAATGCGTTATTTCTTCTTGTAAAGTGTTTCCATCAAGTATGTATTTGTCTTTACTCTGCAACACTGTATTCCCTTATAACGTTGTATTCTTACATGTTCTTTCGAGAGAAAACTCTCCTGTGCGTACTCTTTAGAGGCTACACGCTTAAACATACACGCAACGCCAAAGATTTTCGAGTTACAATGTGTTGTTTAGGAAAAGCAAGATAATTTCGCACGATGCGAGATTTCCATAAAACGTGGTTTTCTGAAAAATTTTGACAAAAGAAAGTTTTTCTGTGGGTTCTCTTTTGAGGCTACACGTGTAGAAGTACGAGCCACAACAAATCTTTTCGAGTTCCAATTGTTGTTTAGGAGATACAAGATAATTTTGTACGATGTGTTATTTCCTCTCTTAAAGTGTTTCCAATAAGTACGTATTTGTCTTTATTCTGCAACACTGTATTTTCTCATAACATGGTATTCTTACAAATTCTTTCGAGAGAAAACTCTCCTGTGCATTCTCTTTTGAGGCTACAAGCTTAGACATACACCCAACTCCAAAGCTTTTCGAGTTACAACATGTTGTTCAGGAAAAAGAAGATGATTTGGCACGATGCGGGATTTCCTTAAAACGTGGTTTTCTGAAAAATTTTGACGAAAGAAAATTCTCCTGTGGGTTCTCTTTTGAGGCTACACGTTTAGACGTACATGCCGCACCAAATCTTTTCGAGTTACAACGTTTTGTTTAGGAGATACAAGCTAATTTTCTACGATGCGTTACTTCTTCTCGTAAAGTGTTTCCAATATGTACATATTTGTCTGCTCTGCAACACTGTATTTCCTTATAACGTGGTATTCTTACATATTATTTCGAGAGAAAACTATCCTGTGCGTTCTCTTTTGAGGCTACACACTTAGACATACAGGCAACACCAAAGCTTTTCGAGTTACAACATGTTGTTTAGGAAAAACAAGATAATTTCGCACGATGCAGGATTTCCTTAAAACGTGGTTTTCTGACAAATTTTGACGAAAGAAAATTCTCCTGTCGGTTCACTTTTGGGGCTACACATTTAGACGTACACGCCACACCAAATCCTTTAGAGTTACCACGTGTTGTTTAGGAGATACAAGCTAATTTTGTATGATGCGTTATTTCTTCTCGTAAAGTGTTTCCAATACGTACGTATTTGTCTTTACTCTGCAACACTGTATTTCCTTTTAACGTTGTATTATTACATGTTCTTTTGAGAGAAAACTCTCCTGTGCATTGTCTTTAGAGGCAACATGCTCAGACATACACGCAACACCAAAGCTTTTCGAGTTACAACGTGTTGTTTAGGAAAAACAAGATAATTTTGCACGATGCGGGATTTCCTTAAAACGTGGTTCTTTGACAAATTTTGACGAAAAAAAGTTCTCCTGTTGGTTCTCTTTTGAGGCTACAAGTGTAGAAGTACGAGCCACACCAAATATTTTCGAGTTATAACGTGTTGTTTAGGAGATACAAGCAAATTTTGTACGATGCGTTATTTCTTCCCTAAATTGTTTCCAATATGTCGTTATTTATCTTTACTCTGCAACACTGTATTTTCTTATAACGTGGTATTCTTACATATTCTTTCGAGGGAAAACTCTCCTGTGCATGCTCTTTTGAGGCTACACGCTTAGATGAACACGCACGCCAAAGCTTTTCGAGTTACAACGTGTTGTTTAGGAAAAAGAAGATAATTTCGCACGATGCGAGATTTCCATAAAACGTGGTTTTCAGACAAATTTTGACGAAAGAAAGTTCTCCTCTGGGTTCTCTTTTGAGGCTACACGTGTAGAGGTACGAGCCACACCAAATCTTTTCGAGTTACAATGTGTTGTTTAGGAGATACAAGCTAATTTTGTACAATGCGTTATTTCTTCTCTTAAAGTGTTTCCAATATGTACGTAGTTGTCTTTATTCTGCAACACTGTATTTCCTTATAACGTGGTATTCTTACATATTCTTTCGAGAGAAAACTCTCCTGTGCATTCTCTTTTGAGGCTACATGCTTAGACATACACGCAACACCAAAGCTTTTCGAGTTACAATGTGTTGTTTAGGAAAAACAAGATAATTTCGCACGATGCGCTATTTCCTTAAAACGTGGTTTCAGACAAATTTTGATGAAAGAAAATTCTCCTGTGGGTTCTCGTTTGAGGCTACACTTTTAGACGTACATGTCACACCAAATCTTTTCGAGTTACAACGTGTTGTTTAGGAGATACAAGCTCATTTTTTACGATGCATTATTTCTTCTCGTAAAGTGTTTCCAATATGTACTTATTTGTCTTTACTCTGCAAAATTGTATTTCCTTTTAACGTGGTATTCTTACATATTCTTTCAAGAGAACACTCTCCTGTGCCTTCTCTTTTGAGTCTCCACGCTTACACATACACGCAACACCAACGCTTTTCGAGTTACAACATGTTGTTTAGGAAAAAGAAGATGATTTCGCACGATGCGGGATTTCCTTAAAACGTGGTTTTCTGAAAAATTTTGACGAAAGAAAATTATCCTGTGGGTTCTCTTTTGAGGCTACATGTTTAGATGTACACGCCACACCAAATCTTTTCGAGTTATAACGTGTTGTTTTGGAGATACAAGCTAATTTTGTACGATGCGTTAATTCTTCTCATAAAGTGTTTCCAATACATACGTATTTGTCTTTACTCTGCAACACTGTATTTCCTTATAACGTGGTATTCTTACATATTCTTTCGAGAGAAAAGTATCCTGTGCGTTCCCTTTTGAGGCTGCACACTTAGACATACAGGCAACATCAATGCTTTTAGAGTTACAACGTGTTGTTTATGAAAAACAAGATTATTTCGCACGATGCAGGATTTCCTTATAACGTGGTTTTCTGACAAATTTTGACGAATGAAAATTCTCCTGTGGGTTCTCTTTTGAGGCTCCACGTTTAGACATACACGCCACACCAAATCCTTTCGAGTTACCACGTGTTGCTTAGGAGATACAAGCTAATTTTCTACGATGCGTTATTTCTTCTCGTAAAGTGTTTCCAATAATTACGTATTTGTCTTTACTCTGCAACACTGTATTTCCTTATAACGTTGTATTCTTACATGTTATTTCGAGAAAAAACTCTCCTGTGCGTTCTCTTTAGAGGCTACAGGCTTAGACATACACGAAACACCAAAGCTTTTTGAGTTACAACATGTTGTTTATGAAAAACAAGATAATTTCTCACGATGCGGGATTTCCTTAAAACGTGGTTTTCTGACAAATTTTGACGAAAGAAAGTTATCCTGTGGTTTCTCTTTTGAGGGTGCACGTGTAGACATACGAGCCACACTAAATCTTTTCGAGTTACAACGTGTTGCTTAGGAGATACAAGCAAATTTTGTAAGAAGCGTTATTTCTTCTCCTAAGTGTTTCCAATATGTCCTTATTTGCCTTTACTCTGCAACATTGTATTTCCATATAACGTGGTATTCTTACATATTCTTTCGAGGGAAAACGCTCCTGTGCGTTCTCTTTTGAGGCTACACGTTTAGACATACACGCAACGCCAAAGCTTTTCGAGTTACAACGTGTTGTTTAGGAAAAACAAGATAATTTCGCACGATGCGAGATTTCCATAAAACGTGGTTTCCTGAAAAATTTTGATGAAAGAAAGTTCACCTGTGGGTTCTCTTTTGAGGCTACACTTCTAGAGGTACGAGCCACACTAAATCTTTTCGAGTTACAAAGTGTTCTTTAGGAGATACAAGCTAATTTTGGACGATGCATTATTTCTTCTCTTAAAGTGTTTCCAATATGTACGTAGTTGTCTTTACTCTGCAACACTGTATTTCCTTATAACATGGTATTCCTACATATTCTTTCAAGAGAAAACTCTCCTGTGCGTTCTCTTTTGAGGCTACAAGCTTAGACATACACGCAACACCAAAGCTTTTCGATTTACAACGTGTTGTTTAGGAAAAACAAGATAATTTCGCACGATGCGAGATTTCCTTTAAACGTGGTTTCTGACAAATTTTGATGAAAGAAAATTCTCCTGTGGGTTCTCTTTTGAGGCTAAACGTTTAGACATACACGTCACACCAAATCTTTTCGAGTTACAACGTGTTGTTTAGGAGATACAAGCTAATTTTTTACGATCCATTCTTCCTTCTCATAAAGTGTTTCCAATATGTACTTATTTGTCTTTACTCTGCAAAATTGTATTTCCTTATAACGTGGTATTCTTACATATTCTTTCGAGAGAAAACTCTCCTGTGCCTTCTCTTTTGAGGCTCCATGCTTACACATACACGCAACACCAAAGCTTTTCAAGTTACAACATGTTGTTTAGGAAAAAGAAGATGATTTCGCACGATGGGGATTTCCTTAACACGTGGTTTTCTGAAAAATTTTGACGAAAGAAAATTCTCCTTTGGGTTCTCTTTTGAGGCTACATGTTTAGACGTACACGCCACACCAAATCTGTTCGAGTTACAACGTATTGTTTAGGAGATAAAAGCTAATTTTTTACAATGCGTTAATTCTTCTCATAAAGTGTTTCCAATACATACATATTTGTCTTTACTCTGCAATATTGTATTTCCTTATAACGTGGTATTCTTACATATTCTTTCAATAGAAAACTGTCCTGTGCGTTCTCCTTTGAGGCCACACGTTTAGACATACACGCAACATCAAAGCTTTTCGACTTACAACGTGTCGTTTAGGAAAAACAAGATAATTTCGCACAATGCGAGATTTCCTTAAAACGTGGTTTTCTGACAAATTTTGACGAAAGAAAATTCTCCTGTGGGTTCTCTTTTGAGGCTACACGTTTCAACTTACACGCCACACCAAATCCTTCGAGTTACAACGTGTTGTTTAGGAAATACAAGCTAATTTTTTAAGATGTATTATTCCTTCTCGTAAAGTGTTTCCAATAAGTTAGTATCTGTCTTTACTCTGCAACACTGTATTTCCTTATAACGTGGTATTCTTACATATTCTTTCGAGAGAATACTCTCCTGTGCCTTCTCTTTTGAGGCTACACGCTTAGACATACACGCAACACCAAAGCTTTTCGAGTTACAACGTGTTGTTTAGGAAGAACAAGATAATTTCGCACGATGCGGGATTTCCTTAAAACGTGGTTTTCTGAAAAATTTTGACGAAAGAAAATTCTCCTGTGGGTTCTCTTTTGAGGCTACATGTTTAGATGTACACGCCACAACAAATCCTTTAGAGTTACAACGTTTTGTTTAGGAGATACAAGCTAATTTTGTAAGATGCGTTAATTCTTCTCATAAAGTGTTTCCAATATGTACGAATTTGTCTTTACTCTGCAACACTGTATTTCCTTATAACGTGGTATTCTTACATATTCTTTCGAGGGAAAACTCTCCTGTGCATTCTCTTTCGAGGCTACACGCTTAGACAAACACACAACACCAAAGCTTTTCGAGTTACAACGTGTTGTTTAGGAAAAAACAAGATAATTTCGCATGATGCGAGATTTCCATAAATCGTGGTTTTCTGAAAAATTTTAACGAAAGAATTTCCTCCTGTGGGTTCTCTTTTGAGGCTACACTTGTAGAGGTATGAGCCACACCAAATCTTTTCGAGTTACAAAGTTTTGTTTAGGAGATACAAGCTAATTTTGTACGATGCGTTATTTCTTCTCTTAAAGTGTTTCCAATATGTACGTATTTGTCTTTACTCTGCAACACTGTATTTCCTTATAACGTGGTATTCCTACATTTTCTTTCGAGAGAAAACTCTGCTGTGCGTTCTCTTTTGAGGCTACACGCTTAGACATACACGCAACACCAAAGCTTTTCGATTTACAACGTGTTGTTTATGAAAAACAAGATAATTTCACACGATGCGAGATTTCCTTAAAACGTGGTTTCTGACAAATTTTGATGAAAGAAAATTCTTGGGCCTGGGAGCGGCGGCAGCAGCAGCAGTAGCAGCAGCAGCGGCTGGTCCAGAGGAAGGGCCATCAGCAGTAAAACCAAGCGGACAGGGTCCAGGCAGACCCGGTACCCACGACCACTGGCCATCGCTGGCCAGCCAGGCTGCAAGCAGCGGCGGATTTACGGTGCCTTTCACCACACGGAAGCCACATCAGAACTCTGCCTCCCGCCAGTCAGTTACGTGGGCTCCATATTGGTTCTCGGTCGCCAGAGAAATCAGACTGAGGTACACAAATATAACCCGAGAACAACATCGCGGGGGTCTAAGCCCGACGGGCGTTGGCAGGCACCCAGGCCCTGAGCTGAACGGGGGTCCACCGGGGTGCAAACCCGGCCAGGAGGTTTTTTTCCTCCCGGGCCGGCGCGCGCACCACCACCATTTTGCCTGGGGGAAGCCAGGGAGACCTAGCAGGCAAAACCAAACCGGCTAACAGGCATAGCCCGAGGCGGACATAGCAGGGGTCTCAGACGGTCAGTCCCTGGACTGCCCCCAGGCCCTGGGCTGCTCGGTGGGCCATCTGTGTGCCGACCCGGCCAGGAGGTTGTTTATCCGGGCCAGTTTGCGCACCACCACCATTTTGCCTACGGGAAGCCAGAGAGACCTAGCAGGCAAAACCAAACTAGCTAACAGGCATAGCCCGAGGCGGACATAGCAGGGGTCTCAGACGGTCAGGCCCTGGACTGACCCCCAGGCCCTGGGCTGCTCGTTGGGCCATCTGTGTGCTGACCCAGCCAGGAGGTTGTTAGCCCAGCAGACTCTCCCAGCACTCTCAGGGAACTCGCACACGCCACCATCCTAGCCACCTGACACACCCAATTAACACCCACAGCTGAGGGGAACTTTGCACCGACATTGGCCTGCCAGGCTTTTGCCTAGACTCAGGGCCTGAGCAGCTAGGCTAGCCTTGTGTGCACCAACCCGGTTGGGAGTTCTGCTGCCCAGATCAGCCTGGGCGGCAGCACCACATCTCCAAGTCCTGCAAGTGGCTAGCTGGGTTTCCGGGCGGCCAGCTGGGAGAAGTCAGTGTGCTCCAGTGAATCCAGCGGGCCCCAGCAGGAGCCTTCGGGTGCCTGCTTTGGGATCTGAACAGCCTGGGCAGCAGCACCCTGTCTACAAGCAGTGCAGGAGGTAAGCTGTGCACCAGAGGCCAACGGGGAAGGGGCAGCTTGCACTGGTGAGTCCAGCACTGACAAGACAAACTAACACCAGTGAGAACTAGATGGCAAAAGGCAAACGCAGGAACGTCACTAACAGAAATCAAGGCAATATGGCAACATCTGAACCCAATTCTCCTCTACCAACATGTCCTGGATACCCCATCACACCAGTAAAACAAGATTTGGATTTAAAATCACTGGTCATGATGCTGGTACAGGAACACATGAAGGACATACTTAAAGAAATTCAGGAGAAGATGGATCAAAAGTTAGAAGCCCTTGCAAGGGAAACACAAAAATCATTGAAAGAAATCCAGGAGAATACAAAAGCCAACAAGGAGGAAATGCAAAAAACACTTAAAGAAATACAGGAGAACTTTGGTCAACAGGCTGAGGTCATGAAAGACGAAACACAAAAATCTCTTAATGAAATGCAGGAGAACTTTGGTCAACAGGCTGAGCTCATGAAAGAGGAAACACAAAAATCTCTTAAAGAATTACAGGAAAACACAAACATGCAAGTGAAGGAGCTAAGCAAAACCATCCAGGATCTAAAATCAGAAGTAGAAACAACTAAGAAAACTCAAAGGGAGACAACTTTGGAGATAGAAAGCCTTGGGAAGAAATCAGGGGACAGAGATGCAAATATCAACAACAGAATACACGAGATAGAAGAAAGAATCTCAGATGCTGAAGATTCCATAGAAACCATGGACTCAACAGTTAAAGAAAATGCAAAATGCAAAAAGCTTGTAACCCAAAATATCCAGGAAATCCAGGACACAATGAGAAGACCAAACCTAAGGATTATAGGCATAGAGGAGAGTGAAGATTTACAACTTAAAGGGCCAGCAAATATCTTCAATAAAATTATGGAAGAAAACTTCCCTAACCTAAAGAGAGAGATGCCCATGAATATACAAGAAGCCTACAGAACTCCAAACAGACTGGACCAGAAGAGAAATACTTCCCGTCACATAATAATCAAAACACCAAATGTTCTAAACAAAGAAAGAATACTAAAGGCAGTAAGAGAAAAAGGCCAAGTAACATGTAAAGGAAGACCTATCAGAATCACAGCAGACTTTTCACCGGAGACTATGAAGGCTAGAAGGTCCTGGGCAGATCTCATGCAGACTCTAAGAGAACACAAATGCCAACGAAAACAACTATATCCAGCAAAACTCTCAATCACCATAGATGGAGAAACTAAGATATTTCATGACAAAACCAAGTTTACCCAATATCTATCCACAAACCCGGCCCTAAAAAGGATAATAGGAAGACAACACCAATACAAGGAGGGAAACTTCACCCTGGAAAAAGCAAGATAGTAACCTTTCATCAAACCCAAAAGAAGTTAAGCATTAAAATTTAAAAAATAACGTCAAAAATGATAGGAAGTAACAATCACTATTCCTTAATATCTCTTAACATCAATGGACTTAATGCCCCAACAAAAAGACACAGACTAACTGAATGGATACGTAAACAGGACCCTACATTTTGCTGCTTACAGGAAACACACCTCAGGTTCAAAGACAATCACTACCTTAGAGTAAAATTCTGGAAGACAATTTTACAAGCAAATGGTCTTCATTTTCTTTTTCTCAACCCAAAGTCATCAAAAGAGACCCTGAGGGACACTTCTTGCTGGTCAAAGGAAAAATACAAAAAGAAGAACTGTCAATCCTGAACATCTATGCCCCAAATGCAAGGGCACCCTCTTTTGTAAAAGAAACTTTATTAAAACTAAAAGCACACATTGCACCTAACACAATAATTGTGGGTGACTTCAACACTGCACTTTCCTCAATGGACCGATCAGGAAAACAGAAACTAAACAGGGACACAATGAAACTAATTGAAGCTTTGGACCAATTAGATTTAACAGATATATATAGAACATTCTATCCTAAAACAAAAGAATATACTTTTTTCTCAGCACCTCATGGTACCTTCTCCAAAATCGACCATATAATTGGTCACAAGACAGACCTCAACAAATATAAGAAGATAGAACTAATACCATGCCTCCTATCTGATCACTATGGAGTAAAAGTGGTCTTCAATAGCAACAGAAACAACAGAAAACCCACATACACGTGGAAACTGAACAATACTCTACTCAATGATACCTTGGTCAAGGAAGAAATAAAGAAAGAAATTAAAGACTTTTTAGAACACAATAAAAATGAAAACACAACATACCCAAATCAATGGGACACAATGAAAGCAGTGCTAAGAGGAAAACTCATAGCCCTGAGTGCCTCCAAAAAGAAAATGGAGAGAGCATACATTACCAGCTTAATGACACACCTGAAAGCCCTAGAACAAAAAGAAGCTATTTCACCCAGGAGGAGTAGAAGGCAGGAAATCATCAAACTCAGGGCCGAAATCAATCAAGTAGAAACAAAGAGAACCATACAAAAAATCAACAAAACCAGGAGCTGGTTCTTTGAGAAAATCAACAAGAGAGATAAACCCTTAGCCAGACTGACCAAAGGGCACAGAGAAAGTATCCAAATTAACAAACTTAGAAATGAAAAGGGAGATATAACAACGGAAACTGAGGAAATCCAAAAAATCATCAGATCCTACTACAAGAGCCTGTACTCAACACAACTGGAGAATCTGGAGGAAATGGACAATTTCCTTGACAGATACCAAATACCAAAATTAAATCAGGACCAACTAGACCATCTAAACAGTCCCATAATGCCTAAAGAAATAGAAGGAGTCATAGAAAGTCTTCCAACCAAAAAAAGCACAGGACCAGATGGCTTCAGTGCAGAATTCTACAAGACCTTCAAAGAAGAGTTAACACCAATACTCTTCAAACTATTCCACAAAATAGAAACAGAAGGAACACTACCCAATTCCTTCTACGAAGCCACAATAACGCTGATACCAAAGCCACAAAAAGATCCAACAAAGAAAGAGAACTTCAGACCAATTTCCCTTATGAACATCGATGCAAAAATACTCAATAAAATTCTTGCTAACCGAATCCAAGAACACATCAAAACGATCATCCACCATGATCAAGTAGGCTTTATCCCGGGAATGCAGGGTTGGTTCAATATACGGAAATCCATCAATACAATCCACTACATAAACAAACTCAAATAACAAAACCACATGGTCATTTCATTGGATGCTGAAAAAGCATTTGACAAAATTCAGCATCCCTTCATGCTTAAAGTCTTGGAGAGAACAGGAATTCAAGGCCCATACCTAAACATAGTAAAAGCAATATACAGCAAACCGGTAGCCAGCATCAAACTAAATGGAGAGAAACTTGAAGCAATCCCACTGAAATCAAGGACCAGACAAGGCTGCCCCCTTTCTCCTTATCTTTTCAATATTGTACTTGAGGTACTAGCTCGGGCAATTCGACAACATAAGGAGGTCAAAGGGATACAAATTGGAAAGGAAGAAGTCAAACTATCATTATTTACAGACGACATGATCGTCTACCTAAGTGACCCAAAGAACTCCACTAGAGAGCTCCTACAGCTGATAAACAACTTCAGCAAAGTGGCAGGTTATAAAATCAACTCAAGCAAATCAGTGGCCTTCCTATACTCAAAGGATAAGCAGGCTGTGAAAGAAATTAGGGAAATGACCCCCTTCACTATAGCCTCAAACAGTATAAAGTATCTTGGGGTGACCCTTACCAAACATGTGAAAGATCTGTATGACAAGAACTTCAAGACTCTGAAGAAGGAAATGGAAGAAGACCTCAAAAAATGGGAAAACCTCCCATGCTCATGGATCGGTAGAACCAATATAGTTAAAATGGCCATTCTGCCTAAAGCACTATACAGATTCAATGCAATACCCATCAAAATCCCAACTCAATTCTTCACAGAGTTAGAAAGAGCAATTATCAAATTCATCTGGAACAACAAAAAACCCAGGATAGCTAAAACTATTCTCAGCACAAAAGAAAATCTGGGGGAATCAGTATCCCTGACCTCAAGCAATACTACAGAGCAATAGTGTTAAAAACTGCATGGTGTTGGTACAGTGACAGACAGGAGGATCAATGGAACAGGATTGAAGATCTAGAAATGAACCCACACACCTATGGCCACTTGATCCTTGACAAAGAGGCTGAAAACATCCAATGGAAAAAAGATAGCCTTTTCAACAAATGGTGCTGGTTCAACTGGAGGTCAGCATGCAGAAGAATGCGAATTGATCCATCCTTGTCTCCTTGTACTAAGCTCAAATCCAAATGGATCAAGGACCTCCACATAAAGCCAGACACTCTGAAGCTAATAGAAAAGAAACTGGGGAAGAACCTTGAGGACATCGGTACAGGGAGAAAGTTTCTGAACAGAACACCAATAGCGTATGCTCTAAGAGCAAGAATTGACAAATGGGACCTCATGAAATTACAAAGTTTCTGTAAGGCAAAGGACACCATCAAGAGGAAAAATCGGCAACCAACAAATTGGGAAAAGATCTTCACCAATCCTACATCATATAGAGGGCTAATATCCAATATATATAAAGAACTCAAGAAGTTAGACTCCAGAAAACCAAACAACCCTATTAAAAAATGGGGTACAGCGTTAAACAAAGAATTCTCACCTGAAGAACTTCGGATGGCGGAGAAGCATCTTAAAAAATGCTCAACTTCATTAGTCATCAGGGAAATGCAAATCAAAACAACCCTAAAATTTCATCTTACACCAGTCAGAATGGCTAAGATTAAAAATTCAGGAGACAGCAGGTGTTGGAGAGGGTGTGGAGAAAGAGGAACACTCCTCCACTGCTGGTGGGGTTGCAAATTGGTACAACCACTCTGGAAATCAGTCTGGCGGTTCCTCCGAAAACTGGGCACCTCACTTCCAGAAGATCCTGCTATACCACTCCTGGGCATATACCCAGAAGACTCCCCTCCATGTAATAAGGATACATGTTCTACTATGTTCATAGCAGCCCTATTTATAATTGCCAGATGCTGGAAAGAACCCAGGTATCCCTCAACAGAAGAGTGGATGCAAAAAATGTGGTATATCTACACAATGGAGCACTATTCTGCCATTAGAAACAATGAATTCATGAAATTCTTAGGCAAATGGATGGAGCTAGAGAATATCATACTAAGTGAGGTAACCCAGACTCAAAAGGTATGCACTCACTAATAAGTGGATATTAACCTAGAAAACTGGAATACCCAAAACATAATCCACACATCAAATGAGGAACAAGAAGAAAGGAGGAGTGGCCCCTGGTTCTGGAAAGACTCAGTGAAACAGTATTTAGCAAAACCAGAACGGGGAAGTGGGAAGGGGTGGATGGGAGGACAGGGGAAGAGAAGGGGGCTTTCGGGACTTTCGGGGAGTGGGGGGGCTAGAAAAGGGGAAATCATTTGAAATGTAAATAAATTATATCGAATAAAAAAAAGTCAACACTAAAAAAAAATAAGACAAAAAAAAAAGGAGTGGGAGTGGATGGGTTGGTGAGCAGGGAGAAGGGGTTATGGGATAGTGTGTTTTCAGAGGGGAAACCAGGAATGCAGATAATATTTAAAATGTAAATAAAGAAAATATTTAATTTAAAAAACGTAAAAAAAAAAAAAAGAAAGAAAGAAAATTCTCCTGTGGGTTCTCTTTTGAGGCTACACGTTTAGACGTACACGTCACACCAAATCTTTTCGAGTTACAACATGTTGTTTAGGAGATACAAGCTAATTTTTTACGATGCATTCTTTCTTCTCGTAAAGTGTTTCCAATCTGTACTTATTTGTCTTTAATCTGCAAAATTGTATTTCCTTATAACGTGGGATTCTTACATATTCTTTCGAGAGAAAACTCTCCTGTGCCTTCTCTTTTGAGGCTCCACGCTTACACATACACGCAACACCAAAGCTTTTCGAGTTACAACATGTTGTTTAGGAAAAAGAAGATGATTTCGCACGATGGGGGATTTCCTTAAAACGTGATTTTCTGAAAAATTTGGACAAAAGAAAATTCTCCTGTGGGTTCTCCTTTGAGGCTACATGTTTAGAAGTACACGCCACGCCAAACCTTTTCGAGTTACAACGTGTTGTTTAGGAGATACAAGCTAATTTTGTAAGATGCTTTAATTCTTCTCGTAAAGTGTTTCCAAAACGTACGTATTTGTCTTTACTCTGCAACACTGTATTTCCTTATAACATGGTATTCTTACATATTCTTTCGAGAGAAAACTATCCTTTGCATTCCCTTTTGAGGCTACACATTTAGACATACAGGCAACACCAATGCTTTTCGAATTACAACGTGTTGTTTATGAAAAACAAGATAATTTCGCACAATGCGGGATTTCCTTAAACCATTGTGTTCTGACAAATTTTGAGGAAAGAAAATTCTCCTGTGGGTTCTCTTTTGATGCTACACGTTTAGACGTGCACGCCACACCAAATCCTTTCCAGTTACCAAGTGTTTAGGAGATACAAGCTAATTTTGTACTATGTGTTATTTCTTCTCTTAAAGTGTTTCCAATAAGTACGCATTTGTCTTTACTCTGCAACACTCTATTTCCTTATAACATTGTATTCTTACATGTTCTTTCAAGAGAAAACTCTCCTGGGAGTTCTCTTTAGAGGCTACACGCTTAGACATACACGCAACACCAAAGCTTTTCGAGTTACAACGTGTTGTTTAGGAAAAACAAGATAATTTCGCACGATGCGGGATTTCCTTAAAACGTGGTTTTCTGACAAATTTTGACGAAAGAAAATTCTACTGTGTCTTCTCTTTTGAGGCTACAGGTTTAGACGTACACGCCACACTGAATCTTTTCGAGTTACCACGTGTTGTTTAGGAGATACAAGCTAATTTTTTACGATGTGTTATTTCTTCTCGTAAAGTGTTTCCCATACATACGTATTTGTCTTTACTCTGCAACACTGTATTTCCTTATAACGTGGTATTCTTATATATTCTTTCGAGAGAAAACTCTCCTGTCCGTTCTCTTTTGAGGCCACACGTTTAGACATACACACAACACCAAAGCTTTTCGAGTTATAACGTGTTGTTTAGGAAAAACAAGATAATTTCGCACAATGCGGGATTTCCTTAAAACGTGGTTTTCTGACAAATATTGACAAAAGAAAATTCTCCTGTGGGTTCTCTTTTGAGGCTACAAGTTTCAAATTACATGCCACACCAAATCCTTCGAGTTACAACGTGTTGTTTAGGAAATACAAGCTAATTTCGTACTATGTATTATTCCTTCTCGTAAAGTGTTTCCAATAAGTAAGTATCTGTCTTTACTCTGCAACACTGTATTTCCTTATAACGTGGTATTCTTACATATTCTTTCGAGAGAATACACTACTGTGCATTCTCTTTTGAGGCTACACGCTTAGACAGACTCGCAACACCAAAGCTTTTCGAGTTACAGCGTGTTGTTTAGGAAAAACAAGATGATTTCGCACGATGCAGGACTTCCTTAAAACGTGGTTTTCTGAAAAAAATTTGACGAAAGAAAATTCTCTTGTGGGTTTTCTTTTGAGGCTACACGTTTAGATGTAAACATCACACCAAATCTTTTCGAGTTACAACGTGTTGTTTAGGAGATACAAGCTAATTTTGTACCATGCGTTATTTCTTCTCATTAAGTGTTTCCTATACATAAGTATTTGTCTTTTCTCTGCAACACCGTATCCTTATTACGTGGTATTCTTACATATTCTTTCGAGAGAAAACTCTCCTGTGGGTTCTCTTTTGAGGCTACATGCTTAGACATACAAGTAACACCAAAGCTTTTCGAGTTACAACGTGTTGTTTAGGAAAAACAAGATAATTTCGCACAATGCGGGATTTCCTAAAAACGTGATTTCTGAAAAATTTTGACGAAAGAAAATTCTCCTGTGGGTTCTCTTTTGAGGCTACACATTTAGACGTACACGCCACACCAAATCTTTTCGAGTTACAATGTGTTGTTTAGGAGATACAAGCTAATTTTGAACGATGCGTTATTTCATCTCTAAAAGTGTTTCCAATAAGTACCTATTTGTCTTTAGTCTGCAACGCTGTATTTCCTTAGAACGTGGTATTCTTACATCTTATTTCGAGAGAAAACACTCCTGTACGTTCGCTTTTGAGGATACACGCTTAGACATACACGCAACACCAAAGCTTTTCAAGTTACAACGTGTTGTTTAGGAAAAACAAGATAATTTCACACGATGCGGGATTACCGTAAAACGTGGTTTTCTGACATATTTTGACGAAAGAAAATTCTCCTGTGGGTTCTCTTTTGAGGCTACACATTTAGACGTACATGCCACACCAACTCTTTTCGAGTTACAATGTGTTGTTTAGGAGATACAAGCTAATTTTGTACGATGCGTTATTTCTTCTCATAAAGTGTTTCCAATATGTACGTATTTGTCTTTATTCTGCAACACTGTATTTCCTTATAACGTGGTATTCTTAAATATTCTTTCGAGAGAAAACTCTCCTGTGCGTTCTCTTTTGAGGCTACACCCTTAGACATACACGCCACACCAAATCTTTTCGAGTTACAACGTGTTGTTTAGGAGATACAAACTAATTTTGAACGATGTTTTATTTCTTCTCGTAAAGTGTTTCCAATACATACGTATTTGTCTTTATTCCGCAATACTGTATTTCCTTATAACGTGGTGTTCTTACATATTCTTTCGAGAGATAACTCTCCTCTGCGTTCTCTTTTGAGACTACACGCTTAGACATACACGTAACACCAAAGCTTTTCGAGTTACAACGTGTTGTTTAGGAAAATCAAGATAATTTCGCACAATGCGGGATTTCCTAAAAACGTGATTTCTGAAACATTTTGAAGAAAGAAAATTCTCCTCTGGGTTCTCTTTTGAGACTACACGTTTAGTCGTACACGCCACACCAAATCGTTTCGAGTTACAACGTGTTGTTAAGGAGATACAAGCTAATTTTGAACGATGCATTATTTCATCTCTAAAAGTGTTTCCAATACGTACGTATTTGTCTTTAGTCTACAACACTGTATTTCCTAGAACGTGGTATTCTTACATCTTCTTTCGAGAGAAAACTCTCCTGTGCATTCGCTTTTGAGGCTACATGCTTAGACATACACGCAACACCAAATCTTTTCAAGTTACAACGTGTTGTTTAAGAAAAACAAGATAATTTCACACGATGCGGGATTTCCTTAAAACGTGGTTTTCTGACATATTTTGACGAACAAAAATTCTCCTGTGGGTTCTCTTTTGAGGCTACACATTTAGACGTACATGCCACACCAAATCTTTTCGAGTTACAACGTGTTGTTTAGGAGATACAAGCTAATTTTGTATGATGCGTTATTTCTTCTCGTAAAGTGTTTACAATGTGTACATATTTGTCTTTATTCTGCAACACTGTATTTCCTTATAACGTGGTATTCTTACATGTTCTCTCGAGAGAAAACTCTCCTGTGGGTTCTCTTTTGAGGCTACACGTTTAGATGTACACGCCACACCAAATCTTTTTGAGTTACAACGTGTTGTTTAGGAGATACAAGCTAATTTTGAACGATGCATTATTTCTTCGTGTAGCCTCAAAAGAGAACCCACAGGAGAATTTTCTTTCATCAAAATTTGTCAGAAACCACGTTTTAAGGAAATCTCGCATCCTGTGAAATTATCTTGTTTTTCACAAACAAAATGTTGTAACACGAAAAGCTTTGGTGTGGCGTGTATATCTACGCGTGTAGCCTCAAAAGAGAATGCAGAGGAGAGTTTTCTCTCGAAAGAATATGTAAGAATACCACGTTATAAGTAAATACAGTGTTGCAGAGTAAAGATAAATAGGTACAGATTGTAAATACTTTATGAGAAGAATTAATGCATGTTACAAAATTAGCTTGTATCTCCTAAACAACACCTTGTAACTCGAAAGGATTTGGTGTGGCGTGTAGGTCTAAATGCTTAGCCTCATAAGAGAACCCACAGGAGAATTTTCTTTCCTTAAAACTTGTCAGAAACCACGTCTTAAGGAAATCCCGCATCGTACGAATAAAAAAAATAACAATAAAAAAAATTCTAAAGAAAAGCAAATAAATTGTATCAAGCCTAAAAAAAAAAAGAAAAATAAAAAAAATAAAAAAAGAAAGAATATGTAAGAATACCACGTTATAAGGAAATAAAGTGTTGCAGATTAAAGATAAATAGGTACGTATTGTAAATACTTTATGAGAAGAAATATGCATGGTACAAAATTAGCTTGTATCTCCTAAACAACACCTTGTAACTCGAAAGAATTTGGTGTGGCGTGTACGTGTAAACGTGTAGCCTCATAAGAGAACCCACAGGAGAACTTTCTTACGTCAAAATTTTTTCAGAAAACCACGTTTTATGGAAATCTCGCATCCTGAGAAATTATCTTGTTTTTCCTAAACAGCACGTTGTAACTCGAAAAGATTTGGTGTGGCTCGTACGTCTAAACGTGTAGCCTCCAAAGTGAACCCACAGGAGAATTTTCTTTCATCAAAATTTGTCAGAAACCACGATTTAAGGAAATCTCACATCGTGTGAAATTATCTTGTTTTTCCTAAACAACACGTTGTAACTCGAAAAGCTTTGGTGTTGTGTGTATATCTAAGCACGTAGCCTCAAAGGAGAATGCACAGGAGAGTTTTCTCTCAAAAGAATATGTAAGAATACCACGTTATAAGGAAATACAGTGTTGCAGAGTAAAGACAAATAAGTACGTATTGGAAACACTTTACAAGAAGAAATAATGCATCGTACAAAATTTTTCCTAAACTACATGTTGTAACTTGAATAGCTTTGGTGTTGCCTGTATGTCTAAGTGTGAAGCCACAAAAGGGAACGCACAGGACAGTTTTCTATCGAAAGAATATGTAAGAATACCACGTTATAAGGAAATACAATGTTGCAGAGTAAAGACAAATACGTACGTATTGGAAACACTTTATGAGAAGAATTAACACATTGTAAAATATTAGCTTGTATCGCCTAAACAACACGTTGTAACTCGAACAGATTTGGTGTGGCGTGTACGTCTAAACATGTAGCCTCAAAAGAGAACCCACAGGAGAACTTTCTATTGTCAAATTTTTCAGAAAACCACGTTTATGGAAATCTCGCATCGTGCGAAATTATCTAGTTTTTCCTAAACAACACGTTGTAACTCGAAAAGCTTTGGTGTTGCTTGTATGTCTAAACATGTAGCCTCAAAAGAGAACGCTCAGGAGAGTTTTCCCTCGAAAGAATATGTAAGAATACCACGTTATAAGGAAATACAGTGTTGCAGAGAAAGAAAAATACGTACGTATTGGAAACAATTTACGATTAGAAATAACACATCGTACAAAATTAGCCTGTATCTCCTAAACAACACGTGGTAACTCGAAAGGATTTGGTGTGGCGTGCATGTCTAAACGTGTAGCATCATAAGAGAACCCACAGGAGAATTTTCTTTCTTCAAAATTTGTCAGAACACAACGGTTTAAGGAAATCCGAGAACGCACAGGAGAGTTTTCTCTCGAAATAATATGTAAGAATACCACGTTATAAGGAAATACAGTGTTGCAGAGTAGAGGCAAATACATACTTATTGGAAAAACTTAAACTTTACGAGAAGAAATAATGCATCGTAAAAAAATTAGCTTGTATCTCCTAAACAACATGTTGTAACTTAAAAAGATTTGGTGTGGCCTGTACGTCTAAACGTGTAGTCTCAAATGAGAACCCATAGGAGAATTTTCTTTGGTCAAAATTTGTCAGAAAATCACGTATTAAGGAAATCCCTCTTCGTGCGAAATTATCTTGTTTTTCCTAAACAACACGTTGTAACGCGAAAATCTTTGGTATTGCGTGTATGTCTAAGCGTGTAGCCTCAAAAGAGGACGCACAGGAAAGTTTTCTCTCAAAAGAATATGTAAGAATACCACGTTATAAGGAAATACAGTGTTGCAGACTAAAGGCAAATACGTACCTATTGGAAACACCTTACAAGAAGAAATAAAGCATCGTAAAAAATTAGCTTGTATCTCCTAAACAACAGTTTGTAACTCGAAAAGATTTGGTGTGGCATGCACGTCTAAACGTGTAGCCTCAAAAGATAACCCACAGGAGAATTTTTTTTCGTTAATATTTCTCAGAAAACCATGTTTTAAGGAAATCACGCATCGTGCGAAATTATCTTGCTTTTCCTAAACAACATGTTGTAACTCGAAAAGCTTTGATGTTGCGTTTCCAATACATATGTATTTTCCTTTACTCTGCAACACTGTAATTCCTTACAACGTGGTATTCTTACATATTCTTTCGAGAGAAAACTCTCCTGTGCGTTCTCTTTTGGGGCTACATGCTTAGACATACACGCAACACCAAAGCTTTTCGAGTTAAAACGTTTTGTTTAGGAAAAACAAGATAATTTCGCATGATGCGGTATTTCCTTCATACGTGGTTTTCTGACAAATTTTGACCAAAGAAAATTCTCCTATGGTTTCTCTTTTGAGGCTACACGATTAGACGTACAGGCCACACCAAATCTTTTTAAGTTACAACGTGTTGTTTAGGAGATACAAGCTAATTTTGTAAGATGCGTTATTTCTTCTCGTAAAGTTTTTACAATACGTAAATATTTGTCTTTACTCTGCAACACTGTATTTCCTAATAACGTGGTATTCTTATATATTCTTTCGAGAAAAAAACTCTCCTTTGCATTCTCTTTTGAGGCTACACGCTTAGACATACACGCAACACCAAAGGTTTTCGCGTTACAACGTGTTGCTTAGGAAAAACAAGATAATTTAGCACGATGCAGGATTTCCTTAAAACGTGGTTTTCTGACAAATTTTGATGAACGAAAATTCTCCTGTGGGTTCTCGTTTGAGGCTACACGTTTAGACGTACACACCACACCAAATCTTTTCGAGTTATAACGTGATGTTTAGAGATACATACTAATTTTGTACGATGCCTTATTTCTTCTCGTAAAGTTTAAGTGTTTCCAATAAGTACGTATTTGTCTTTACTCTGCAACACTGTATTTCCTTATAACGTGGTATTCTTACATATTCTTTCGAGAGAAAACTCTCCTGTGCGTTCTCTGTTCAGGCTACATGCTTTGACATACACGCAACACCAAAGCTTTTCGAGTTACAATGTGTTGTTTAGGAAAAACAAGATAATTTAGCAAGATGCGGGATTTCCTTAAAACGTGGTTTTCTGACAAATTTTGACGAAAGAAAATACTCCTGTGGGTTCTCTTTGGAGGCTACACATTTAGACGTACACACCACATCAAATCTTTTCGAGTTACATCGTGTTGTTTAGGAGATACAAGCTAATTTTTTTACGAAGCGTTATTTCTTCTCATAAAGTTTAAGTGTTTCCATTACGTAAATATTTGCCTTTACTCTGCAACACTGTATTTCCTTATAACGTGGTATTCTTGCATATTCTTTCGAGAGAAAACTCACCTGTGCATTCTCCTTTGAGGCTACGTGCTTAGATATACACACAACACCAAAGCTTTTCGAGTTACAACGTGTTATTTAGGAAAAACAACATAATTTCGCACGATGCGGGATTTCCTTAAAACGTGGTTTTCTGACAAATTTTGAAGAAATAAAACTCTCCTGTGGGTACTCTTTTGAGGCTACACGTTTAGACGTACATGCCACACCAAATCTTTTCGAGTTCCAATGTGTTGTTTAGGACATACAAGCTAATTTTGCAAGATGCGTTATTTCTCTCATAAAGTGTTTCCAATACATATGTATTAGTCTTTACTCTGCAACACTGTATTTCCTTGTAATGTGGTATCCTTATATATTCTTTCGAGAGAAAACTCTACTGTGCGTTCTCTTTTGAGGCTACACGCAGGGAAAACTCTCCTGTTCCTTCTCTTTTGAGGCTCCATCCTTACACATACACGCAACACCAAAGCTTTTCGAGTTACAACATGTTGTTTAGGAAAAAGGAGATGATTTTGCACGATGCGGGATTAGCTTAAAACGTGGTTTTCTGAAAAATTTTGACGAAAGAAAATTCTCCTGTGTGTTCTCTTTTGAGGCTACATATTTAGACGTACATGCCACACCAAATCTTTTCGAATTACAACGTGTTGTTTAGGAGATACAAGCTAATTTTGTTCAATGCGTTAATTCTTCTTGTAAAGTGTTTCCTATATGTACGTATTTGTCTTTACTCTGCAACACTGTATTTCCTTAAAACGTGGTTTTCTTACATATTCTTTCGAGAGAAAACTATCCAGTGCGTTCCCTTTTGAGGCTACACACTTAGACATACAGGTAACACCAAAGCTTTTCGAGTTACAATGTGTTGTTTATGAAAAACAAGATAATTTCGCACGATGCGGGATTTCCTTAAAACGTGGTTTTCTGACAAATTTTGTCGAAAGAAAATTCTCCTGTGGGTTATCTTTTGAGGCTTCACGTTTAGACGTGCACACCACACCAAATCCTTTCGAGTTACCACGTGTTGTTTAGGAGATACAAGCTAATTTTATACGATGCGTTATTTCTTCTCCTAAAGTGTTTCCAATACGTACATATTTGTCTTTACTCTGCAACACTCTATTTCCTTATAACGTGGTATTCTTACATATTCTGTCGCGAGAAAACTATCCTGTGCGTTCCCTTTTGAGGCTACACACTTAGACATACAGGCAACACCAAAACTTTTCGAGTTACAACGTGTTGTTTAAGAAAAACAAGATAATTTCGCACGATGCGGGATTTCCGTAAAAAGTGGTGTTCTGACAAATTTTGACGAAAGAAAATTCTCCTGTTGGTTCTCTTTTGAGGCTACACGTTTAGACGTGCACGCCACACCAAATCTTTTCGAGTTACCACGTGTTGTTTAGGAGATACAAGCTAATTTTTTACGAAGCGTTATTTCTTCTCGTAAAGTGTTTCCAAAAAGTATGTATTTGTCTTTACTCTGCAACACTGTATTTCCTTATAACGTTGTATTCTTACATGTTCTTTCGAGAGAAAAATCTCCTGTGCGTTCTCTTAAGTGGCTACACGCATAGACATACACGCAATACCAAAGCTTTGCGAGTTACAACGTGTTGTTTAGGAAAAACAAGATAATTTTCACGATGCGGGATATCCTTAAAACGTGGTTTTCTGACAAATTTTAACGAAAGAAAGTTCTCCTGTGCGTTGTCTTTTGAGGCTACAGGTTTAGACGTACACGCCACACCAAATCTTTCGAGTTATAACGTGTTGTTTAGGAGATACAAGCAAATTTTTTTACGATGCGTTATTTCTTCTCCTAAAGTGTTTCCAATATGTACTTATTTTTCTTTACTCTGCAACACTGTATTTCCTTATAACGTGGTATTCTTACATATTCTTTCGAGAGAAAACTCTCCTGTGCATTCTCTTTTGAGGCTACACGCTTAGACAAACATTCAACACCAAAGCTTTTCGAGTTACACCGTGTTGTTTAGGAAAAACAAGATAATTTTGCATGATGCGAGATTTCCTTAAAACGTGTTTTCTGACAAATTTTGATGAAAGAAAATTCTCCTGTGAGTTCCCTTTTGAGGCTACACGTTTAGACGTACACGTCACACCAAATCTTTTCGAGTTACAACGTGTTGTTTAGGAGATACAAGCTAATTTTTTACGATGCGTTATTTCTTCTCGTAAAATGTGTCCAATACGTACTTATTTGTCTTTACTCTGCAACACTGTATTTCCTTATAACGTGGTATTCTTACATATTCTTTCGAGAGAAAACTCTCCTGTGCGTTCTCTTTTGAGGCTACACGCTTAGACATACACGCAGCACCAAAGCTTTCCAAGTTGCAACGTGTTGTTTAGGAAAAACAAGATAATTTCCACGATGCGGGATTTCCATAAAACGTGGTTTTCTGACAAATTTTGACGAAAGAAAATTATCCTGTGAGTTCTCTTTTGAGGCTACACGTTTAGACGTAAACGCCACACCAAATCTTTTCGAGTTACATCGTGTTGTTTAGGAGATACAATCTAATTTTGTACGATGCGTTATTACTTCTCGTAAAGTGTTTCCAATACCTACGTATTTGTCTTTACTCTGCAACACTGTATTTCCTTATAACGTGGTATTCTTATATATTCTTTCGAGAGAAATCTCTCCTGTGCATTCTCTTTTGAGGCCACACGTTTAGACATACACGCAACACCAAATCTTTTCGAGTTACGAAGTGTTGTGCAGGCAAAACAAGATAATTTCGCACAATGCGGGATTTCCTTAATACGTGGATTCTGACAAATTTTGACGAAAGAAAATTCTCCTGTGTGTTCTCTTTTGAGTCTACATATTTAGACGTACACGCCACACCAAATCTTTTCGAATTACAACGTATTGTTTAGGAGATACAAGCTAATTTTGTACAATGCGTTAATTCTTCTCATAAAGTGTTTCCAATACGTACATATTTGTCTTTACTCTGCAACACTGTATTTCTTAAAACGTGGTTTTCTTACATATTCTTTCAAGAGAAAACTATCCTGTGCATTCCCTTTTGAGGCTACACACTTAGACAGACAGGCAACAACAAAGCTTTTCGAGTTACAACGTGTTGTTTATGAAAAACAAGATAATTTCGCACGATGCGGGATTTCCATAAAACGTGGTTTTCTGACAAATTTTGACGAAAGAAAATTCTCCTGTGGGTTCCCTTTTGAGGATTCACGTTTAGACGTGCACGCCACACCAAATCGTTTCGAGTTACCACGTGTTGTTTAGGAGATACAAGCTAATTTTGTACGCTGCGTTATTTCTTCTCATAAAGTGTTTCCAATACGTATGTAGTTGTCTTTACTCTGCAACACTGTATTTCCTTATAACGTGGTATTCTTACATATTCTGTCGAGAGAAAACTATCCTGTGCGTTCCCTTTTGAGGCTACACACTTAGACATACAGGCAACACCAAAACCTTTCAAGTTACAACGTGTTGTTTATGAAAAACAAGATAAGTTCGCAAGATGCGGGATTTCCTTAAAACGTGGTGTTCTGACAAATTTTGACGAAAGAAAATTCTCCTGTTGGTTCTCTTTTGAGGCTACACGTTTAGACGTGCACACCACACCAAATCTTTTCAAGTTACCACGTGTTGTTTAGGAGATACAAGCTAATTTTTTACGATGCGTTATTTCTTCTCGTAAAGTGTTTCCAATAAGTACATATTTGTCTTTACTCTGCAACACTGTATTTCCTTATAACGTTGTATTCTTACATGTTCTTTCGAGAGAAAAATCTCCTGTGCCTTCTCTTAAGTGGCTACACGCATAGACATACATGCAGCACCAAAGCTTTTCGAGTTACAACGTGTTGTTTAGGAAAAAGAAGATAATTTTGCATGATGCGGGATATCCTTAAAACGTGGTTTTCTGACAAATTTTGACGAAAGAAAGTTCTCCTGTGGGTTCTCTTTTGAGGCTACAAGTTTAGACGTATGAGCCACACCAAATCTTTTCGAGTTACAACGTGTTGTTTACGAGATACAAGCAAATTTTTTACGATGCGTTATTTCTTCTCCTAAAGTGTTTCCAATATGTACTTATTTGTCTTTACTCTGCAAAACTGTATTTCCTTATAACGTGGTATTCTTACATATTCTTTCGAGAGAAAACTCTCCTGTGCGTTCTCTTTTGAGGCTACACGCTTAGACAAACACTCAACACCAAAGCTTTTCGAGTTACACCGTGTTGTTTAGTAAAAACAAGATAATTTTGCACGATGCGAGATTTCCTTAAAACGTGTTTTCTGACAAATTTTGGTGAAAGAAAATTCTCCTGTGAGTTCTCTTTTGAGGGTACATGTTTAGACGTACATGTCACACCAAATCTTTTCGAGTTACAACGTGTTGTTTAGGAGATACAATCTAATTTTTTACGATGCGTTATTTCTTCTCATAAATTGTGTCCAATACTTACTTATTTGTCTTTACTCTGCAACACTGTATTTCCTTATAACGCAGTATTCTTACATATTCTTTCGAGAGAAAACTCTCCTGTGCGTTCTCTTTTGAGGCTACACGCTTAGACATACACGCAGCACCAAAACTTTTCGAGTTACAACGTGTTGTTTAGGAAAAACAAGATAATTTCCACGATGCAGGATTTCCATAAAACGTGGTTTTCTGACAAATTTTGACGAAAGAAAATACTCCTGTAAGTTCACTTTTGAGGCTACACGTTTAGACGTACACGCCACACCAAATCTTTTCGAGTTACATCGTGTTGTTTAGGAGATACAAGCTAATTTTGTACGATGCGTTATTTCTTCTCTTAAAGTGTTGCCAATACGAATGTATTTGTCTTTACTCTGCAACACTGTATTTCCTTAAAACGTGGTATTCTTACATATTCTTACGAGAAAAAACTCTCCTGTGCCTTCTCTCTTGAGGCTACACGCTTAGACATACAGGCAACACCAAAGCTTTTCATGTTACAACGTGTTGTTTAGGAAAAACAAGATAATTTCACAAGATGCGGGATTTCCTTAAAACGTGGTTTTCTGAAAAATTTTGACCAAAGAAAATTCTCCTGTTGGTTCTCTTTTGAGGCTACACGTTTAGACGTACATGCCACACCAAATCCTTTTCAGTTACAACGTGTTGTTTAGGAGATACAGACTAATTTTGTACGATGCCTTATTTTTTCTCGTAAGGTGTTGCCAATACGTACATATTTGTCTTTACTCTGCAACTCTGTATTTCCTTAAAACGTGGTATTCTTACATATTCTTTCGAAAGAAAACTCTCCTGTGCCTTCTCTTTTGAGGCTACACGTTTAGACGTACACGACACAGAAAATATTTCGAGTTACAACGTGTTGTTTAGGAGATAAAAGCTAATTTTGTACGATGCTTTATTTCTTCTCGTAAAGTGTTTCCTATACATAAGTATTTGTATTTACACTGCAACATTGTATTTCCTTATAACGTGGTATTCTTACATATTCTTTCGAGAGAAAACTATCCTGTGCCTTCTCTTTTGAGGCTACACGCTTAGACATACACGCAACACCAAAGCTTTTCGAGTTAGGACATGTTGTTTAGGAAAAACAAGATAATTTCGCACGATTTGGGACTTCCTTAAAACGTGGTTTTCTGACAAATATTGACGAACGAAAATTATCCTGTGGGTTCTCTTTTGAGGCTACATGTTTACACGTACACGCCACACCAAATATTTTCGAGTTACAACGTGTTGTTTAGGAGATACAAGCTAATTTTGTACGATGCGTTATTTCTTCTCGTAAAGTGTTTCCAATACGTATGTATTTGTCTTTACTCTGCAACACTGTATTTCCTTATAACGTGGTATTCTTACATATTCTTTCGAGAGAAACTCTCCTGTGCCTTCTCTTTTGAGGCCACACGTTTAGACATACACGCAACACCAAAGCTTTTCGAGTTACAACGTGTTGTTTAGGGTTCTCTTTTGAGGCTACACGAAGAAATAATGCATCGTTCAAAATTAGCTTGGAAACACTTTATGAGAAAAATTAACGCATTATAAAAAATTAGCTTGTCTCTCCTAAACAACACGTTGTAACTCGTGTAGCCTCAAAAGAGAACCCACAGGAGAATTTTCTCTCAAAAGAAGATGTAAGAATACCACGTTGTAAGGAAATACAGTGTTGTAGACTAAAGACAAATACGTACGTACTGGAAACACTTTTAGAGATGAAATATCGCTTCGTTCAAAATTAGCTTGTATCTCCTTAACAACACGTTGTCACTCGAAACGATTTGGTGTGGGGTGTACGACTAAACTTGTAGCCTCAAAAGAGAACCCAGAGGAGATTTTTCTTCTTTCAAAATTTTTCAGAAATCACGTTTTTAGGAAATCCCGCATTGTGCGAAATTATCTTGTTTTTCCTAAACAACATGTTGTAACTCGAAAAGCTTTGGTGTTACTTGTATATCTAAGCGTGTAGCCTCAAAAGAGAATGCACAGGAGAGTTTTCTCTCAAAAGAATATGTAAGAATACCACGTTATAAGGAAATACAGTGTTGCAGAATAAAGACAAATACGTACGTATTGGAAACACTTTATGAGAAGAAATAACGCATCATACAAAATTAGCTTGTATCTCCTAAACAACACGTTATAACTCGAAAAGAGTTGGTGTGGCATGTACGTCTAAATGTGTAGCCTCAAAAGAGAACCCACAGGAGAATTTTCTTTCGTCAAAATATGTCAGAAAATCACGTTTTATGGTAATCCCGCATCATGCGAAATTATCTTGGTTTTCCTAAACAACACGTTGTAACATGAAAAGCTTTGCTGTTGCATGTATGTCTAAGCCTGTATCCTCAAAAGCCAATGCACAGGAGTGTTTTCTCTTGAAATAAGATGTAAGAATACCACGTTCGAAGGAAATACAGTGTTGCAGGCTAAAGACAAATAGGTACTTATTGGAAACACTTTTAGAGATGAAATAACGCATCGTTCAAAGTTAGGTTGTATCTCCTAAACAACACGTTGTAACTTGAAACTGTTTGGTGTGGTGTTTACATCTAAATGCGTAGCCTCAAAAGAGAACCCACAGGAGAATTTTCTTTCGTCAAAATTTTTCAGAAATCACGTTTTTAGGAAATCCCGCATTGTGCGAAATTATCTTGTTTTTCCTAAACAACACGTTGTAACTCGAAAAGCTTTGTTGTTACGTGTATGTCTAAGCATGTAGCCTCAAAAGAGAACGCACAGGAGAGTTTTCTCTCGAAAGAATATGTAAGAATACCACATTATAAGGAAATACGGTGTTGCAGAGTAAAGACAATTTCTTACATATTGGAAACACTTAACGAGAAGAAATAACACATGGTACGAAATTAGCTTGTATCTCCGAAACAACACGTTGTAACTCGAAAAGATTTGCTGTGGTGTTTACATCTAAACGTGTAGCCTCAAAAGAGTACCCACTGGAGAATTTTCTCTCGTCAAAATTTTTTCAGAAAACCACGTTTTAAGGAAGTCCTGCATCATGCGAAATCATCTTGTTTTCCTAAACAACACGTTGTAACTCGAAAAGCTTTGGTGTTGCGTGTATGTCTAAGCGTGTAGCCTCAAAAGAGAATGCACAGTAGAGTATTCTCTCGAAAGAATATGTAAGAATACCACGTTATAAGGAAATACAGTATTGCAGAGTAAAGACAGATACTTACTTATTGGAAACACTTTACGAGAAGGAATAATACATCGTACAAAATTAGCTTGTATTTCCTAAACAACACGTTGTAACTCGAAGGATTTGGTGTGGCGTGTAAGTTGAAACGTGTAGCCTCAACAGAGAACCCACAGGAGAATTTTCTTTCGTCAAATTTGTCAGAAAACCACGTTTTAAGGAAATCCCGCATTGTGCGAAATTATCTTGTTTTTCCTAAACAACACGTTGTAACTCCAAAAGCTTTGGTGTTGCGTGTATGTCTAAACGTGTGGCCTCAAAGGAGAACGCACAGGAGAGTTTTCTCTCGAAAGAATATATAAGAATACCACGTTATAAGGAAATACAGTGTTGCAGAGTAAAGACAAATACGTATGTATTGGAAACACTTTACGAGAAGAAATAATGCATCTTACAAAATTAGCTTGTATCTCCTAAACAACATGTTGTAACTCGAAAAGTTTTGGTGTGGCATGTAAGTCTAAACGTGTAGCCTCAAAAGAGAACCCACAGGAGAATTTTCTTTCGTCAAAATTTGTCAGAAAAAAACGTTTTAAGGAAATCCCGCATCGTGCGAAATTATCTTGTTTTTCCTAAACAACACGTTGTAACTCGAAAAGCTTTGGTGCTGCGTGTATGTCTAAGCATGTAGCCTTAAAAGAGAACGCACAGGAGAGTTTTCTCTCGAACGAATATGTAAGAATACCACGTCATAAGGAAATACAGTGTTGCAGAGTGAAGATAGATACATACGTATTTGAAACACTTTACGAGAAGAAATAATGCATCGTACAAAATTAGCTTGTATTTCCTAAAAAGCACATTGTAACTCGAAAGGTTTTGGTGTGGCGTGTACGTCTAAATGTGTAGCCACAAAAGAGAACCCACAGGAGAATTTTCTTTCGTCAAAATTTTTCAGAAAACCACGTTTTAAGGAAATCCCGCGTCCTGTGAAATCATCTTCTTTTTCCTAAACTACATGTTGTAACTTGAATAGCTTTGGTGTTGCCTGTATGTCTAAGTGTGTAGCCACAAAAGGGAACGCACAGGACAGTTTTCTATCGAAAGAATATGTAAGAATACCACGTTATAAGGAAATACAATGTTGCAGAGTAAAGACAAATACGCACGTATTGGAAACACTTTATGAGAAGAATTATCACATTGTAAAATATTAGCTTGTATCTCCTAAACAACCCATTGTAACTCGAACAGATTTGGTGTGGCGTGTACGTCTAAATATGTAGCCTCAAAAGAGAACCCACAGGAGAACTTTCTATTGTCAAATTTTTCAGAAAACCACGTTTATGGAAATCTCGCATCGTGCGAAATTATCTAGTTTTTCCTAAACAACACGTTGTAACTCGAAAAGCTTTGGTGTTGCTTGTATGTCTAAACATGTAGCCTCAAAAGAGAACGCTCAGGAGAGTTTACCCTCAAAAGAATATGTAAGAATACCACATTATAAGGAAATACAGTGTTGCAGAGAAAGACAAATACGTACGTATTGGAAACAATTTATGAGAAGAAATACCACATCGTACAAAATTAGCCTGTATCTCCTAAACAACACGTGGTAACTCGAAAGGATTTGGTGTGGCGTGCATGTCTAAACGTATAGCATCATAAGAGAACCCACAGGAGAATTTTCTTTCTTCAAAATTTGTCAGAACACAACGGTTTAAGGAAATCCGAGAACGCACATGAGAGTTTTCTCTCGAAATAATATGTAAGAATACCACGTTATAAGGTAATACAGTGTTGCAGAGTAGAGGCAAATACATACTTATTGGTAAAACTTAAACTTTACGAGAAGAAATAATGCATCGTAAAAAAATTAGCTTGTATCTCCTAAACAACATGTTGTAACTTAAAAAGATTTGGTGTGGCCTGTACGTCTAAACGTGTAGTCTCAAATGAGAACCCATAGGAGAATTTTCTTTGGTCAAAATTTGTCAGAAAATCACGAATTAAGGAAATCCCTCTTCGTGCGAAATTATCTTGTTTTTCCTAAACAACACGTTGTAACGCGAAAATCTTTGGTATTGCGTGTATGTCTAAGAGTGTAGCCTCAAAAGAGGACACACAGGAAAGTTTTCTCTCGAAAGAATATGTAAGAATACCACGTTATAAGGAAATACAGTGTTGCAGACTAAAGGCAAATACGTACCTATTGGAAACACCTTACAAGAAGAAATAAAGCATCGTAAAAAAATTAGCTTGTATCTCCTAAACAACAGTTTGTAACTCGAAAAGATTTGGTGTGGCGTGCACGTCTAAACGTGTAGCCTCAAAAGATAACCCACAGGAAAATTTTTTTTCGTTAATATTTCTCAGAAAACCATGTTTTAAGGAAATCACTCATCGTGCGAAATTATCTTGCTTTTCCTAAACAACACGTTGTAACTCGAAAAGCTTTGATGTTGCGTTTCCAATACATATGTATTTTCCTTTACTCTGCAACACTGTATTTCCTTACAACGTGGTATTCTTACATATTCTTTCGAGAGAAAACTCTCCTGTGCGTTCTCTTTTGGGGCTACACGCTTAGGCATACACGCAACACCAAAGCTTTTCGAGTTAAAACGTTTTGTTTAGGAAAAAGAAGATAATTTCGCATGATGCGGTGTTTCCTTCATACGTGGTTTTCTGACAAATTTTGACCAAAGAAAATTCTCCTATGGTTTCTCTTTTGAGGCTACACGATTAGACGTACACGCCACACCAAATCTTTTTAAGTTACAACGTGTTGTTTAGGAGATACAAGCTAATTTTGTAAGATGCGTTATTACTTCTCATAAAGTTTTTCCAATACGTAAATATTTGTCTTTACTCTGCAACACTGTATTTCCTAATAACGTGGTATTCTTATATATTCTTTCGAGAAAAAAACTCTCCTTTGTATTCTCTTTTGAGGCTACACGCTTAGACATACACGCAACACCAAAGGTTTTCGCGTTACAACGTGTTGCTTAGGAAAAACAAGATAATTTCGCACGATGCAGGATTTCCTTAAAACGTGGTTTTCTGACAAATTTTGATGAACGAAAATTCTCCAGTGGGTTCTCGTTTGAGGCTACACGTTTAGACGTACACACCACACCAAATCTTTTCGAGTTATAACGTGATGTTTAGGAGATACATACTAATTTTTTTCGATGCCTTATTTCTTCTCGTAAAGTTTAAGTGTTTCCAATAAGTACGTATTTGTCTTTACTCTGCAACACTGTATTTCCTTATAACGTGGTATTCTTACATATTCTTTCGAGAGAAAACTCTCCTGTGCATTCTCTTTTGAGGCTACATGCTTTGACATACACGCAACACCAAAGCTTTTCGAGTTACAATGTGTTGTTTAGGAAAAACAAGATAATTTAGCAAGATGCGGGATTTCCTTAAAACGTGGTTTTCTGACAAATTTTGACGAAAGAAAATACTCCTGTGGGTTCTCTTTTGAGGCTACACATTTAGACGTACACACCACATCAAATCTTTTCGAGTTACATCGTGTTGTTTAGGAGATACAAGCTAATTTTTTTACGAAGCGTTATTTCTTCTCATAAAGTTTAAGTGTTTCCATTACGTAAATATTTGCCTTTACTCTGCAACACTGTATTTCCTTATAACGTGGTATTCTTGCATATTTTTTCGAGAGAAAACTCTCCTGTGCATTCTCCTTTGCGGCTACGTGCTTAGATATACACACAACACCAAAGCTTTTCGAGTTACAACGTGTTATTTAGGAAAAACAACATAATTTCGCACGATGCGGGATTTCCTTAAAACGTGGTTTTCTGACAAATTTTGAAGAAATAAAACTCTCCTGTGGGTACTCTTTTGAGGCTACACGTTTAGACGTACATGCCACACCAAATCTTTTCGAGTTCCAACGTGTTGTTTAGGACATACAAGCTAATTTTGCAAGATGCGTTATTTCTCTCATAAAGTGTTTCCAATACATATGTATTAGTCTTTACTCTGCAACACTGTATTTCCTTGTAATGTGGTATCCTTACATATTCTTTCGAGAGAAAACTCTACTGTGCGTTCTCTTTTGAGGCTACACGCAGGGAAAACTCTCCTGTGCCTTCTCTTTTGAGGCTCCATCCTTACACATACACACAACACCAAAGCTTTTCGATTTACAACATGTTGTTTAGGAAAAAAGAGATGATTTTGCACGATCCCGGATTAGCTTAAAACGTGGTTTTCTGAAAAATTTTGACGAAAGAAAATTCTCCTGTGTGTTCTCTTTTGAGGCTACATATTTAGACGTACATGCCACACCAAATCTTTTCGAATTACAACGTGTTGTTTAGGAGATACAAGCTAATTTTGTACAATGCGTTAATTCTTCTTGTAAAGTGTTTCCGATATGTATGTATTTGTCTTTACTCTGCAACACTGTATTTCCTTAAAACGTGGTTTTCTTACATATTCTTTCGAGAGAAAACTATCCTGTGCGTTCCCTTTTGAGGCTACACACTTAGACATACAGGTAACACCAAAGCTTTTCGAGTTACAAGGTGTTGTTTATGAAAAACAAGATAATTTCGCACGATGCGGGATTTCCATAAAACGTGGTTTTCTGACAAATTTTGACGAAAGAAAATTCTCCTGTGGGTTCTCTTTTGAGGCTTCACGTTTAGACGTGCACACCACACCAAATCCTTTCGAGTTACCATGTATTGTTTAGGAGATACAAGCTAATTTTATACGATGCGTTATTTCTTCTCATAAAGTGTTTCCAATACGTACATATTTGTCTTTACTCTGCAACACTGTATTTCCTTATAACGTGGTATTCTTACATATTCTGTCGCGAGAAAACTATCCTGTGCGTTCCCTTTTGAGGCTACACACTTAGACATACAGGCAACACCAAAACTTTTCGAGTTACAACGTGTTGTTTATGAAAAACAAGATAATTTCGCACGATGCGGGATTTCCGTAAAAAGTGGTGTTCTGACAAATTTTGACGAAAGAAAATTCTCCTGTTGGTTCTCTTTTGAGGCTACACGTTTAGACGTGCACGCCACACCAAATCTTTTCGAGTTACCACATGTTGTTTAGGAGATACAAGCTAATTTTTTACGAAGCGTTATTTCTTCTCGTAAAGTGTTTCCAAAAAGTATGTATTTGTCTTTACTCTGCAACACTGTATTTCCTTATAACGTTGTATTCTTACATGTTCTTTCGAGAGAAAAATCTCCTGTGCCTTCTCTTAAGTGGCTACACGCATAGACATACATGCAGCACCAAAGCTTTTCGAGTTACAACGTGTTGTTTAGGAAAAACATGATAATTTTGCACGATGCGGGATTTCCTTAAAACGTGGTTTTCTGACAAATTTTGACGAAAGAAAGTTCTCCTGTGGGTTCTCTTTTGAGGCTACACGTTTAGACGTATGAGCCACACCAAATCTTTTCGAGTTACAACATGTTGTTTACGAGATACAAGCAAATTTTTTACAATGCGTTATTTCTTCTCCTAAAGTGTTTCCAATATGTACTTATTTGTCTTTACTCTGCAACACTGTATTTCCTTATAACGTGGTATTCTTACATATTCTTTCGAGAGAAAACTCTCCTGTGCGTTCTCTTTTGAGGCTACACGCTTAGACAAACACTCAACACCAAAGCTTTTCGAGTTACACCGTGTTGTTTAGTAAAAACAAGATAATTTTGCACGATGCGAGATTTCCTTAAAATGTGTTTTCTGACAAATTTTGATGAAAGAAAATTCTCCTGTGAGTTCTCTTTTGAGGGTACATGTTTAGACGTACATGTCACACCAAATCTTTTCGAGTTACAACGTGTTGTTTAGGAGATACAAGCTAATTTTTTACGATGCGTTATTTCTTCTCATAAATTGTGTCCAATACTTACTTATTTGTCTTTACTCTGCAACACTGTATTTCCTTATAACGAGGTATTCTTACATATTCTTTCGAGAGAAAACTCTCCTGTGCGTTCTCTTTTGAGGCTACACGCTTAGACATACACGCAGCACCAAAGCTTTTAGAGTTATAACGTGTTGTTTAGGAAAAACAAGATAATTTCCACGATGCGGGATTTCCATAAAACTTGGTTTTCTGACAAATTTTGACGAAAGAAAATACTCCTGTAAGTTCACTTTTGAGGCTACACGTTTAGACGTACACGCCACACCAAATCTTTTCGAGTTACATCGTGTTGTTTAGGAGATACAAGCTAATTCTGTAGGATGCGTTATTTCTTCTCGTAAAGTGTTTCCAATACATACGTATTTGTCTTTACTCTGCAACACTGTATTTCCTTATAACGTGGTATTCTTATATATTCTTTCGAGAGAAAACTCTCCTGTGCGTTATCTTTTGAGGCCACACGTGTAGACATACATGCAACACCAAAGCTTTCGAGTTACAATGTGTTGTTTAGGAAAAACAAGATAATTTCGCACAATGCGGGATTTCCTTAAAACGTGGTTTTCTGACAAATTTTGACGAAAGAAAATTCTCCTGTGGGTTCTCTTTTGAGGCTACACGTTTCACCTTACACGTCACACCAAATCCTTCAAGTTACAACGTGTTGTTTAGGAAATACAAGCTAATTTTGTACGATGTATTATTCCTTCTCGTAAAGTGTTTCCAATAAGTAAGTATCTGTCTTTACTCTGCAACACTGTATTTCCTTATAACGTGGTATTCTTACATATTCTTTCGAGAGAATACTCTACTGTGCTTTCTCTTTTGAGGCTACATGCTTAGACATACACGCAACACCAAAGCTTTTCGAGTTACAACGTGTTGTTTAGGAAAAACAAGATAATTTCGCATGATGCAGGACTTCCTTAAAACGTGGTTTTCTGAAAAAATTTTGACCAAAGTAAATTCTCCTGTGGCTTCTCTTTTGAGGCTACGCATTTAGATGTAAACACAACACCAAATATTTTCGAGTTACAACGTGTTGTTTACACCAAAGCTTTTCGAGTTACAACGTGTTGTTTAGGAAAAACAAGATAATTTCGCACGATGCGGGATTTCCTTAAAACGTGGTTTTCCGACATATTTTGACGAAAGAAAATTCTCCTGTGGGTTCTCTTTTGAGGCTACACGTTTCAACGTACACGCCACAAAAAATCTTTTCGCGTTTCACCGTGTTGTTTAGGAAATACAAGCTAATTTGTATGATGTATTATTCCTTCTCGTAAAGTGTTTCCAATATGTATGCATCTGTCTTTACTGTGCAACACTGTATGTCCTTATAAGGTGGTATTCTTACATATTCTTTCAAGAGAATACTCTCCTGTGCGTTCTCTTTTGAGGCTACACGCTTAGACATACATGCAAAACCAAAGCTTTTCGAGTTACAACGTGTTGTTTAGGAAAAACAAGATAATTTCGCACGATGCGGGATTTCCAGAAAACGTGGTTTTCTGAAAAAATTTTGACCAACGAAAATTCTCCTGTGGGTTCTCTTTTGAGGCTACGCCTTTAGATAAACACCACACCAAATCCTTTTGAGTTACAACGTGTTGTTTAGGAGATACAAGCTAATTTTTTACCATGTGTTATTTCTTCTCGTAAAGTGTTTCCAATACGTACATATTTGTCTTTACTCTGCAACACTGTTTTGCCATATAACGTGGAATAACAAATAGTAAAAAATTAGCTTGTATCTCCTAAACAACACGTTATAACTCGAAAGGATTTGGTGTGGCTTGTACGTCTAAACGTGTACCCTCAAAAGAGAACCCACGTTTTAAGGAAATCCCGCATCGTGCGCAATTATCTTCTTTTTCCTAAACAACACGTTTTAACTCGAAAAGCTTTGGTGTTGCGTGTATGTCTAAGCGTGTAGCCTCAAAAGAGAACGCACAGGAGAGTTTTCTCTCGAAAGAGTATGTAAGAATACCACTTTATAAGGAAATACAGTGTCGCAGAGTAAAGGCAAATACATACGTATTGGAAACACTTTACGAGAAAAAATAACGCAACGTACAAAATTAGCTTGTATCTCCTAAACAACACGTTGTAACTCGAAAAGATTTGGTGTGGCCTGTACATCTAAACGTGTAGCCTCAAAAGAGAACCCACAGGAGAATTTTCTTTCGTCAAAATTTTTCAGAAAACCACGTTTTAAGGAAATCCCGCTTTAAGGAAATCCTAAACAACACGTTGTAACTCGAAAAGCTTTGGTGTTGCTTGTATGTTTAAGCGTGTAGCCTCAAAAGAGAACGCACAGGAGAGTTTTTCTCGATAGAATTTGTAAGGATACCACGTTATAAGGAAATACAGTGTTGCAGAATAAAGACAAATACGTATGTATTGGAAACCCATAAATCCCGCATCATGCGAAATTATCTTGTTCTTTCTAAACAACACGTTGTAACTCGAAAAGCGTTGGTGTTGCGTATATGTCTAAGCGTGTAGCCTCAAATGAGAACGCACAGGAGAGTTTTCTCTTGAAAGAATATGTAAGAATACCACGTTGTAGAATAAAGACATATACTTACTTATTGCAAAAAACTTTAGGAGAAGAAATAACGCATCGTACAAAATTAGCTTGTATCTCCTAAACAACACGTTGTAACTTAAAAAGATTTGGTGTGGCCTGTACGTCTAAACGTGTAGCCTCAAAAGAGAACCCATAGAGGAATTTTCCTTGGTCAAAATTTGTCAGAAAACCACTTATTAAGGAAATCCTGCATCGTGCGTAATTATCTTGTTTTTCCTAAACAACACGTTGTAACTCGAAAAGCTTTGGTGTTGCGTGTATGTCTAAGTGCGTAGCCTCAAAGGGGAATGCCCAGGAGAGTTTTCTCTCGAAAGAATATGTAAGAATACCACGTTATAAGGAAATACAGTGTTGCAGAGTATAGACAAATACATACTTATTGGAAACACTTTACGAGAAGAAATAAAGCATCATGCAATATTAGCTTGTATCTCCTAAACAACACGTTGTAACTGGAAAAGATTTGGTGTGGTATGTATGTCTAAACGTGTAGCCTCAAAAGAGAATCCACAGGAGAGTTTTCTTTGGTCAAAATTTGTCAAAAACCACGTTTTACGGAAATCCCGCATCGTGCGAAAATATCTTGTTTTTCCTAAACAACACATTGTAACTCGAAAAGCTTTGGTGTTGCGTGTATTTCTAAGCGTGTAGCCTCAAAAGAGAACGCACAGGAGAGTTTTCTCCCGAAAGAATATGTAAGAATACCACGTTATAAGGAAATATAGTGTTGCAGAGTAAAGACAAATACATACTTATTGGAAACACTTAAACTTTACGAGAAGAAATAACACATAGTAAAAAATTAATTTGTATCTCCTAAACAACACGTTATAACTCGAAAGGATTTGGTGTGGCGTGTATGTCTAAACGTGTACCCTCAAAAGAGAACCCACAGGAGAATTTTCTTTCTTCAAAATTTGTCAGAAAACCACGTTTTAAGGAAGTTCCGCATCATGCGAAATTATCTTGTTTTTCCTAAACAACACGTTGTAACTCGAAAAGCTTTGGTGTTGCGTGTATGTCTAGGCGTGTATGTCTAGGCGTGTAGCCTCCAAAGAGAACGCACAGGAGAGTTTACTGTCGAAAGAATATGTAAGAATACCACGTAATAAGGAAATACAGTGTTGCAGAGTAAAGGCAAATACATACGTATTGGAAACACTTAAACTTGACGAGAAGAAATAAGGCATCATAAAAAAAATTAGCTTGTATCTCCTAAACAACACGTTGTAACTCAAAAAGATTTGGTGTGGTGTGTACGTCTAAACGTGTAGCCTTAATAGAGAACCCACAGGAGAATTTTCTTTCATCAAAATTTGTCAGAAAACCACGTTTTAAGGAAATCCCGCATCGTGGGAAATTTTCTTGTTCTTCCTAAACAACACATTGTAACTCGAAAAGCTTTGGTGTTGCGTGTATGTCTAAGTGTGTAGCCTCAAATGAGAACGCACAGGAGAGTTTTCTCTCGAAAGAAATATGTAAGAATACCACGTTATAAGGAAATACAGTGTTGCAGAGTGAAGACATATTTTTACTTATTAGAAAAAACTTTCCGAGAAGAAATAACCTATCATACAAAATTAGCTTGTATCTCCTAAACAACACGTTGTACCTTAAAAAGATTAGGTGTGGACTGTACGTCTAAACGTGTAGCCTCAAAAGAGAACCCATAGGAGAATTTTCCTTGGTCAAAATTTGTCAGAAAAACCACTTATTAAGGAAATCCCGCATCGCGCAGAAATTATATTGTTTTTCCTAATCAACACGTTGTAACGCGAAAAGCTTTGGTGTTGCCTGTATGTCTAAGCGTGTAGCCTCAAAGGGGAACACACAGGAGAGTTATCTCTCGAAAGAATATGTAAGAATACCACGTTATAAGGAAATACAGTGTTGCAGACTAAAGGCAAATATGTACGTATTGGAAACACGTTACGAGAAGAAATAACGCATCGTAGAAAATTAGCTTGTATCTCCTAAACAACACGTTGTAACTCGAAAGGATTTGGTGTGGCGTGTACGTCTAAACGTGTAGCCTCAAAAGAGAACACACAGGACAATTTTCTTTCATCAAAAATTTTCAGAAATCCACGTTTTAAGGAAATCCCGCATCGTGCGAAATTATGTTGTTTTTCCTAAACAACACATTGTAACTCGAAAAGCTTTGGTGTTGCGTGTATGTCTAAGCGTGTAGCCTCAAAAGAGTACACACAGGAGAGTTTTCTCTCGAAAGAATATGTAAGAATACCACGTTATAAGGAAATACAGTGTTGCAGAATAAAGACAAATACGTACGTATTGGAAACACTTTATGAGAAGAAATAACGCATCATACAAAATTAGCTTGTATCTCCTAAACAACAGGTTGTAACTCGAAAAGAGTTGGTGTGGCATGTACGTCTAAATGTGTAGCCTCAAAAGAGAACCCACAGGAGAATTTTCTTTCGTCAAAATATGTCAGAAAATCACGTTTTATGGTAATCCCGCATCGTGCGAAATTATCTTGGTTTTCCTAAACAACACGTTGTAACATGAAAAGCTTTGCTGTTGCGTGTATGTCTAAGCCTGTATCCTCAAAAGCCAATGCACAGGAGTGTTTTCTCTTGAAATAAGATGTAAGAATACCACGTTCGAAGGAAATACAGTGTTGCAGGCTAAAGACAAATAGGTACTTATTGGAAACACTTTTAGAGATGAAATAACGCATCGTTCAAAGTTAGGTTGTATCTCCTAAACAACACGTTGTAACTTGAAACTGTTTGGTGTGGTGTTTACATCTAAATGCATAGCCTCAAAAGAGAACCCACAGGAGAATTTTCTTTCGTCAAAATTTTTCAGAAATCACGTTTTTAGGAAATCCCGCATTGTGCGAAATTATCTTGTTTTTCCTAAACAACACGTTGTAACTCGAAAAGCTTTGGTGTTACGTGTATGTCTAAGCATGTAGCCTCAAAAGAGAACGCACAGGAGAGTTTTCTCTCGAAAGAATATGTAAGAATACCACATTATAAGGAAATACGGTGTTGCAGAGTAAAGACAAATTCTTACATATTGGAAACACTTAACGAGAAGAAATAACACATGGTACGAAATTAGCTTGTATCTCCGAAACAATACGTTGTAACTCGAAAAGATTTGCTGTGGTGTTTACATCTAAACGTGTAGCCTCAAAAGAGTACCCACTGGAGAATTTTCTCTCGTCAAAATTTTTTCAGAAAACCACGTTTTAAGGAAGTCCTGCATCATGCGAAATCATCTTGTTTTCCTAAACAACACGTTGTAACTCGAAAAGCTTTGGTGTTGCGTGTATGTCTAAGCGTGTAGCCTCAAAAGAGAATGCACAGTAGAGTATTCTCTCGAAAGAATATGTAAGAATACCACGTTATAAGGAAATACAGTATTGCAGAGTAAAGACAGATACTTACTTATTGGAAACACTTTACGAGAAGGAATAATACATCGTACAAAATTAGCTTGTATTTCCTAAACAACACGTTGTAACTCGAAGGATTTGGTGTGGCGTGTAAGTTGAAACGTGTAGCCTCAACAGAGAACCCACAGGAGAATTTTCTTTCGTCAAATTTGTCAGAAAACCACGTTTTAAGGAAATCCCGCATTGTGCGAAATTATCTTGTTTTTCCTAAACAACACGTTGTAACTCCAAAAGCTTTGGTGTTGCGTGTATGTCTAAACGTGTGGCCTCAAAGGAGAACGCACAGGAGAGTTTTCTCTCGAAAGAATATATAAGAATACCACGTTATAAGGAAATACAGTGTTGCAGAGTAAAGACAAATACGTATGTATTGGAAACACTTTACGAGAAGAAATAATGCATCTTACAAAATTAGCTTGTATCTCCTAAACAACATGTTGTAACTCGAAAAGATTTGGTGTGGCATGTAAGTCTAAACGTGTAGCCTCAAAAGAGAACCCACAGGAGAATTTTCTTTCGTCAAAATTTGTCAGAAAAAAAACGTTTTAAGGAAATCCCGCATCGTGCGAAATTATCTTGTTTTTCCTAAACAACACGTTGTAACTCGAAAAGCTTTGGTGCTGCGTGTATGTCTAAGCATGTAGCCTTAAAAGAGAACGCACAGGAGAGTTTTCTCTCGAACGAATATGTAAGAATACCACGTCATAAGGAAATACAGTGTTGCAGAGTGAAGATAGATACATACGTATTTGAAACACTTTACGAGAAGAAATAATGCATCGTACAAAATTAGCTTGTATTTCCTAAAAAGCACATTGTAACTCGAAAGGTTTTGGTGTGGCGTGTACGTCTAAATGTGTAGCCACAAAAGAGAACCCACAGGAGAATTTTCTTTCGTCAAAATTTTTCAGAAAACCACGTTTTAAGGAAATCCCGCGTCCTGTGAAATCATCTTCTTTTTCCTAAACTACATGTTGTAACTTGAATAGCTTTGGTGTTGCCTGTATGTCTAAGTGTGTAGCCACAAAAGGGAACGCACAGGACATTTTTCTATCGAAAGAATATGTAAGAATACCACGTTATAAGGAAATACAATGTTGCAGAGTAAAGACAAATACGCACGTATTGGAAACACTTTATGAGAAGAATTATCACATTGTAAAATATTAGCTTGTATCTCCTAAACAACCCATTGTAACTCGAACAGATTTGGTGTGGCGTGTACGTCTAAATATGTAGCCTCAAAAGAGAACCCACAGGAGAACTTTCTATTGTCAAATTTTTCAGAAAACCACGTTTATGGAAATCTCGCATCGTGCGAAATTATCTAGTTTTTCCTAAACAACACGTTGTAACTCGAAAAGCTTTGGTGTTGCTTGTATGTCTAAACATGTAGCCTCAAAAGAGAACGCTCAGGAGAGTTTACCCTCAAAAGAATATGTAAGAATACCACATTATAAGGAAATACAGTGTTGCAGAGAAAGACAAATACGTACGTATTGGAAACAATTTACGAGAAGAAATACCACATCGTACAAAATTAGTCTGTATCTCCTAAACAACACGTGGTAACTCGAAAGGATTTGGTGTGGCGTGCATGTCTAAACGTATAGCATCATAAGAGAACCCACAGGAGAATTTTCTTTCTTCAAAATTTGTCAGAACACAACGGTTTAAGGAAATCCGAGAACGCACATGAGAGTTTTCTCTCGAAATAATATGTAAGAATACCACGTTATAAGGTAATACAGTGTTGCAGAGTAGAGGCAAATACATACTTATTGGTAAAACTTAAACTTTACGAGAAGAAATAATGCATCGTAAAAAAATTAGCTTGTATCTCCTAAACAACATGTTGTAACTTAAAAAGATTTGGTGTGGCCTGTACGTCTAAACGTGTAGTCTCAAATGAGAACCCATAGGAGAATTTTCTTTGGTCAAAATTTGTCAGAAAATCACGAATTAAGGAAATCCCTCTTCGTGCGAAATTATCTTGTTTTTCCTAAACAACACGTTGTAACGCGAAAATCTTTGGTATTGCGTGTATGTCTAAGAGTGTAGCCTCAAAAGAGGACGCACAGGAAAGTTTTCTCTCGAAAGAATATGTAAGAATACCACGTTATAAGGAAATACAGTGTTGCAGACTAAAGGCAAATACGTACCTATTGGAAACACCTTACAAGAAGAAATAAAGCATCGTAAAAAAATTAGCTTGTATCTCCTAAACAACAGTTTGTAACTCGAAAAGATTTGATGTGGCGTGCAAGTCTAAACGTGTAGCCTCAAAAGATAACCCAAAGGAAAATTTTTTTTCGTTAATATTTCTCAGAAAACCATGTTTTAAGGAAATCACTCATCGTGCGAAATTATCTTGCTTTTCCTAAACAACACGTTGTAACTCGAAAAGCTTTGATGTTGCGTTTCCAATACATATGTATTTTCCTTTACTCTGCAACACTGTATTTCCTTACAACGTGGTATTCTTACATATTCTTTCGAGAGAAAACTCTCCTGTGCGTTCTCTTTTGGGGCTACACGCTTAGACATACACGCAACACCAAAGCTTTTCGAGTTAAAACGTTTTGTTTAGGAAAAACAAGATAATTTCGCATGATGCGGTATTTCCTTCATACGTGGTTTTCTGACAAATTTTGACCAAAGAAAATTCTCCTATGGTTTCTCTTTTGAGGCTACACGATTAGACGTACACGCCACACCAAATCTTTTTAAGTTACAACGTGTTGTTTAGGAGATACAAGCTAATTTTGTAAGATGCGTTATTACTTCTCATAAAGTTTTTCCAATACGTAAATATTTGTCTTTACTCTGCAACACTGTATTTCCTAATAACGTGGTATTCTTATATATTCTTTCGAGAAAAAAACTCTCCTTTGCATTCTCTTTTGAGGCTACACGCTTAGACATACACGCAACACCAAAGGTTTTCACGTTACAACGTGTTGCTTAGGAAAAACAAGATAATTTCGCACGATGCAGGATTTGCTTAAAACGTGGTTTTCTGACAAATTTTGATGAACGAAAATTCTCCAGTGGGTTCTCGTTTGAGGCTACACGTTTAGACGTACACACCACACCAAATCTTTTCGAGTTATAACGTGATGTTTAGGAGATACATACTAATTTTTTTCGATGCCTTATTTCTTCTCGTAAAGTTTAAGTGTTTCCAATAAGTACGTATTTGTCTTTACTCTGCAACACTGTATTTCCTTATAACGTGGTATTCTTACATATTCTTTCGAGAGAAAACTCTCCTGTGCATTCTCTTTTGAGGCTACATGCTTTGACATACACGCAACACCAAAGCTTTTCGAGTTACAATGTGTTGTTTAGGAAAAACAAGATAATTTAGCAAGATGCGGGATTTCCTTAAAACGTGGTTTTCTGACAAATTTTGACGAAAGAAAATACTCCTGTGGGTTCTCTTTTGAGGCTACACATTTAGACGTACACACCACATCAAATCTTTTCGAGTTACATCGTGTTGTTTAGGAGATACAAGCTAATTTTTTTACGAAGCGTTATTTCTTCTCATAAAGTTTAAGTGTTTCCATTACGTAAATATTTGCCTTTACTCTGCAACACTGTATTTCCTTATAACGTGGTATTCTTGCATATTCTTTCGAGAGAAAACTCTCCTGTGCATTCTCCTTTGAGGCTACGTGCTTAGATATACACACAACACCAAAGCTTTTCGAGTTACAACGTGTTATTTAGGAAAAACAACATAATTTCGCACGATGCGGGATTTCCTTAAAACGTGGTATTCTGACAAATTTTGAAGAAATAAAACTCTCCTGTGGGTACTCTTTTGAGGCTACACGTTTAGACGTACATGCCACACCAAATCTTTTCGAGTTCCAACGTGTTGTTTAGGACATACAAGCTAATTTTGCAAGATGCGTTATTTCTCTCATAAAGTGTTTCCAATACATATGTATTAGTCTTTACTCTGCAACACTGTATTTCCTTGTAATGTGGTATCCTTACATATTCTTTCGAGAGAAAACTCTACTGTGCGTTCTCTTTTGAGGCTACACGCAGGGAAAACTCTCCTGTGCCTTCTCTTTTGTGGCTCCATCCTTACACATACACACAACACCAAAGCTTTTCGAGTTACAACATGTTGTTTAGGAAAAAGGAGATGATTTTGCACGATGCGGGATTAGCTTAAAACGTGGTTTTCTGAAAAATTTTGACGAAAGAAAATCCTCCTGTGTGTTCTCTTTTGAGGCTACATATTTAGACGTACATGCCACACCAAATCTTTTCGAATTACAACGTGTTGTTTAGGAGATACAAGCTAATTTTGTACAATGCGTTAATTCTTCTTGTAAAGTGTTTCCGATATGTACGTATTTGTCTTTACTCTGCAACACTGTATTTCCTTAAAACGTGGTTTTCTTACATATTCTTTCGAGAGAAAACTATCCTGTGCGTTCCCTTTTGAGGCTACACACTTAGACATACAGGTAACACCAAAGCTTTTCGAGTTACAAGGTGTTGTTTATGAAAAACAAGATAATTTCGCACGATGCGGGATTTCCATAAAACGTGGTTTTCTGACAAATTTTGACGAAAGAAAATTCTCCTGTGGGTTCTCTTTTGAGGCTTCACGTTTAGACGTGCACACCACACCAAATCCTTTCGAGTTACCACGTATTGTTTAGGAGATACAAGCTAATTTTATACGATGCGTTATTTCTTCTCATAAAGTGTTTCCAATACGTACATATTTGTCTTTACTCTGCAACACTGTATTTCCTTATAAGGTGGTATTCTTACATATTCTGTCGCGAGAAAACTATCCTGTGCGTTCCCTTTTGAGGCTACACACTTAGACATACAGGCAACACCAAAACTTTTCGAGTTACAACGTGTTGTTTATGAAAAACAAGATAATTTCGCACGATGCGGGATTTCCGTAAAAAGTGGTGTTCTGACAAATTTTGACGAAAGAAAATTCTCCTGTTGGTTCTCTTTTGAGGCTACACGTTTAGACGTGCACGCCACACCAAATCTTTTCGAGTTACCACATGTTGTTTAGGAGATACAAGCTAATTTTTTACGAAGCGTTATTTCTTCTCGTAAAGTGTTTCCAAAAAGTATGTATTTGTCTTTACTCTGCAACACTGTATTTCCTTATAACGTTGTATTCTTACATGTTCTTTCGAGAGAAAAATCTCCTGTGCCTTCTCTTAAGTGGCTACACGCATAGACATACATGCAGCACCAAAGCTTTTCGAGTTACAACGTGTTGTTTAGGAAAAACATGATAATTTTGCACGATGCGGGATTTCCTTAAAACGTGGTTTTCTGACAAATTTTGACGAAAGAAAGTTCTCCTGTGGGTTCTCTTTTGAGGCTACACGTTTAGACGTATGAGCCACACCAAATCTTTTCGAGTTACAACGTGTTGTTTACGAGATACAAGCAAATTTTTTACAATGCGTTATTTCTTCTCCTAAAGTGTTTCCAATATGTACTTATTTGTCTTTACTCTGCAACACTGTATTTCCTTATAACGTGGTATTCTTACATATTCTTTCGAGAGAAAACTCTCCTGTGCGTTCTCTTTTGAGGCTACACGCCTAGACAAACACTCAACACCAAAGCTTTTCGAGTTACACCGTGTTGCTTAGGAAAAACAAGATAATTTTGCACGATGCGAGATTTCCTTAAAACGTGTTTTCTGACAAATTTTGATGAAAGAAAATTCTCCTGTGAGTTCTCTTTTGAGGGTACATGTTTAGACGTACATGTCACACCAAATCTTTTCGAGTTACAACGTGTTGTTTAGGAGATACAAGCTAATTTTTTACGATGCGTTATTTCTTCTCATAAATTGTGTCCAATACTTACTTATTTGTCTTTACTCTGCAACACTGTATTTCCTTATAACGAGGTATTCTTACATATTCTTTCGAGAGAAAACTCTCCTGTGCGTTCTCTTTTGAGGCTACACGCTTAGACATACACGCAGCACCAAAGCTTTTAGAGTTATAACGTGTTGTTTAGGAAAAACAAGATAATTTCCACGATGCGGGATTTCCATAAAACGTGGTTTTCTGACAAATTTTGACGAAAGAAAATACTCCTGTAAGTTCACTTTTGAGGCTACACGTTTAGATGTACACACCACACCAAATCTTTTCGAGTTACATCGTGTTGTTTAGGAGATACAAGCTAATTCTGTAGGATGTGTTATTTCTTCTCGTAAAGTGTTTCCAATACATACGTATTTGTCTTTACTCTGCAACACTGTATTTCCTTATAACGTGGTATTCTTATATATTCTTTCGAGAGAAAACTCTCCTGTGCGTTATCTTTTGAGGCCACACGTGTAGACATACATGCAACACCAAAGCTTTCGAGTTACAATGTGTTGTTTAGGAAAAACAAGATAATTTCGCACAATGCGGGATTTCCTTAAAACGTGGTTTTCTGACAAATTTTGACGAAAGAAAATTCTCCTGTGGGTTCTCTTTTGAGGCTACACGTTTCAACTTACACGTCACACCAAATCCTTCAAGTTACCACGTGTTGTTTAGGAAATACAAGCTAATTTTGTACGATGTATTATTCCTTCTTGTAAAGTGTTTCCAATAAGTAAGTATCTGTCTTTACTCTGCAACACTGTATTTCCTTATAACGTGGTATTCTTACATATTCTTTCGAGAGAATACTCTACTGTGCTTTCTCTTTTGAGGCTACATGCTTAGACATACACGCAACACCAAAGCTTTTCGAGTTACAACGTGTTGTTTAGGAAAAACAAGATAATTTCGCATGATGCAGGACTTCCTTAAAACGTGGTTTTCTGAAAAAATTTTGACCAAAGAAAATTCTCCTGTGGCTTCTCTTTTGAGGCTACGCATTTAGATGTAAACACAACACCAAATATTTTCGAGTTACAACGTGTTGTTTACACCAAAGCTTTTCGAGTTACAACGTGTTGTTTAGGAAAAACAAGATAATTTCGCACGATGCGGGATTTCCTTAAAACGTGGTTTTCCGACATATTTTGACGAAAGAAAATTCTCCTGTGGGTTCTCTTTTGAGGCTACACGTTTCAACGTACACGCCACAAAAAATCTTTTCGCGTTTCACCGTGTTGTTTAGGAAATACAAGCTAATTTTGTATGATGTATTATTCCTTCTCGTAAAGTGTTTCCAATATGTATGCATCTGTCTTTACTGTGCAACACTGTATGTCCTTATAAGGTGGTATTCTTACATATTCTTTCAAGAGAATACTCTCCTGTGCGTTCTCTTTTGAGGCTACACGCTTAGCCATACATGCAAAACCAAAGCTTTTCGAGTTACAACGTGTTGTTTAGGAAAAACAAGATAATTTCGCACGATGCGGGATTTCCAGAAAACGTGGTTTTCTGAAAAAATTTTGACCAACGAAAATTCTCCTGTGGGTTCTCTTTTGAGGCTACGCCTTTAGATAAACACCACACCAAATCCTTTTGAGTTACAACGTGTTGTTTAGGAGATACAAGCTAATTTTTTTACCATGTGTTATTTCTTCTCGTAAAGTGTTTCCAATACGTACATATTTGTCTTTACTCTGCAACACTGTTTTTCCATATAACGTGGAATAACAAATAGTAAAAAATTAGCTTGTATCTCCTAAACAACACGTTATAACTCGAAAGGATTTGGTGTGGCTTGTACGTCTAAACGTGTACCCTCAAAAGAGAACCCACGTTTTAAGGAAATCCCGCATCGTGCGCAATTATCTTCTTTTTCCTAAACAACACGTTTTAACTCGAAAAGCTTTGGTGTTGCGTGTATGTCTAAGCGTGTAGCCTCAAAAGAGAACGCACAGGAGAGTTTTCTCTCGAAAGAGTATGTAAGAATACCACTTTATAAGGAAATACAGTGTCGCAGAGTAAAGGCAAATACATACGTATTGGAAACACTTTACGAGAAAAAATAACGCAACGTACAAAATTAGCTTGTATCTCCTAAACAACACGTTGTAACTCGAAAAGATTTGGTGTGGCCTGTACATCTAAACGTGTAGCCTCAAAAGAGAACCCACAGGAGAATTTTCTTTCGTCAAAATTTTTCAGAAAACCACGTTTTAAGGAAATCCCGCTTTAAGGAAATCCTAAACAACACGTTGTAACTCGAAAAGCTTTGGTGTTGCTTGTATGTTTAAGCGTGTAGCCTCAAAAGAGAACGCACAGGAGAGTTTTTCTCGATAGAATTTGTAAGGATACCACGTTATAAGGAAATACAGTGTTGCAGAATAAAGACAAATACGTATGTATTGGAAACCCATAAATCCCGCATCATGCGAAATTATCTTGTTCTTCCTAAACAACACGTTGTAACTCGAAAAGCGTTGGTGTTGCGTATATGTCTAAGCGTGTAGCCTCAAATGAGAACGCACAGGAGAGTTTTCTCTTGAAAGAATATGTAAGAATACCACGTTGTAGAATAAAGACATATACTTACTTATTGCAAAAAACTTTAGGAGAAGAAATAACGCATCGTACAAAATTAGCTTGTATCTCCTAAACAACACGTTGTAACTTAAAAAGATTTGGTGTGGCCTGTACGTCTAAACGTGTAGCCTCAAAAGAGAACCCATAGAGGAATTTTCCTTGGTCAAAATTTGTCAGAAAACCACTTATTAAGGAAATCCCGCATCGTGCATAATTATCTTGTTTTTCCTAAACAACACGTTGTAACTTGAAAAGCTTTGGTGTTGCGTGTATGTCTAAGTGCGTAGCCTCAAAGGGGAATGCCCAGGAGAGTTTTCTCTCGAAAGAATATGTAAGAATACCACGTTATAAGGAAATACAGTGTTGCAGAGTATAGACAAATACATACTTATTGGAAACACTTTACGAGAAGAAATAAAGCATCATGCAATATTAGCTTGTATCTCCTAAACAACACGTTGTAACTGGAAAAGATTTGGTGTGGTGTGTACGTCTAAACGTGTAGCCTCAAAAGAGAATCCACAGGAGAGTTTTCTTTGGTCAAAATTTGTCAAAAACCACGTTTTACGGAAATCCCGCATCGTGCGAAAATATCTTGTTTTTCCTAAACAACACATTGTAACTCGAAAAGCTTTGGTGTTGCGTGTATTTCTAAGCGTGTAGCCTCAAAAGAGAACGCACAGGAGAGTTTTCTCCCGAAAGAATATGTAAGAATACCACGTTATAAGGAAATATAGTGTTGCAGAGTAAAGACAAATACATACTTATTGGAAACACTTAAACTTTACGAGAAGAAATAACACATAGTAAAAAATTAATTTGTATCTCCTAAACAACACGTTATAACTCGAAAGGATTTGGTGTGGCGTGTATGTCTAAACGTGTACCCTCAAAAGAGAACCCACAGGAGAAGTTTCTTTCTTCAAAATTTGTCAGAAAACCACGTTTTAAGGAAGTTCCGCATCATGCGAAATTATCTTGTTTTTCCTAAACAACACGTTGTAACTCGAAAAGCTTTGGTGTTGCGTGTATGTCTAGGCGTGTATGTCTAGGCGTGTAGCCTCCAAAGAGAACGCACAGGAGAGTTTACTGTCGAAAGAATATGTAAGAATACCACGTAATAAGGAAATACAGTGTTGCAGAGTAAAGGCAAATACATACGTATTGGAAACACTTAAACTTGACGAGAAGAAATAAGGCATCATAAAAAAAATTAGCTTGTATCTCCTAAACAACACGTTGTAACTCAAAAAGATTTGGTGTGGTGTGTACGTCTAAACGTGTAGCCTTAATAGAGAACCCACAGGAGAATTTTCTTTCATCAAAATTTGTCAGAAAACCACGTTTTAAGGAAATCCCGCATCGTGGGAAATTTTCTTGTTCTTCCTAAACAACACATTGTAACTCGAAAAGCTTTGGTGTTGCGTGTATGTCTAAGCGTGTAGCCTCAAATGAGAACGCACAGGAGAGTTTTCTCTCGAAAGAATATGTAAGAATACCACGTTATAAGGAATACAGTGTTGCAGAGTAAAGACATATTTTTACTTATTAGAAAAACTTTCCGAGAAGAAATAACCTATCGTACAAAATTAGCTTGTATCTCCTAAACAACATGTTGTACCTTAAAAAGATTAGGTGTGGACTGTACGTCTAAGCGTGTAGCCTCAAAAGAGTACACACAGGAGAGTTTTCTCTCGAAAGAATATGTAAGAATACCACGTTATAAGGGAATACAGTGTTGCAGAGTAAAGACAAATACGTATGTATTGGAAACCCATAAACTTTACGAGATGAAATAAAGCATCGTAAAAAATTAGCTTGTATCTCCTAAACAACACGTTGTAACTCGAAAAGATTTGGTGTGGTGTGTACGTCTAATCGTGTAGCCTCAAAAGAGAACAGATAGGACAATTTTCTTTCATCAAATTTTGTCAGAAAACCACGTTTTAAGGAAATCACGCATCGTGAGAAATTATCTAGATCTTCCTAAACAACACGTTTTAACTCGAAAAGCTTTGGTGTTGGGTGTATGTCTAAGCATGTAGCCCCAAAAGAGAAGGCAGAGGAGAGTTTTTTCTCGAAAGAATATGTAAGAATGACACGTTATAAGGAAATACAGTGTTGCAGAGTAAAGACAAATACTTATTTATTGGAAAAACTTTACAAGAAGAAATAACGCATCGTACAAAATTAGCTTGTATCGCCTAAACAACACGTTGTAACTTAAAAAAGATTTGGACTGGCCTGTACGTCTAAACGTGTAGTCTCAAAAGAGAACCCATAGGAGAATTTTCTTTGGTCAAAATATGTCAGAAAACCACGTATTAAGGAAATCCCTCATTGTGCGAAATTATCTGGTTTTTCCTAAACAACACGCTGTAACGCGAAAAGCTTTGGTGTTGCGTGTATGTCTAAGCGTGTAGCCTCAAAAAAGGATGCACAGGAGAGTTTTTTCTCGAAAGAATATGTAAGAATACCACGTTATAAGGAAATACAGTGTTGCAGACTAAAGCCAAATACGTACGTATTGGAAACACTTTACTAGAAGAAATAACGCATCGTACAAAATTAGCTTGTATCTCCTAAACAACACGTTGTAACTCGAAAAGATTTGGTGTGGCGTGTACGTCTAAACGTGTTGCCTCAAAAGAGAACCCACAGGACAATTTTCTTTCGTCAAAATTTTTCAGAAACCACGTTTTAAGTAAATCCCGCATCGTGCGAAATTATCTTGTTTTTCCTAAACAACACGTTGTAACTTGAAAGCTTTGGTGTTGCGTGTATGTCTAAGCGTGTAGCCTCAAAAGAGAATGCACAGGAGAGTTTTTTCTCGATAGAATTTGTAAGGATACCACGTTATAAGGAAATACAGTGTTGCAGAATAAAGACAAATACGTATGTAGTGGAAACCCATAAACTTTACGAGATGAAATAAATCATCGTACAAAATGAGCTTGTATCTCCTACACAACACGTTGTAACTCGAAAAGATTTGTTGTGGCGTGTACGTCTAAACATGTAGCCTCAAAAGATAACCCACAGGAGAATTTTCTTTCATCAAAATTTGTCAGAAATCCACGTTTTAAGGAAATCCCGCATTGTGCGCAATTATCTTGTTTTTCATAAACAAAACATTGTAACTCTAAAAGCTTTGGTGTTGGGTGTATGTGCAAGTGTGTGGCCTCAAAAGAGAATGCACAGGAGAGTTTTCTCTCGAAAGAATATGTAAGAATACCACGTTATAAGGAAATACATTGCTGCAGAGTAGAGGCAAATACATACGTATTGGAAACATATTATGAGAAGAAATAATGCATGGTACAAAATTAGCTTGTATCTCCTAAACAACACGTGGTAACTCAAAAATATTTGGTGTGGCGTGTACGTCTAAATGTGTAGCCTCAAAAGAGAACCCACAGGAGAATTTTCTTACGTCAAAATTTGTCAGAAAACCACATTTTAAGGAAATCCCGCATCGTGCAAAATTATCTTGTTTTTCCTAATCAACACGTTGTAACTCGAAAAGCTTTGGTGTTGTGTGTATGTCTAAGCGTGTAGCCTCCAAAGAGAACGCACAGGATAGTTTTCTCTCGAAAGAATATGTAAGATACCATGTTATAAGGAAATACATTTTTGCAGAGTAAAGACAAATACTTATTTATTGGAAAAACTTTACGAGAAGAAATAACGCATCATAAAAAATTAGCTTGTATCTCCTAAACAACACGTTGTAACTCAAAAAGATTTGGTTTGGCATGTACGTCTAAACGTGTAGCCTCAAAAGAGAACCCACAGGAGAATTTTCTTTCGCCAAATTTGTCAGAAAACCATGTTTTATGGAAATCCCGCATCATGTTAAATTATCTTGTTTTTCCTAAACAACACGTTGTACCTCGAAAAGCGTTGGTGTTGTGTGAATGTCTAAGCGTGTAGCCTCAAAAGAGAATGCACAGAAGAGTTTTCTCTCGAAAGAACATGTAAGAATACCACATTATAAGGAAATACAGTTTTGCAGAGTAAAGACAAATACGTATGTATTTGAAACACTTTATGAGAAGAAATAACGCATCATAAAAAATTAGTTTGTATCTCCTAAACAACACGTTGTAACTCGAAAAGATTTGGTGTGGCATGTACGTCTAAATGTGTAGCCTCAAAAGAGAACCCACAGGAGAATTTTCTTTGGTCAAAATTTGTCAGAAAACCACTTATTAAGGAAATCCCGCATCGTGCGAAACTATCTTGTTTTTCCTAAACAACACATTGTAACTCGAAAATCTTTGGTGTTGCGTGTATGTCTAAGCATGTAGCCTCAAAAGAGAAAGCACCGGAGAGCTTTCTCTCGAACGAGTATGTAAGATTACCACGTTATAAGGAAATACATTGTGACAAATTAAAAATAAATTAGTTCCTTTTCGAAACACTTAAACTTTACAAGAAGATATAAAGCATCGTAAAAAATTAGCTTGTATCTCCTAAACAACACGTTGTAACTCGAAAACATTTGGTGGGCGTGTACGTCTAAACGTTTAGCCTCAAATGAAAACCCACAGGAGAATTTTCTTTCCTCAAAATTTGTCAGAAAACCACGTTTTAAGGAATTCCCGCATCGTGTGAAATTATCTTGTTTCTCCTAAACAACACGTCCTAACTCGAAATGCTTTGGTGTTGCGTGTATGTCTAAGCGTGTAGCCTCAAAAGAGAATGCACAGGAGAGTTTTCTCTCGAAAGAATATGTACGAATACCATGTTATAAGGAAATACAGTGTTGTAGAGTAAAGACAAATATGTAAGTATTGGAAACACTTTAGGAGAAGAAATAATGCATCGTACAAAATTAGCTTGTATCTCCTAAACAACACGTTGTAACTCGAAAAGATTTGGTGTGGCGTGTACGTCTAAACATGTAGCCTCAAAAGAGAACCCACAGGAGAATTTTCTTTCGTCAAAATTTGTCAGAAAACCACGTTTTAAGGAAATCCCGCATTGTGCGCAATTATCTTGTTTTTCATAAACAAAACTTTGTAACTCGAAAAGCTTTGGTGTTGGGTGTATGTGTAAGCGTGTAGCCTCAAAAGAGAATGCACAGGAGAGCTTTCTCTCGAAAGAATATGTAAGAATACCACGTTATAAGGTAATATATTGCTGCAGAGTAAAGACAAATACATACGTATTGGAAACATATTATGAGAAAAAATAACGCATGGTACAAAATTAGCTTGTATCTCCTAAACAACACGTGGTAACTCAAAAAGATTTGGTGTGGCGTGTACGTCCAAATGTGTAGCCTCAAATGAGAACCCACAGGAGAATTTTCTTACGTCAAAATTTGTCAGAAAACCACATTTTAAGGAAATCCCGCATCGTGAGAAATTATCCTGTTTTTCCTAATCAACACGTTGTAACTCGAAAAGCTTTGTTGTTGCATGTATGTCTAAGCGTGTAGCCTCCAAAGAGAACGCACAGGGTAGTTTTCTCTCGAAAGAATATGTAGGAATACCACGATATAAGGAAATACAGTGTTGCAGAGTATAGACAAATATGTACTTATTGGAAACACTTTACGAGAAGAAATTACGCATCATGCAAAATTAGATTGTATCTCCTAAACAACACGTTGTATCTCGAAAAGAATTGGTGTGGCGTGTACGTCTAAACGTGTAGCCTCAAAAGAGAACCCACAGGAGAATTTTCTTTCGTCAAAATTTGTCAGAAAACCACGTTTTAAGGAAATCCCGCATCGTGAGAAATTATCTTATTCTTCCTAAACAACACGTTGTAACTCGAAAAGCTTTGCTGTTGCGTGTATGTCTAAGCGTGTAGCCTCAAATGAGAATGCACAGGAGAGTTTTCTCTCAAAAATATGTAAGAATACTACGTTATAAGGAAATACAGTTTTGCAGAGTAAAGACAAATACTTATTTATTGGAAAAATTTTACGAGAAGAAATAACGCATCGTACAAAATTAGCTTGTATTTCCTAAACAACACGTTGTAACTTAAAAAGATTTGGTGTGGCCTGTACATCTAAACGTGTAGTCTCAAAAGAGAACCCATAGGAGAATTTTCTTTGGTCAAAATTTGTCAGAAAACCACGTATTAAGGAAATCCTTCATCGTGCGAAATTATCTTGTTTTTTCCTAAACAACATGTTGTAACGCGAAAAGCTTTGGTGTTGCGTGTATATCTAAGCGTGTAGCCTCAAAAAAGAACGCACAGGAGAGTTTTCTCTTGAAAGGATATGTAAGAATACCACGTTATAAGGAAATACAGTGTTGCAGAGTAAAGACAAATATGTATGTATTGGAAACGCATAAAATTTAAGAGATGAAAAAAGCATCGTAAAAAATTAGCTTGTATCTCCTAAACAACACGTTGTAACTCGAAATGATTTGGTGTGGCGTGTACGTCTAAACGTGTAGCCTCAAAAGAGAACCCACAGGAGAATTTTCTTTCGTCAAAATTTTTCAGAAAACCATATTTTAAGAAAATCCCGCTTCGTGAGAAATTATCTAGTTGTTCCTAAACAACACGTTCTAACTAGAAAAGCTTTGGTGTTGGGTGTATCTGTAAGCATGTAGCCCCAAAAGAGAACGCACAGGAGAGTTTTCTCTCGAAAGAATATGTAAGAATACCACGTTATAAGGAAATACAGTGTGGCAGAGTAAAGACAAATACATATGTAATGGAAGCACTTTATGAGAGAAATAACGCATCTTGCAAAATTAGCTTGTATGTCCTAAACAACACGTTGTAACTCGAAAAGATTTGGTGTGGCGTGTACGTCTAAAAGTGTAGCCTCAAAAGAGAACCCACAGGAGAGTTTCCGTTCCTCAAACTTTGTCAGAAAACCACGTTTTAAGGAAATCCCGCATCATGCGAAATTATCTTGTTGTTCTTAAACAACACGTTGAAACTAGAAAATCTTTGGTGTTGCTTGTATGCCTAAGCATGTAGCCTCAAAAGAGAATGCACAGGAGAGTTTTCCCTTGAAAGAATATGTAAGAATACCACGTTATAAGGAAATATATTGCTGCAGAGTAAAGACAAATACGTATGTATTGGAAGCACATTATGAGAAGAAATAACGCATGGTACAAAATTAGCTTGTATCTCCGAAACAACACGTGTAAACTCAAAAAGATTTGGTGTGGCGTGTACATCTAAACGTGTAGCCTCAAAAGAGAACCCACAGGAGAATTTTCTTACATCAAAATTTGTCAGAAAACCACGTTTTAAGGAAATCCCGCATCGTGCGAAATTATCTTGTTTTTCCTAATCAACACACATTGTAGCTCGAAAAGCTTTGGTGTTGCGTGAATGTCTAAGCGTGTAGCCTCCAAAGAGAACGCACAGGAGAGTTTTCTCTCGAAAGAATATGTAAGAATACCACGTTATAAGGAAATACAGTGTTACAGAGTAGAGGCAAATATATACATATAGGAAACACTTAAACTTTACGAGAAGAAATAATTCATCATTAAAAAATTAGCTCGTATCTTCTAAACAAGAAGTTGTAACTCAAAAAGTTTTGGTGTGGGGTGTACGTCTAAACGTGTAGCCTCAAAAGAGAACGCACAGGAGAGTTTTCTCCCGAAAGAATATGTAGGAATACTACGTTATAAGGAAATACAGTGTTGTAGAGTAAAGACAAATACATTCTTATTGGAAACACTTAAACTTTATGAGAAGAAATAACACATAGTACAAAATTAGCTTGTATATCCTAAACAACACGTTAGAACTCGAAAGGATTTGGTGTGGCGTGTACGTCTAAACGTGAAGCCTCAAAACAGAACCCACAGGAGAATTTTCTTTCGTCAAAATTTGTCAGAAAACCACGTTTTAAGGAAATCCCGCATCATGCGAAATTATCTTGTTTTTCCTAAACAACACGTTGTAACTCGAAAAGCTTTGGTGTTGCGTGAATGTCTAAGTGTGTAGCCTCCAAAGAGAATGCACAGGAGAGTTTTCTCTCGAAAGAATATGTAAGAATACCACGTTATAAGGAAATACAGTCTTGAAGAGTAGAGGCAAATATATACGTATTGGAAACACTTAAACTTTACGAGAAGAAATAATTCATCGTTAAAAAATTAGCTTGTATCTCCTAAACAACAAGTTGTAACTCAAAAAGATTTGGTGTGGCGTGTACGTCTAAATGTTTAGCCTCAAAAGAGAACCCACAGGAGAATTTTCTTTCGTCAAAATTCGTCAGAAAACCACGTTTTAAGGAGATCCAGCATCGTGAGAAATTATCTTGTTCTTCCTAAACAACACGTTGTAACTCGAAAAGCTTTGGTGTTGCGTGTATGTCTCAGCGTGTAGCCTCAAATGAGAATGCACAGGAGAGTTTTCTCTCGAAAAAATATGTTAGAATACCACCTTATAAGGAAATACAGTGTTGCAGAGTAAAGACAAATACTTACTTATTGGAAAAACTTTATGAGAAGAAATAACGCATCGTACCAAATTAGCCTGTATCACCTAAACAACACGTTGAAACTTAAAAAGATTTGGTGTGACCTGTACGTCTAAACGTGTAGTCTCAAAAGAGAACCAATAGGAGAAATTTCTTTTGTCAAAATTTGTCAGAAAACCACGTATTAAGGAAATCCCTCATCGTGCGAAATTATCTTGTTTTTCCTAAACAACACGTTGTAATGCGAAAAACTTTGGTGTTGCGTGTATGTCTAAGCGTGTAGCCTCAAAAGAGGACGCACAGGAGAGTTTTCTCTCGAAAGAATATGTAAGAATACCACGTTATAAGGAAATACAGTGTTGCAGACTAAAGGCAAATACGTACGTATTGGAAACACTTTACGAGAAGAAATAACGCATCGTACAAATTAGCTTGATCTCCTAAACAACACATTGTAACTCGAAAAGTTTTGGTGTGGCATGTACGTCTAAACGTGTAGCCTCAAAAGAGAACCCACAGGAGAATTTTTGTTTGTTAAAATTTGTCAGAAATCCATGTTTTAAGGAAATCACTCATCGTGCGAAATTATCTTGTTTTTCCTAAACAACACGTTGTAATTCGAAAGCTTTGATGTTGCATGTATGTCTAAGCGTGTAGCCTCAAAAGAGAACGCACAGGAGAGTTTTCTCTCGAAAGAACATGTAAGAATACCACATTATAAGGAAATACAGTTTTGCAGAGTAAAGACAAATACATATGTATTTGAAACACTCTATGAGAAGAAATAATGCATCGTAAAAGATTAGTTTGTATCTCCTAAACAACACGTTGTAACTCGAAAAGATTTGGTGTGGCATGTACGTCTAAACGTGTAGCCTCAAAAGAGAACCCACAGGAGAATTTTCTTTCTTCAAAATTTGTCAGTAAACCACTTATTAAGGAAATCCCGCATCATGCGAAACTATCTTGTTTTTCCTAAACAACACATTGTAACTCGAAATCTTTGGTGTTGCGTGTATGTCTAAGCATGTAGCCTCAAAAGAGAACGCACAGGAGAGATTTCTCTCGAACGAGTATGTAAGAATACCACGTTATAAGGAAATACATTGTGGCAAATTAAAGATAAATACGTTCCTTTTGGAAACACTTAAACTTTACAAGAAGATATAAAGCATCGTAAAAAATTAGCTTGTATCTCCTAAAGAACACGTTGTAACTCGAAAACATTTGGTGTGGCGTGTACGTCTAAACATTTATTCTCAAATGAAAACCCACAGGAGAATTTTCTTTCCTCAAAATTTGTCAGAAAACCACGTTTTAAGGAATTCCCGCATCATGAGAAATTATCTTGTTTTTCCTAAACAACACGTTCTAACTCGAAATGCTTTGGTTTTGCGTGTATATCTAAGCGTGTAGCCTCAAAAGAGAATGCACAGGAGAGTTTTCTCTCGAAAGAATATGTACGAATACCATGTTATAAGGAAATACAGTGTTGTAGAGTAAAGACAAATACGTACATATTGAGAACACTTTAGGAGAAGAAATAACGCATCGTACAAAATTAGCTTGTATCTCCTAAACAACACGTTGTAACTCGAAAAGATTTGGTGTGGCGTGTACATCTAAATATGTAGCCTCAAAAGAGAACCCACAGGAGAATTTTCTTTCGTCAAAATTTGTCAGAAAACCACGTTTTAAGGAAATCCCGCATTGTGCGCAATTATCTTGTTTTTCATAAACAAAACATTGTAACTCGAAAAGCTTTGGTGTTGGGTGTATGTGTAAGCGTGTAGCCTCAAAAGAGAATGCACAGGAGAGTTTTCTCTCGAAAGAATATGTAAGAATACCACGTTATAAGGAAATATATTGCTGCAGAGTAAAGACAAATACATACGTATTGGAAACATATTATGAGAAGAAATAATGCATGGTACAAAATTTGCTTGTATCTCCTAAACAACACGTGGTAACTCAAAAAGATTTGGTGTGGCGTGCACGTCTAAATGTGTAGCCTCAACAGAGAACCCACAGGAGAATTTTCTTACGTCAAAATTTGTCAGAAAACCACTTTTTAAGGAAATCCCGCATCGTGCGAAATTATCTTGTTTTTCGTAATCAACACGTTGTAACTCGAAAAGCTTTGGTGGTGCGTGTATGTCCAAGCGTGTAGCCTCCAAAGAGAACGCGCAGGATAGTTTTCTCTCGAAAGAATATGTAAGAATACCACGTTATAAGGAAATACAGTGTTGCAGAGTATAGACAAATATGTACTTATTGGAAACACTTTACGAAAAGAAATAACGCATCATGCAAACTTAGCTTGTATCTCCTAAACAACACGTTGTAACTCGAAAAGATTTGGTGTGGCGTGAACGACTAAACGTGTAGCCTCAAAGGAGAACCCACAGGAGAGCTTTCTTTCGTCAAAATTTGTCAGAAAACCACGTTTTAAGGAAATCCTGCATCCTGCGAAATCATCTTGTTTTTCCTAAACAACATGTTGTAACTCGAAAAGCTTTGGTGTTGCGTATATGTCTAAGCGTGTAGCCTCAAAAGAGAACGCACAGGAGAGTTTTCTCCCTAAAGAATATATAGGAATACCACGTTATAAGGAAATACAGTGTTGCAGAGTAAAGACAAATAAATACTTATTGGAAACACTTAAACTTTACGAGAAGAAATAAAACATAGTACAAAATTAGCTTGTATATCCTAAACAACACGTTATAACTCGAAAGGATTTGGTGTTGCGTGTATGTCTAAGCATGTAGCCTCAAAAGAGAATGCACAGGAGAGTTTTCTCTCGAAAGAATATGTAAGAATACCATGTTATAAGGAAACATATTGCTGCAGAGTAAAGACAAATACATACGTTTTGGAAACACATTAAGAGAAGAAATAACGCATGGTACAAAATTAGCTTGTATCTCCGAAACAACACGTGGTAACTCAAAAATATTTGGTGTGGCGTGTACATCTAAACATGTAGCCTCAAAAGAGAACCCACAGGAGAATATTCTTACGTCAAAATTTGTCAGATAACCACGTTTTAAGGAAATCCCGCATCGTGCGAAATTATCTTGTTTTTCCTAATCAACACGTTGTAACTCGAAAAGCTTTGGTGGTGCGTGTATGTCTAAGCGTGTAGCCTCCAAAGAGAACGCACAGGATAGTTTTCTCTCGAAAGAATATGTAAGAATACCACGTTATAAGGAAATACAGTGTTGCAGAGTATAGACAAATATGTACTTATTGGAAACACTTTAGGAGAAGAAATAACGCATCATGTAAAATTAGCTTGTATCTCCTAAACAACACGTTGTAACTCGACAAGATTTGGTGTGGCGTGTATGTCTAAACGTGTAGCCTCAATAGAGAACCCACAGGAGAGTTTTCTTTCGTCAAAATTTGTCAGAAAACCACGTTTTAAGGAAATACCACATCGTGCGAAATTATCTTGTTTATCCTAAACAACATGTTGTAACTCGAAAAGCTTTGGTGGTGCGTGTATGTCTAAGCGTGTAGCCTCAAAAGAGAACGCACAGGAGAGTTTTCTTCTGAAAGAATATGTAGGAATACCACGTTATAAGGAAATACAGTGTTGCAGAGTAAAGACAAATACATACTTATTGGAAACACTTAAGCTTTACGAGAAGAAATAACACATAGTACAAAATTAGCTTGTACATCCTAAATAACACGTTATAACTCGAAAGGATTTGGTGTGGCGTGTACGTCTAAACGTGTAGCCTCAAAAGAGAACCCACAGGAGAATTTTCTTTCGTCAAAATTTGTCAGAAAACCACGTTTTAAGGAAATCCCGCATCATGCGAAATTATCTTGTTTTTCCTAAACAACACGTTGTAACTCGAAAAGCTTTGGTGTTGGGTGAATGTCTAAGCGTGTAGCCTCCAAAGAGAATGCACAGGAGAGTTTTCTCTCTAAAGAATATGTAAGAATATCACGTTATAAGGAAATACAGTGTGGCAGAGTAGAGGCAAGTACATACGTATTGGAAACACTTAAACTTTACGAGAAGAAATAATTCATCGTAAAAAAATTAGCTTGTATCTCCTAAACAACAAGTTGTAAGTCAAAAAGATTTGGTGTGGCGTGTACGTCTAAACGTGTAGCCTCAAAAGAGAACGCACAGGGGAGTTTTCTCCCGAAAGAATATGTAGGAATACCACGTTATAAGGAAATACAGTGTTGCAGAGTAAAGACAAATACATACTTATTGGAAACACTTAAGCTATACGAGAAGAAATAACACATAGTACAAAAGTAGCTTGTATATCCTAAACAACAGGTTATAACTCGATAGGATTTGGTGTGGCGTGTACATCTAAACGTGTAGCCTCAAAAGAGAACCCACAGGAGAATTTTCTTTCGTCAACACTTTTCAGAAAACCACGTTTCAAGGGAATCCCGCATCATGCGAAATTATCTTGTTTTTCCTAAACAACACGTTGTAACTCGAAAAGCTTTGGTGTTGCGTGAATGTCTAAGCCTGTAGCCTCCAAAGAGAACGCACAGGAGAGTTTTCTCTCGAAAGAATATGTAAGAATACCACGTTATAAGGAAATACAGTGTGGCAGAGTAAAGAAAATACGTATGTAATGGGAGCACTTTATGAGAGAAATAACGCATCTTGCATAACTAGCTTGTATGTCCTAAACAACACGTTGTAACTCGAAAAGATTTGGTGTGGCGTGTACGTCTAAAAGTGTAGCCTCAAAAGAGAACCCACAGGAGAGTTTTCTTTCGTCAAAATTTGTTAGAAAACCATGTTTTAAGGAAATCCCGCATCGTGCAAAATTATCTTGTTTTTCCTAATCAACACGTTGTAACTCGAAAAGCTTTGGTGGTGCGTGTATGTCTAAGCATGTAGCCTCCAAAGAGAATGCACAGGATAGTTTTCTCACCAAAGAATATGTAAGAATACCACGTTATAAGGAAATACAGTGTTGCAGAATTTAGACAAATATGTACTTATTGGAAACACTTTAGGAGAAGAAATAACGCATCATGCAAAATTAGCTTGTATTTCCTAAACAACACGTTGCAACTCGACAAGATTTGGTGTGGCGTGTATGTCTAAACGTGTAGCCTCAAAAGAGAACCCACAGGAGACTTTTCTTTCGTCTAAATTTGTCAGAAAACCACGTTTTAAGGAAATACCGCATCGTGCGAAATTATCTTGTTTTTCCTAAACAACATGTAACTCGAAAAGCTTTGGTGGTGCGTGTATGTCTAAGCGTGTAGCCTCAAAAGAGAACGCACAGGAGAGTTTTCTTCCGAAAGAATATGTAGGAATACCACGTTATAAGGAAATACAGTGTTGCAGAGTAAAGACAAATGCATACTTATTGGAAACACTTAAGCTTTACGAGAAGAAATAACACATAGTAAAAATTAGTTTGTATACCCTAAACAACACCTTATAACTCGAAAGGATTTGGTGTGGCGTGTACATCTAAACGTGTAGCCTCAAAAGAGAACCCACAGGAGAATTTTCTTTCATCAATATTTGTCAGAAAACCACGTTTTTAGGAAATCCCACATCATGCGAAATTATCTTGTTTTTCCTAAAAAACACGTTGTAACTCGAAAAGCTTTGGTGTTGCGTATATGTCTAAGCGTGTAGCCTCCAAAGAGAACGCACAGGAGAGTTTTCTCTCGAAAGAATATGTAAGAATACCACGTTATAAGGAAATACAGTGTTGCAGCGTAGAGGCAAATATATACATATTGGAAACACTTAAACTTTACGAGAAGAAATAATTCATTGTTAAAAAAATTAGCTTGTATCTCCTAAACAACAAGTTGTAACTCAAAAAGATTTGGTGTGGCGTGTACGTCTAAACGTGTAGCCTCAAAAGAGAACGCACGGGAGAGTTTTCTCCCGAAAGAAAAGTAGGAATACTACGTTATAAGGAAATACAGTTTTGCAGAGTAAAGACAAATACATACATATTGGAAACACTTAAGCTTTACGAGAAGAAATAACACATAGTACAAAATTAGCTTGTATATCCTAAACAACACATTAGAACTCAAAAGGATTTAGTGTGGCGTGTACGTCTAAACGTGAATCCTCAAAAGAGAACCCACAGGAGAATTTTCTTTCGTCAAATTTGTCAGAAAACCACGTTTTAAGGAAATCCCGCATCATGCGAAATTATCTTGTTTTTCCTAAACAACACGTTGTACCTCGAAAAGCTTTCGGGTTGCGTCAATGTCTAAGTGTGTGGCCTCCAAAAAGAACGCACAGGAGAGTTTTCTCTCGAAAGAATATGTAAGAATACCACGTTATAAGGAAATACAGTGTTGCAGAGTAGAGGCAAATGCATACGTATTGGAAACACTTAAACTTTACGAGAAGAAATAATTCATTGTAAAAAAATTAGCTTGTATCTCCTAAACAACAAGTTTCAACTCAAAAAGATTTGGTGTGGTGTGTACGTCTAAACGTTTAGCCTCAAAAGAGAACCCACAGGAGAATTTTCTTCGTCAAAATTTGTCAGAAAACCACGTTTTAAGGAAATCCCGCATCGTGAGAAATTATCTTGTTCTTCCTAAACAACACGTTGTAACTCGAAAAGCTTTGCTGTTGCGTGTATGTCTCAGCGTGTAGCCTCAAATGAGAACGCACAGGAGAGTTTTCTCTCGAAAAAATATGTAAGAATACCACGTTATAAGGAAATACAGTGTTGCAGAGTAAAGACAAATACTTATTGGAAAAACTTTATGAGAAGAAATAACGCATCGTACAAAATTAGCTTGTATCTCCTAAACAAAACGTTGTAACTCGAAAAGATTTGGTGTGGCGTGTACGTCTAAACGTGTAGCCTCAAAAGAGAACCCACAGGAGAATTTTTGTTCGTAAAATTTGTCAGAAATCCATGTTTTAAGGAAATCACTCATCGTGCGAAATTATCTTGTTTTTCCTAAACAACACGTTGTAACTCGAAAAGCTTTGATGTTGCGTGTATGTGTAAGCGTGTAGCCTCAAAAGAGAACGCACAGGAGAGTTTTCTCTCGAAAGAACATGTAAGAATACCACATTATAAGGAAATACAGTTTTGCAGAGTAAAGACAAATACCTATGTATTTGAAACACTCTATGAGAAGAAATAACGCATCGTAAAAAATTAGTTTGTATCTCCTAAACAACACGTTGTAACTCGAAAAGATTTGGTGTGGCATGTAAGTCTAAATGTGTAGCCTCAAAAGAGAACCCACAGGAGAATTTTCTTTCGTCAAAATTTGTCAGAAAACCACTTATTAAGGAAATCCCGCATCATGCGAAACTATCTTGTTTTTCCTAAACAACACATTGTAACTCGAAAATCTTTGGTGTTGCGTGTATGTCTAAGCATGTAGCCTCAAAAGAGAACGCACAGGAGAGATTTCTCTCGAACGAGTATGTAAGAATACCACGTTATAAGGAAATTCATTGTGGCAAATTAAAGATAAATACATTCCTTTTGGAAACACTTAAACTTTACAAGAAGATATAAAGCATCGTAAAAAATTAGCTTGTATCTCCTAAAGAACACGTTGTAACTCGAAAACATTTGGTGTGGCGTGTACGTCTAAACGTTTAGCCTCAAATGAAAACCCACAGGAGAATTTTATTTCCTCAAAATTTGTCAGAAAACCACGTTTTAAGGAATTCCCGCATCATGAGAAATTATCTTGTTTTTCCTAAACAACACGTTCTAACTCGAAATGCTTTGGTGTTGCGTGTATGTCTAAGCGTGTAGCCTCAAAAGAGAATGCACCGGAGAGTTTTCTCTCGAAAGAATATGTACGAATACCATGTTATAAGGAAATACATTGTTGTAGAGTAAAGACAAATACGTACATATTGGAAACACTTTAGGAGAAGAAATAACGCATCGTACAAAATTAGCTTGTATCTCCTAAACAACACGTTGTAACTCGAAAAGATTTGGTGCGGCGTATACGTCTAAACATGTAGCCTCAAAAGAGAACCCACAGGAGAATTTTCTTTCGTCAAAATTTGTCAGAAAACCACGTTTTAAGGAAATCCAGCATTGTGCGCAATTATCTTGTTTTTCATAAACAAAACATTGTAACTCGAAAAGCTTTGGTGTTGGGTGTATGTATAAGCGTGTAGCCTCAAAAGAGAATGCACAGGAGAGTTTTCTCTCGAAAGAATATGTAAGAATACCACGTTATAAGCAAATATATTGCTGCAGAGTAAAGACAGATACATACGTATTGGAAACATATTATGAGAAGAAATAATGCATGGTACAAAATTTGCTTGTATCTCCTAAACAACACGTGGTAACTCAAAAAGATTTGGTGTGGCGTGCACGTCTAAATGTGTAGCCTCAAAAGAGAACCCACAGGAGAATTTTCTTACGTCAAAATTTGTCAGAAAACCACTTTTTAAGGAAATCCCGCATCGTGGGAAATTATCTTGTTTTTCCTAATCAACACGTTGTAACTCGAAAAGTTTTGGTAGTGCGTGTATGTCTAAGCATGTAGCCTCCAAAGAGAACGCAAGGCATAGTTTTCTCTCGAAAGAATATGTAAGAATACCACGTTACAAGGAAATACAGTGTTGCAGAGTGTAGACAAATATGTACTTATTGGAAACACTTTACGAAAAGAAATAACACATCATGCAAACTTAGCTTGTATCTCCTAAACAACACGTTGTAACTCGAAAAGATTTGGTGTGGCGTGAACGACTTAACGTGTACCCTCAAAGGAGAACCCACAGGAGAGTTTTCTTTCATCAAAATTTGTCAGAAAACCACGTTTTAAGGAAATCCTGCATCCTGCGAAATTATCTTGTTTTTCCTAAACAACATGTTGTAACTCGAAAAGCTTTGGTGTTGCGTATATGTCTAAGCATGTAGCCTCAAAAGAGAACGCACAGGAGAGTTTTCTCCTGAAAGAATATATAGGAATACCACGTTATAAGGAAATACAGTGTTGCAGAGTAAAGACAAATAAATACTTATTGGAAACACTTAAACTTTACGAGAAGAAATAAAACATAGATTAAAAATTCAGGAGACAGCAGGTGTTGGAGAGGGTGCGGAGAAAGAGGAACACTCCTCCACTGCTGGTGGGGTTGCAAATTGGTACAACCACTCTGGAAAGCAGTCTGGCGGTTCCTCCAAAAACTGGGCACCTCACTTCCAGAAGATCCTGCTATACCACTCCTGGGCATATACCCAGAGGATTCCCCACCATGGAATAAGGATTCATGCTCTACTATGTTCATAGCAGCCCTATTTATAATTGCCAGATGCTGGAAAGAACCCAGGTATCCCTCAACAGAAGAGTGGATACAAAAAATGTGGTATATCTACACAATGGAGTACTATTCAGCCATTAGAAACAATGAATTCATGAAATTCTTAGGCAAATGGATGGAGCTAGAGAACATCATACTAAGTGATGTAACCCAGACTCAAAAGGCGAATCATGGTATGCACTAACTAATAAGTGGTTATTAACCTAGAAAACTGGAATACCCAAAACATAATCCACACATCAAATGAGATACAAGAAGAAAGCAGGAGTGGTCCCTGCTTCTGGAAAGACTCAGTGAAACAGTATTTGGCAAAACCAGAACGGGGAACTGGGAAGGGGTGGGAGGGAGGACAGGGGAAGAAAGGGGGCTTACGGGACTTTCGGGGAGTGGGGGGGGCTAAAAAAGGGGAAATCATTTGAAATGTAAATAAATTATATCGAATAAAAAAAGAATGAAAAAAAAAAGAAATAAAACAATACAAAATTAGCTTGTATATCCTAAACAACACGTTATAACTCAAAAGGATTTGGTGTTGCGTGTATGTCTAAGCATGTAGCCTCAAAAGAGAATGCACAGGAGAGTTTTCTCTCAAAAGAATATGTAAGAATACCACGTTATAAGGAAACATATTGCTGCAGAGTAAAGACAAATACATACGTTTTGGAAACAAATTATGAGAAGAAATAACGCATGGTACAAAATTAACTTGCATCTCCGAAACAACACATGGTTACTCAAAAAGATTTGGTGTGGCTTGTACATCTAAACGTGTAGCCTCAAAAGAGAACCCACAGGAGAATTTTCTTACGTCAAAATTTGTCTGAAAACCACGTTTTAAGGAAATCCCGCATCGTGTGAAATTATCTTGTTTTTCCTAATGAACACGTTGTAACTCGAAAAGCTTTGGTGGTGCGTGTATGTCTAAGCGTGTAGCCTCCAAAGAGAATGCACAGGATAGTTTTCTCTCAAAAGAATATGTAAGAATACCACGTTATAAGGAAATACAGTGTTGCAGAGTATAGACAAATATGTACTTATTGGAAACACTTTAGGAGAAGAAATAACGCATCATGTAAAATTAGCTTGTATCTCCTAAACAACACGTTGTAACTCGACAAGATTTGGTGTGGCATGTATGTCTAAACGTGTAGCCTCAAAAGAGAACCCACAGGAGAGTTTTCTTTCATCAAAATTTGTCAGAAAACCACGTTTTAAGGAAATACCGCATCGTGCGAAATTATCTTGTTTATCCTAAACAACATGTTGTAACTCGAAAAGCTTTGGTGGTGCGTGTATGTCTAAGCGTGTAGCCTCCAAAGAGAACGCACAGGAGAGTTTTCTCTCGAAAGAATATGTAAGAATACCACGTTATAAGGAAATACAGTGTTGCAGAGTAAAGACAAATACATACTTATTGGAAACACTTAAGCTTTACGAGAAGAAATAACACATAGTACAAAATTAGCTTGTATATCCTAAACAACACGTTACAACTCGAAAGGATTTGGTGTGGCGTGTACGTCTAAACGTGTAGCCTCAAAAGAGAACCCACAGGAGAATTTTCTTTCGTCAAAATTTGTCAGAAAACCATGTTTTAAGGAAATCCCGCATCATGCGAAATTATCTTGTTTTTCCTAAACAACACGTTGTAACTCGAAAAGCTTTGGTGTTGGGTGAATGTCTAAGCGTGTAGCCTCCAAAGAAAACGCACAGGAGAGTTTTCTCTAGAAAGAATATGTAAGAATATCACGTTATAAGGAAATACAGTGTGGCAGAGTATAGACAAATTTGTATTTATTGGAAACACTTTAGGAGAAGAAATAACGCATCATGTAAAATTAGCTTGTATCTCCTAAAGAACACGTTGCAACTCGACAACATTTGGTGTGGCGTATATGTCTAAAGGTGTAGCCTCAAAAGAGAACCCACAGGAGAGTTTTCTTTCGTCAAAATTCGTCAGAAAACCACGTTTTAAGGAATTACCGCATCGTGCGAAACTATCTTGTTTTTCCTAAACAACATGTTGCAACTCGAAAAGCTTTGGTGGTGCGTGTATGTCTAAGCGTGTAGCCTCAAAAGAGAACGCACAGGAGAGTTTTCTTCTGAAAGAATATGTAGGAATACCACGTTATAAGGAAATACAGTGTTGCAGAGTAAAGACAAATACATACTTATTGGAAACACTTAAGCTTTACGAGAAGAAATAACACATAGTACAAAATTAGCTTGTATATCCTAAACAACACGTTATATCTCGAAAGGATTTGGTGTGGCGTGTACGTCTAAACGTGCAGCCTCAAAAGAGAACCCACAGGAGAATTTTCTTTCATCAAAATTTGTCAGAAAACCACGTTTTATGTTAATCCCGCATAATGCGAAATTATCTTGTTTTTCCTAAACAACACGTTGTAACTCGAAAAGCTTTGGTGTTGCGTGAATGTCTAAGTGTGTAGCCTCCAAAGAGAACGCACAGGAGAGTTTTCTCTCGAAAGAATATGTAAGAATATCACGTTATAAGGAAATACAGTGTTGCAGAGTAGAGGCAAATACATACGTATTGGAAACACTTAAACTTTACGAGAAGAAATAATTCATCTTGAAAAAAATTAGCTTGTATCTCCTAAACAACAAGTTGTAACTCAAAAAGATTTGGTGTGGCGTGTACGTCTAAATGTGTAGCCTCAAAAGAGAACGCACAGGAGAGTTTTCTCTCGAAAGAATATTTAAGAATACAACGTTATAAGGAAATACAGTGTTGCAGAGTAGAGGCAAATACATACGTATTGTAAACACTTAAACTTTACGAGAAGAAATAATTCATTGTAAAAAAATTAGCTTGTATCTCCTAAACAGCAAGTTGCAACTCAAAGAGATTTGGTGTGGCGTGTACCTCTAAACGTTTAGCCTCAAAAGAGAACCGACAGGAGAATTTTCTTTCGTCAAAATTTGTCAGAAAACCACGTTTTAAGGAAATCCCGCATCGTGAGAAATTATCTTGTTCTTCCTAAACAACACGTAACTCGAAAAGCTTTGCTGTTGCGTGTATGTCTCAGCGTGTAGCCTCAAATGAGAACGCACAGGAGAGTTTTCTCTCGAAAAAATATGTAAGAGTACCATGTTATAAGGAAATACAGTGTTGCAGAGTAAAGACAAATACTTACTTATTGGAAAAACTTTATGAGAGGAAAGAACGCCTCGTACAAAATTAGCTTGTATCTCCTAAACAACACATTGTAACTCGAAAAGATTTGGTGTGGCGTGTACGTCTAAACGTGTAGCCTCAAAAGAGAACCCACAGGAGAATTTTTGTTCGTAAAATTTGTCAGAAATCCATGTTTTAAGGAAATCACTCATCGTGCGAAATTATCTTGTTTTTCCTAAACAACACGTTGTAACTCGAAAAGCTTTGATGTTGCGTGTATGTCTAAGCGTGTAGCCTCAAAAGAGAACGCACAGGAGAGTTTTCTCTCGAAAGAACATGAAAGAATACCACATTATAAGGAAATACAGTTTTGCAGAGTAAAGACAAATACGTATGTATTTGAAACACTCTATGAGAAGAAATAACGCATCGTAAAAAATTAGTTTGTATCTCCTAAACAACACGTTGTAACTCGAAAAGAATTGGTATGGCATGTACGTCTAAACGTGTAGCCTCTAAAGAGAACCCACAGGAGAATTTTCTTTCGTCAAAATTTGTCAGAAAACCACTTATTAAGGAAATCCCGCATCATGCGAAACTATCTTGTTTTTCCTAAACAACACATTGTAACTCGAAAATCTTTGGTGTTGCGTGTATGTCTAAGCATGTAGCCTCAAAAGAGAACGCACAGGAGAGATTTCTCTCGAACGAGTATGTAAGAATACCACGTTATAAGGAAATACATTGTGGCAAATTAAAGATAAATACGTTCCTTTTGGAAACACTTAAACTTTACAAGAAGATATAAAGCATCGTAAAAAATTAGCTTGTATCTCCTAAAGAACACGTTGTAACTCGAAAACATTTGGTGTGGCGTGTACGTCTAAACGCTTAGCCTCAAATGAAAACCCACAGGAGAATTTTATTTCCTCAAAATTTGTCAGAAAACCACGTTTTAAGGAATTCCCGCATCGTGCGAAATTATCTTGTTTTTCCTAAACAACACGTTCTAACTCGAAATGCTTTGGTGTTGCGTGTATGTCTAAGCGTGTAGCCTCAAAAGAGAATGCACAGGAGAGTTTTCTCTCGAAAGAATATGTACGAATACCATGTTATAAAGAAATACAGTGTTGTTGAGTAAAGACAAATACGTACGTATTGGAAACACTTTAGGAGAAGAAATAACGCATCGTACAAAATTAGCTTGTATCTCCTAAACAACACGTTGTAACTCGAAAAGATTTGGTGTGGCATGTACGTCTAAACATGTAGCCTCAAAAGAAAACCCACAGGAGAATTTTCTTTCGTCAAAATTTGTCAGAAAACCACGTTTTAAGGAAATCCCGCATTGTGCGCAATTATCTTGTTTTTCATAAACAAAACATTGTAACTCGAAAAGCTTTGGTGTTGGGTGTATGTGTAAGCGTGTAGCCTCAAAAGAGAATGCACAGGAGAGTTTTCTCTCGAAAGAATATGTAAGAATACCACGTTATAAGGAAATATATTGCTGCAAATTAAAGACAAATACATACGTATTGGAAACATATTATGAGAAGAAATAATGCATGGTACAAAATTTGCTTGTATCTCCTAAACAACACGTGGTAACTCAAAAATATTTGGTGTGGCGTGCACGTCTAAATGTGTAGCCTCAAAAGAGAACCCACAGGAGAATTTTCTTACGTCAAAATTTGTCAGAAAACCACATTTTAAGGAAATCCCGCATCGTGCGAAATTATCCTGTTTTTCCTAATCAACACGTTGTAACTCGAAAAGCTTTGGTGGTGCGTGTATGTCTAAGCGTGTAGCCTCCAAAGAGAACGCACAGGATAGTTTTCTCTCGAAAGAATATGTAAGAATACCACGTTATAAGGATATACAGTGTTGCAGAGTATAGACAAATATGTACTTATTGGAAACACTTTAGGAGAAGAAATAACGCATCATGCAAAATTAGCTTGTATCTCCTAAACAACACGTTGCAACTCGAAAAGATTTGTTGTGGCGTGTACGACTAAATGTGTAGCCTCAAAGGAGAACCCACAGGAGGGTTTTCTTTCGTCAAACTTTGTCAGAAAACCACTTTTTATGGAAATCCTGCATCGTGCGAAATTATCTTGTTTTTCCTAAACAACATGTTGTAACTCGAAAAGCTTTGATGTTGCATATATGTCTAAGGGTGTAGCCTCAAAAGAGAACGTACAGGAGAGTTTTCTCCCGAAAGAATATGTAGGAATACCACGTTATAAGGAAATACAATGTTGCAGAGTAAAGACAAATACATACTTATTGGAAACACTTAAACTTTACGAGAAGAAATAAAACATAGTAAAAAATTAGCTTGTATATCCTAAACAACACGTTATAACTCGAAAGGATTTGGTGTTGCGTGTATTTCTAAGCATGTAGCCTCAAAAGAGAATGCACAGAAGAGTTTTCCCTCGAAAGAATATGTAAGAATACCACGTTATAAGGAAATATATTGCTGCAGAGTAAAGACAAATACGTACGTATTGGAAACACATTATGAGAAGAAATAACGCATGGTACAAAATTAGCTTGTATCTCCGAAACAACACGTGGTAACTCAAAAAGATTTGGTGTGGCGTGTACATCTAAATGTGTAGCCTCAAAAGAAAACCAACAGGAGAATTTTCTTACGTCAAAATTTGTCAGAAAACCACGTTTTAAGGAAATCCCGCATCGTGCGAAATTATCTTGTTTTTCCTAATCAACACGTTGTAACTTGAAAAGCTTTGGTGGTGCGTGTATGTCTAAGCGTGTAGCCTCCAAAGAGAACGCACAGGATAGTTTTCTCTCGAAAGAATATGTGAGAATACCACGTTATTAGGAAATACAGTGTTGCAGAGTATAGACAAATATGTACTTATTGGAAACACTTTAGGAGAAGAAATAACGCATCATGTAAAATTAGCTTGTATCTCCTAATCAACACGTTGTAACTCGAAAAGTTTGGTGTTGCGTGAATGTCTAAGCGTGTAGCCTCCAAAGAGAACGCACAGGAGAGTTTTCTCTCGAAAGAATATGTAAGAATACCACATTATAAGGACATACAGTGTTGCAGAATAAAGGCAAATACATATGTATTGGCAACACTTAAACATTACGAGAAGAAATAACGCATCTTAAAAAAATTAGCTTGTATCTCCTAAACAACAAGTTGTAACTCAAAAAGATTTGGTGTGGCGTGTACGTCTAAACGTGTAGCCTCAAAAGAGAACCCACAGGACAATTTTCTTTCTTCAAAATTTGTCAGAAAACCACGTTTTATGGAAATCCCGCATCGTGAGAAATTATCTTGTTCTTCCTAAACAACACGTTGTAACTCGAAAAGCTTTGCTGTTGCTTGTATTTCTAAGCGTGTAGCCTCAAATGAGAATGCCCAGGAGAGTTTTCTCTCGAAAAAATATGTAAGAATACCATGTTATAAGGAAATACAGTGTTGCTGAGTAAAGACAAATACTTACTTATTGGAAAAACTTTACGAGAAGAAATAACGCATCGTACAAAATTAGCTTGTATCTCCTAACCAACACGTTGTAACTTAAAAAGATTTGGTGTGGCATGTACGTCTAAACGTGTAGTCTCAAAAGAGAACCCATAGGAGAATTTTCTTTGGTCAAAATTTGTCAGAAAACCACATATTAAGGAAATTCCTAATCGTGCGAAATTATCTTGTTTTTCCTATAACAACACGTTGTAACGCGAAAAGCTTTGGTGTTGCGTGTATGTCTAAGCGTGTAGCCTCAAAAGAGGACACACAGGAGAGTTTTCTCTCGAAAGAAGATATAAGAATACAACGTTATAAGGAAAAACAGTGTTGCAGACTAAAGGCAAATACGTACGTATTGGAAACACTTTAGAGAAGAAATAACGCATCGTACAAAATTAGCTTCTAGTTCCTAAACAACACGTTGTAACTTACTTCTCTTAAAGAGTTTCCAATAGGTACGTATTTGTCTTTACTCTGCAACACTGTATTTCCTTATAACGTGGTATTCTTACATATTCTTTCGAGAGAAAACTCTCCTGTGCGTTCTCTTTTGAGGCTACAAGCTTAGACATACACGCAACACCAAAGCTTTTCGAGTTACAACGTGTTGTTTAGGAAAAACAAGATAATTTCGCAGGATGCGAGATTTCCTTAAAACGTGGTTTCTGACAAATTTTGATGAAAGAAAGTTCTCCTGTGGGTTCTCTTTTGAGGCTACACGTTTAAACGTACACCTCACACCAAATCTTTTCGAGTTACAAGGTGTTGTTAGGAGATACAAGCTAATTTTGTATGATGAGTTATTTCTTCTCGTAAAGTCTTTCCAATATGTACTTATTTGTCTTTACTCTGCAAAATTGTATTTCCTTATAACGTGGTATTCTTATATATTCTTTCGAGAGAAAACTCTCCTGTGCCTTCTCTTTTGAGGATCCACGCTTACCCATACACGCAACACCAAATCTTTTCGAGTTACAACATGTTGTTTGGGAAAAAGAAGATGATTTCGCACGATGCAGGATTTCCTTAAAACGAGGTTTTCTGAAAAATTTTGACGAAAGAAAATTCTCCTGTGGGTTCTCTTTTGAGGCTACACGTTTAGACGTACATGCCACACCAAATCTTTTCGAGTTTCAACATGTTGTTTCGGAGATACAAGCATAATTTTGTAAGATGCGTTACTTCTTCTCGTAAAGTGTTTCCAATATGTAAGTACTTGTCTTTACTCTGCAACACTGTATTTCCTTATAACGTGGTATTCTTATATATTCTTTCAAGAGAAAACTATCCTGTGCGTTCCCTTTTTAGGCTACACACTTAGACATACAGGCCACACCAAAGCTTTTCGAGTTACAACGTGTTGTTTATGAAAAACAAGATAATTTCGCACGATGCGGGATTTCCTTAAAACGTAGTTTTCTGAAACATTTTGACGAAAGAAAATTCTTCAGTGGGTTCTCTTTTGAGGCTACACGTTTAGACGTACACGCCACACCAAATTCTTTCGATTTACCACGTGTTGTTTAGGAGATACAAGCTAATTTTGTATGATTCGTTATTTCTTCTCGTAAAGTGTTTCCAATAAGTACGTATTTGTCTTTACTCTGCAACACTGTATTTCCTTATAACGTTGTATTCTTACATATTCTTTCAAGAGAAAACTCTCCTGTGCGTTCTCTTTAGAGGCCATACGCTTAGACATACACGCAACGCCAAAGCTTTTCGAGTTACAATGTGTTGTTTGGAAAAACAAGATAATTTCACAGGATGCGAGATTTCCATAAAACGTGGTTTTCTGAAAAATTTTGACGAAACAAAGTTCTCCTGTGGGTTCTCTTTTGAGACTACACGTGTAGAGGTACGAGTCACACTAAATCTTTTCGAGTTACAACTTGTTGTTTAGGAGATACAAGCTAATTTTTTCGTTGCCTTATTTCTTCTCTTAAAGTGTTTCCAATAGTGTTTGTCTTTACTCTGCAACACAGTATTTCCTTATAACGTGGTATTCTTACATATTCTTTCGAGCGAAAACTCTCCTGTGTGCTCTCTTTTGAGGCTACACGCTTAGACATACACGCAACACCAAAGCTTTTCGAGTTACAACGTGTTGTTTAGGAAAAACAAGATAATTTCGTACGATGCGAGATTTCCTTAAAACTTGGTTTCTGACAAATTTTGATGAAAGAAGATTCTCCTGTGGGTTCTCGTTTGAGGCTACACTTTTAGACTTACACGTCACACCAAATCTTTTCCAGTTACAACGTGTTGTTTAGGAGATACAAGCTAATTTTGTATGATGCGTTATTTCTTCTCGTAAAGTGTTTCCAATATGTACTTATTTGTCTTTACTCTGCAAATTTGTATTTCCTTATAACGTGATATACTTACATCTTCTTTCGAGAGAAAATTCTCCTGTGCCTTCTCTTTTGAGGCTACACGCTTACACATACACGCAACACAAAAGCTTTTCGATTTACAACGTGTTGTTTAGGAAAAACAAGATAATTTCGTACGATGGGAGATTTCCTTAAAACGTGATTTCTGACAAATTTTGATGAAAGAAGATTCTCCTGTCGGTTCTCGTTTGAGGCTACACTTTTAGACTTACAGGTCACACCAAATCTTTTCGAGTTACAACGTGTTGTTTAGGAGATACAAGCTAATTTTGTACGATGCGTTATTTCTTCTCGTAAACTGTTTCCAATATGTACTTATTTGTCTTTACTCTGCAAAACTGTATTTCCTTATAACGTGATATTCTTACATATTCTTTCGAGAGAAAATTCTCCTGTGCCTTCTCTTTTGAGGCTACACGTTTACACATACACGCAACACCAAAGCTTTTCGAGTTACAACATGTTGTTTAGGAAAAAGAAGATGATTTCGCACGATGCGGCATTTCCTTAAAACGAGGTGTTCTGAAAAATTTTGAAGTAAGAAAATTCTCCTGTGGGTTCTCTTTTGAGGCTACACATTTAGACGTACATGCCACACCAAATCCTTTCGAGTTACCACGTGTTGTTTAGGAGATACAAGCTAATTTTGTACGATGCATTATTTCTTCTTGTAAAGTGTTTCCGATACGTACTTATTTGTCTTTACTCTGCAACACTGTATTTCCTTATAACGTGGTATTCTTACATATTATTTCGTGGGAAAACTCTCCTGTGCGTTCTCTTTTGAGGCTACACGCTTAGACAAACATGCAACGCCAAAGTTTTTCGAGTTACAATGTGTTGTTTAGGAAAAACAAGATAATTTGGCATGATGCGAGATTTCCATAAAACGTGGTTTTCTGACAAATTTTGACGAAAGAAAATTCTCCTGTGGGTTGTCTTTTGAGGCTACACGTTTAGATGTACACGCCACACCAAATCCTTTCGAGTTACCACGTGTTGTTTAGGAGATACAAGCTAATTTTGTATGATGCGTTATTTCTTCTCGTAAAGTGTTTCCAATATGTACGTATTTGTCTTTACTCTGCAACACTGTATTTCCTTATAACGTTGTATTCTTACATGTTCTTTCGAGAGAAAACTCTCCTGTGCATTCTCTTTAGAGGCTACATGCTCAGACATACACGCAACACCAAAGCTTTTCGAGTTACAACGTGTTGTTTAGGAAAAACAAGATAATTTTGCACGATGCGGGATTTCCTTAAACGTGGTTTTCTGACAAATTTTGAAGAAAGAAAGTTCTCCTGTGGGTTCTCTTTTGAGGCTAAACGTGTAGATATACGAGCCACACGAAATATTTTTGAGTTACAACGTGTTGTTTAGGAGATACAAGCAAATATTGTACAATGCGTTATTTCTTCTCATATAGTGTTTCCAATACGTACTTATTTGTCTTTACTCTGCAACACTGTATTTCCTTATAACGTGGTATTCTTACATATTCTTTCGAGGGAAAACAATCCTGTGCATTTTCTTTTGAGGTTACACGCTTAGACAAACACGCAACGCCAAAGCTTTTGGAGTTACAACGTGTTGTTTAGGAAAAACAAGATAATTTCGCACGATACGAGATTTCCATTAAACGTGGTTTTCTGAAAAATTTTGACGAAACAAAGTTCTCCTGTGGGTTCTCTATTGAGGCTGCACGTGTAGAGGTACGAGCGACACCAAATCTTTTCGAGTTACTACGTGTTGTTTAGGAGATACAAGCTAATTTTCTAGGATGCGATATTTCTTCTCTTAAAATGTTTCCAATACGTACGTAGTTGTCTTTACTCTGCAACACTGTATTTCCTTATAACGTGGTATTCTTACATATTCTTTCGAGAGAAAACTCTCCTGTGCGTTCTCCTTTGAGGCTACACGCGTAGACATACACGCAACACCAAAGCTTTTCGAGTTACAACGTGTTGTTTAGGAAAAACACGATAATTTCGCACGATGCGAGACTTCCTTAAAACGTGGTTTCTGACAAATTTTGATGAAAGAAAATTCTCCTGTGGGTTCTCGTTTGAGGCTACACTTTTAGACGTACACGTCACAACAAATCTTTTTGAGTTACAACGTGTTGTTTAGGAGATACAAGATAATTTTGTAAGATGCGTTATTTCTTCTCGTAAAGTGTTTCCAATATGTACTTATTGGTCTTTACTCTGCAAAATTGTATTTCCTTATAATGTGGTATTCTTACATATTCTTTCGAGAGAATACTCTCCAGTGCCTTCTCTTTTGAGGCTCCACGCTTACACATACACGCAACACCATAGCTTTTCGAGTTACAACATGTTGTTTAGGAAAAAGAAGATGATTTCGCACGATGCGGGATTTCCTTAATACGTGGTTTTCTGAAAAATTTTGAATAAAGAATATTCTCCTGTGGGTTCTCTTTTGAGGCTACACGTTTAGACGTACATGCCACACCAAATCCTTTCGAGTTACCACGTGTTGTTTAGGAGATACAAGCTAATTTTGTACGATGCATTATTTCTTCTCGTAAAGTGTTTCCAATACATACTTATTTGTCTTTAATCTGCAACACTGTATTTCCTTATAACATAGTATTCTTACATATTATTTCGAGGGAAAACTCTCCTGTGCGTTCTCTTTTGAGGCTACACGCTTAGACAAACACGCAACGCAAAGCTTTTCGAGTTACAATGTGTTGTTTAGGAAAAACAAGATAATTTAGCACGATGCGAGATTTCCATAAAATGTGGTTTTCTGAAAAATTTTGACGAAAGAAAGTTCTCCTGTGGGTTCTCTTTTGTGGCTACTCGTGTAGAGGTACGAGCCACACCAAATCTTTTCGAATTACAACGTGTTGTTTAGGAGATATAAGCTAATTTTTTACGATGTGTTAATTCTTCTCGTAAAGTGTTTCCAATAAGTACATATTTGTCTTTACACTGCAACATTATATTTCCTTATAACGTGGTATTCTTACATATTCCTTCGAGGGAAAACTATCCTGTGCGTTCCCTTTTGAGGCTACACACTTAGACATACAGGCAACACCAAAGCTTTTCGAGTTACAACGTGTTGTTTATGGAAAACAAGATAATTTTGCACGATGCGGGATTTCCTTAAAACGAGGTTTTCTGACAAATTTTGACGAAAGAAAATTCTCCTGTGGCTTCTCTTTTGAGGCTACACGTTTAGACGTGCACGCCACACCAAATCCTTTCGAGTAACCACGTGTTGTTTAAGAGATACAAGCTAATTTTGTATGATGCGTTATTTCTTTTCGTAAAGTGGTTCCAATACGTATGTATTTGTCTTTACTCTGCAACAGTGTATTTCCTTATAACGTTGTATTCTTACATGTTCTTTCGAGAGAAAACTCTCCTGTGCATTCTCTTTAGAGGCTACATGCTCAGACATACACGCAACACCAAAGCTTTTCGAGTTACAACGTGTTGTTTATGAAAAACAAGATAATTTCGCACGATGCGGGATTTCCTTAAAACGTGGTGTTCTGACAAATTTTGACGAAAGAAAATTCTCCTGTGGGTACTCTTTTGACGCTACACGTTGAGAGGTACACGCCACACCAAATCCTATCGAGTTACTACGTGTTGTTTAGGAGATACAAGCTAATTTTGTACGATGCTTTATTTCTTCTCGTAAAGTGTTTCCAAACTTACGTATTTGTCTTTACTCTGCAACACTGTATTTCCTTATAATGTTGAATTCTTACATGTTCTTGCGAGAGAAAACTTTCCTGTGCATTCTCTTTAGAGGCTACATGCTCACACATACACGCAACACCAAAGCTTTTCGAGTTACAACGTGTTGTTTAGGAAAAACAAGATAATTTTGCACGATGCAGATATCCTTAAAACGTGGTTTTCTGACAAATTTTGACGAAAGAAAGTTCTCCTGTGCATTGTCTTTTGAGGCTACAGGTTTAGGCATACATGCCACACCAAATCTTTTTGAGTTACAACCTGTTGTTTAGGAGATACAAGCAAATTTTTTACGATGCGTTATTTCTTCTTGTAAAGTGTTTCCAATACATAAGTATTTGTCTTTACTCTACAACACTGTATTTCCTTATAACGTGGTATTCTTACATATTCTTTCAAGAGAAAACTCTCCTGTGAGTTCTCTTTTGATGCTACACACTTAGACATACACGCAACACCAAAGCTTTTCGAGTTACAACGTGTTGTTTAGGATATACAAGTTAATTTTGTACGATGCGTTATTTCTTCTCATAAAGTGTTTCCAATATGTACTTAATTGTCTTTACTCTGCAACACTGTATTTCCTTATAACGTGGTATTCTTACATATTCTTTCGAGGGAAAACTCTCCTGTGCATTCTCTTTTGGGCTACACGCTTAGACATACACGCAACGCCAAAGCTTTTCGAGTTACAATGTGTTGTTTAGGAAAAACAAGATAATTTCGCACGATGCGAGATTTCCATAAAACGTGGTTTTCTGAAAAAAATTTGACGAAAGAAAGTTCTCCTGTGGGTTCTCTTTTGAGGCTACACGTTGAGACAAACACGTCACACCAAATCTTTTCAAGTTACAACGTGTTGTTTAGGAGATACAAGCTAATTTTGTATGATGCGTTATTTCTTCTCATAAAGTGTTTCCAATAAGTACTTATTTGTCTTTACTCTGCAAAATTGTATTTCCTTATAACGTGGTATTCTTGCATATTCTTTCAAGAGAAAACTCTCCTGTGCTTTCTCTTTTGCGGCTCCACACTTACACATACACGCAACACCAAAGCTTTTCAAGTTACAACATGTTTAGGAAAAAGAAGATGATTTCGCATGATGCGGGATTTCCTTAAAACGTCGTTTTCTGAAAAATTTTGACAAAAGAAAATTCTCCTGTGGGTTCTCTTTTGAGGCTACACATTTAGACGTACATGCCACACCAAATCTTGTCGAGTTACAACGTGTTGTTTAGGAGATACAAGCTAATTTTTTACGATGTGTTTATTCTTCTCGTAAAGTGTTTCCAACACATACGTATTTGTCTTTACTCTGCAACATTGTATATCCTTATAACGTGGTATTCTTACATATTCTTTTGATAGAAAACTATCCTGTGCGTTCCCTTTTGAGGCTACACACTTAGACATACAGACAACATCAACGCTTTTCGAGTTACAACTTGTTGTTTATGAAAAACAAGATAATTTCCACGATGCGGGATTTCCTTAAAACGTGGTGTTCTGACAAATTTTGACGAAAGAAAATTCTCCTGTGGGTACTCTTTTGACGCTACACGTTTAGAGGTACACGCCACACCGAATCCTATCGAGTTACCACGTGTTGTTTAGGAGATACAAGCTAATTTTGTACGATGCTTTATTTCTTCTCATAAAGTGTTTCCAAACTTACGTATTTGTCTTTACTCTGCAACATTGTATTTCCTTATAATGTTGAATTCTTACATGTTCTTGCGAGAGAAAACTTTCCTGTGCATTCTCTTTAGAGGCGACATGCTCACACATACACGCAACACCAAAGCTTTTCGAGTTACAACGTGTTGTTTAGGAAAAACAAGATAATTTTGCACGATGCAGATATCCTTAAAACGTGGTTTTCTGACAAATTTTGACGAAAGAAAGTTCTCCTGTGCATTGTCTTTTGAGGCTACAGGTTTAGACGTACATGCCACACCAAATCTTTTTGAGTTACAACTTGTTGTTTAGGAGATGCAAGTTAATTTTGTACGATGCGTTATTTCTTCTCGTAAAGTGTTTCCAATACATAAGTATTTGTCTTTACTCTGCCACACTGTATTTCCTTATAACGTGGTATTCTTACATATTCTTTCGAGGGAAAACTCTCCTGTGCATTCTCTTTTGGGCTACACGCTTAGACATACACGCAACACCAAAGCTTTTCGAGTTACAACGTGTTGTTTAGGAAAAACAAGATAATTTCGCACGATGCGAGATTTCCATAAAACGTGGTTTTCTGAAAAAATTTGAAGAAAGAAAGTTCTCCTGTGGGTTCTCTTTTTTTTTCTTTCTTTTTTTATTCGATATAATTTATTTACATTTCAAATGATTTCCCCTTTTCTAGCCCCCCACTCCCCGAAAGTCCCTTAAGTCCCCTTCTCTTTCCCTGTCCTCCCACCCACCCCTTCCCATTTCCCTGTTCTGGTTTTGCCGAATACTGTTTCACTGAGTCTCTCCAGAACCAGGGGCCAGTCCTCCTTTCTCCTTGTACCTCATTTGATGTGTGGATTATGTTTCGGGTATTCCAGTTTTCTAGGTTAATAACCACATATTAGTGAGTGCATACCATGATTCACCTTTTGAGTCTGGGTTACCTCACTTAGTATGATGCTCTCTAGCTCCATCCATTTGCCTAAGAATTTCATGAATTCATTGTTTCTAATGGCTGAATAGTAGTCCATTGTTTAGATATACCACATTTTTTGTATCCACTCTTCTGTTGAGGGATACCTGGATTCTTTCCAGCATCTGGCAATTATAAATAGGGCTGCTATGAACATAGTAGAACATGTATCCTTATTATATGGTGGGGAATCCTCTGGGTATATGCCCAGGAGTGGTATAGCAGGATCTTCTGGAAGTGAGGTGCCCAGTTTTCGGAGGAACCGCCAGACTGATTTCCAGAGTGGTTGTACCAATTTGCAGCCCCACCAGCAGTGGAGGAGTGTTCCTCTTTCTCCACACCCTCTCCAACACCTGCTGTCTCCTGAATTTTTAATCTTAGCCATTCTGACTGGTGTAAGATGAAATCTCAGGGTTGTTTTGATTTGCATTTCCCTAATGACTAATGAAGTTGAGCATTTTTTAAGATGCTTCTCCGCCATCCGAAGTTCTTCAGGTGTGAATTCTTTGTTTAACTCTGTACACCATTTTTTAATAGGATTGTTCGGTTTTCTGGAGTCTAACTTCTTGAGTTCTTTATATATATTGGATATTAGCCCTCTATCTGATGTAGGATTGGTGAAGATCTTTTCCCAATTTGCTGGTTGCCGATTTGTCCTCTTGATGGTGTCCTTTGTCTTACAGAAACTTTGTATCTTTATGAGGTCCCATTTGTCAATTCTTGCTCTTAGAGCTTACGCTATTGGTGTTCTGTTCAGAAACTTTCTCCTTGTACCGATGTCCTCAAGGGTCTTCCCCAGTTTCTTTTCTATTAGCTTCAGAGTGTCTGGCTTTATGTGGAGGTCCTTGATCCATTTGGATTTGAGCTTAGTACAAGGAGACAAGGATGGATCAAGTCGCATTCTTCTGCATGCTGACCTCCAGTTGAACCAGCACCATTTGTTGAAAAGGCTATCTTTTTTCCATTGGATGTTTTCAGCCTCTTTGTCGAGGATCAAGTGGCCATAGGTGTGTGGTTTCATTTCTGGATCTTCATGGGTTCTCTTTTGAGGCTACACGTTGAGACATACACGTCACACCAAATCCTTTCAAGTTACAACGTGTTGTTTAGGAGATACAAGCTAATTTTGTACGATGCGTAATTTCTTCTCCTAAAGTGTTTCCAATAAGTACTTATTTGTCTTTACTCTGCAAAATTGTATTTCCTTATAACGTGGTATTCTTGCATATTCTTTCGAGAGAAAACTTTCCTGTGCCTTCTCTTTTGAGGCTCCTCACTTACACATACACGCAACACCAAAGCTTTTCGAGTTACAACCTGTTATTTAGGAAAAAGAAGATGATTTCGCATGATGCGGGATTTCCTTAAAACGTGGTTTTCTGAAAAATTTTGAAGAAAGAAAATTCTCCTGTGGGTTCTCTTTCGAGGCTACACGTTTAGACGTACATGCCATACCAAATCTTTTCGAGTTACAATGTGTTGTTTAGGAGATACAAGCTAATTTTTTCGATGCGTTAATTCGTCTCGTAAAGTGTTTCCAGTACGTATTTGTCTTTACTCTGCAACATTGTATTTCCTTATAACGTGGTATTCTTACATATTCTTTCGAAATAAAACTATCCTGTGCGTTCTCTTTTGAGGTTACACGCTTAGACACACACGCAACACCAAAGCTTTTCGAGTTACAATGTGTTGTTTAGGAAAAACAAGATAATTTCGCAAGATGCGAGATTTCCTTAAAACCTGGTTTCTGACAAATTTTGATGAAAGAAAATTCTCTTGTGGGTTCTCTGTTGAGGCTACACCTTTAGACGTACATGTCACACCAAATCTTTTCGAGTTACAACGTGTTGTTTAGGAGATACAAGCTAATTTTGTACGATGTGTTATTTCTTCTCGTAAAGGGTTTCCAATATGTACTTATTTGTCTTTACTCTGCAAAATTGTATTTCCTTATAACGTGGTATTCTTACATAATCTTTCAAGAGAAAACTCTCCTGTGCCTTCTCTTTTGAGGCTACACGCTTACACATACACGCAACACCAAAGCTTTTCGAGTTACAACATGTTGTTTAGGAAAAAGAAGATGATTTCGCACGATGCGGGATTTCCTTGAAGTGTGGTTTTCTGAAAAATTTTGACGAAAGAAAATTCTCCTGTGGTTTCTCTTTTGAGGCTACACGTTTAGACGAACATGCCACACCAAATCTTTTCGAGTTACAACGTGTTGTTTCGGAGATACAAGCTAATTTTGTAGGATGTGTTAATTATTCTCATAAAGTGTTTCCAAGACTTACATATTTGTCTTTACTCTGCAACACTGTATTTCCTTATAACGTGGTATTCTTACATATTCTTTCGAGAGAAAACTATCCCGTGCTTTCACTTTTGCGGCTACACACTTAGACAAAGAGGCAACACCAAACCTTTTCGAGTTACAATGTGTTGTTTATGAAAAACAAGATAATTTCGCACGATGCAGGATTTCCTTAAAACGTAGTTTTCTGAAAAATTTGACGAAAGAAAATTCTTCAGTGGGTTTTCTTTTGAGGCTACATGTGTAGACGTACACGCCACACCAATTCCTTTCGAGTTACCACGTGTTGTTTAGGAGATACAAGCTAATTTTGTATGATGCGTTATTTCTTCTCGTAAAGTGTTTCCAATATGTACGTGTTTGTCTTTACTCTGCAACACTTTATTTCCTTATAACGTGGTATTCTTACATATTCTTTGGAGAGAAAACTCTACTGTGCGTTCTCTTTAGAGGCTACACACTTAGACATACACGCAACACCAAAGCTTTTCGAGTTACAATGTGCTGTTTAGGAAAAACAAGATAATTTCGCATGATGTGAGATTTCCATAAAACGTGGTTGTCTGAAAAATGTTGACGAAAGAAAGTTCTCCTGTGGATTTTCTTTTGAGGCTACACATGTAGAGGTACGAGCCACACCAAATCTTTTCGAGTAACAACGTGTTGTTTAGGAGATACAAGCTAATTTTTACGATGCATTATTTCTTCTCTTAAAGTGTTTCCAATACTATTTGTCTTTACTCTGCAACACTGTATTTCCTTATAACGTGGTATTTTTACATATTCTTTCGAGAGAAAACTCTCCTGTGAGTTCTCTTTTGAGGCTACACGCTTAGACATACACGCAACACCAAAGGTTTTCGAGTTACAACGTGTTGTTTAGGAAAAACAAGATAATTTCGCACGATGCGAGATTTCCTTAAAACGTGGTTTCTGACAAATTTTGATGAAAGAAAATTCTCCTGTGGGTTCTCTTTTGAGGCTACACTTTTAGACGTACACGTCACACCAAATCTTTTCAAGTTACAACGTGTTGTTTAGGAGATACAAGGTAATTTTGAACGATGCGTTATTTCTTCTCCTAAAGTGTTTCCAATATGTATTTATTTGTCTTTACTCTGCAAAATTGTATTTCCTTATAACGTGGTATTCTTACATACTCTTTCGAGAGAAAACTCTCCTTTGCCTTCTCTTTTGAGGCTCCACGCTTACACATACACGCAACACCAAAGCTTTTCGAGTTACAACATGTTGTTTAGGAAAAAGAAGATGATTTCGCACGATGCGGGATTTCCTTAAAACGTGATTTTCTGAAAATTTTTGAAGAAATGAAATTCTCCTGTAGGTTCTCTTTTGAGGCTACACGTTTAGACGTACATGCCACACCAAATCTTTTCGAGTTACAAGGTGTTGTTTAGAAGATTCAAGCTAATTTTTTACGATGCGTTAATTCTTCTCGTGAAGTGTTTCCAATACGTACGTATTTGTCTTTACTCTGCAACATTGTATTTCCTTATAACGTGGTATTCTTACATATTTTTTCTAGAGAAAACTATCCTGTGCGTTCTCTTTTGAGGTTACACACTTAGACATACACGCAACACCAAAGATTTTTGAGTTATAACGTGTTATTTAGGAAAAACAAGATAATTTCGCACGATGCGATATATCCTTAAAACGTGGTTACTGACAAATTTTGATGAAAGAAAATTCTCTTGTGGGTTCCCTTTTGAGGCTACACGCTTAGACGTACACGTCACACCAAATCTTTTCGAGTTACAACGTGTTGTTTAGGAGATACAAGCTAATTTTTTACGATGCGTTATTTCTTCTTGTAAAGTGTTTCCAATATGTACTTATTTGTCTTTGCAAAATTGTATTTCCTTATAACGTGGTATTCTTACATATTCTTTCAAGAGAAAACTCTCCTGTGCCTTCTCTATTGAGGCTCCACGCTTACACATACACGCAACACCAAAGCTTTTCGAGTTACAACATGTTGCTTAGGAAAAAGAAGATGATTTCGCACGATGCGGGATTTCCTTAAAACGTGGTTTTCTGAAAAATTTTGAAGAAAGAAAATTCTCCTGTGGGTTCTCTTTTGAGGCTACACATTTAGACGTACACGGAACACCAAATCTTTTCGAGTTACAACATGTTGTTTCAGAGATACAAGCTAATTTTGTAAGATGTGTTACTTCTGCTCGTAAAGTTTCCCAATACGTACTTATTTGTCTTTACTCTGCAACACTGTATTTCCTTATAACATGGTATTCTTACATATTCTTTTGAGGGAAACGTCTCCTGTGCGTTCTCTTTTGGGCTACACGCTTACACATACACACAACACCAAAGCTTTTCGAGTTACAACGTGTTGTTTATGAAAAAGAAGATAATTTCACACAATGTGGGATTTCCTTAAAACGTGGTTTTCTGACAAATTTTGACGAAAGAAAATTCTCCTGTGGGTTCTCTTTTGAGGCTTCACGTTTAGAAGTGCATGCCACACCAAATCCTTTCGAGTTACCACGTGTTGTTTAGGAGATACAAGCTAATTTTTTACGATGCGTTATTTCTTCTCGTAAAGTGTTTCCAATAAGTAAGTATTTGCCTTTACTCTGAAACACTGTATTTCCTTATAACGTGGTATTCTTACATGTTCTTTGGAGAGAAAAATCTCCTGTGCGTTCTCTTAAGTGGCTACACGCATAGACATACACGCAACACCAAAGCTTTTCGAGTTACAACGTGTTGTTTAGGAAAAACAAGATAATTTCGCACGATGCGGGATATCCTTAAAACATGGTTTTCTGACAAATTTTGACGAAAGAAAATTCTCTTGTGGGTTCTCTTTTGAGGGTACACGTTTAGACGTACAAGCCACACCAAATCCTTTCGAGTTATAACGTGTTGTTTAGGAGATACAAGCTAATTTTGTACTATGTGTTATTTCTACTCGTTAAGTTTAAGTGTTTCCAATAAGTATGTATTTGTCTTTACTCTGCAACACTGTATTTCCTTATAACGTGGTATTCCTACATATTCTTTCGGGAGAAAACTCTCCTGTGCGTTCTCTTTTGAGGCTACACGCTTAGACATACACGCAACACCAATGCTTTTCGAGTTACAACATGTTGTTTAGGAAAAACAAGATAATTTCGCACGATGCGGGATTTCCTTAAAACGTGGTTTTTGACAAATTTTGACAAAAGAAAACTCTCCTGTGGGTTCTCTTTTGAGGCTACACGTTTAGACGTACACGCCACACCAAATCTTTTCGAGTTACAGCGTGTTGTTTAGGAGATACAAGCTAATTTTGCATGATGCGTTATTTCTTCTTGTAAAGTGTTTCCAATAAGTACGTATTTGTCTTTACTCTGCAACACTGTATTTCCTTATCACGTGGTATTCTTACATATTCTTTCGAGAGAAAACTATCCTGTGCGTTCTCTTTGGAAGCTACACGCTTAGACATACACGCAACACCAAAGCTTTTCGAGTTACAACGTGTTGATTAGGAAAAACAAGATAATTTCGCCCGATGCGGGATTTCCTTAAAACGTGGTTTTCTGACAAATTTTGACGTAAGAAATTTCTCCTGTGGGTTCTCTTTTGAGGCTACATGTTCAGACGTACACGCCACACCAAATCTTTTTGAGTTACCACGTGTTGTTTTGGAGATACAAGCTAATTTTGTACCATGTGCTATTTCTTCTCATAATGTGTTTCCAATAAGTACGTATACGTCTTTAATCTGCAGCAATATGTTTCCTTATAACGTGGTATTCTTACATATTCTTTCGAGAGAAAACTCTCCTGTGCATTCTCTTTTGAGGCTGCACGCTTAGACATACACCCTACACCAAAGCTTTTCGAGTTAAAACGTGTTGTTTAGGAAGAACAAGATAATTTTTCACGATGCGGGATTTCCTTAAAACGTGGTTTTCTGAAAAATTTTGATGAAAGAAAATTCTCCTGTGGGTTCTCTTTTGAGGCTACACGTTTAGACGTACACGCCACACCAAATCTTTTCGAGTTACAACGTGTTGTTTAGGAGATACAAGCTAATTTTGTACGATGCTTTATTTCATCTCGTAAAGTTTATGGGTTTCCAATACATACGTATTTGTCTTTATTCTGCAACATTGTATTTCCTTATAACGTGGTATCCTTACAAATTCTATCGAGAAAAAACTCTCCTGTGCGTTCTCTTTTGAGGCTACACGCTTAGACATACACGCAACACCAAAGCTTTTCGATTTACAACGTGTTGTTTAGGAAAAACAAGATAATTTCACACGATGCGGGATTTCCGTAAAACGTGGTTTTCTGAAAAGTTTTGACGAAAGAAAATTCTCCTGTGGGTTCTCTTTTGATGCTACACGTTTAGACGTACACGCCACACCAAATCTTTTCGAGTTACAACTTGTTGTTTAGGAGATACAAGCTAATTTTGTACGTTGCGTTATTTCTTCTGGTAAAGTGTTTCCAATACATACGTATTTGCCTTAACTCTGCAACACTGTATTTCCTTATAAAGTGGTATTCTTACATACTCTTTTGAGAGAAAACTCTCCTATGCGTTCTCTTTTGAGGCTACACGCTTAGACACAGACGCAACACCAAAGCTTTTCGAGTTACAACGTGTTGTTTAGGAAAAAGAAGATAATTGCGCACGATGCGGGATTTCCTTAAAACGTGGTTTTCTGAAAAATTTTGACGAAAGAAAATTCTCCTGTGGGTTCTCTTTTGAAGCTACACGTTTAGACGTACAGGCCACACCAAATCTTTGTAAGTTACAACGTGTTGTTTAGGAGATACAAGCTAATTTTGTACTATGCTTTATTTCTTCTCGTAAAGTTTTTCCAATACGTATTTGTCTTTACTCTACAACACTGTGTTTCCTAATAACGTGGTATTCTTACATATTCTTTCGAGACAAAACTCTCCTTTGCATTCTCTTTTGAGGCTACACGCTTAGACATACATGCAACAACAAAGCTTTTCGAGTTACAACGTGTTGTTTCTGAAAAAAAAAAGATAATTTCGCACGATGCGGGATTTCCATAAAACGTGGTTTTCTGACAAATTTTGACGAAAGAAAATTCTCCTGTGGGTTCTCTTTTGAGGCTACACGTTTAGATGTACACGCCACACCAAATCTTTTTGAGATACAACGTGTTGTTTAGGAGATACAAGCTAATATTTTTAGATGCGTTATTTCTTCTCGTAAAGTTTAAGTGTTTCCAATACGTATGTATTTGCCTTTACTCTGCAACACTGTATTTCTTTATAACGTGGTATTCTTACATAATCTTTCGAGAGAAAACTCTCCTGTGCGTTCTCTTTGGAGGCTACACGCTTAGACATACATGCAACACCAAAGCTTTTCGAGTTAAAACGTGTTGTTTAGGAAAAACAAGATAATTTCGCATGATGCGCGATTTCCTTAAAACTTGGTTTTCTGACAAATTTTGACAAAAGATAATTCTCCCGTGGGTTCTCTTTTGAGGGTACACATTGAGACGTACAAGCCACACCAAATCCTTTCGAGTTATAACGTGTTGTTTAGGAGATACAAGCTAATTTTGTACTATGTGTTATTTCTACTCGTTAAGTTTAAGTGTTTCCAATAAGTATGTATTTGTCTTTACTCTGAAACACTGTATTTCCTTATAACGTGGTATTCCTACATATTCTTTCGGGAGAAAACTCTCCTGTGCGTTCTCTTTTGAGGCTACATGCTTAGACATACACGCAACACCAATGCTTTTCGAGTTACAACATGTTGTTTAGGAAAAACAAGATAATTTCGCACGATGCGGGATTTCCTTAAAACGTGGTTTTTGACAAATTTTGACAAAAGAAAACTCTCCTGTGGGTTCTCTTTTGAGGCTACACGTTTAGACCTACACGCCACACCAAATCTTTTCGAGTTACAGCGTGTTGTTTAGGAGATACAAGCTAATTTTACATGATGCGTTATTTCTTCTCGTAAAGTGTTTCCCATAAGTACGTATTTGTCTTTACTCTGCAACACTTTATTTCCTTATAACATGGTTATCTTACATATTCTTTTGAGAGAAAACTATCCTGTGCGTTCTCTTTGGAGGCTACACGCTTAGACATACACGCAACACCAAAGCTTTTCGAGTTACAACGTGTTGATTAGGAAAAACAAGATAATTACGCACGATGCGGGATTTCCTTAAAACGTGGTTTTCTGACAAATTTTGACGTTAGAAAATTCTCCTGTGGGTTCTCTTCTGAGGCTACACTTTCAGACGTACATGCCACACCAAATTTTTTTGAGTTACCACGTGTTGTTTCAGAGATACAAGCTAATTTTGTACCATGCGTTATTTCTACTCATAATGTGTTTCCATTAAGTACGTATATGTCTTTACTCTGCAGCAATATATTTCCTTATAACGTGGCATTCTTACATATTCTTTCGAGAGAAAACTCTCCTGTGCATTCTCTTTTGAGGCTGCATGCTTAGACATACACGCAACACCAAAGCTTTTCTAGTTACAACGTGTTGTTTAGGAAAAACAAGATAATTTCGCACGATGCGGGATTTCCTTAAAACGTGGTTTTCTGACAAATTTTGACGAAAGAAAACTCTCCTGTGGGTTCTCTTTTGAGGCTACACTTTTAGACGAACACGCCACACCAAATCTTTTTGAGTTACAACGTGTTGTTTAGGACATACAAGCTAATTTTGCAAGATGCGTTATTTCTCTCATAAAGTGCTTCCAATACGTACGTATTTGTCTTTACTCTGCCACACTGTATTTCCTTATAACGTGGTATTCTTACATATTCTTTCGAGAGAAAACTCTCCTGTGCGTTCTCTTTTGGGGCTACACGCTTAGACATACACGAAACACCAAAGCTTTTCGAGTTACAACGTGTTGTTTAGGAAAAACAAGATAATTGCGCACGATGCGGGATTTCCTTAAAACGTGGTTTTCTGGAAAATTTTGACGAAAGAAAATTCTCCTGTGGGTTCTCTTTTGAGGCTACACGTTTAGATGTACAGGCCACACCAAATCTTTTTAAGTTACAACGTGTTGTTTAGGAGATACAAGCTAATTTTTTACGATGCGTTATTTCTTCTCCTAAAGTTTTTCCAATACGTATTTGTCTTTACTCTACAACACTGTGTTTCATAATAACGTGGTATTCTTACATATTCTTTCGAGTAAAAACTCTCCTTTGCATTCTCTTTTGAGGCTACACGCTTAGACATACACGCAACAACAAAGCTTTTTGAGTTACAACGTGTTGTTTCGAAAAAACAAGATAATTTCGCACGATGCGGGATTTCCATAAAACATGGTTTTCTGACAAATTTTGAAGAAAGAAAATTCTCCTGTGGGTTCTCTTTTGAGGCTACACATTTAGACTTACACGCCACACCAAATCCTTTCGAGTTACAACGTGTTGGTTAGGAGATACAAGCTAATTTTTTAAGATGCGTTATTTCTTCTCGTAAAGGTTAAATGTTTCCAATACGTATGTATTTGCCTTTACTCTGCAACACTGTATTTCCTTATAACGTGGTAATCTTGCATATTCTTTCGAGAGAAAAACTCTCCTGTGAGTTCTCTTTAGAGGCTACATGCTTAGACATACACGCAACACCAAAGCTTTTCGAATTACAACCTGTTTTAAGTAAATCCCGCATTGTGCGAAATTATCTTGTTTTTCCTACACAACACATTGTAACTCGAAAAGCTTTGGTGTTGCGTGTATGTCTAAACGTGTGACCTCAAAAGAGAACGCACAGGAGAGTTTTCTCTCGAAAGAATATATAAGAATACCACGTTATAAGGAAATACAGTGTTGCAGAGTAAAGACAATTACGTATGTATTGGAAACACTTTACGAGAAGAAATAACGCATCGTACAAAATTAGCTTGTATCTCCTAAAGAACACGATGTAACTCGAAAAGATTTGGTGTGGCGTGTACGTCTAAACGTGCAGCCTCAAAAGAGAACCACAGGACAATTTTTTTTCGTCAAAATTTGTCAGAAAACCACGTTTTAAGGAAATCCCGCATCGTGAGAAATTATCTTGTTCTTCCTAAACAACACGTTGTAATTCGAAAAGCTTTGGTGTTGCATGTATGTCTAAGCGTGTAGCCTCAAAAGAGAACGCACAGGAGAGTTTTCTCTCGAAAGAATATGTAAGAATACCACGTTATAAGGAAATACAGTGTTGCAGAGTAAAGACAAACACATAAGTATTGGAAACACTTTACAAGAAGTAATAATGCATCGTACAAAATTAGCTTGTGTCTCCTAAACAACACGTTGTAACTCGAAAAGATTTGGTGTGGCGTTTACAACTAAACATGTAGCCTCAAAAGAGAACCCACAGGAGAATTTTCTTTCGTCAAAATTTTTCAGAAAACCACGTTTTAAGGAAATCCGCATCGTGCGAAATTATCTTGTTTTTCCTAAACAACAGGTTGTAATTCGAAAAGCTTTGGTGTTGCGTGTATGTCTAAGCATGTAGCCTCGAAAGAGAATGCAGAGGAGAGTTTTCTCTCGAAAGAATATGCAAAAATACCACGTTATAAGGAAATACAGTGTTGCAGAGTAAAGGCAAATACGTATGTATTGGAAAAATTTAAACTTTATGAGAAGAAATAACGCATCCTACAAAATTAGCTTGTATCTCCTAACCAACACGTTGTAACTCGAAAAGATTTGGTGTGGTGTGTACATCTAAACGTGTAGCCTCAAAAGAGAACCCACAGGAGTATTTTCATTCGTCAAAATTTGTCAGAAAACCACGTTTTAAGGAAATCCCGCATCGTGCGAAATTATCTTGTTTTTCCTAAACAACAAATTGTAATTCGAAAAGCTTTGGTGTTGCGTGAATGTTTAATCGTGTAGCCTCAAAAGAGAACGCACAGGAGAGTTTTCTCTCAAAACAATATGTAAGAATACCACGTTATAAGTAAATACAGTGTTGCAGAGTAAAGACAAATACATACTTATTGGAAATAATTAAACTTTACGAGAAGAAATAAGGCATCATACAAAATTAGTTTGTATCTCCTAAACAACACGTTATAACTCGAAAAGATTTGGTGTGGTGTGTACGTCTAACGTGTAGCCTCAAAGGAGAACCACAGGACAATTTTCTTTCGTCAATATTTGTCAGAAAACCACGTTTTAAGGAAATCCTGCATCGTGCGAAATTATCTTGTTTTTCCTAAACAACACGGTGTAACTCGAAAAGCTTTGGTGTTGCGTGTATGTCTAAGCGTGTAGCCTCAAAAGAGAATGCACAGGAGAGTTTTCTCTCGAAAGAATATGTAAGAATACCACGTTATGTGGAAATACATTGTTGCAGAGTAAAGACAAATAAGTATGTATTGGAAACACTTTACGAGAGGTAATAACGCATCGTACAAAATTAGCTTGTATCTCCTAAACAAAACGTTGTAACTCGAAAAGATTTGGTGTGGCGTTTACAACTAAACATGTAGCCTCAAAAGAGAACCCACAGGAGAATTTTCTTTCGTCAAAATTTTTCAGAAAACCACGTTTTAAGGAAATCCCGCATCGTGTGAAATTATCTTGTTTTTCCTAAACAACAGGTTGTAATTCGAAATGCTTTGGTGTTGAGTGTATGTCTAAGCATGTTGCCTCTAAAGAGAACGTACAGGAGAGTTTTTCTCTCGAAAGAATATGGAAGATTACCACGTTATAAGGAAATACAGTGTTGCAGAGTAAAGGCAATTACTTACATATTGGACACATGTAAACTTTACGAGAAGAAATAACGCATCTTAAAAAATTAGCTTGTATCTCCTAACCAACACGTTTTAACTCGAAAGGATTTGGTGTGGCGTGTACGTCTAAACGTGTAGCCTCAAAAGAGAACCCACAGGAGTATTTTCTTTCGTCAAAATTTGTCAGAAAACCACGTTTTAAGGAAATCCCGCATCGTGCGAAATTATCTTGTTTTTCCTAAACAACACATTGTAACTCGAAAAGTTTTGGTGTTGCGTGTATGTCTACGCGTGTAGCCTCAAAAGAGAATGCACAGGAGAGTTTTCTCTCGAAAGAATATGTAAGAATACCACGTTATATGGAAATACAGTGTTGCAGAGTAAAGACAAATATGTACTTATTGGAAACACTTAAACTTTACAAGAAGAAATAAGGCATCATACAAAATTAGTTTGTATCTCCTAAACAACACGCTGTAACTCGAAAAGATTTGGTGTGGCGTGTACGTCTAAACGTGTAGCCTCAAAAGAGAACCCACAGGAGAGTTTTCTTTCGTCAAAATTTGTCAAAACCCACGTTTTAAAGAAATCCCGCATCGTGCGAAATTATCTTGTTTTTCCTAAACATCATGTTGTAACACGAAAAGGTTTGGTGTTGTGGGAATATCTAAGCGTGTAGCCTCAAAAGAGAACGCACAGGAGAGTTTTCTCCCAAAAGATTATATAGTAATACCACATTATAAGGAAATACAGTGTTGCAGAGTAAAGAAAAATACATAATTATTGGAAACACTTAAACTTTATGAGTAGAAATAACACATAGTACAAAATAAGCTTGTATCTCCTAAACAACACGATATAACTCGAAAGGATTTGGTGTGGCTTATACGGCTAAACGTGTACCCTCAAAAGAGAACCCACAGGAGAATTTTATTTCGTCAAAATTTGTCAGAAAGCCACGTTTTAAGGAAATCCCGCATCGTGCGAAATTATCTTGTTTTTCCTAAACAACAAATTGTAATTCGAAAAGCTTTGGTGTTGCGTGTATGCTTAATCGTGTAGCCTCAAAAGAGAACGCACAGGAGAGTTTTCTCACGAAAGAATATGTAAGAATACCACGTTATAAGTAAATACAGTGTTGCAGAGTAAAGACAAATACATACTTATTGGAAACACTTAAACTTTACGAGAAGAAATAAGGAATCATACAAAATTAGTTTGTATTTCCTAAACAAAACGTTATAACTCGAAAAGATTTGGTGTGGTGTGTACGTCTAACGTGTAGCCTCAAAGGAGAACCACAGGACAATTTTCTTTCATCAATATTTGTCAGAAAACCACGTTTTAAGGAAATCCTGCATCGTGCGAAATTATCTTGTTTTTCCTAAACAACACGTTGTAACTCGAAAAGCTTTGGTGTTGTGTGTATGTCTAAGCATGTAGCCTCAAAAGAGAATGCACAGGAGAGTTTTCTCTCGAAAGAATATGTAAGAATACCACGTTATATGGAAATACATTGTTGCAGAGTAAAGACAAATAAGTACGTATTGGAAACACTTTACGAGAGGTAATAACGCATCGTACAAAATTAGCTTGTATCTCCTAAACAAAACGTTGTAACTCGAAAAGATTTGGTGTGGCGTTTACAACTAAACATGTAGCCTCAAAAGAGAACCCACAGGAGAATTTTCTTTCGTCAAAATTTTTCAGAAAACCACGTTTTAAGGAAATCCCGCATCGTGTGAAATTATCTTGTTTTTCCTAAACAACAGGTTGTAATTCGAAATGCTTTGGTGTTGCGTGTATGTCTAAGCATGTAGCCTCTAAAGAGAACGCACAGGAGAGTTTTTCTCTCGAAAGAATATGCAAGATTACCACGTTATAAGGAAATACAGTGTTGCAGAGTAAAGGCAATTACTTACATATTGGACACATTTAAACTTTACGAGAAGAAATAACGCATCTTAAAAAATTAGCTTGTATCTCCTAACCAACACGTTTTAACTCGAAAGTATTTGGTGTGGCGTGTACGTCTAAACGTGTAGCCTCAAAAGAGAACCCACAAGAGTATTTTCTTTCGTCAAAATTTGCCAGAAAACCACGTTTTAAGGAAATCCCGCATCGTGCGAAATTATCTTGTTTTTCCTAAACAACACATTGTAACTCGAAAAGCTTTGGTGTTGCGTGTCTGTCTACGCGTGTAGCCTCAAAAGAGAATGCACAGGAGAGTTTTCTCTCGAAAGAATATGTAAGAATACCACGTTATAAGGAAATACAGTGTTGCAGAGTAAAGACAAATACGTACTTATTGGAAACACTTAAACTTTACGAGAAGAAATAAGGCATCGTACAAAATTAGTTTGTATCTCCTAAATAACACGTTGTAACTCGAAAAGATTTGGTGTGGCGTGTACGCTTAAAGTGTAGCCTCAAAAGAGAACCCACAGGAGAGTTTACTTTCGTCAAAATTTGTCAAAACCCACGTTTTAAAGAAATCCCGCATCGTGCGAAATTATCTTGTTTTTCCTAAACAACATGTTGTAACTCGAAAAGGTTTGATGTTGCGGGTATATCTAAGCGTGTAGCCTCAAAAGAGAACGCACAGGAGAGTTTTCTCCCAAAAGATTATGTAGGAATACAACATTATAAGGAAATACAGTGTTGCAGAGTAAAGACAAATACATACTTATTGGAAACACTTAAACTTTACGAGTAGAAATAACACATAGTACAAAATAAGCTTGTATCTCCTAAACAACACGATATAACTCGAAAGGATTTGGTGTGGCTTGTACGTCTAAATGTGTACCCTCAAAAGAGAACCCACAGGAGAATTTTCTTTCGTCAAAATTTGTCAGAAAACCAAGTTTTAAGGAAATCCCGCATCATGCGAAATTATCTTGTTTTTCCTAAACAACACGTTGTAACTCGATAAGCTTTGGTGTTGCGTGTATGTCTAAGCGTGTAGCCTCCAAAGAGAATGCACAGGAGAGTTTTCTCTCGAAAAAATATGTAAGAATAACACGTTATAAGGAAATACAGTGTTGCAGAGTAAAGGCAAATACAAACATATTGGAAACACTTAAACATTAGGAGAAGAAATAACGCACCGTAAAAAAATTAGCTTATATCTCCTAAACAACACATTGTAACTCAAAAATATTTGGTGTGGCGTGTACATCTAAACGTGTAGACTCAAAAGAGAACCCACAGGAGAATTTTCTTTAGTCAAAATTTGTCAGAAAACCACGTTTTATGGAAATCCCGCATCGTGCGAAATTATCTTGTTTTTCCGAAACAACACGTTGTAACTCGAAAAGCTTTGTTGTTGCGTGTATGTCTAAGCGTGTAGCCTCAAAAGAGAATGCAAAGGAGAGTTTTTTTTCTCGAAAGAATATGTAAGAATACCACGTTATTAGGAAACACAGTGTTGTAAAGACAAATACTTACGTATTGGAAAAACTTTACGAGAAGAAATAACGCATCGTACAAAATTAGCTTGTATCTCCTAAACAACACGTTGTAACTTAAAAAGATTTGGTGTGGCCTGTACGTCTAAACGTGTAGCCTCAAAAGAGAACCCACAGGAGAATTTTATTTCGTCAAAATTTTTCAGAAAACCACGTTTTAAGGAAATCCCGCATCGTGCGAAATTATCTTGTTTTTCCTAAACAACATGTTGTAACTCGAAAAGCTTTGGTGTTGCGTGTATGTCTAAGCGTGTAGCCTCAAAAGAGAACACACAGGAGAGTTGTATCTCGATAGAATTTGTAAGAATACCACGTTAAAAGGAAATACAGTGTTGCAAAGTAAAGACAAATACATATGTATTGGAAACCCATAAACTTTACGAGATGAAATAAAGCATCGTACAAAATTAGCTTGTATCTCCTAAACAACACGTTGTAACTCGAAAAGATGTGGTGTGGCGTGTACGTCTAAACATGTAGCCTCAAAAGAGAACCCACAGGAGAATTTTTTTCGTCAAAATTTTTCAGAAAACCACGGTTTACGGAAATCCCGTATCGTGCGAAATTATCTTGTTTTTCCTGAACAACACGTTTTAACTCGAAAGGCTTTGGTGTTGTGTGTATGTCTAAGCATGTAGCCCCAAAAGAGAACACACAGGAGAGTTTTCTCTCGAAAGAATATGTAAGAATACCACGTTATAAGGATATACAGTGTGGCAGAGTAAAGACAAATATGTCCGTATTGGAAGCACTTTATGAGAGAAATAATGCATCTTGCAAAATTAGCTTGTTTGTCCTAAACAACACGTTGTAACTCAAAAAGATTTGGTGTGGCGTGTACGTCTAAACGTGTAGCCTCAAAAGAGAACCCACAGGAGAGTTTTCTTTCGTCAAAATTTGTCAGAAAACCACGTTTTAAGGAAATCCCGCATCGTGAGAAATTATCTTGTTCTTCCTAAACAACACGTTTTAACTCGAAAAGCTTTGGTGTTGCGTGTATGTCTAAGCATGTAGCCCCAAAAGAGAACGCACAGGAGAGTTTTCTCTCAAAAGAATATTTAGAATACCACGTTATAAGGAAATACAGTGTGGCAGAGTAAAGACAAATACGTATGTATTGGAAGCACTTTATGAGAGAAATAAAGCATCTTGCAAAATTAGCGTGTATGTCTTAAACAACACGTTGTAACTCAAAAAGACTTGGTGTGGCGTGTACATATAAACGTGTAGCCTCAAAAGAGAACCCACAGGAGAGTTTTCTTTCGTCAAAATTTGTCAAAACCATGTTTTAAAGAAATCCCGCATCGTGCGAAATTATCTTGTTTTTCCTAAACAACATGTTGTAACTCGAAAAGGTTTGGTGTTGCGGGTATATCTAAGCGTGTAGCCTCAAAAGAGAACGCACAGGAGAGTTTTCTCCCAAAAGATTATGTAGGAATACCACATTATAAGGAAATACAGTGTTGCAGAGTAAAGACAAATACATACTTATTGGAAACACTTAAACTTTACGAGTAGAAATAACACATAGTACAAAATAAGCTTGTATCTCCTAAACAACACGATATAACTCGAAAGGATTTGGTGTGGCTTGTACGTCTAAACGTGTACCCTCAAAAGAGAACCCACAGGAGAATTTTCTTTCGTCAAAATTTGTCAGAAAACCTCGTTTTAAGGAAATCCCGCATCGTGAGAAATTATCTTGTTTTTCCTAAACAACACGTTGTAACTCGAAAAGTTTTGGTGTTGCGTGTATGTCTAAGCGTGTAGCCTCAAAAGTGAATGCACAGGAGAGTTTTCTCTCGAAAGAATATGTAAGAATACCACGTTATATGGAAATACATTGTTGCAGAGTAAAGACAAATACGTATTGGAAACCCTTTACGAGAGGTAATAACGTATCTTACAAAATTAGCTTGTATCTCCTAAACAAAACGTTGTAACTCGAAAAGATTTGGTGTGGCGTTTACAACTAAACATGTAGCCTCAAAAGAGAACCCACAGGAGAATTTTCTTTCGTCAAAATTTTTCAGAAAACCACGTTTTAAGGAAATCCCGCATCGTGTGAAATTATCTTGTTTTTCCTAAACAACAGGTTGTAATTCGAAATGCTTTGGTGTTGCGTGTATGTCTAAGCGTGCAGCCTCAAAAGAGAATGCACAGGAGAGTTTTCTCTCGAAAGAATATGTAAGAATACCACGTTAAAAGGAAATATATTGCTGCAGAGTAAAGACATATACGTACTTATTGGAAACACATTATGAGAAGAAATAACGCATGGTACAAAATTAGCTTGTATCTCCGAAAAAACACGTGGTAACTCAAAAAGATTTGGTGTGGCGTGTACGTCTGAACGTGTAGCCTCAAAAGAGAACCCACAGGAGAATTTTCTTACGTCAAAATTTGTCAGAAAACCACGTTTTATGGAAATCCCGCATCATGGGAAATTATCTTGTTCTTCCTAAACAACAGGTTGTAACTCGAAAAGCTTTGGTGTTGCGTATATGTCTAAGCGTGTAGCCTCAAATGAGAACGCACTGGAGAGTTTCTCTTGAAAGAATATGTAAGAATACCACGTTATAAGGAAATACAGTGTTGCAGAGTAAAGACATATACTTACTTATTGGAAAAACTTTACGAGAAGAAATAATGCATCGTACAAAATTAGCTTGTATCTCCTAAACAACACGTTGTAACTTAAAATGATTTGGTGTGGCCTGTACGTCTAAACGTGTAGCCTCAAAAGAGAACCCATATAGGAATTTTCCTTGGTCAAAATTTGTCAGAAAACCACTTATTAAGGAAATCCCGCATCGTGCGTAATTATCTAGTTTTTCCTAAACAACACGTTGTAACTCGAAAAGCTTTGGTGTTGCGTGTATGTCTAAGCGCGTAGCCTCAAAGGGGAATGCACAGGAGAGTTTTCTCTCGAAAGAATATGTAAGAATACCACGTTATAAGGAAATACAGTGTTGCAGAGTATAGACAAATACATACTTATTGGAAACACTTTACGAGAAGAAATAAAGCATCATGAAAATTAGCTTGTATCTCCTAAACAACACGTTGTAACTGGAAATGATTTTGTGTGGCGTGTACGTCTAAACGTGTAGCCTCAAAAGAGAACCCACAGGAGAGTTTTCCTTTGATAAAATTTGTCAGAATATCACGTTTTAAGGAAATACGGCATAGTGCGAAATTATCTTGTTTTTCCTAAACAACATGTTGTAACTCGAAAAGCTTTAGTGTTGCGTGTATTTCTAAGCGTGTAGCCTCAAAAGAGAATGGACAGGAGAGTTTTCTCCCAAAAGAATATGTAGGAATACCACGTTATAAGGAAATACAGTGTTGCAGAGTAAAGACAAATACATACTTATTGGAAACACTTAAACTTTACGAGAAGAAATAACACATAGTACAAAATTAGCTTGTATCTCCTAAACAACACGTTATAACTCGAAATGATTTGGTGTGGCATGTATGTCTAAACGTGTACCCTCAAAAGAGAACCCACGGGAGAATTTTCTTTCATCAAAATTTGTCAGAAAACCACGTTTTAAGGAAATCCCGCATCATGCGAAATTATCTTGTTTTTCCTAAAAAACACGTTGTAACTCGAAAAGCTTTGGTGTTGCGTGTATGTCGAAGCGTGTAGCCTCCAAAGAGAACGCACAGGAGAGTTTACTGTCGAAAGAATATGTAAGAATACCACGTTATAAGGAAATAGAGTGTTCCAGAGTAAAGGCAAATACATACGTATTGGAAACACTTAAACTTTACGAGAAGAAATAACGCATCATAAAAAAATTTGCTTGTATCTCCTAAACAACACGTTGTAACTCGAAAGGATTTGGTGTGGCGTGTACGTTTAAACATGTAGCCTCAAAAGAGAACCCACAGGAGAATTTTCTTTCGTCAAAATTTGTCCAAAAACCACGTTATAAGGAAATCCCTCATCGTGCGAAATTATCTTGTTTTTCCTAAACAAAATGTCGTAACTCGAAAAGCTTTGGTGTTGTGTGTATGTCTAAGCGTGTAGCCTCAAAAGAGAAGGCACAGGAGAGTTTTCTCTCGAAAGAATATGTAAGAATACCACGTTATAAGGAAATACAATGTTGCAGAGTAAAGACATATTCTTACTTATTGGAAAATCTTTACGAGAAGAAATAACCTATCGTACTAAATTAGCTTGTATCTCCTAAACAACACGTTGTAACTTAAAAAGATTAGGTGTGGCCTGTACATCTAAACGTGTAGCCTCAAAAGAGAACCCATAGGAGAATTTTCCTTGGTCAAAATTTGTCAGAAAACCACTTATTAAGGAAATCCCACAGCGCAGGAAATTATCTGGTTTTTCCTAAACAACACGTTGTAACGCGAAAAGCTTTGGTGTTGCCTGTATGTCTAAGCGTGTAGCCTCAAAGGGGAAAACACAGGAGAGTTTTCTCTCGAAAGAATATGTAAGAATACCACGTTATAAGGAAATACAGTGTTGCAGACTAAAGGCAAATACGTACCTATTGGAAACACTTTACGAGAAGAAATAACGCATCGTACAAAATTAGCTTGTATCTCCTAAACAACACGTTGTAAATCGAAAAGATTTGGTGTGGCCTGTACTTCTAAACGTGTAGCCTCAAAAGAGAACCCACAGGACAATTTTCTTTCGTCAAAATTTTTCAGAAAACCACGTTTTAAGGAAATCCCGCATCGTGAGAAATTATCTTGTTCTTCCTAAACAACACGTTTTAACTTGAAAAGCTTTGGTGTTGGGTGTATGTCTAAGCATGTAGCCCCAAAAGAGAATGCAGAGGAGAGTTTTCTCTCGAAAGAATATGTAAGAATACCACCTTATAAGGAAATACAGTGTTGCAGAGTAAAGACAATTACATACTTATTGGAAAAACTTTATGAGAAGAAATAACGCATCGTACAAAATTAACTTGTGTCTCCTAAACAACACGTTGTAACTTAAAGAGATTTGGTGTGGCAAGTACGTCTAAACGTGTAGTCTCAAAAGAGAACCCATAGGATAATTTTCTTTGTTCAATATTTGTCATAAAACCACGTATTAAGGAAATCCCTCATCGTGCGAAATTATCTTGTTTTTCCTAAACAACACGTTGTATCTTGAAAAGCGTTGGTGTTGCGTTTATGTCTAAGCGTGTAGCCTCAAAAGAGGATGCACAGGAGAGTTTTCTCTCAAAAGAATATGTAAGAATACCACGTTATAAGGAAATATAGTGTTGCAGACTAAAGGCAAATACATACATATTGGAAACACTTTACGAGAAGAAATAACGCATCGTAAAAAATTAGCTTGTATCTCCTAAACAACACGTTGTAACTCGAAAATATTTGGTGTGGCGTGTACGTCTAAACGTGTAGCCTCAAAAGAGAACCCACAGGAGAATTTTCTTTCGTCAAAATTTGTCAGAAAACCACTTATTAAGGAAATCCTGCATCGTGTCAAACTATCTAGTTTTCCTAAAGAACACATTGTTACTCGAAAATATTTGCTGTTGCGTGTATGTCTAAGCATGTAGCCTCAAAAGAGAACGCACAGGAGAGATTTCTCTCGAACGAGTATGTAAGAATACCACGATATAAGGAAATACATTGTGGCAAATTAAAGATAAATACGTACCTTTTGGAAACTCTTAAACTTTACAAGAAGATATAAAGCATTGTAAAAAATTAGCTTTTATCTCCTAAACAACACGTTGTAACTCGAAAAGATTTGGTGTGGCATGTACGTCTAAACGTGTAGCCTCAAATGAAAACCCACAGGAGAATTTTTTTTCGTCAAAATTTTTCAGAAAACCACGTTTTAAGAAAATCCAGCATCGTGCGAAATTATCTTGTTTTTCCTAAACAACACATTGTAAGTCGAAAAGCTTTGGTGTTGTGTGTATGTCTAAGCGTGTAGCCTCCAAAGAGAACGCACAGGAGAGTTTTCTCTCGAAAGAATATGTAAGAATACCACGTTATAAGGAAATACAGTGTTGCAGAGTAAAGAAAGATACGTATGTATTGGAAACCCACAAACTTTACGAGATGAAATAAAGCATCGTACAAAATTAGCTTGTATCTCCTAAACAACACTTTGTAACTCAAAAAGATTTGGTGTGGCCTGTACGTCTAAACGTGTAGCCTCAAAAGAGAGCCCACAGGACAATTTTCTTTCGTCAAAATTTGTCAGAAAACCACGTTTTAAGGAAATCCCGCATCGTGAGAAATTATCTTGTTCTTCCTAAACAACACGTTTTAACTTGAAAAGCTTTGGTGTCGGGCATATGTCTAAGCATGTAGCCCCAAAAGAGTATGCAGAGGAGAGTTTTCTCTCGAAAGAATATATAAGAATACCACCTTATAAGGAAATACAGTGTTGCAGAGTAAAGACAAATACATACTTATTGGAAAAACTTTACGAGAAGAATTAACGCATCGTACAAAATTAGCTTGTGTCTCCTAAACAACACGGTGTAACTTAAAAATATTTGGTGTGGCCTGTACGTCTAAATGTGTAGTCTCAAAAGAGAACCCATAGGATAATTTTCTTTGGTCAATATTTGTCAGAAAACCACGTATTAAGGAAATCCCTCATCGTGTGAAATTATCTAGTTTTTCCTAACAAACACGTTGTAACTCGAAAAGCTTTGGTGTTGCGTGTATGTCTAAGCGTGTAGCCTCAAAAGAGGATGCACAGGAGAGTTTTCTCTCGAAAGAATATGTAAGAATACCACGTTATAAGGAAATACAGTGTTGCAGACTAAAGGCAAATACATAGGTATTGGAAAAACTTTACGAGAACAAATAACGCATCGTACAAAATTAGCTTGTATCTCCTAAACAGCACGTTGTAACTAGAAAAGATTTGGTGTGGCGTGTACGTCTAAACGTGTAGCCTCAAAAGAGAACCCACAGGAGAAATTTCTTTCGTCAAAATTTGTCAGAAAACCACTTATTAAGGAAATCCTGCATCGTGCGAAACTATCTAGTTTTCCTAAACAACACATTGTTACTCGAAATATTTGCTGTTGCGTGTATGTCTAAGCATGTAGCCTCAAAAGAGAACGCACAGGAGAGATTTCTCTCGAACGAGTATGTAAGAATACCACGTTATAAGGAAATACATTGTGGCAAATTAAAGATAAATACGTACCTTTTGGAAACTCTTAAACTTTACAAGAAGATATAAAGCATCGTAAAAAAATTAACTTTTATCTCCTAAACAACACGTTGTAACTCGAAAAGATTTGGTGTGGCATGTACGTCTAAACGTGTAGCCTCAAATGAAAACCCACAGGAGAATTTTCTTTCATCAAAATTTTTCAGAAAACCACGTTTTAAGGAAATCCAGCATCGTGCGAAATTATCTTGTTTTTCCGAAACAACACGTTGTAAGTCGAAAAGCTTTGGTGTTGCGTGTATGTCTAAGCGTGTAGCCGCCAAAGAGAATGCACAGGAGAGTTTTCTCTCGAAAGAATATGTAAGAATACCACGTTGTAAGGAAATACAGTGTTGCAGAGTAAAGAAAGATACGTATGTATTGGAAACCCACAAACTTTACGAGATGAAATAAAGCATCGTACAAAATTAGCTTGTATCTCCTAAACAACACTTTGTAACTCAAAAAGATTTGGTGTGGCCTGTACGTCTAAACGTGTAGCCTCAAAAGAGAGCCCACAGGACAATTTTCTTTCGTCAAAATTTGTCAGAAAACCACGTTTTAAGGAAATCCCGCATCGTGAGAAATTATCTTGTTCTTCCTAAACAACACGTTTTAACTTGAAAAGCTTTGGTGTTGGGCGTATGTCTAAGCATGTAGCCCCAAAAGAGTATGCAGAGGAGAGTTTTCTCTCGAAAGAATATATAAGAATACCACCTTATATGGAAATACAGTGTTGCAGAGTAAAGACAAATACATACTTATTGGAAAAACTTTACGAGAAGGATTAACGCATCGTACAAAATTAGCTTGTGTCTCCTAAACAACACGTTGTAACGTAAAAAGATTTGGTGTGGCCTGTATCTCTAAACGTGTAGTCTCAAAAGAGAACCCATAGGATAATTTTCTTTGGTCAATATTTGTCAGAAAACCACTTATTAAGGAAATCCCTCATCGTGTGAAATTATCTAGTTTTTCCTAACAAACACGTTGTAACTCGAAAAGCTTTGGTGTTGCTTGTATGTCTAAGCGTGTAGCCTCAAAAGAGGATGCACAGGAGAGTTTTCTCTTGAAAGAATATGTAAGAATACCACGTTATAAGGAAATACAGTGTTGCAGACTAAAGGCAAATACATAGGTATTGGAAAAACTTTACGAGAACAAATAACACATCGTACAAAATTAGCTTGTATCTCCTAAACGACACGTTGTAACTAGAAAAGATTTGGTGTGGCGTGTACGTCTAAACGTGTAGCCTCAAAAGAGAACCCACTGGAGAATTTTCTTTCGTCAAAATTTGTCAGAAAACCACTTATTAAGGAAATCCTGCATCGTGCGAAACTATCTAGTTTTCCTAAACAACACATTGTTACTCAGAAAATATTTGCTGTTGCGTGTATGTCTAAGCATGTAGCCTCAAAAGAGAACGCACAGGAGAGATTTCTCTCGAACGAGTATGTAAGAATACCACGTTATAAGGAAATACATTGTGGCAAATTAAAGATAAATACGTACCTTTTGGAAACTCTTAAACTTTACAAGAAGATATAAAGCATCATAAAAAATTAGCTTTTTTCTCCTAAACAACACGTTGTAACTCGAAAAGATTTGGTGTGGCATGTACGTCTAAAAGTGTAGCCTCAAATGAAAACCCACAGGAGAATTTTCTTTCATCAAAATTTTTCAGAAAACCACGTTTTAAGGAAATCCAGCATCGTGCGAAATTATCTTGTTTTTCCGAAACAACACTTTGTAAGTCGAAAAGCTTTGGTGTTGCGTGTATGTCTAAGCGTGTAGCCTCCAAAGAGAACGCACAGGAGAGTTTTCTCTCGAAAGAATATGTAAGAATGCCACGTTGTAAGGAAATACAGTATTGCTGAGTAAAGAAAGATACGTATGTATTGGAAACCCACAAACTTTATGAGATGAAATAAAGCAACGTACAAAATTAGCTTGTATCTCCTAAACAACACATTGTAACTCGAAAAGATTTGGTGTGGCCTGTACGTCTAAACGTGTAGCCTCAAAAGAGAACCCACAGGACAATTTTCTTTTGTCAAAATTTTTCAGAAAACCACGTTTTAAGGAAATACCGCATCGTGAGAAATTATCTTGTTCTTCCTAAACAACACGTTTTAACTCGAAAAGCTTTGGTGTTGGGTGTATGTCTAAGCATGTAGCCCCAAAAGAGAACGCACAGGAGAGTTTTCTCTCAAAAGAATATGTAAGAATACCACGTTATAAGGAAATACAGTGTGGCAGAGTAAAGACAAATACGTACATATTGGAAGCACTTTATGAGAGAAATAAAGCATCTTGCAAAATTAGCTTGTATGTCCTAAACAACACGTTGTAACTCGAAAAGATTTGGTGTGGTGTCTACGTCTAAACGTGTAGCCTCAAAAGAGAACCCACAGGAGAGTTTTCTTTTGTCAAAATTTGTCAGAAAACCACGTTTTAAGGAAATCCCGCATCGTGAGAAATTATCTTGTTTTTCCTAAACAACACTTTGTAACTAGAAAAGCTTTGGTGTTGCGTGTATGTCTAAGTGTGTAGCCTCAAAAGAGAATGCACAGGAGAGTTTTCTCTCGAAAGAATATGTAAGAATACCATGTTATAAGGAAATATATTGCTGCAGAGTAAAGACAAATACGAAAGTATTGGAAACACATTATGAGAAGAAATAACACATGGTACAAAATTAGCTTGTATCTCCGAAACAACACGTGGTAACTCAAAAAGATTTGGTGTGACGTGTACGTCTAAATGGGTAGCCTCAAAAGAGAACCCACAGGAGAATTTTCTTACGTCAAAATTTGTCAGAAAACCACATTTTAAGTAAATCCCGCATCGTGCGAAATTATCTTGTTTTTCCTAATCAACACGTTGTAACTCGAAAAGCTTTGGTGTTGCGTGTATGTCTAAGCGTGTAGCCTCCAAAGAGAACGCACGGGATAGTTTTCTCTCAAAAGAATATGTAAGAATACCACGTTATAAGGAAATACAGTGTTGCAGAGTATTGACAAATATGTACTTATTGGAAAAACTTTAGGAGAAGAAATAACGCATCATGCAAAATTAGCTTGTATCTCCTAAACAACACACTGTAACTCGAAAAGATTTGGTGTGGCATGTATGTCTAAACGTGTAGCCTCAAAAGAGAACCCACAGGAGAGATTTCTTTCGTCAAAATTTGTCAGAAAACCACGTTTTAAGGAATTCCCGCATCTTGCGATATTATCTTGTTTTTCCTAAACAACATGTTGTAACTCGAAAAGCTTTGGTGTTGCGTGTATGTCTAAGCGTGTAGCCTCAAAAGAAAATGCACAGGAGAGTTTTCTCCCGAAAGAATATGTAGGAATACCACGTTATAACGAAATACAGTGTTGCAGAGTAAAGACAAATACATACTTATTGGAAACACTTAAACTTTTCGAGAAGAAATAACACATAGTACAAAATTAGCTTGTATATCCTAAACAACACGTTGTAACTCGAAAAGATTTGGTGTGGCATGTACGTCTAAACGTGTAGCCTTCAAAAGAGAACCCACAGGAGAATTTTCTTTAGTCAAAATTTGTCAGAAACCACGTTTTAAGGAAATCCCGTATCGTGCGAAATTATCTTGTTTTTCCTAAACAACAGGTTGTAACTAGAAAAGCTTTGGTGTTGCGTGTATGTCTGAGCGTGTAGCCTCAAAAGAGAATGCACAGGAGAGTTTTCTCTCGAAAGAATATGTAAGAATACCATGTTATAAGGAAATATATAGCTGCAGAGTAATGACAAATACGTACGTATTGGAAACACATTATGAGAAGAAATAACGCATGGTACAAAATTAGCTTGTATCTCCGAAACAACACGTGGTAACTCAAAAAGATTTAGTGTGGTGTGTACGTCTGAACGTGTAGCCTCAAAAGAGATCCCACAGGAGAATTTTCTTACGTCAACATTTGTCAGAAAACCACGTTTTAAGGAAATCCCGCATTGTGAGAAATTATCTTGTTCTTCCTAAACAACACGTTGTAACTCGAAAAGCTTTGCTGTTGCGTGTATGTCTAAGCCTGTAGCCTCAAATGAGAACGCACAGAAGAGTTTTCTCTCGAAAAAATATGTAAGAATACCACGTTATAAGGAAATACAGTGTTGCAGAGTAAAGACAAATACTTACTTATTGGAAAAACTTTACAAGAAGAAATAACGCATCGTACAAAATTAGCTTGTATCTCCTAAACAACACGTTGTAACTTAAAAATATTTGGTGTGGCCTGTATGTCTAAACGTATGGTCTCAAAAGAGAACCCATAGGAGAATTTTCTTTGGTCAAAATTTGTCAGAAAACCACGTATTGAGGAAATCCCTCATCGTGCGAAATTATATTGTTTTTCCTAAACAAAACGCTGTAAAGCGAAAAGCTTTGGTGTTGCGTGTATGTCTAAGCGTGTAGCCTCAAAAGAGGACACACAGGAGAGTTTTCTCTCGAAAGAATATAAGAATACCACGTTATAAGGAAATACAGTGTTGCAGAGTAAAGACAGCTAATTTTGTTCGATGCGTTATTTCTTCTCATAAAGTGTTTCCAATATGTACTTATTTGTCTTTACTCTGCAAAATTGTATTTCCTTATAACATGGTATTCTTACATATTCTTTCGAGAGAAAACTCTCCTGTGCCTTCTCTTTTGAGGCTCCACGCTTACACATACACGCAACACCAAAGCTTTTTGAGTTACAACATGTTGTTTAGGAAAAAGAAGATGATTTCCCACGATGCGCGATTTATTTAAAACGTGGTTTTCTGACAAATTTTGACAAAAGAAAATTCTCCTGTGGGTTCTCTTTTGAGGTTACACGTTTAGGCGTACATGCCACACCAAATCTTTTCAAGTTACAACATGTTGTTTAGGAGATACAAGCTAATTTTGTACAATGTGTTAATTATTCTCCTAAAGTGTTTCCAATACGTACATATTTGTCTTTGCAACATTCTATTTCCTTATAACGTGATATTCTTACATATTATTTCGAGAGAAAACTATCCTGTGCGTTCCCTTTTGAGGCTACACACTTAGACATACAGGCAACTCCAAAGCTTTTCGAGTTACAACGTGTTGTTTAGGAAAAACAAGATAATTTCGCACGATGCAGGATTTCATTAAAACGTGGTTTTCTGACAAATTTTGATGAAAGAAAAATCTCCTGTGGGTTCTCTTTTAAGGCTACACGTTTAGACGTACACGCGACACCAAATCCTTTTGAGTTACCACATGTTGTTTAGGAGATACAATCTAATTTATATGATGCGTTATTTCTTCTGGTAAAGTGTTTCCAATACGTATTTATTTGCCTGTACTCTGCAACACTGTATTTCCTTATAACGTTGTATTCTTACATGTTCTTTCGAGAGAAAACTCTCCTGTGTGTTCTCTTTAGAGGCTACACGCTTAGACATACACGCAACACCAAAGCTTTTTGAGTTACAACTTGTTGTTTAGGAAAAACAAGATAATTTTGCACGATGCGGGATTTCCTTAAAACGTGGTTTTCTGACAATTTTGACGAAAGAAAGTTCTCCTGTGGGCTCTCTTTTGAGGTTACACGTGCATACGTACGAGCCACACCAAATCTTTTCAAGTTACAACGTGTTGTTTAGGAGATACAAGCAAATTTTGTACTATGCGTTATTTCTTCTCAGTAAGTGTTTCCAATACGTACTTATTTGTCTTTACTCTACAACACTGTATTTCCTTATAACGTGGTATTCTTACATATTCTTTCGAGGGAAAACTCTCCTGTGCATTCTCTTTTGAGGCTACACGCTTAGACAAACACGCAACGCCAAAGCTTTTCGAGTTACAAAGTGTTGTTTAGGAAAAACAAGATAATTTCGCACGATGCGAGATTTCCATAAAACGTGGTTTTCTAAAAAATTTTGAAGAAAGAAAGTTCTCCTGTGTGTTCTCTTTTGAGGCTACACGTGTAGAAGAACGAGCCACACCAAATCTTTTCGAGTTACAACGTGTTGTTTAGGAGATACAAGCTAATTTTGTTCGATGCGTTATTTCTTCTCATAAAGTGTTTCAAATAGGTACGTATTTGTCTTTACTCTGCAACACTGTATTTCCTTATAACGTGGTATTCTTCCATATTCTTTCGAGAAAAAAGTCTCCTGTGCGTTCTCTTGTGAGGCTACAAGCTTAGACATACACGCAACACCAAAGCTTTTCGAGTTACAACGTGTTTTTAAGGAAAAACAAGATAATTTCGCACGATGCGAGATTTCCTTAAAACGTGGTTTCTGACAAATTTTGATGAAAGAAAATTCTCCTGTCGGTTCTCTTTTGAGGGTACACGTTTAGACATACACGTCACACCAAATCTTTTCGAATTACAACGTGTTGTTTAGGAGATACAAGCTAATTTTGTATGATGCGTTATTTCTTCACCTAAAGAGTTTCCAATATGTACTTATTTGTCTTTACTCTGCAAAATTGTATTTCCTAAAAACGTGGTATTCTTACATATTCTTTCGAGAGAAAACTCTCCTGTGCCTTCTCTTTTGAGGCTCCACGCTTACACATACACGCAACACCAAAGCTTTTCGAGTTACAACATGTTGTTTAGGAAAAAGAAGATGATTTCCCACGATGCGGGATTTCCTTAAAACGTGGTTTTCTGACAAATTTTGACGAAAGAAAATTCTGCTGTGGGTTCTCTTTTGAGGCTACATGTTTAGACGTACACGCCACACCAAATCTTTCCGAGATACAACGTATTGTTTAGGAGATACAAGCTAATTTTGTATGATGCGTTAATTCTTCTCGTAAAGTGTTTCCAATATGTACGTATTTGTCTTTACTCTTCAACACTGTATTTCCTTATAACGTCGTATTCTTACACATTCTTTCGAGAGAAAACTATACTGTGCGTTCCCTTTTGAGGCTACACACTTAGACATAAAGGCAACACCAAAGCTTTTCGAGGTATAACGTGTTGTTTATGAAAAACAAGATGATTTCGCACGATGCGGTATTTTCTTAAAACGTGGTTTTCTGACAAATTTTGATGAAAGAAAATAGTCCTGTGGGTTCTCTTTTGAGGCTACATGTTTAGAGGTACATGCCACACCAAATCCTTTTGAGTTACCACGTGTTGTTTAGGAGATACAAGCTAATTTTGTATGATGTGTTATTTCATCTCGTAAAGTGTTTCCAATAAGTAAGTATTTGTCTTTACTCTGCAACACTGTATTTCCTTATACCGTTGTATTCTTACATGTTCTTTCGAGAGAAAACTCTCCTGTGTGTTCTCTTTAGAGGCTACACGCTTAGACATACACGCAACACCAAAGCTTTTCGAGTTACAACGTGTTGTTTTGGAAAAACAAGATAATTTTGCACGATGCGAGATTTCCATAAAACGTGGTTTTCTGACAAATTTTGACGAATGAAAATTCTCCTGTGGGTTCTCTTTTGAGGCTACACGTTTAGATGTACACGCCACACCAAATCCTTTCAAGTTACCACGTGTTGTTTAGGAGATACAAGCTAATTTTTTACAATGCGTTATTTCTTCTCCTAAAGTGTTTCCAATACGTACGTATTTGTCTTTACTCTGCAACACTGTATTTACTTATAACGTTGTATTCTTACATGTTCTTTCGAGAGAAAACTCTCCTGTGCGTTCTCTTTAGAGGCTACAAGCTCAGACATACACGCAACACCAAAGCTTTTTGAGTTACAACGTGTTGTTTAGGAAAAACAAGATAATTTTGCACGATGAGAGATTTCCCTAAAACGTGGTTTTTGGACAAATTTTGACGAAAGAAAGTTCTCCTGTGGGTTCTCTTTTGAGGTTACACATGTATACGTACGAGCCACACCAAATCCTTTCGAGTTACAAGGAGTTGTTTAGGAGATACAAGCTAATTTTGTACCATGCATTAATTCTTCTCATAAAGTATTAACAATACGTACCTATTTATCTTTACTCTGCAACACTGTATTTACTTATAACGTGGTATTCTTACATATTCTTTCGAGAGAAAACTCTCCTCTGCGTTCTCTTTTGAGGCTACACGCTTAGACCTACACACAACACCAAAGCTTTTCGAGATACAACGTGTTGTTTAGGAAAAACAAGGTAATTTCGCACGATGCGTTATTTCCTTATAACGTGGTTTTCTGACAAATTTTGACGAAACAAAATTCTCCTGTGGGTTCTCTTTGGAGGCTACACGTTTAGATGTAAACAGCACACCAAATCAGTTCGAGTTACAACGTGTTGATTAGGAGATACAAGCTAATTTTGTACGATGCTTTATTTCTTCTCGTAAAGTGTTTCCAATATGTACGTATTTGTCTTTACTCTTCAACACTATTTCCTTATAACGTGGTATTCTTACATATTCTTTCGAGAGAAAACTCTCCTGTGCCTTCTCTTTTGAGGCTACGCCCTTAGACATACACGCAAACCAAAGATTTTCGAGTTACAATATGTTGTTTAGGAAAAACAAGATAATTTCGCACGATGCGGGATTTCCATAAAATGTGGTTTTCTGAAAAATTTTAACGAAAGAAAATTATCCTGTGGGTTCTCTTTTGAGGCTACACATTTAGACGTACAGGCCACACCAAATCCTTTCGAGTTACAACGTGTTGTTTAGGAGATACAAGCTAATTTTGTACAATGCTTTATTTCTTCTCGTAAAGTGTTTCCAATACATGCGTATTTGTCTTTACTCTGCAATTCTGTATTTCCTTATAACGTGGTATTTTAACATATTCTTTCCAGAGAAAACTCTCCTGTGCATTCTCTTTTGAGGCTATAGGCTTAGACATACACGCAACACCAAAGCTTTTCGAGTTATAACGTGTTGTTTATGAAAAACTAGATAATTTCGCACGATGAGGGATTTCCATAAAACGTGGTTTTCTGACAAATTTTGACAAGAGAAAATTATCCCGTGGGTTCTCTTTTGAGGCCACACGTTTAGATGTACACGCCACACCAAATCATTTCGAGTTACAACGTGTTGTTTAGGGGATACAAGCTAATTTTGCACAAAGAGTTATTTCTTCTCGTAAAGTATTTCCAATACCTACGTAATTGTCTTTACTCAGCAACACTGTATTTCCTTATAAGGTGGTATTCTTACATATTCTTTCGAGAGAAAACTCTCCTGTGCATTCCCTTTTGAGGCTACACGCTTAGACGTACACGCAACACCAAAGCTTTTCGAGTTATAACGTGTTGTTTAGGAAAAACAAGATAATTTCGCAAGATGCGGGATTTCCATAAAACGTGGTTTTCTGACAAATTTTGACCTAAGAAAATTCTCCTGTGGGTTCTCTTTTGAGGCTACACGTTTAGACGTACACGCCACACCAAATCTTTTCGAGTTACAACGTTTTGTTTCAGAGATACAGACTAATTTTGTACGATGCGTCATTTCTTCTCGTAAAGTGTTGCCAATACATATGTATTTGTCTTTACTCTGCAACACGATATTTCCTTAAAACGTGGTATTCTTACATATTCTTTCGAGAAAAAACTCTCCTGTGCCTTCTCTTTTGAGGCTACGCGCTTAGACCTACACGCAACACCAAAGCTTTTCGAGTTACAACGTGTTGTTTAGGAAAAACAAGATAATTTCGCAAGATGCGGGATTTCCTTAAAACGTGGTTTTCTGAAAAATTTTGACGAAAGAAAATTCGCCTGTGGGTTCTCTTTTGAGGCTACACGTTTAGACGTACACGCCACACCAAATCTTTTTCAGTTACAACATGTTGTTTAGGAGATACAGACTAATTTTGTACGATGCCTTATTTTTTCTCGTAAGGTGTTGCCAATACGTACATATTTATCTTTACTCTGCAACTCTGTATTTCCTTAAAACGTGGTATTCTTACATATTCTTTCGAGAGAAAACTCTCCTGTGCCTTCTCTTTTGAGGCTACACGTTTAGATGTACACGCCACACAAAATATTTCGAGTTACAACGTGTTGTTTAGGAGATAAAAGCTAATTTTGTACGATGCGTTATTTCTTCTCGTAAAGTGTTTCCTATACATAAGTATTTGTCTTTACTCTGCAACACTGTCTTTCCTTATAACGTGGTATTTTTACATATTCTTTCGAGAGAAAATTCTCCTGTGCCTTCTCTTTTGAGGCTACACGCTTACACATACACGCAACACCAAAGCTTTTCGAGTTACGACATGTTGTTTAGGAAAAACAAGATAATTTCGCACGATGTGGGATTTCTTTAAAATGTGGTTTTCTGGCAAAATTTGATGAAAGAAAGTTCTCCTGTGGGTTCTCTTTCGAGGCTACACGTTTAGACATACAGGTGACACCAAATCTTTTCGAGTTAAACGTGTTGTTTAGGAGATACAAGCTAATTTTGCACGAAGCATTACTTCTTCTCCTAAAGTGTTTCCAATACGTACATATTTGTCTTTACTCTGCTACACTGTATTTCCTTATAACGTGGTATTCTTACATATTCTTTCGAGAGAAAACTCTCCTGTGCCTTATCTTTTGAGGCTACACGCTTAGACATACACGCAACACCAAAGCTTTTCGAGTTACAACGTGTTGTTTAGGAAAAACAAGATAATTTCGCAAGATGCGGGATTTCCTTAAAACGTGGTTTTCTGACCAATTTTGATGTAAGAAAATTCTGCTGTGGGTTCTCTTTTGAGGCTACACATTTAGACGTACACGCCACACCAAATCTTTTCGAGTTACAACGTGTTGTTTAGTAGATACAGACTAATTTTGTACGATGCGTTATTTCTTCTCGTAAAGTGTTGCCTATACGAATGTATTTGTCTTTACTCTGCAACACTGTATTTCCTTAAAACGTGGTATTCTTACATATTCTTTTGAGAAAAAACTCTCCTGTGCCTTCTCACTTGAGGCTACACGCTTAGACATACAGGCAACACCAAAGCTTTTCGAGTTACAACGTGTTGTTTAGGAAAAACAAGATAATTTCGCAAGATGCGGGATTTCCTTAAAACGTGGTTTTCTGAAAAATTTTGACCAAAGAAAGTTCTCCTGTTGGTTCTCTTTTGAGGCTACACGTTTAGACGTACACGCCACACCAAATCCTTTTCAGTTACAACGTGTTGTTTAGGAGATACAGACTAATTTTGTACGATGCCTTATTTTTTCTCGTAAGGTGTTGCCAATACGTACATATTTGTCTTTACTCTGCAACTCTGTATTTCCTTAAAACGTGGTATTCTTACATATTCTTTCGAGAGAAAACTCTGCTGTGCCTTCTCTTTTGAGGCTACACGTTTAGACGTACACGACACACAAAATATTTCGAGTTACAACGTGTTGTTTAGGAGATAAAAGCTAATTTTGTACGATGCTTTATTTCTTCTCGTAAAGTGTTTCCTATACATAAGTATTTGTATTTACACTGCAACACTGTATTTCCTTATAACGTGGTATTCTTACATATTCTTTCGAGAGAAAACTCTGCTGTGCCTTCTCTTTTGAGGCTACACGCTTAGACATACACGCAACACCAAAGCTTTTCGAGTTACGACATGTTGTTTAGGAAAAACAAGATAATTTCGCACGATGTGGGACTTCCTTGAAACGTGGTTTTCTGACAAATATTGACCAACGAAAATTATCCTGTGGGTTCTCTTTTGAGGCTACATGTTTACACGTACACGCCACACCAAATATTTTCGAGTTACAACGTGTTGTTTAGGAGATACAAGCTAATTTTGTACGATGCGTTATTTCTTCTCGTAAAGTGTTTCCAATACGTATGTATTTGTCTTTACTCTGCAACACTGTATTTCCTTATAACGTGGTATTCTTACATATTCTTTCGAGAGAAACTCTCCTGTGCCTTCTCTTTTGAGGCCACACGTTTAGACATACACGCAACACCAAAGCTTTTCGAGTTACAACGTGTTGTTTAGGGTTCTCTTTTGAGGCTACACAAAGAAATAATGCATCGTTCAAAATTAGCTTGGAAACACTTTATGAGAAAAATTAACGCATTGTAAAAAATTAGCTTATCTCTCCTAAACAACACGTTGTAACTCGTGTAGCCTCAAAAGAGAACCCACAGGAGAATTTTCTCTCAAAAGAAGATGTAAGAATACCACGTTGTAAGGAAATACAGTGTTGTAGACTAAAGACAAATACGTACGTACTGGAAACACTTTTAGAGATGAAATAACGCATCGTTCAAAATTAGCTTGTATCTCCTTAACAACACGTTGTCACTCGAAATGATTTGGTGTGGGGTGTACGACTAAACCTGTAGCCTCAAAAGAGAACCCAGAGGAGATTTTTCTTCTTTCAAAATTTTTCAGAAATCACGTTTTTAGGAAATCCCGCATTGTGCGAAATTATCTTGTTTTTCCTAAACAACATGTTGTAACTCGAAAAGCTTTGGTGTTACTTGTATATCTAAGCGTGTAGCCTCAAAAGAGAATGCACAGGAGAGTTTTCTCTCAAAAGAATATGTAAAAATACCACGTTATAAGGAAATACAGTGTTGCAGAATAAAGACAAATACGTACGTATTGGAAACACTTTATGAGAAGAAATAACGCATCGTACAAAATTAGCTTGTATCTCCTAAACAACACGTTGTAACTCGAAAAGAGTTGGTGTGGCATGTACGTCTAAATGTGTAGCCTCAAAAGAGAACCCACAGGAGAATTTTCTTTCGTCAAAATATGTCAGAAAACCACGTTTTATGGTAATCCCGCATCGTGCGAAATTATCTTGTTTTTCCTAAACAACACGTTGTAACATGAAAAGCTTTGCTGTTGCGTGTATGTCTAAGCCTGTATCCTCAAAAGCGAATGCACAGGAGTGTTTTCTCTTGAAATAAGATGTAAGAATACCACGTTCGAAGGAAATACAGTGTTGCAGACTAAAGACAAATAGGTACTTATTGGAAACACTTTTAGAGATGAAATAACGCATCGTTCAAAGTTAGATTGTATCTCCTAAACAACACGTTGTAACTTGAAACTGTTTGGTGTGGTGTTTACATCTAAATGCGTAGCCTCAAAAGAGAACCCACAGGAGAATTTTCTTTCGTCAAAATTTTTCAGAAATCACGTTTTTAGGAAATCCCGCATTGTGCGAAATTATCTTGTTTTTCGTAAACAACACGTTGTACTCGAAAAGCTTTGGTGTTACGTGTATGTCTAAGCATGTAGCCTCAAAAGAGAACGCACAGGAGAGTTTTCTCCCGAAAGAATATGTAAGAATACCACGTTATAAGGAAATACGGTGTTGCAGAGTAAAGACAAATTCTTACATATTGGAAACACTTAACGAGAAGAAATAACACATGGTACAAAATTAGCTTGTATCTCCTAAACAACACGTTGTAACTCGAAAAGATTTTCTGTGGTGTTTACATCTAAACGTGTAGCCTCAAAAGAGAACCCACTGGAGAATTTTCTCTCGTCAAAATTTTTTCAGAAAACCACGTTTTAAGGAAGTCCTGCATCATGCGAAATCATCTTGTTTTCCTAAACAACACGTTGTAACTCGAAAAGCTTTGGTGTTGCGTGTATGTCTAAGCGTGTAGCCTCAAAAGAGAATGCACAGTAGAGTATTCTCTCGAAAGAATATGTAAGAATACCACGTTATAAGGAAATACAGTATTGCAGAGTAAAGACAGATACTTACTTATTGGAAACACTTTACGAGAAGGAATAATACATCGAACAAAATTAGCTTGTATTTCCTAAACAACACGTTGTAACTCGAAGGATTTGGTGTGGCGTATAAGTTGAAACGTGTAGCTTCAACAGAGAACCCACAGGAGAATTTTCTTTCGTCAAATTTGTCAGAAAACCACGTTTTAAGGAAATCCCGCATTGTGCGAAATTATCTTGTTTTTCCTAAACAACACGTTGTAACTCCAAAAGCTTTGGTGTTGCGTGTATGTCTAAACGTGTGGCCTCAAAAGAGAACACACAGGAGAGATTTCTCTCGAAAGAATATATAAGAATACCACGTTATAAGGAAATACAGTGTTGCAGAGTAAAGACAAATACGTATGTATTGGAAACACTTTACGAGAAGAAATAATGCATCTTACAAAATTAGCTTGTATCTCCTAAACAACATGTTGTAACTCGAAAGATTTGGTGTGGCATGTAAGTCTAAACGTGTAGCCTCAAAAGAGAACCCACAGGAGAATTTTCTTTCGTCAAAATTTGTCAGAAAAAAACGTTTTAAGGAAATCCCGCATCGTGCGAAATTATCTTGTTTTTCCTAAACAACACGTTGTAACTCGAAAAGCTTTGGTGCTGCGTGTATGTCTAAGCGTGTAGCCTTAAAAGAGAACGCACAGGAGAGTTTTCTCTCGAACGAATATGTAAGAATACCACGTTATAAGGAAATACAGTGTTGCAGAGTAAAGATAGATACATACGTATTTGAAACACTTTACGAGAAGAAATAATGCATCGTTCAAAATTAGCTTGTATTTCCTAAAAAGCACATTATAACTCGAAAGGTTTTGGTGTGGCGTGTACGTCTAAATGTGTAGCCACAAAAGAGAACCCACAGGAGAATTTTCTTTCGTCAAAATTTTTCAGAAAACCACGTTTTAAGGAAATCCCGCGTCCTGTGAAATCATCTTCTTTTTCCTAAACTACATGTTGTAACTTGAATAGCTTTGGTGTTGCCTGTATGTCTAAGTGTGTAGCCACAAAAGGGAACGCACAGGACAGTTTTCTATCGAAAGAATATGTAAGAATACCACGTTATAAGGAAATACAATGTTGCAGAGTAAAGACAAATACGTACGTATTGGAAACACTTTATGAGAAGAATTAACACATTGTAAAATATTAGCTTGTATCTCCTAAACAACACGTTGTAACTCGAACAGATTTGGTGTGGCGTGTACGTTTAAACATGTAGCCTCAAAAGAGAACCCACAGGAGAACTTTCTATTGTCAAATATTTCAGAAAACCACGTTTATGGAAATCTCGCATCGTGCGAAATTATCTAGTTTTTCCTAAACAACACGTTGTAACTCGAAAAGCTTTGGTGTTGCTTGTATGTCTAAACATGTAGCCTCAAAAGAGAACGCTCAGGAGAGTTTTCCCTCGAAAGAATATGTAAGAATACCACGTTATAAGGAAATACAGTGTTGCAGAGAAAGACAAATACGTACGTATTGGAAACAATTTACGAGAAGAAATAACACATCGTACAAAATTAGCCTGTATCTCCTAAACAACACGTGGTAACTCGAAAGGATTTGGTGTGGCGTGCACGTCTAAACGTGTAGCATCATAAGAGAACCCACAGGAGAATTTTCTTTCTTCAAAATTTGTCAGAACACAACGGTTTAAGGAAATCCGAGAACGCACAGGAGAGTTTTACTTAAAACCATGTTTTAAGTAAATCACTCATCGTGCGAAATTATCTTGTTTTTCCTAAACAACACGTTGTAACTCGAAAAGCTTTGATGTTGCGTTTCCAATACATATGTATTTTCCTTTACTCTGCAACACTGTATTTCCTTACAACGTGGTATTCTTACATATTCTTTCGAGAGAAAACTCTCCTTTGCATTCTCTTTTGGGGCTACACGCTTAGCCATACACGCAACACCAAAGCTTTTCGAGTTAAAACGTTTTGTTTAGGAAAAACAAGATAATTTCGCATGATGCGGTATTTCCTTCATACGTGGTTTTCTGACAAATTTTGACCAAAGAAAATTCTCCTATGGTTTCTCTTTTGAGGCTACACGATTAGACGTACAGGCCACACCAAATCTTTTTAAGTTACAACGTGTTGTTTAGGAGATACAAGCTAATTTTGTAAGATGCGTTATTTCTTCTCGTAAAGTTTTTCCAATACGTAAATATTTTTCTTTACTCTGCAACACTGTATTTCCTTATAACGTGGTATTCTAATATATTCTTTCGAGAAAAAAACTCTCCTTTGCATTCTCTTTTGAGGCTACACGCTGAGACATACACGCAACACCAAAGGTTTTCGCGTTACAACGTGTTGCTTAGGAAAAACAAGATAATTTCGCACGATGCAGGATTTCCTTAAAACGTGGTTTTCTGACAAATTTTGATGAACGAAAATTCTCCTGTGGGTTCTCGTTTGAGGCTAAACGTTTAGACGTACACACCACACCAAATCTTTTCGAGTTATAACGTGATGTTTAGGAGATACATACTAATTTTGTACGATGCCTTATTTCTTCTCGTAAAGTTTAAGTGTTTCCAATAAGTACGTATTTGTCTTTACTCTGCAACACTGTATTTCCTTATAACGTGGTATTCTTACATATTCTTTCGAGAGAAAACTCTCCTGTGCGTTCTCTTTTGAGGCTACATGCTTTGACATACATGCAACACCAAAGCTTTTCGAGTTACAATGTGTTGTTTAGGAAAAACAAGATAATTTAGCACGATGCGGGATTTCCTTAAAACGTGGTTTTCTGACAAATTTTGACGAAAGAAAATACTCCTGTGGGTTCTCTTTTGAGGCTACACATTTAGACGTACACACCACATCAAATCTTTTCGAGTTACAATGTGTTGTTTAGGAGATACAAGCTAATTTTTTTACGAAGCGTTATTTCTTCTCATAAAGTTTAAGTGTTTCCATTACGTACATATTTGCCTTTACTCTGCAACACTGTATTTCCTTATAACGTGGTATTCTTGCATATTCTTTCGAGAGAAAACTCTCCTGTGCATTCTCCTTTGAGGCTACGTGCTTAGATATACACGCAACACCAAAGCTTTTCGAGTTACAACGTGTTATTTAGGAAAAACAACATAATTTCGCACGATGCGGGATTTCCTTAAAACGTGGTTTTCTGACAAATTTTGAAGAAATAAAACTCTCCTGTGGGTACTCTTTTGAGGCTACACGTTTAGACGTACATGCCACACCAAATCTTTTCGAGTTACAACGTGTTGTTTAGGACATACAAGGTAATTTTGCAAGATGCGTTATTTCTCTCATAAAGTGTTTCCAATACATATGTATTAGTCTTTACTCTGCAACACTGTATTTCCTAATAACGTGGTATTCTTATATATTCTTTCGAGAAAAAAACTCTCCTTTGCATTCTCTTTTGAGGCTACACGCTTAGACATACACGCAACACCAAAGGTTTTCGCGTTACAACGTGTTGCTTAGGAAAAACAAGATAATTTCGCACGATGCAGGATTTCCTTAAAACGTGGTTTTCTGACAAATTTTGATGAACGAAAATTCTCCTGTGGGTTCTCGTTTGAGGCTACACATTTAGACGTACACACCACACCAAATCTTTTCGAGTTATAACGTGATGTTTAGGAGATACATACTAATTTTGTACGATGCCTTATTTCTTCTCCTAAAGTTTAAGTGTTTCCAATAAGTACGTATTTGTCTTTACTCTGCAACACTGTATTTCCTTATAATGTGGTATTCTTACATATTCTTTCGAGAGAAAACTCTCCTGTGCGTTCTCTTTTGAGGCTACATGCTTTGACATACACGCAACACCAAAGCTTTTCGAGTTACAATGTGTTGTTTAGGAAAAACAAGATAATTTAGCACGATGCGGGATTTCCTTAAAACGTGGTTTTCTGACAAATTTTGACGAAAGAAAATACTCCTGTGGGTTCTCTTTTGAGGCTACACATTTAGACGTACACACCACATCAAATCTTTTCGAGTTACAACGTGTTGTTTAGGAGATACAAGCTAATTTTTTTACGAAGCGTTATTTCTTCTCATAAAGTTTAAGTGTTTCCATTACGTACATATTTGCCTTTACTCTGCAACACTGTATTTCCTTATAACGTGGTATTCTTGCATATTCTTTCGAGAGAAAACTCTCCTGTGCATTCTCCTTTGAGGCTACGTGCTTAGATATACACGCAACACCAAAGCTTTTCGAGTTACAACGTGTTATTTAGGAAAAACAACATAATTTCGCACGATGCGGGATTTCCTTAAAACGTGTTTTTCTGACAAATTTTGAAGAAATAAAACTCTCCTGTGGGTACTCTTTTGAGGCTACACGTTTAGACGTACATGCCACACCAAATCTTTTCGAGTTACAACGTGTTGTTTAGGACATACAAGCTAATTTTGCAAGATGCGTTATTTCTCTCATAAAGTGTTTCCAATACATATGTATTAGTCTTTACTCTGCAACACTGTATTTCCTTATAATGTGGTATCCTTACATATTCTTTCGAGAGAAAACTCTCCTTTGCATTCTCTTTTGAGGCTACACGCTTAGACATACACGCAACACCAAAGCTTTTCGAGTTACAACGTGTTGTTTAGGAAAAACAAGATAATTTAGCACGATGCGGGATTTCCTTAAAACGTGGTTTTCTGACAAATTTTGACGAAAGAAAATTCTCCTGTGTGTTCTCCTTTGAGGCTAAACATTTAGACATACACGCCACACCAAATCTTTTTGAGTTATATCGTGTTGTTTAGGAGATACAAGCTAATTTTTTACCATGCATTATTTCTTCTCGTAAAGTGTTTCCCTTACTTACGTATTTGTCTTTACTCTGCAGCACTGTATTTCCTTATAACGTGGTATTCTTACATATTCTTTCAAGAGAAACCTCTCCTGTGCATTCTCTTTTGAGGCTACACGCTTAGACATACATGCAACACCAAAGCTTTTCGAGTTACAATGTGTTCTTTATGTAAAACAAGATAATTTCGCACGATGCAGGATGTCCTTAAAACGTGGTTTTCTGAAAAAATTTTGACGAAAGAAAATTCTACTGGGGGTTCTCTTTTGAGGCTACGCAATTAGACATACATGGAACACCAAATGTTTTCAAGTTACAACGTGTTGTTTAGGACATACAAACTATTTTTGTATGATGCGTTATTTCTCTCATAAAGTGTTTCCAATACATATGTATTTGTCTTTACTTTGCAACCCTGTATTTTTGTATAACGTGATATTCTTACATATTCTTTCGAGAGAAAACTCTCCTGTGCATTCTCCTTTGAGGCTATACGCTTAGATATACACGCAACACCTAAGCTTTTTGAGTTAAAACGTGTTGTTTAGGAAGAACAAGATAATTTCTCACGATGCGGGATTTTCTTAAAACGTGGTTTTCTGACAAATTTTGACGAAAGAAAATTCTCCTGTGGGGTCTCTTTTGAGGCTACTCGTTTAGATGTACAGGCCACACTAAATCCTCTCGAGTAACAACGTGTTGTTTAGGAGATACGAGCTCATTTTGTACGATGCTTTATTTCATCCCATAAAGTTTAAGGGTTTCCAATACGTACGTATTTGTCTTTACTCTGCAACACTGTATTTCCTTATAACGTGGTATTCTTACATATTCTTTTGAGAGAAAACTCTCCTGTGTGTTCTCTTTTGAGGCTACACGCTGAGACATACACGCAACACCAAAGCTTTTCGAGTTACAACGTGTTGTTTAGGAAAAACAAGATAATTTCGCACGATGCAGGATTTCCTTAATACGTGGTTTTCTGACAAATTTGACCAAAGAAAATTCTCCTGTGGGTTCTCTTTTTTAGGCTACACGTTTAGACGTACACGCCACACCAAATCTTTTCGAGTTACAATGTGTTTTTTAGCAGATACAAGCTACTTTTGTATGATGCGTTATTTCTTCTCATAAAGTGTTTCCAATACGTACGTATTTGTCTTTATTCTGCAACACTGTACTTCCTTATAACGTGGTATTCTTACATATTCTTTCGAGAGAAACCTCTCCTGTGTGTTCTCTTTTGAGGCTACACGCTTAGACATACACGCAACACGAAAGATTTTCGAGTTACCACGTGTTGTTTAGGAAAAACAAGATAATTTCCCACGATGCAGGATTACCTTATAACGTGGTTTCTGACAAATTTTGACGAAAGGAAATTCTCCTATGGGTTCTCTTTTGAGGCTACAGGTTTAGACGTACACGCCACACCAAATCTTTTCGAGTTAAAACGTGTTGTTTAGGAGATACGAGCTAATTTTGTAAGATGCTTTATTTCATCTTGTAAAGTTTAAGGATTTCCAATACGTACCTATTTGTCTTTACTCTGCTACACTGTATTTCCTTATAACGTGGTATTCTTACATATTCTTTCGAGAGAAAACTCTCCTGTGTGTTCTCTTTTGAGGCTACACGCTGAGACATACACGCAACACAAAAACTTTTCGAGTTACAACGTGTTGTTTAAGAAAAACACGATAATTTCGCATGATGCGGGATTTCCTTAAAACGTGGTTTTCTGAAAATTTTGACGAAAGAAAATTCTCCTATGGGTTCTCTTTTGAGGCTACACGTTTAGACGTACACGCCACACCAAATCTTTTCGAGTTACAACGTGTTGTTTAGGAGATACGAGCTCATTTTGTCCGATGCTTTATTTCATCTCGTAACATTTAAGGGTTTCCAATATGTACCTATTTGTCTTTACTCTGCAACACTGTATTTCCTTATAACGTGGTATTCTTACATATTCTGTTGAGAGAAAACTCTCCTGTGTGTTCTCTTTTGAGGCTACACGCGGAGACATACACGCAACACCAAAGCTTTTCGAGTTACAACGTGTTGTTTAGGAAAAACAAGATAATTTCGCACGATGCGGGATTTCCTTAATACGTGGTTTTCTGACAAATTTGACCAAAGAATATTCTCCTGTGGGTTCTCTATTTGAGGCTACACGTTTAGACGTACACGCCACACCAAATCTTTTCGAGTTACAACGTGTTGTTTAGGAGATACAAGCTAATTTTGTATGATGCGTTATTTCTTCTCATAAAGTGTTTCCAATAGGTACGTCTTTGTCTTTACTTTGCAACACTGTATTTCCTTATAACCTGGTATTCTTACATATTCTTTTGAGAGAAAACTCTCCTGTGTGTTCTCTTTTGAGGCTACACGCTGAAACATACACGCAACACCAAAGCTTTTCGAGTTATAACGTGTTGTTTAGGAAAAACAAGTTAATTTCGCAGGATGCGGGATTTCTTTAAAACGTGGTTTTCTGACAAATTTTGACTAAAGAAAATTCTCCAGTGGGTTCTCTTTTGAGGCTAAACTTTTAGACGTACACGCCAAACCAAATGTTTTCGAGTTTCCACTTGTTTTTTTAGGAGATACAAGCTAATATTTTATGATGCTTAATTTCTTCTCGTAAAGTGTTTCCAATATGTACGTATTTGTCTTTACTCTGCAACACTGTATTTCCTTATAACGTAGTATTCTTACATATTCTTTCGAGAAAAACCTCTCCTTTGCATTCTCTTTTGAGGCTACACGCTTAGATATACACGCAACACCAAAGCTTTTCGAGTTACCACGTGTTGTTTAGGAAAAACAAGATAATTTCGCACGATGCGGGATTTCCTTAAAACGTGGTTTTCTGACAAATTTTGACGAATGAAAATTCTCCTTTGTGTTCTCCTTTGAGGCTACACGCTTAGACATACACGCCAAACCAATTCTTTACGAGTTACCACGTGTTGTTTAGGAGATACAAGCTAATTTTGTTCGATGAGTTATTTCTTCTCGTAAGTGTTCCCAATATATTCTTATTTGTCTTTACTCTGCAAAATTGTATTTCCTAATAACTTGGTATTCTTACATATTCTTTCAAGAGAAAACTCTCCTGTGCCTTCTCTTTTGAGGCTCCACGCTTACACATACACGCAACTCTAAAGCTTTTCGAGTTACAACATGTTGTTTAGGAAAAAGAAGATGATTTCCCACGATGCGAGATTTCCTTAAAACGTGGTTTTCTGACAAATTTTGAGGAAAGAAAATTCTCCTATGGGTTCTCTTTTGAGGCTACACATTTAGACGTACACACCACACCAAATCTTTTCGAGTTACAATGTGTTGTTTAGGAGATACAATCTAATTTTGTATGATGCGTTATTTCTTCTCGTAAAGTCTTTCCAATATGTACGTAGTTGTCTTTACTCTGCAACACTGTATTTCCTTATAAAGTGGTATTCTTACATATTTTTTTGAGAAAAAACTCTCCTTTACATTCTCTTTTGAGGCTACATGCTTAGACATACACGCAACACTAAAGCTTTTCAAATTATAACTTGTTGTTTAGGAAAAAGAAGATAATTTTTCTCGATGAGGGATTTCCTTAAAACGTGGTTTTCTCACATATTTTGACGAAAGAAAATTCTCCTTTCTGTTCTCTTTTGAGGCTACATGTTTAGCTGTACACGCCACACCAAATCCTTTTGAGTTACAACCTGTTGTTTAGGAGATACAAGCTAATTTTGTATGATGCGTTATTTCTTCTCGTAAAGTGTTTCCAATACATACATATTTGTCTTTACCTGCAACACTGTATTTCCTTATAACGTGGTATTCTTACATATTCTTTCGAGAGAAAACTCTCCTGTGCGTTCTCTTTTGAGGCTACACGCTTATTCATACACGCAACACCAAAGCATTTCGAGTTACAATGTGTTGTTTAGGAAAAACAAGATAATTTCGCACGAAGCGAGATTTCCTTAAAACGTGGTTTCTGACAAATTTTGATGAAAGAAAATTCTCCTGTCGGTTCCCTTTTGAGGCTACACGTTTAGACGTACACGTCACACCAAATCTTTTCGAGTTACAACGTGTTGTTTAGGAGATACAAGCTAATTTTGTACGATGCGTTATTTCTTCTCTTACAGTGTTTCAAATATGTACGTATTTGTCTTTAATCTGCAACACTGTATTTCCTTATAACGTGGTATTCTTACATATTCTTTCGAGAGAAAACTCTCCTGTGCGTTCTCTTTTGAGGCTACACCCTTAGCGTTACACGCAGGACCATAGCTTTTCGAGTTACAATGTGTTGTTTAGGAAGAACAAGATAATTTCGCACGATGCTGGATTTCTTTACAACGTAGTTTTCTGACAAATTTTGACGAAGGAAAATTCTCCTGTGGGTTCTCTTTTGAGGCACATGGTTAGACGTACACGCCACACCAAATCTTTTAGAGTTATAACGTGTTGTTTAGGAGATACAAGCTAATTTTTTACGATGTGTTTTTTCTTCTCATAAAGCTTAAGTGTTTCCAATCAGTATATATTTGTCTTTACTCTGCAACACTGTATTTCCTTATAACGTGGTATTCTTACATATTCTTTCGAGAGAAAACTCTCCTGTGCATTCTCTTTTGAGGCTACAGGCTTAGACAAATTTGGACGAAAGAAAATACTCCTGAGGGTTCTCTTTTGAGGCTACACGTTTAGACGTACACGCCACACCAAATCTTTTCAAGTTACAACGTGTTGTTTAGGAGATACAAGCTAATTTTTTAAGATGTGTTATTTCTTCTCGTAAAGTTTAAGTGTTTCCAATACGTACGTATTTGCCTTTACTCTGCAACACTGTTTTCCTTATAACGTGGTATTCTTGCATATTCTTTCGAGAGAAAACTCTCCTGTGCATTCTCCTTTGAGGCTACACGCTTAGACATACATGCAACACCAAAGCTTTTCGAGTTACAACGTGTTGTTTAGGAAGAACAAGATAATTTCTCACGATGCGGGATTTCCTTAAAACGTGGTTTGCTGACAAATTTTGACGAAATAAAATTGTCCTGTGGGTTCTCTTTTGGGGCTACACATTTAGACGTACAAGCCACACCAAATCTTTTCCAGTAAAAACGTGTTGTTTAGGAGATACAAGCTAATATTGTACGATGCTTTATTTCATCTCATAAAGTTTAAGTGTTTCCAATATGTACGTTTTCGTCTTTACTCAGCAACACTGTACTTCCTTATAAAGTGGTATTCGTAACTATTCTTTCGAGAGAAAACTCTCCTGTGCGTTCTCTCTTGAGGCTACATGCTTAGACATACACGCAACACCAAAGCTTTTCGAGTTACAACGTGTTGTTCAGGAATAACAAGATAATTTCGCACGATGCTGGGTTTCCTTAATACGTGGTTTTCTGACAAATTTTGACCAAAGAAAATTCTCCTGTGGGTTCTCTTTTGAGGCTACACGTTTAGCCGTACACGCCACACCAAATCTTTTCGAGTTACAACCTGTTGTTTAAGAGATACAAGCTAATTTTTTTTACGGTGCGTTATTTCTTCTCGTAAAGTGTTTCCTATAAGTGCATATTTGTCTTTACTCTGCAACACTGTGTTTCCTTATAACGTGGTATTCTTACATATTCTTTCGAGAGAAAACTCTCCTGTGCGTTCTCTTTTGAGGCTACATGCTTAGACATACACGCAACACCTAAGCTTTTCGAGTTACAACGTGTTTTTTAGGAAGAACAAGATAATTTCTCACGATGCGGGATTTCCTTAAAACGTGGTTTTCTGACAAATTTTGACGAAAGAAATTTGTCCTGTGGTTCTCTTTGAGGCTACACGTTTAGATGTACACGCCACACCAAATCTTTTCGAGTTACAACGTGTTGTTTAGGAGATATAAGCTAATTTTGTACGATGCTTTATTTATCTCATAAAATTTATGGGTTTCCAATACGAAAGTATTTGTCATTATTCTGCAACAGTGTACTTCCTTATAACGTGGTATTCTTACATATTCAGTCGAGAGAAAACTCTCCTGTGTGTTCTCTTTTGAGGCTACACGCTTAGACATACACGCAACACCAAAGCTTTTCGAGTAATAACGCGTTGTTTAGGAAAAGCAAGATAATTTCGCACGTTGCGGGATTTCCTTAATACGTGGTTTTCTGACAAATTTTGTCAGAAAATTCTCCTGTGGGTTCTCTTTTGAGGCTACACGTTTAGACGTACAGGTCACACCAAATCTTTTCGAGTTACAACGTGTTGTTTAGGAGATACAAGCTAATTTTTACGATGCGTTATTTCTTCTCATAAAGTGTTTCCAATAAGTATGTATTTGTCTTTACTCTGCAACACTGTATTTTCTTATAACGTGGTATTCTTACACATTCTTTCGAGAGAAAACTCTCCTGTGTGCTCTCTTTTGAGTCTACACGCTTAAACATACATGCAACACCAAAGCTTTTCGAGTTACAAGGTGTTGTTTAGGAAAAACAAGATAATTTCGCACGATGCGGGATTTCCTTAAAACGTGGTTTTCTGAATATTTGACGAAAGAAAATTCTCCTATGGGTTCTCTCTTGAGGCTACACGTTTAGACGTACACGCCACACCAAATCTTTTCGAGTTACAACGTGTTGTTTAGGAGATATGAGCTAATTTTGTACGATGCTTTATTTCATCTCGTAAAGGTTAAGGGTTTCCAATACGTACCTATTTGTCTTTACTCTGCAACACTGAATTTCCTTATAACGTGGTATTCTTACATATTCTTTCGAGAGAAAACTCTCCTGTGTGTTCTCTTTTGAGGCTACACGCTGAGACATACACGCAACACCAAAGCTCTTCGAGTTAAAACGTGTTGTTTAGGAAAAACAAGATAATTTTGCACGATGTAGGTTTTCCTTAATACGTGGTTTTCTGACAAATTTGACCAAAGAAAATTCTCCTGTGGGTTCTCTTTTGAGGCTACACGTTTAGACGTACACGCCACACCAAATCATTTAGAGTTACAACGTGTTGTTTAGGAGATACAAGCTAATTTTGTACGATGCGTTATTTCTTCTTGTAAAATATTTCTAATATGTACGTATTTGTCTTACTCAGCAACACTGTATTTCCTTATAACGTGGTATTCTTATATATTCTTTCGAGAAAGAACTCTCCTTTGCCTTCTCTTTTGAGGCTACATGCTTAGACATACACGCAACACCAAAGCTTTTCGAGTTACAAAGTGTTATTTAAGAAAAACAAGATAATTTTGCACGATGAGGGATTTCCTTAAAACGTAGTTTTCTCACAAATTTTGACGATAGAAAATTCTCCTGTGGGTTCTCTTTTGAGGCTACACGTTTAGACGTACATGCCCCACCAAATCGTTTCGAGTTACAACCTGTTGTTTAGGAGATACAAACTAATTTTGTATGATGCGTTATTTCTTCTCGTAAAGTGTTTCCAATAAGTACGTATTTGTCTTTACTCTGCAACACTGTATTTCCTTATAACCTGGTATTCTTACATATTCTTTCTAGTGAAAACTCTCCTGTGTGTTCTCTTTTGAGGCTACACACTGAGGCAAACACGCAACACCAAATCTTTTCGAGTTACAACGTGTTGTTTAGGAAAAACAAGATAATTTCCCACGATGCAGGATTTCCTTAATATGTAGTTTTCTGACAAATTTGACCAAACAAAATTCGCCTGTGGGTTCTCTCTTTGAGGCTACACGTTTAGACGTACACACCACATCAAATCTTTTCGAGTTACAACGTGTTGTTTAGGAGATACAAGCTAATTTTGTATGATGCATTATTTCTTCTCGTAAAGTGTTTCCAATATGTACGTATTTGTCTTTACTCTGCAACACTGTATTTCCTTATAACGTGGTATTCTTACATATTCTTTCGAGAAAAAACTCTCCTTTGCATTCTCTTTTGAGGCTACACGCTTAGACATACACGCAACACCAAAGCTTTTCGAGTTACAACTTGTTGTTTAGGAAAAACAAGATAATTTTTCACGCTGAGGGATTTCCTTAAAACGTGGTTTTCTTACATATTTTGACGATAAAAAATTCTCCTGTCGGTTCTCTTTTGAGGGAACACGTTTAGAAGTACACGTCACACCAAATATTTTCGAGTTATAATGTGTTGTTTATGAGATACAAGCTAATTTTGTGTTTACAATATGTACGTATTTGTCTTTACTCTGCAACACTGTATTTCCTTATAACGTGGTATTCTTACATATTCTTTCGAAAGAAAACTCTCCTTGCATTCCCTTTAGAGGCTACACACTTAAACATACACGCAACACCAAAGCTTTTCGAGTTACAACGTGTTGTTTAGGAAAAACAAGATAATTTCGCACGATGCGGAATTTCCTTAAAACGTGGTTTTCTGACAAATTTTGACGAAAGAAAACTCTCCTGTGGGTTCTCTTTTGAGGATACACGTTTAGACGTACACGCCACACCAAATCTTTTCGAGTTACAACATGTTGTTTAGGACCTACAAGCTAATTTTGCAAGATGCGTTATTTCGCTCATAAAGTGTTTCCAGTACGTACGTATTTGTCTTTACTCTGATACACTGTATTTCCTTATAACGTGGTATTCTTACATATTCTTTCGAGAGAAAACTCTCCTATGCGTTCTCTTTTGGGGCTACACGCTTAGACATACACCCAACACCAAAGCTTTTCGAGTTAAAACGTGTTGTTTAGGAAGAACAAGATAATTTCTCACGATGCGGTATTTCCTTAAAACGTGGTTTGCTGAAAAATTTTGACGAAAGAAAATTGTCCTGTGGGTTCTCTTTTGAGGCTACACGTTTAGACCTACATGGCACACCAAATCTTTTCGAGTTACAACGTGTTGTTTAGGAGATACAAGCTAATTTTGTACGATGCTTTATTTCATCTCGTAAAGTTTAAGGGTTTCCAATACATACGTGTTTGTCTTTACTCTGCAACACTGTATTTCCTTATAACGTGGTATTCTTTCATATTCTTTCGAGAGAAAACTCTCCTGTGCGTTCTCTTTTGAGGCTACAAGTTTAGACATACACGCAACGGCAAAGCTTTTCGAGTTACAACATGTTGTTTAGGAAGAACAAGATAATTTCCCACGATGCAGGATTTCCTTAAAACGTGGTGTTCTGACAAATTTTGACGAAAGAAAATTCTCCTGTGGGTTCTCTTTTGAGGCTACACCTTTAGACGTATACACCACACCAAATCTTTTGAGTTACACCGTGCTGTTTAGGAGATACAAGCTAATTTTTTTTACGATGCGTTATTTCTTCTCGTAAAGTTTAAGTGTTTCCAATACATACGTTTTTGCCTTTACTGTGCAACTCTGTAATTCCTAATAACGTGGTATTCTTCCATATTCTTTCGAGAGAAAACTCTCCTGTGCGTTCTCTTTTGAGGCTACACGCTTAGACATACACGCAACACCACAGTTTTTCGAGTTACAATGTGTTGTTTAGGAAAAACAAGATAATTTAGCACGATGCGGGATTTCCTTAAAACGTGGTTTTCTGACAAATTTTGACGAAAGAAAATACTCCTGAGGGTTCTCTTTTGAGGCTACACGTTTAGTCGTACACGCCACACCAAATCTTTTCGAGTTACAACGTGTTGTTTAGGAGATACAAGCTAATTTTTTAAGATGTGTTATTTCTCTCATAAAGATTAAGTGTTTCAAATACGTACGTATTTGCCTTTACTCTGCAACACTGTTTTCCTTATAACATGGTATTCTTGCATATTCTTTCGAGAGAAAACTTTCCTGTGCGTTCTCTTTTGAGGCTACACGCTTAGACATACAAGCAACACCAAAGCTTTTCGAGTTACAACTTGTTGTTTTGGAAGAACAAGATAATTTCTCACGATGCGGGATTTCCTTAAAACGTGGTTTGCTGACAAATTTTGACGAAAGAAAATAGTCCTGTGGGCTCTCTTTTGGGGCTACACGTTCAGACGTACAAGCCACACCAAATCTTTTCCAGTAAAAACGTGTTGTTTAGGAGATACAAGCTAATTTTGCACGATGCTTTATTTCATCTCGTAAGTTTAAGGGTTTCCAATATGTACGTTTTCGTCTTTACTCAGCAACACTGTACTTCCTTATAAAGTGGTATTCTTAACTATTCTTTCGAGAGAAAACTCTTCTGTGCGTTTTCTTTTGAGGCTACACGCTTAGACATACATGCAACACCAAAGCTTTTCGAGTTACAACGTGTTGTTCAGAAAAAACAAGATAATTTCACACGATGCGGGGTTTCCTTAATACGTGGTTTTCTGACAAATTTTGACCAAAGAAAATTCTCCTGTGGGTTCTCTTTTGAGGCTACACGTTTAGCCGTACATGCCACATCAATTCTTTTCGAGTTACAACCTGTTGTTTGGGAGATACAAGCTAATTTTGAACGATGCGTTATTTCATCTCTAAAAGTGTTTCCAATAAGTACGTATTTGTCTTTACTCTGCAACACTGTATTTCCTTATAACGTGGTATTCTTACATATTCTTTCGAGAGAAAACTCTCCTGTGCGTTCTCTTTTGAGGCTACATGCTTAGACATACACGCAACACCAAAGCTTTTCGAGTTACAACGTGTTTTTTAGGAAGAACAAGATAATTTCTCACGATGCGGGATTTCCTTAAAACGTGGTTTTCTGACAAATTTTGACGAAAGAAAATTGTCCTGTGGTTCTCTTTTGAGGCTACACGTTTAGATGTACACGCCACACCAAATCTTTTCGAGTTACAACGTGTTGTTTAGGAGATACAAGCTAATTTTGTACGATGCTTTATTTCATCTCTTAAAGTTTAAGGGTTTCCAATACGTAAGTATTTGTCATTATTCTGCAACAGTGTATTTCCTTATAACGTGGTAGTCTTACATATTCTTTCGAGAGAAAACACTCCTGTGTGTTCTCCTTTGAGGCTACACGCTTAGACATACACGCAACACCAAAGCTTTTCGAGTTACAACGCGTTGTTTAGGAAAAAACAAGATAATTTCTCACTATGCTGGATTTCCTTAATACGTGGTTTTCTGACAAATTTGACCAAAGAAAATTGTCCTGTGGGTTCTCTTTTGAGGCTACACATTTAGACGTACACGCCACAGCAAATCATTTAGAGTTACAACGTGTTGTTTAGGAGATACAAGCTAATTTTGTACGATGCGTTATTTCTTCTCGTAAAGTGTTTCCAATATGTACGTATTTGTCTTTACTCTGCAACACTGTATTTCCTTATAATGTGGTATTCTTATATATTCTTTCGAGAAAGAACTCTCCTTTGCATTCTCTTTTGAGGCTACATGCTTAGACATACACGCAACACCAAAGCTTTTCGAGTTACAACGTGTTGTTTAAGAAAAACACGATAATTTTGCACGATGAGGGATTTCCTTAAAACGTGGTTTTCTCACAAATTTTGACGATAGAAAATTCTTCTGTGGGTTCTCTTTTGAGGCTACACGTTTAGACATACATGCCACACCAAATCCTTTCGAGTTACAACCTGTTGTTTAGGAGATACAAGCTAATTTTGTATGATGCGTTATTTCTTCTTGTAAAGTGTTTCCAATAAGTACGTATTTGTCTTTACTCTGCAACACTGTATTTCCTTATAACCTGGTATTCTTACATACTTTTTCTAGTGAAAACTCTCCTGTGTGTTCTCTTTTGAGGCTACACACTGAGACAAACACGCAACACCAAATCTTTTCGAGTTACAACGTGTTGTTTAGGAAAAACAAGATAATTTCCCACGATGCAGGATTTCCTTAATACGTGGTTTTCTGACAAATTTGACCAAAGAAAATTCTCCTGTGGGTTCTCTTTTGAGGCTACACCTTTATACGTACATGCCACATCAAATCTTTTCGAGTTACAACGTGTTGTTTAGGAGTACAAGTTAATTTTGTATGATGCGTTATTTCTTCTCTTAAAGTGTTTCCAATATGTACGTATTTGTCTTTACTCTGCAACTCTGTATTTCCTTATAACGTGGTATTCTTACATATTCTTTCGAGAAAAAACTCTCCTTTGCATTCTCTTTTGAGGCTACACGCTTAGACATACACGCAACACCAAAGATTTCGAGTTACAACTTGTTGTTTAGGAAAAACAAGATAATATTGCATGATGAGGGATTTCCTTAAAACGTGGTTTTCTCACATATTTTGACGATAAAAAAATTCTCCTGTCAGTTCTTTTTTGAGGCTACACGTTTAGACGTACACATCACACCAAATCTTTTCGAGTTACAAGGTGTTGTTTAGGAGATACAATCTAATTTTGTACGATGTATTATTTCTTCTCTTAAAGTGTTTCCAATATGTACGTATTTGTCTTTACTCTGCAACACTGTATTTCCTTATAACGTGGTATTCTTACATATTCTTTCGAGAGAAAACTCTCCTGTGCATTCCCTTTTGAGGCTTCACACTTAGACATACACGCAACACCAAAGCTTTTCGAGTTACAACTTGTTGTTTAGGAAAAACAAGATAATTTCGCAGGATGCGGGATTTCGTTAAAACGTGATTTTCTGACAAATTTTGAAGAAAGAAAATTCTCCAATGGGTTCTCTTTTGAGGCTACACGTTTAGACGTACACGCCACATGAAGTCCTTTCGAGTTACCACGTGTTGTTTAGTAGATACAAGCTAATTTTTTACGATGCATTATTTCTTCTTGTAAAGTGTTTCCAACAAGTATGTATTTGTCTTTACTCTGCAACACTGTATTTCCTTATAACGTTATATTCTTACATGTTCTTTCTAGAGAAAACTCTCCTGTGCATACTCTTTAGAGGCTACATGCTTAGACATACACGCAACAACAAAGCTTTTCGAGTTACAACGTGTTGTTTAGGAAAAACAAGATAATTTTGCACGATGCGGGATTTACTTAAAACGTGGTTTTTCTGACAAATTTTGAAGAAAGAAAGTTATCCTGTGGTTCCTCTTTTGAGGCTACACGGGTAGACGTACGAGCCACACCAAATCTTTTCGAGTTACAACGTGTTGTTTAGGAGATACAAGCTAATTTTGTATGATGCATTATTTCTTCTCTTAAAGTGTTTCCAATAGGTACGTAATTGTCTTTTCTGTGCAACACTGTATTTCCTTATAACGTGGTATTCTTACATGTTTGTTCAAGAGAAAACTCTCCTGTGCATTCTCTTTTGAGGCTACACGCTTAGACATACACACAACACCAAAGCTTTTCGAGTTACAACGTGTTGTTTAGGAAAAACTAGAAAATTTCGCACGAAGCGAGATTTCCATACAACGTGGTTTCTGACAAATTTTGATGAAAGAAAATTCTCCTATGGGTTCTCTTTTGAGGCTACACGTTTAGACGTACACGCCACACCAATTCTTTTCGAGTTACCACGTGTTGTTTAGGAGATACAAGCTAATTTTTTACAATGAATTATTTCTTCTCGTAAAGTGTTTCCAACAAGTATGTATTTGTCTTTACTCTGCAACACTGTATTCCTTATAACGTTGTATTCTTACATGTTCTTTCGAGAGAAAACTCTCCTGTGTGTACTCTTTAGAGGCTACACGCTTAGACATACACGCAACACCAAAGCTTTTCGAGTTACAACGTGTTGTTTAGGAAAAACAAGATAATTTTGCACGATGCGGGCTTTCCTTAAGACGTGGTTTTCTGACAAATTTTGACGAAAGAAAGTTCTCCTGTGGGTTCTCTTTTGAGGCTACAAGTGTAGTCGTACGAGCAACACCAAATCTTTTCTAGTTACAACGTGTTGTTTAGGAGATACAAGCTAATTTTTTACGGTGCATTATTTCTTCTCTTAAAGTGTTTCCAATAGGTACGTATTTGTCTTTACTCTGCAACACTGTATTTCCTTATAACGAGGTATTCTTACATATCCTTTCAAGAGAAAACTCTCCTGTGCGTTCTCTTTTGAGGCTACACGCTTAGACATACACGCAACACCAAAGCCTTTCGAGTTACAACGTGTTCTTTAGGAAAAACAAGATAATTTCGCACGATTTGAGATTTCCTTAAAACGTGGTTTCTGACAAATTTTGATGAAAGAAAATTCTCCTGTGGGTTCGCTTTTGAGGCTACACGTTTAGACGTACACGTGGTATTCTTACATATTCGTTTGACAGAAAACTCTCCTGGGCATTCCCTTTAGAGGCTACACACTTAGACATACAAGAAACACCAAAGCTTTTCGAGTTACAACTTGTTGTTTAGGAAAAACAAGATAATTTCGCACGATGCAGGATTTCCTTATAACGTGGTTTTCTGACAAATTTTGAAGAAAGAAAATTCTCTTGTGGGGTCTCTTTTGAGGCTACACTTTGAGACGTACATGCCAAACCAAATCTTTTCGAGTTACCACTTGTTGTTTAGGAGATACAAGCTTATATTTTATGATCCGTCATTTCTTCTCGTAAAGTGTTTGCAATATTTACGTTTTTGTCTTTACTCTGCAACACTGTATTTCCTTATAACGTTGTAGTCTTACATGTTCCTTCGAGAGAAAACTCTCCTGTGCATTCTCTTTTGGGGCTACACGCTTAGATATACACGCAACACCAAAGCTTTTTGAGTTACAACGTGTTGTTTAGGAAAAACAAGATAATATTGCACGATGCGGGATTTCCTTAAAACGTGGTTATCTAATTTTGATGAAAGAAAATTCTCCTGTTGGTTCTCTTTTGAGGCTACACGTTTAGACGTACACGCCAAACCAAATCTTTTCGAGTTACCACGTGTTGTTTAGGAGATACAAGGTAATTTTGTATGATGTATTATTTCTTCTCGTAAAGTGTTTCCAATATGTACTTATTTGTCTTTACTCTGCAAAATTGTATTTCCTAATAACGTGGTATTCGTACATATTCTCTCGAGAGAAAACTATCCTGTGCCTTCTCTTTTGAGGCTCCACGCTTAGACATACACGCAACACTAAAGCTTTTCGAGTTACAATATGTTGTTTAGGAAAAAGAAGATGATTTCACACGATGCGGGATTTCCTTAAAACATGGTTCTGTGAAAAATTTTGATGAAAGAAAATTCTCCTGTGGTTTCTCCTTTGAGGCTACACGTTTAGACGTACAGGCCACACCAAATCTTTTCGAGATACAACTTGTTGTTTAGGAGATACAAGCTAATTTTGTACTATGCGTTAATTCTTCTCGTAAAGTGTTTCCAATACGTACGTGTTTGTCTTTACACTGCAACATTGTATTTCCTTATAACGTGGCATTCTTACATATTCTTTCGAGAGAAAACTCTCCTGTGCTTTCTCTTTTGAGGCTACACGCTTAGACATACACGCAACACCAGAGCTTTTCGAGTTACAACGTGTTGTTTAGGAAAAACAAGATAATTTCGCACAATGCGAGATTTCCTTAAAACGTGGTTTCTGACAAATTTTGATGAAAGAAAATTCTCCTGTGGGATCTCTTTTGAGGCTACACGTTTAGACGTACACGCCACACCAAATCTTTTCGAGTAACAAGGTGTTGTTTAGGAGATTCAAGCTAATTTTGTACGATGCATTAATTCTTCTCGTAAAGTGTTTCCAATATGTACGTATTTGTCTTTACTCTGCAACACTGTATTTCCTTATAACGGGGTATTCTTACATATTCTTTCGAGAGAAAGCTCTCCTGTGCATTCGCTTTTGAAGCTACACAATTAGACATACACGCAAACCAAAGCTTTTCGAGTTACAACTTGTTGTTTAGGAAAAACAAGATGATTTCGCAGGAGGCGGGATTTCGTTAAAACGTGGTTTTCTGACAAATTTTGAAGAAAGAAAATTCTCCAGTGGTTTCTCTTTTGAGGCTACACTTTTAGACGTACACGCCAAACCAAATATTTTCGAGTTTCCACTTTTTCTTTAGGAGATACAAGCTAATATTGTATGATGCGTAATTTCTTCTCTTAAAGTGTTTCCAATAAGTACGTATTTGTCTTTACTCTGCAACACTGTATTTCCTTATAACTTTGTATTCTTACATGTTCTTTCGAGAGAAAACTCTCCTGTGCATTCTCTTTTGAGGCTACATGCTGAGACATACACGCAACACCAAAGCGTTTCGAGGTACAAGGTGTTGTTTAGGAAAAAAAAGATAATCTCGCACGATGCGGGATTTCCTTAAAACGTGGTTTTCTGACAAATTTTGACGAAAGAAAATTCTCCTTTGTGTTCTCTTTTGAGGCTACATGTTTAGACGTACACGCCAAACCAAATCTTTTCGAGTTACCACGTGTTGTTTAGGAAATACAAGCTAATTATATACGATGCGTTATTTCTTCTCCTAAAGTGTTTCCAATATGTACTTATTTGCCTTTACTCTGCAAAATTGTATTTCTTTATAACGTGGTATTCTTACATATTCTTTCGAGAGAAAACTCTCCTGTGCCTTCGCTTTTGAGGCTCCACGCTTAGACATACACGCAACACCAAAGCTTTTTGAGTTACAACATGTTGTTTAGGAAAAAGAAGATGATTTCGCACGATGCGGGATTTCCTTAAAACGTGGTTTTCTGAAAAGTTTTAACGAAAGAAAATTGTCCTGTGGGTTCTCTTTTGAGGCAACACGTTTAGACGTACACGCCACACCAAATCTTTTCGAGTTACAACGTGTTGTTTAGGAGATACAAGTTAATTTTTTCGATGCGTTATTTCTTCTCATAAAGTGTTTCCAATATGTACGTATCTGTCTTTACTCTGCAACACTCTATTTCCTTATAACGTGGTATTCTTACATATTCTTTCTAGAAAAAACTCTCCTTTACATTCTCTTTTGAGGCTACACGCATAGACATACACACAACACCAAAGCTTTTCGAGTTACAACGTGTTGTTTAGGAAAAACAAGATAATTTTGCATGATGAGGGATTTCCTTATAACGTGGTTTTCTGACAAATTTTGAATAAAGAAAATTCTCCTGTGGGGTCTCTTTTGAGGCTACACTTTTAGACTTAAACGCCAAACCAAATCTTTTCGAGTTACCACTTGTTGTTTAGGAGATACAAGCTTATATTTTATGATGTGTCATTTCTTCTCGTAAAGTGTTTCCAATATGTACGTATTTGTCTTTACTCTCCAACACTGTATTTCCTTATAACGTTGTATTCTTACATGTTCTTTCGAGAGAAAACTCTCCTGTGCATTCGCTTTTGAGGCTACATGCTGAGACATACACGCAACACCAAAGCTTTTCGTGTTACAAGTTGTTGTTTAGGAAAAACAAGATAATTTCGCACGATGGGGGATTTCCTTAAAATGTGGTTTTCTGACAAATTTTGACGAAAGAAAATTCTCCTTTGTGTTCTCTTTGGCGGCTACACGTTTAGACGTACACGCCAAACCAAACCTTTTCGAGTTACCACGTGTTGTTTAGGAGATACAAGCTAATTTTGTCCGATGTGTTATTTCTTCTCCTAAAGTGTTTCCAATATGTACTTATTTGCCTTTACTCGGCCTAATTGTATTTCTTTATAACGTCTATTCTTACATATTCTTTCGAGAGAAAACTCTCCTGTGCCTTCGCTTTTGAGGCTCCACGCTTAGACATACACGCAACACCAAAGTTTTTTGAGTTACAACATGTTGTTTAGGAAAAAGAAGATGATTTCGCATGATGCGGGATTTCCTTAAAACGTGGTTTTCTGAAAAAATTTAACGAAAGAAAATTGTCCTGTGGGTTGTCTTTTGAGGCTACACGTTTTGACGTACACGCCACACCAAATCATTTCGAGTTACAACGTGTTGTTTAGGTGATACAAGTTAATTTTTTACGATGCGTTATTTCTTCTCGTAAAGAGTTTCCAATATGTACGTATTTGTCTTTACTCTGCAACAATGTATTTCCTTATAACGTGGTATTCTTACATATTCTTTCGAGAAAAAAACTCTCCTTTACATTCTCTTTTGAGGCTACACGCTTAGACATACACGCAACACCAAAGCTTTTCGAGTTACAACTTGTTGTTTAGGAAAAACAAGATAATTTTGCACGATGAGGGATTTCCTTAAAACGTGGTTTTCTCACATATTTTGACGAAAGAAAATTCTCCTTTCTGTTCTCTTTTGAGGCTACATGTTTAGCTGTACACGCCACACCAAATCCTTTTGAGTTACAACCTGTTGTTTAGGAGATACAAGCTAATTTTGTATGATGCGTTATTCTTCTCGTAAAGTGTTTCCAATACATACATATTTGTCTTTACCTGCAACACTGTATTTCCTTATAACGTGGTATTCTTACATATTCTTTCGAGAGAAAACTCTCCTGTGCGTTCTCTTTTGAGGCTACACGCTTATTCATACACGCAACACCAAAGCATTTCGAGTTACAATGTGTTGTTTAGGAAAAACAAGATAATTTCGCACGAAGCGAGATTTCCTTAAAACGTGGTTTCTGACAAATTTTGATGAAAGAAAATTCTCCTGTCGGTTCCCTTTTGAGGCTACACGTTTAGACGTACACGTCACACCAAATCTTTTCGAGTTACAACGTGTTGTTTTAGAGATACAAGCTAATTTTGTACGATGCGTTATTTCTTCTCTTACAGTGTTTCAAATATGTACGTATTTGTCTTTAATCTGCAACACTGTATTTCCTTATAACGTGGTATTCTTACATATTCTTCGAGAGAAAACTCTCCTGTGCGTTCTCTTTTGAGGCTACACCCTTAGCGTTACATGCAGGACCATAGCTTTTCGAGTTACAATGTGTTGTTTAGGAAGAACAAGATAATTTCGCACGATGCTGGATTTCTTTACAACGTAGTTTTCTGACAAAATTTGACGAAGGAAAATTCTCCTGTGGGTTCTCTTTTGAGGCACATGGTTAGACGTACACGCCACACCAAATCTTTTAGAGTTATAACGTGTTGTTTAGGAGATACAAGCTAATTTTTTACGATGTGTTTTTTCTTCTCATAAAGCTTAAGTGTTCCAATCAGTATGTATTTGTCTTTACTCTGCAACACTGTATTTCCTTATAACGTGGTATTCTTACATATTCTTTCGAGAGAAAACTCTCCTGTGCATTCTCTTTTGAGGCTACAGGCTTAGACAAATTTGGACGAAAGAAAATACTCCTGAGGGTTCTCTTTTGAGGCTACACGTTTAGACGTACACGCCACACCAAATCTTTTCAAGTTACAACGTGTTGTTTAGGAGATACAAGCTAATTTTTTAAGATGTGTTATTTCTTCTCGTAAAGTTTAAGTGTTTCCAATACGTACGTATTTGCCTTTACTCTGCAACACTGTTTTCCTTATAACGTGGTATTCTTGCATATTCTTTCGAGAGAAAACTCTCCTGTGCATTCTCCTTTGAGGCTACACGCTTAGACATACATGCAACACCAAAGCTTTTCGAGTTACAACGTGTTGTTTAGGAAGAACAAGATAATTTCTCACGATGCGGGATTTCCTTAAAACGTGGTTTGCTGACAAATTTTGACGAAATAAAATTGTCCTGTGGGTTCTCTTTTGGGGCTACACATTTAGACGTACAAGCCACACCAAATCTTTTCCAGTAAAAACGTGTTGTTTAGGAGATACAAGCTAATATTGTACGATGCTTTATTTCATCTCATAAAGTTTAAGTGTTTCCAATATGTACGTTTTCGTCTTTACTCAGCAACACTGTACTTCCTTATAAAGTGGTATTCGTAACTATTCTTTCGAGAGAAAACTCTCCTGTGCGTTCTCTCTTGAGGCTACATGCTTAGACATACACGCAACACCAAAGCTTTTCGAGTTACAACGTGTTGTTCAGGAATAACAAGATAATTTCGCACGATGCTGGGTTTCCTTAATACGTGGTTTTCTGACAAATTTTGACCAAAGAAAATTCTCCTGTGGGTTCTCTTTTGAGGCTACACGTTTAGCCGTACACGCCACACCAAATCTTTTCGAGTTACAACCTGTTGTTTAAGAGATACAAGCTAATTTTTTTACGATGCGTTATTTCTTCTCGTAAAGTGTTTCCTATAAGTGCATATTTGTCTTTACTCTGCAACACTGTGTTTCCTTATAACGTGGTATTCTTACATATTCTTTCGAGAGAAAACTCTCCTGTGCGTTCTCTTTTGAGGCTACATGCTTAGACATACACGCAACACCTAAGCTTTTCGAGTTACAACGTGTTTTTTAGGAAGAACAAGATAATTTCTCACGATGCGGGATTTCCTTAAAACGTGGTTTTCTGACAAATTTTGACGAAAGAAATTTGTCCTGTGGTTCTCTTTGAGGCTACACGTTTAGATGTACACGCCACACCAAATCTTTTCGAGTTACAACGTGTTGTTTAGGAGATATAAGCTAATTTTGTACGATGCTTTATTTATCTCATAAAATTTATGGGTTTCCAATACGAAAGTATTTGTCATTATTCTGCAACAGTGTACTTCCTTATAACGTGGTATTCTTACATATTCAGTCGAGAGAAAACTCTCCTGTGTGTTCTCTTTTGAGGCTACACGCTTAGACATACACGCAACACCAAAGCTTTTCGAGTAATAACGCGTTGTTTAGGAAAAGCAAGATAATTTCGCACGTTGCGGGATTTCCTTAATACGTGGTTTTCTGACAAATTTTGTCAGAAAATTCTCCTGTGGGTTCTCTTTTGAGGCTACACGTTTAGACGTACAGGTCACACCAAATCTTTTCGAGTTACAACGTGTTGTTTAGGAGATACAAGCTAATTTTTACGATGCGTTATTTCTTCTCATAAAGTGTTTCCAATAAGTATGTATTTGTCTTTACTCTGCAACACTGTATTTTCTTATAACGTGGTATTCTTACACATTCTTTCGAGAGAAAACTCTCCTGTGTGCTCTCTTTTGAGTCTACACGCTTAAACATACATGCAACACCAAAGCTTTTCGAGTTACAAGGTGTTGTTTAGGAAAAACAAGATAATTTCGCACGATGCGGGATTTCCTTAAAACGTGGTTTTCTGAATATTTGACGAAAGAAAATTCTCCTATGGGTTCTCTCTTGAGGCTACACGTTTAGACGTACACGCCACACCAAATCTTTTCGAGTTACAACGTGTTGTTTAGGAGATATGAGCTAATTTTGTACGATGCTTTATTTCATCTCGTAAAGGTTAAGGGTTTCCAATACGTACCTATTTGTCTTTACTCTGCAACACTGAATTTCCTTATAACGTGGTATTCTTACATATTCTTTCGAGAGAAAACTCTCCTGTGTGTTCTCTTTTGAGGCTACACGCTGAGACATACACGCAACACCAAAGCTCTTCGAGTTAAAACGTGTTGTTTAGGAAAAACAAGATAATTTTGCACGATGTAGGTTTTCCTTAATACGTGGTTTTCTGACAAATTTGACCAAAGAAAATTCTCCTGTGGGTTCTCTTTTGAGGCTACACGTTTAGACGTACACGCCACACCAAATCATTTAGAGTTACAACGTGTTGTTTAGGAGATACAAGCTAATTTTGTACGATGCGTTATTTCTTCTTGTAAAATATTTCTAATATGTACGTATTTGTCTTACTCAGCAACACTGTATTTCCTTATAACGTGGTATTCTTATATATTCTTTCGAGAAAGAACTCTCCTTTGCCTTCTCTTTTGAGGCTACATGCTTAGACATACACGCAACACCAAAGCTTTTCGAGTTACAAAGTGTTATTTAAGAAAAACAAGATAATTTTGCACGATGAGGGATTTCCTTAAAACGTAGTTTTCTCACAAATTTTGACGATAGAAAATTCTCCTGTGGGTTCTCTTTTGAGGCTACACGTTTAGACGTACATGCCCCACCAAATCGTTTCGAGTTACAACCTGTTGTTTAGGAGATACAAACTAATTTTGTATGATGCGTTATTTCTTCTCGTAAAGTGTTTCCAATAAGTACGTATTTGTCTTTACTCTGCAACACTGTATTTCCTTATAACCTGGTATTCTTACATATTCTTTCTAGTGAAAACTCTCCTGTGTGTTCTCTTTTGAGGCTACACACTGAGGCAAACACGCAACACCAAATCTTTTCGAGTTACAACGTGTTGTTTAGGAAAAACAAGATAATTTCCCACGATGCAGGATTTCCTTAATATGTAGTTTTCTGACAAATTTGACCAAACAAAATTCGCCTGTGGGTTCTCTCTTTGAGGCTACACGTTTAGACGTACACACCACATCAAATCTTTTCGAGTTACAACGTGTTGTTTAGGAGATACAAGCTAATTTTGTATGATGCATTATTTCTTCTCGTAAAGTGTTTCCAATATGTACGTATTTGTCTTTACTCTGCAACACTGTATTTCCTTATAACGTGGTATTCTTACATATTCTTTCGAGAAAAAACTCTCCTTTGCATTCTCTTTTGAGGCTACACGCTTAGACATACACGCAACACCAAAGCTTTTCGAGTTACAACTTGTTGTTTAGGAAAAACAAGATAATTTTTCACGCTGAGGGATTTCCTTAAAACGTGGTTTTCTTACATATTTTGACGATAAAAAATTCTCCTGTCGGTTCTCTTTTGAGGGAACACGTTTAGAAGTACACGTCACACCAAATATTTTCGAGTTATAATGTGTTGTTTATGAGATACAAGCTAATTTTGTGTTTACAATATGTACGTATTTGTCTTTACTCTGCAACACTGTATTTCCTTATAACGTGGTATTCTTACATATTCTTTCGAAAGAAAACTCTCCTTGCATTCCCTTTAGAGGCTACACACTTAAACATACACGCAACACCAAAGCTTTTCGAGTTACAACGTGTTGTTTAGGAAAAACAAGATAATTTCGCACGATGCGGAATTTCCTTAAAACGTGGTTTTCTGACAAATTTTGACGAAAGAAAACTCTCCTGTGGGTTCTCTTTTGAGGATACACGTTTAGACGTACACGCCACACCAAATCTTTTCGAGTTACAACATGTTGTTTAGGACCTACAAGCTAATTTTGCAAGATGCGTTATTTCGCTCATAAAGTGTTTCCAGTACGTACGTATTTGTCTTTACTCTGATACACTGTATTTCCTTATAACGTGGTATTCTTACATATTCTTTCGAGAGAAAACTCTCCTATGCGTTCTCTTTTGGGGCTACACGCTTAGACATACACCCAACACCAAAGCTTTTCGAGTTAAAACGTGTTGTTTAGGAAGAACAAGATAATTTCTCACGATGCGGTATTTCCTTAAAACGTGGTTTGCTGAAAAATTTTGACGAAAGAAAATTGTCCTGTGGGTTCTCTTTTGAGGCTACACGTTTAGACCTACATGGCACACCAAATCTTTTCGAGTTACAACGTGTTGTTTAGGAGATACAAGCTAATTTTGTACGATGCTTTATTTCATCTCGTAAAGTTTAAGGGTTTCCAATACATACGTGTTTGTCTTTACTCTGCAACACTGTATTTCCTTATAACGTGGTATTCTTTCATATTCTTTCGAGAGAAAACTCTCCTGTGCGTTCTCTTTTGAGGCTACAAGTTTAGACATACACGCAACGGCAAAGCTTTTCGAGTTACAACATGTTGTTTAGGAAGAACAAGATAATTTCCCACGATGCAGGATTTCCTTAAAACGTGGTGTTCTGACAAATTTTGACGAAAGAAAATTCTCCTGTGGGTTCTCTTTTGAGGCTACACCTTTAGACGTATACACCACACCAAATCTTTTGAGTTACACCGTGCTGTTTAGGAGATACAAGCTAATTTTTTTTACGATGCGTTATTTCTTCTCGTAAAGTTTAAGTGTTTCCAATACATACGTTTTTGCCTTTACTGTGCAACTCTGTAATTCCTAATAACGTGGTATTCTTCCATATTCTTTCGAGAGAAAACTCTCCTGTGCGTTCTCTTTTGAGGCTACACGCTTAGACATACACGCAACACCACAGTTTTTCGAGTTACAATGTGTTGTTTAGGAAAAACAAGATAATTTAGCACGATGCGGGATTTCCTTAAAACGTGGTTTTCTGACAAATTTTGACGAAAGAAAATACTCCTGAGGGTTCTCTTTTGAGGCTACACGTTTAGTCGTACACGCCACACCAAATCTTTTCGAGTTACAACGTGTTGTTTAGGAGATACAAGCTAATTTTTTAAGATGTGTTATTTCTCTCATAAAGATTAAGTGTTTCAAATACGTACGTATTTGCCTTTACTCTGCAACACTGTTTTCCTTATAACATGGTATTCTTGCATATTCTTTCGAGAGAAAACTTTCCTGTGCGTTCTCTTTTGAGGCTACACGCTTAGACATACAAGCAACACCAAAGCTTTTCGAGTTACAACTTGTTGTTTTGGAAGAACAAGATAATTTCTCACGATGCGGGATTTCCTTAAAACGTGGTTTGCTGACAAATTTTGACGAAAGAAAATAGTCCTGTGGGCTCTCTTTTGGGGCTACACGTTCAGACGTACAAGCCACACCAAATCTTTTCCAGTAAAAACGTGTTGTTTAGGAGATACAAGCTAATTTTGCACGATGCTTTATTTCATCTCGTAAGTTTAAGGGTTTCCAATATGTACGTTTTCGTCTTTACTCAGCAACACTGTACTTCCTTATAAAGTGGTATTCTTAACTATTCTTTCGAGAGAAAACTCTTCTGTGCGTTTTCTTTTGAGGCTACACGCTTAGACATACATGCAACACCAAAGCTTTTCGAGTTACAACGTGTTGTTCAGAAAAAACAAGATAATTTCACACGATGCGGGGTTTCCTTAATACGTGGTTTTCTGACAAATTTTGACCAAAGAAAATTCTCCTGTGGGTTCTCTTTTGAGGCTACACGTTTAGCCGTACATGCCACATCAATTCTTTTCGAGTTACAACCTGTTGTTTGGGAGATACAAGCTAATTTTGAACGATGCGTTATTTCATCTCTAAAAGTGTTTCCAATAAGTACGTATTTGTCTTTACTCTGCAACACTGTATTTCCTTATAACGTGGTATTCTTACATATTCTTTCGAGAGAAAACTCTCCTGTGCGTTCTCTTTTGAGGCTACATGCTTAGACATACACGCAACACCAAAGCTTTTCGAGTTACAACGTGTTTTTTAGGAAGAACAAGATAATTTCTCACGATGCGGGATTTCCTTAAAACGTGGTTTTCTGACAAATTTTGACGAAAGAAAATTGTCCTGTGGTTCTCTTTTGAGGCTACACGTTTAGATGTACACGCCACACCAAATCTTTTCGAGTTACAACGTGTTGTTTAGGAGATACAAGCTAATTTTGTACGATGCTTTATTTCATCTCTTAAAGTTTAAGGGTTTCCAATACGTAAGTATTTGTCATTATTCTGCAACAGTGTATTTCCTTATAACGTGGTAGTCTTACATATTCTTTCGAGAGAAAACACTCCTGTGTGTTCTCCTTTGAGGCTACACGCTTAGACATACACGCAACACCAAAGCTTTTCGAGTTACAACGCGTTGTTTAGGAAAAAACAAGATAATTTCTCACTATGCTGGATTTCCTTAATACGTGGTTTTCTGACAAATTTGACCAAAGAAAATTGTCCTGTGGGTTCTCTTTTGAGGCTACACATTTAGACGTACACGCCACAGCAAATCATTTAGAGTTACAACGTGTTGTTTAGGAGATACAAGCTAATTTTGTACGATGCGTTATTTCTTCTCGTAAAGTGTTTCCAATATGTACGTATTTGTCTTTACTCTGCAACACTGTATTTCCTTATAATGTGGTATTCTTATATATTCTTTCGAGAAAGAACTCTCCTTTGCATTCTCTTTTGAGGCTACATGCTTAGACATACACGCAACACCAAAGCTTTTCGAGTTACAACGTGTTGTTTAAGAAAAACACGATAATTTTGCACGATGAGGGATTTCCTTAAAACGTGGTTTTCTCACAAATTTTGACGATAGAAAATTCTTCTGTGGGTTCTCTTTTGAGGCTACACGTTTAGACATACATGCCACACCAAATCCTTTCGAGTTACAACCTGTTGTTTAGGAGATACAAGCTAATTTTGTATGATGCGTTATTTCTTCTTGTAAAGTGTTTCCAATAAGTACGTATTTGTCTTTACTCTGCAACACTGTATTTCCTTATAACCTGGTATTCTTACATACTTTTTCTAGTGAAAACTCTCCTGTGTGTTCTCTTTTGAGGCTACACACTGAGACAAACACGCAACACCAAATCTTTTCGAGTTACAACGTGTTGTTTAGGAAAAACAAGATAATTTCCCACGATGCAGGATTTCCTTAATACGTGGTTTTCTGACAAATTTGACCAAAGAAAATTCTCCTGTGGGTTCTCTTTTGAGGCTACACCTTTATACGTACATGCCACATCAAATCTTTTCGAGTTACAACGTGTTGTTTAGGAGTACAAGTTAATTTTGTATGATGCGTTATTTCTTCTCTTAAAGTGTTTCCAATATGTACGTATTTGTCTTTACTCTGCAACTCTGTATTTCCTTATAACGTGGTATTCTTACATATTCTTTCGAGAAAAAACTCTCCTTTGCATTCTCTTTTGAGGCTACACGCTTAGACATACACGCAACACCAAAGATTTCGAGTTACAACTTGTTGTTTAGGAAAAACAAGATAATATTGCATGATGAGGGATTTCCTTAAAACGTGGTTTTCTCACATATTTTGACGATAAAAAAATTCTCCTGTCAGTTCTTTTTTGAGGCTACACGTTTAGACGTACACATCACACCAAATCTTTTCGAGTTACAAGGTGTTGTTTAGGAGATACAATCTAATTTTGTACGATGTATTATTTCTTCTCTTAAAGTGTTTCCAATATGTACGTATTTGTCTTTACTCTGCAACACTGTATTTCCTTATAACGTGGTATTCTTACATATTCTTTCGAGAGAAAACTCTCCTGTGCATTCCCTTTTGAGGCTTCACACTTAGACATACACGCAACACCAAAGCTTTTCGAGTTACAACTTGTTGTTTAGGAAAAACAAGATAATTTCGCAGGATGCGGGATTTCGTTAAAACGTGATTTTCTGACAAATTTTGAAGAAAGAAAATTCTCCAATGGGTTCTCTTTTGAGGCTACACGTTTAGACGTACACGCCACATGAAGTCCTTTCGAGTTACCACGTGTTGTTTAGTAGATACAAGCTAATTTTTTACGATGCATTATTTCTTCTTGTAAAGTGTTTCCAACAAGTATGTATTTGTCTTTACTCTGCAACACTGTATTTCCTTATAACGTTATATTCTTACATGTTCTTTCTAGAGAAAACTCTCCTGTGCATACTCTTTAGAGGCTACATGCTTAGACATACACGCAACAACAAAGCTTTTCGAGTTACAACGTGTTGTTTAGGAAAAACAAGATAATTTTGCACGATGCGGGATTTACTTAAAACGTGGTTTTTCTGACAAATTTTGAAGAAAGAAAGTTATCCTGTGGGTCCTCTTTTGAGGCTACACGGGTAGACGTACGAGCCACACCAAATCTTTTCGAGTTACAACGTGTTGTTTAGGAGATACAAGCTAATTTTGTATGATGCATTATTTCTTCTCTTAAAGTGTTTCCAATAGGTACGTAATTGTCTTTTCTGTGCAACACTGTATTTCCTTATAACGTGGTATTCTTACATGTTTGTTCAAGAGAAAACTCTCCTGTGCATTCTCTTTTGAGGCTACACGCTTAGACATACACACAACACCAAAGCTTTTCGAGTTACAACGTGTTGTTTAGGAAAAACTAGAAAATTTCGCACGAAGCGAGATTTCCATACAACGTGGTTTCTGACAAATTTTGATGAAAGAAAATTCTCCTATGGGTTCTCTTTTGAGGCTACACGTTTAGACGTACACGCCACACCAATTCTTTTCGAGTTACCACGTGTTGTTTAGGAGATACAAGCTAATTTTTTACAATGAATTATTTCTTCTCGTAAAGTGTTTCCAACAAGTATGTATTTGTCTTTACTCTGCAACACTGTATTCCTTATAACGTTGTATTCTTACATGTTCTTTCGAGAGAAAACTCTCCTGTGTGTACTCTTTAGAGGCTACACGCTTAGACATACACGCAACACCAAAGCTTTTCGAGTTACAACGTGTTGTTTAGGAAAAACAAGATAATTTTGCACGATGCGGGCTTTCCTTAAGACGTGGTTTTCTGACAAATTTTGACGAAAGAAAGTTCTCCTGTGGGTTCTCTTTTGAGGCTACAAGTGTAGTCGTACGAGCAACACCAAATCTTTTCTAGTTACAACGTGTTGTTTAGGAGATACAAGCTAATTTTTTACGGTGCATTATTTCTTCTCTTAAAGTGTTTCCAATAGGTACGTATTTGTCTTTACTCTGCAACACTGTATTTCCTTATAACGAGGTATTCTTACATATCCTTTCAAGAGAAAACTCTCCTGTGCGTTCTCTTTTGAGGCTACACGCTTAGACATACACGCAACACCAAAGCTTTTCGAGTTACAACGTGTTCTTTAGGAAAAACAAGATAATTTCGCACGATTTGAGATTTCCTTAAAACGTGGTTTCTGACAAATTTTGATGAAAGAAAATTCTCCTGTGGGTTCGCTTTTGAGGCTACACGTTTAGACGTACACGTCACATCAAATCTTTTCGAGTTACAACGTGTTGTTTAGGAGATACAAGCTAATTTTTTACGATGCATTATTTCTTCTCGTAAAGTGTTTGCAATATGTACGTATTTGTCTTTACTCTGCAACACTGTATTTCCTTATAACGTGGTATTCTTACATATTCGTTTGATAGAAAACTCTCCTGGGCATTCCCTTTAGAGGCTACACACTTAGACATACAAGAAACACCAAAGCTTTTCGAGTTACAACTTGTTGTTTAGGAAAAACAAGATAATTTCGCACGATGCAGGATTTCCTTATAACGTGGTTTTCTGACAAATTTTGAAGAAAGAAAATTCTCTTGTGGGGTCTCTTTTGAGGCTACACTTTGAGACGTACATGCCAAACCAAATCTTTTCGAGTTACCACTTGTTGTTTAGGAGATACAAGCTTATATTTTATGATCCGTCATTTCTTCTCGTAAAGTGTTTGCAATATTTACGTTTTTGTCTTTACTCTGCAACACTATATTTCCTTATAACGTTGTAGTCTTACATGTTCCTTCGAGAGAAAACTCTCCTGTGCATTCTCTTTTGGGGCTACACGCTTAGATATACACGCAACACCAAAGCTTTTTGAGTTACAACGTGTTGTTTAGGAAAAACAAGATAATTTTGCACGATGCGGGATTTCCTTAAAACGTGGTTATCTAATTTTGATGAAAGAAAATTCTCCTGTTGGTTCTCTTTTGAGGCTACACGTTTAGACGTACACGCCAAACCAAATCTTTTCGAGTTACCACGTGTTGTTTAGGAGATACAAGGTAATTTTGTATGATGTATTATTTCTTCTCGTAAAGTGTTTCCAATATGTACTTATTTGTCTTTACTCTGCAAAATTGTATTTCCTAATAACGTGGTATTCGTACATATTCTCTCGAGAGAAAACTATCCTGTGCCTTCTCTTTTGAGGCTCCACGCTTAGACATACACGCAACACTAAAGCTTTTCGAGTTACAATATGTTGTTTAGGAAAAAGAAGATGATTTCACACGATGCGGGATTTCCTTAAAACATGGTTCTGTGAAAAATTTTGATGAAAGAAAATTCTCCTGTGGTTTCTCCTTTGAGGCTACACGTTTAGACGTACAGGCCACACCAAATCTTTTCGAGATACAACTTGTTGTTTAGGAGATACAAGCTAATTTTGTACTATGCATTAATTCTTCTCGTAAAGTGTTTCCAATACGTACGTGTTTGTCTTTACACTGCAACATTGTATTTCCTTATAACGTGGCATTCTTACATATTCTTTCGAGAGAAAACTCTCCTGTGCTTTCTCTTTTGAGGCTACACGCTTAGACATACACGCAACACCAGAGCTTTTCGAGTTACAACGTGTTGTTTAGGAAAAACAAGATAATTTCGCACAATGCGAGATTTCCTTAAAACGTGGTTTCTGACAAATTTTGATGAAAGAAAATTCTCCTGTGGGATCTCTTTTGAGGCTACACGTTTAGACGTACACGCCACACCAAATCTTTTCGAGTAACAAGGTGTTGTTTAGGAGATTCAAGCTAATTTTGTACGATGCGTTAATTCTTCTCGTAAAGTGTTTCCAATATGTACGTATTTGTCTTTACTCTGCAACACTGTATTTCCTTATAACGGGGTATTCTTACATATTCTTTCGAGAGAAAGCTCTCCTGTGCATTCGCTTTTGAAGCTACACACTTAGACATACACGCAAACCAAAGCTTTTCGAGTTACAACTTGTTGTTTAGGAAAAACAAGATGATTTCGCAGGAGGCGGGATTTCGTTAAAACGTGGTTTTCTGACAAATTTTGAAGAAAGAAAATTCTCCAGTGGTTTCTCTTTTGAGGCTACACTTTTAGACGTACACGCCAAACCAAATATTTTCGAGTTTCCACTTTTTCTTTAGGAGATACAAGCTAATATTGTATGATGCGTAATTTCTTCTCTTAAAGTGTTTCCAATAAGTACGTATTTGTCTTTACTCTGCAACACTGTATTTCCTTATAACTTTGTATTCTTACATGTTCTTTCGAGAGAAAACTCTCCTGTGCATTCTCTTTTGAGGCTACATGCTGAGACATACACGCAACACCAAAGCGTTTCGAGGTACAAGGTGTTGTTTAGGAAAAAAAAGATAATCTCGCACGATGCGGGATTTCCTTAAAACGTGGTTTTCTGACAAATTTTGACGAAAGAAAATTCTCCTTTGTGTTCTCTTTTGAGGCTACATGTTTAGACGTACACGCCAAACCAAATCTTTTCGAGTTACCACGTGTTGTTTAGGAAATACAAGCTAATTATATACGATGCGTTATTTCTTCTCCTAAAGTGTTTCCAATATGTACTTATTTGCCTTTACTCTGCAAAATTGTATTTCTTTATAACGTGGTATTCTTACATATTCTTTCGAGAGAAAACTCTCCTGTGCCTTCGCTTTTGAGGCTCCACGCTTAGACATACACGCAACACCAAAGCTTTTTGAGTTACAACATGTTGTTTAGGAAAAAGAAGATGATTTCGCACGATGCGGGATTTCCTTAAAACGTGGTTTTCTGAAAAATTTTAACGAAAGAAAATTGTCCTGTGGGTTCTCTTTTGAGGCAACACGTTTAGACGTACACGCCACACCAAATCTTTTCGAGTTACAACGTGTTGTTTAGGAGATACAAGTTAATTTTTTCGATGCGTTATTTCTTCTCATAAAGTGTTTCCAATATGTACGTATCTGTCTTTACTCTGCAACACTCTATTTCCTTATAACGTGGTATTCTTACATATTCTTTCTAGAAAAAACTCTCCTTTACATTCTCTTTTGAGGCTACACGCATAGACATACACACAACACCAAAGCTTTTCGAGTTACAACGTGTTGTTTAGGAAAAACAAGATAATTTTGCATGATGAGGGATTTCCTTATAACGTGGTTTTCTGACAAATTTTGAATAAAGAAAATTCTCCTGTGGGGTCTCTTTTGAGGCTACACTTTTAGACTTAAACGCCAAACCAAATCTTTTCGAGTTACCACTTGTTGTTTAGGAGATACAAGCTTATATTTTATGATGTGTCATTTCTTCTCGTAAAGTGTTTCCAATATGTACGTATTTGTCTTTACTCTCCAACACTGTATTTCCTTATAACGTTGTATTCTTACATGTTCTTTCGAGAGAAAACTCTCCTGTGCATTCGCTTTTGAGGCTACATGCTGAGACATACACGCAACACCAAAGCTTTTCGTGTTACAAGTTGTTGTTTAGGAAAAACAAGATAATTTCGCACGATGGGGGATTTCCTTAAAATGTGGTTTTCTGACAAATTTTGACGAAAGAAAATTCTCCTTTGTGTTCTCTTTGGCGGCTACACGTTTAGACGTACACGCCAAACCAAACCTTTTCGAGTTACCACGTGTTGTTTAGGAGATACAAGCTAATTTTGTCCGATGTGTTATTTCTTCTCCTAAAGTGTTTCCAATATGTACTTATTTGCCTTTACTCGGCCTAATTGTATTTCTTTATAACGTCTATTCTTACATATTCTTTCGAGAGAAAACTCTCCTGTGCCTTCGCTTTTGAGGCTCCACGCTTAGACATACACGCAACACCAAAGTTTTTTGAGTTACAACATGTTGTTTAGGAAAAAGAAGATGATTTCGCATGATGCGGGATTTCCTTAAAACGTGGTTTTCTGAAAAAATTTAACGAAAGAAAATTGTCCTGTGGGTTGTCTTTTGAGGCTACACGTTTTGACGTACACGCCACACCAAATCATTTCGAGTTACAACGTGTTGTTTAGGTGATACAAGTTAATTTTTTACGATGCGTTATTTCTTCTCGTAAAGAGTTTCCAATATGTACGTATTTGTCTTTACTCTGCAACAATGTATTTCCTTATAACGTGGTATTCTTACATATTCTTTCGAGAAAAAAACTCTCCTTTACATTCTCTTTTGAGGCTACACGCTTAGACATACACGCAACACCAAAGCTTTTCGAGTTACAACTTGTTGTTTAGGAAAAACAAGATAATTTTGCACGATGAGGGATTTCCTTAAAACGTGGTTTTCTCACATATTTTGACGAAAGAAAATTCTCCTGTGGGTTCTCTTTTGAGGCTACACGTTTAGCCGTACACGCCACACCAAATCCTTTCGAGTTACAACCTGTTGTTTAGGAGATACAAGCTAATTTTGTATGATGCATTATTTCTTCTCATAAAGTGTTTCCAATACATACGTATTTGTCTTTACTCTGCAACACTGTATTTCCTTATAATGTGATATTCTTACATATTCTTTCGAGGGAAACCTCTCCTGTGTGTTCTCTTTTGAGGCTACATGCTTAGACATACACACAACACCAAAGCTTTTCGAGTTACAGCGTGTTGTGTAGGAAAAATTAGATAATTTCGCACAATGCGTGATTTCCTTAAAACGTGGTTTCTGACAAATTTTGATGAAAGAAAATTCTCCTGTGGGTTCTCTTTTGAGGCTACACGTTGAGACGTACATGTCACACCAAATCTTTTCGAGTTACAACGAGTTGTTTAGGAGACACAAGCTAATTTTGTAAGATGCGATATTTCTTCTCTTAAAGTGTTTCCAATATGTACGTATTTGTCTTTACTCTGCAACACTGTATTTCCTTATAACGTGGTATTCTTACATATTCTTTCGAGAGAAAACTCTCCTGTGCATTCCCTTTTGTGGCTACACACTTAGTCATACACGCAACACCAAAGCTTTTCGAATTACAACTTGTTGTTTAGGAAAAACAAGATAATTTCGCAGGATGCAGGATTTCGTTAAAACGTGATTTTCTGACAAATTTTGAAGAAAGAAAATTCTCCTATGGGTTCTCTTTTGAGGCTACACGTTTAGACGTACACGCCACACCAAGTCCTTTCGAGTTACCACGTGTTGTTTAGGAGATACAAGCTAATTGTTTACAATGCGTTATTTCTTCTCGTAAAGTGTTTCCATCAAGTATGTATTTGACTTTACTCTGCAACACTGTATTCCCTTATAACGTTGTATTCTTACATGTTCTTTTGAGAGAAAACTCTCCTGTGCGTACTCTTTAGAGGCTACACGCTTAGACATACACTCAATGCCAAAGCTTTTCGAGTTACAATGTGTTGTTTAGGAAAAGCAAGATAATTTCGCACGATGCGAGATTTCCATAAAACGTGGTTTTCTGAAAAATTTTGACGAAAGAAAGTTTTCCTGTGGGTTCTCTTTTGAGGCTACACGTATAGAGGTACGAGCCACAACAAATCTTTTCGAGTTCCAATTGTTGTTTAGGAGATACAAGATAATTTTGTACGATGTGTTATTTCTTCTCTTAAAGTGTTTCCAATACGTACGTATTTGTCTTTACTCTACAACACTGTATTTTTTTATAACATGGTATTCTTACATATTCTTTCGAGAGAAAACTCTCCTGTGCATTCTCTTTTGAGGCTACAAGCTTAGACATACAAGCAACACCAAAGCTTTTCGAATTACAACATGTTGTTCAGGAAAAAGAAGATGATTTGGCACGATGCGGGATTTCCTTAAAACATGGTTTTCTGAAAAATTTTGACGAATGAAAATTCTCCTGTGGGTTCTCTTTTGAGGCTACACGTTTAGACGTACACGCCGCACCAAATCTTTTCGAGTTACAACGTTTTGTTTAGGAGATACAAGCTAATTTTCTACGATGCGTTACTTCTTCTCATAAAGTGTTTCCAATATGTACGTATTTGTCTACTCTGCAACACTGTATTTCCTTATAACGTGTTATTCTTACATATTCTTTCGAAAGAAAACTATCCTGTGCGTTCCCTTTTGAGGCTACACACTTAGACATACAGGCAACACCAAAGCTTTTCGAGTTACAACATGTCGTTTAGGAAAAACCAGATAATTTCGCACGATGCAGGATTTCCTTAAAACGTGGTTTTCTGACAAATTTTGACGAAAGAAAATTCTCCTGTCGGTTCTCTTTTGAGGCTACACATTTAGACGTACACGCCACACCAAATCCTTTAGAGTTACCACGTGTTGTTTAGGAGATACAATCTAATTTTGTATGATGCGTTATTTCTTCTCATAAAGTGTTTCCAATACGTACGTATTTGTCTTTACTCTGCAACCCTGTATTTCCTTTTAACATTGTATTCTTACATGTTCTTCCGAGAGAAAACTCTCCTGTGCATTGTCTTTAGAGGCAACATGCTCAGACATACACGCAACACCAAAGCTTTTCGAGTTACAAAGTGTTGTTTAGGAAAAACAAGATAATATTGCAAGATGCGGGATTTCCTTAAAACGTGTTTTTTTGACAAATTTTGACGAAAGAAAGTTCTCCTGTTGGTTCTCTTTTGAGGCTACACGTGTAGAAGTACGAGCCACACCAAATACTTTCGAGTTATAACGTGTTGTTTAGGAGATAGAAGCAAATTTTGTACAATGCGTTATTTCTTCCCTAAATTGTTTCCAATATGTCGTTATTTATCTTTACTCTGCAACACTGTATTTTCTTATAACGTGGTATTCTTACATATTCTTTCGAGGGAAAACTCTCCTGTGCATGCTCTTTTGAGGCTACATGCTTAGACAAACACGCACGCCAAACTTTTCGAGTTACAACGTGTTGTTTAGGAAAAACAAGATAATTTCGCACGATGCGAGATTTCCATAAAACGTGGTTTTCAGACAAATTTTGACGAAAGAAAGTTCTTCTCTGGGTTCTCTTTTGAGGCTACTCGTGTAGAGGTACGAGCCACACCAAATCTTTTCGAGTTACAATGTGTTGTTTAGGAGATACAAGCTAATTTTTTACAATGCGTTATTTCTTCTCTTAAAGTGTTTCCAATACGTACGTAGTTGTCTTTATTCTGCAACACTGTATTTCCTTATAATGTGGTATTCTTACATATTCTTTCGAGAGAAAACTCTCCTGTGTATTCTCTTTTGAGGCTACATGCTTAGACATACACGCAACACCAAAGCTTTTCGAGTTACAATGTGTTGTTTAGGAAAAACAAGATAATTTCGCACGATGCGCTATTTCCTTAAAACGTGGTTTCAGACAAATTTTGATGAAAGAAAATTCTCCTGTGGGTTCTCATTTGAGGCTACACTTTTAGACGTACATGCCACACCAAATCTTTTCGAGTTACAACGTGTTGTTTAGGAGATACAAGCTAATTTTTTACGATGCGTTATTTCTTCTCGTAAAGTGTTTCCAATATGTACTTATTTGTCTTTACTCTGCAAAATTGTATTTCCTTTTAACGTGGTATTCTTACATATTCTTTCAAGAGAACACTCTCCTGTGCCTTCTCTTTTGAGTCTCCACGCTTACACATACACGCAACACCAACGCTTTTCGAGTTACAACATGTTGTTTAGGAAAAAGAAAATGATTTCGCACGATGCGGGATTTCCTTAAAACGTGGTTTTCTGAAAAATTTTGACGAAAGAAAATTCTCCTGTGGGTTCTCTTTTGAGGCTACATGTTTAGATGTACACGCCACACCAAATCTTTTCGAGTTACAACGTTTTGTTTAGGAGATACAAGCTAATTTTGTAGGATGCGTTAATTCTTCTCATAAAGTGTTTCCAATACGTACGTATTTGTCTTTATTCTGCAACACTCTATTTCCTTATAACGTGGTATTCTTACATATTCTTTCGAGGGAAAACTCTCCTGTGCGTTCTCTTTCGAGGCTACACGCTTAGACAAACACGCAACACCAAAGCTTTTCAAGTTACAACGTGTTGTTTAGGAAAAAACAAGATAATTTTGCACGATGCGAGATTTTCATAAATCGTGGTTTTCTAAAAAATTTTGACAAAAGAATTTCCTCCTGTGGGTTCTCTTTTGAGGCTACACTTGTAGAGGTACGAGCCACACCAAATCTTTTCGAGTTACAAAGTTTTGTTTAGGAGATACAAGCTATTTTTGTACGATGCGTTATTTCTTCTCTTAACGTGTTTCCAATATGTACGTATTTGTCTTTACTCTGCCACACTGTATTTCCTCATAACGTGGTATTCCTACATTTTCTTTCGAGAGAAAACTCTCCTGTGCGTTCTCTTTTGAGGCTACACACTTAGACATACACGCAACACCAAAGCTTTTCGATTTACAACGTGTTGTTTATGAAAAACAAGATAATTTCACACGATGCGAGATTTCCTTAAAACGTGGTTTCTGACAAATCTTGATGAAAGAAAATTCTTGGGCCTGGGAGCGGCGGCAGCAGCAGCAGTAGCAGCAGCAGCGGCTGGTCCAGAGGAAGGGCCAACAGCAGTAGAACCAAGCGGACAGGGTCCAGACAGACCTGGTGCCCACGACCACTGGCCATCGCTGGCCAGCCAGGCTGCAAGCAGCGGTGGATTTACGGTGCCTTTCACCACACAGAAGCCACATCAGAACTCTGCCTCCCGCCAGTCAGTTATAAGGGCTCCATATTGGTTCTCGGTTGCCAGAGAAATCAGACTGAGGTACGCAAATATAACCCGAGACCAACATCGCGGGGGTCTAAGCCCGACGGGCGTTGGCCTGCACCCAGGCCCTGAGCTGATCGGGGGTCCACCGGGGTGCAAACCCGGCCAGGAGGTTTTTGTCCTCCCGGGCCGGCGCGCGCACCACCACCATTTTGCCTGGGGGAAGCCAGGGAGACCTAGCAGGCAAAACCAAACCGGCTAACAGGCATAGCCCGAGGCGGACATAGCAGGGGTCTCAGACGGTCAGGCCCTGGACTGCCCCCAGGTCCTGGGCTGCTCGGCAGGCCATCTGTGTGCCGACCCAGCCAGGAGCTTGTTTGCCTCGGCCGGCGCACACCGCCGCCATTTTGCCTACAGGAAGCCAGAGAGACCTAGCAGGCAAAACCAAACCAGCGAACAGGCATAGCCCAAGGCGGACATAGCAGGGGTCTCAGACGGTCAGGCCCTGGACTGCCCCCAGGCCCAGGACTGCTCGGTGGGCCATCTGTGTGCTGACCCGGCCAGGAGGTTGTTTATCAGAGCCGTTTGCACACCACCGCCATTTTGCCTACGGGAAGCCAGAGAGACCTAGCAGGCAAAGCCAAACTGGCTAATAGGCATAGCCCGAGGCAGACATAGCAGGGGTCTCAGAAGGTCAGGCCCTGGACTGCCCCCAGGTCCTGGGCTGCTCGGTGGGCCATCTGTGTGCCGACCCAGCCAGGAACTTGTTTGCCCGGGCAGGTGCGCACCACCGCCATTTTGCCTGCGGGAAGCCAGAGAGACTAGCAGACAAAACCAAACCAGCTAACAGGCATAGCCCAAGGCAGACAAAGCAGGGGTCTCAGACGGTCAGGCCCTGGACTGCCCCCAGGCCCTGGGCTGCTCGGTGCGCCATCTGTGTGCCGACCCGGCCAGGAGGTTGTTTATCCGGGCCAGTTTGCGCACCACCGCCATTTTGCCTACGGGAAGCCAGAGAGACCTAGCAGGCAAAACCAAACCAGCTAACAGGCATAGCCCGAGGCGGACATAGCAGGGGTCTCAGACGGTCAGGCCCTGGACTGCCCCCCAGGCCCTGGGCTGCTCGTTGGGCCATCTGTGTGCTGACCCAGCCAGGAGGTTGTTAGCCCAGCAGACTCTCCCAGCACTCTCAGGGAACTCGCACACGCCACCATCCTAGCCACCTGACACACCCAATTAACACCCACAGCTGAGGGGAACTTTGCACCGACATTGGCCTGCCAGGCTTTTGCCTAGACTCAGGGCCTGGGCAGCTAGGCTAGCCTTGTGTGCACCAACCCAGTTGGGAGTTCTGCTGCCCAGATCAGCCTGGGCGGCAGCACCACATCTCCAAGTCCTGCAAGTGGCTAGCTGGGTTTCCGGGCGGCCAGCTGGGAGAAGTCAGTGTGCTCCAGTGAATACAGTGGGCCCCAGCAGGAGCCTTCGGGTGCCTGCTTTGGGATCTGAACAGCCTGGGCAGCAGCACCCTGTCTACAAGCAGTGCAGGAGGTAAGCTGTGCACCAGAGGCCAACGGGGAAGGGGCAGCTTGCACTGGTGAGTCCAGCACTGACAAGACAAACTAACACCAGTGAGAACTAGATGGCAAAAGGCAAACGCAGGAACGTCACTAACAGAAATCAAGGCAATATGGCAACATCTGAACCCAATTCTCCTCTACCAACACGTCCTGGATACCCCATCACACCAGTAAAACAAGATTTGGATTTAAAATAACTGGACATGATGCTGGTACAGGAACACATGAAGGACATACTTAAAGAAATTCAGGAGAAAATGGATCAAAAGTTAGAAGCCCTTGCAAGGGAAACACAAAAATCATTGAAAGAAATCCAGGAGAATACAAAAGCCAACAAGGAGGAAATGCAAAAAAAACTTAAAGAAATACAGGAGAACTTTGGTCAACAGGCTGAGGTCATGAAAGACGAAACACAAAAATCTCTTAAAGAAATACAGGAGAACTTTGGTCAACAGGCTGAGCTCATGAAAGAGGAAACACAAAAATCTCTTAAAGAATTACAGGAAAACACAAACATGCAAGTGAAGGAGCTAAGCAAAACCATCCAGGATCTAAAATCAGAAGTAGAAACAACTAAGAAAACTCAAAGGGAGACAACTTTGGAGATAGAAAGCCTTGGGAAGAAATCAGGGGACAGAAATGCAAATATCAACAACAGAATACAAGAGATAGAAGAAAGAATCTCAGATGCTGAAGATTCCATAGAAACCATGGACTCAACAGTTAAAGAAAATGCAAAATGCAAAAAGCTTGTAACCCAAAATATCCAGGAAATCCAGGACACAATGAGAAGACCAAACCTAAGGATTATAGGCATAGATGAGAGTGAAGATTTACAACTTAAAGGGCCAGCAAATATCTTCAATAAAATTATGGAAGAAAACTTCCCTAACCTAAAGAGAGAGATGCCCATGAATATACAAGAAGCCTACAGAACTCCAAACAGACTGGACCAGAAGAGAAATACTTCCCGTCACATAAAAATCAAAACACCAAATGTTCTAAACAAAGAATACTAAAGGCAGTAAGAGAAAAAGGCCAAGTAACATATAAAGGAAGACCTATCAGAATCACAGCAGACTTTTCACCGGAGACTATGAAGGCTAGAAGGTCCTGGGCAGATCTCATGCAGACTCTAAGAGAACACAAATGCCAACCAAAACTACTATATACAGCAAAACTCTCAATCACCATAGATGGAGAAACTAAGATATTTCATGACAAAACCAAGTTTACCCAATATCTATCCACAAACCCGGCCCTAAAAAGGATAATAGGAGGACAACACCAATACAAGGAGGGAAACTTCACCCTGGAAAAAGCAAGATAGTAACCTTTCATCAAACCCAAAAGAAGTTAAGCATTCAAATTTAAAAATAACGTCAAAAATGATAGGAAGTAACAATCACTATTCCTTAATATCTCTTAACATCAATGGACTTAATGCCCCAATAAAAAGACACAGACTAACTGAATGGATACTTAAACAGGACCCTACATTTTGCTGCTTACAGGAAACACACCTCAGGGTCAAAGACAAACACTACCTTAGAGTAAAAGGCTGGAAGACAATTTTACAAGCAAATGGTCTCAGGAAACAAGCTGGAGTAGCCATTTTAATATCAGATAAAATTGACTTTCAACCCAAAGTCATCAAAAGAGACGCTGAGGGACACTTATTGCTGGTCAAAGGAAAAATACAAAAAGAAGAACTGTCAATCCTTAACATCTATGCCCCAAATGCAAGGGCACCCTCTTTCGTAAAAGAAACTTTATTAAAACTAAAAGCACACATTGCACCTAACACAATAATTGTGGGTGACTTCAACACTGCACTTTCCTCAATGGACCGATCAGGAAAACAGAAACTAAACAGGGACACAATGAAACTAATTGAAGCTTTGGACCAATTAGATTTAACAGATATATATATAGAACATTCTATCCTAAAACAAAAGAATATACCTTTTTCTCAGCACCTCATGGTACCTTCTCCAAAATCGACCATATAATTGGTCACAAGACAGACCTCAACAAATATAAGAAGATAGAACTAATCCCATGCCTCCTATCTGATCACTATGGAGTAGAAGTGGTCTTCAATAGCAACAGAAACAACAGAAAACCCACATACACGTGGAAACTGAACAATACTCTACTCAATGATACCTTGGTCAAGGAAGAAATAAAGAAAGAAATTAAAGACTTTTTAGAACACAATGAAAATGAAAACACAACATACCCAAATCTATGGGACACAATGAAAGCAGTGCTAAGAGGAAAACTCATAGCCCTGAGTGCCTCCAAAAAGAAAATGGAGAGAGCATACATTACCAGCTTAATGACACACCTGAACTCCTAGAACAAAAAGAAGCTATTTCGCCCAGGAGGAGTAGAAGTCAGGAAATCATCAAACTCAGGGCCGAAATCAATCAAGTAGAAACAAAGAGAACCATTCAAAAAATCAACAAAACCAGGAGCTGGTTCTTTGAGAAAATCAACAAGATAGATAAACCCTTAGCCAGACTGACCAAAGGGCACAGAGAAAGTATCCAAATTAACAAACTTAGAAATGAAAAGGGAGATATAACAACGGAAACTGAGGAAATCCAAAAAATCATCAGATCCTACTACAAGAGCCTGTACTCAACACAACTGGAGAATCTGGAGGAAATGGACAATTTCCTTGACAGATACCAAATACGAAAATTAAATCAGGACCAACTAGACCATCTAAACAGTCCCATAATGCCTAAAGAAATAGAAGGAGTCATAGAAAGTCTTCCAACCAAAAAAAGCACAGGACCAGATGGCTTCAGTGCAGAATTCTACCAGACCTTCACAGAAGAGTTAACACCTATACTCTTCAAACTATTCCACAAAATAGAAACAGAAGGAACACTACCCAATTCCTTCTACGAAGCCACAATTCCGCTGATACCAAAGCCACAAAAAGATCCAACAAAGAAAGAGAACTTCAGACCAATTTCCCTTATGAACATCGATGCAAAAATACTCAATAAAATTCTTGTCAACCGAATCCAAGAACACATCAAAACGATCATCCACCAGGATCAAGTAGGCTTTTTCCCGGGAATGCAGGGTTGGTTCAATATACGGAAATCCATCAATACAATCAACTACATAAACAAACTCAAAGAACAAAACCACATGGTCATTTCATTGGATGCTGAAAAAGCATTTGACAAAATTCAGCATCCCTTCATGCTTAAAGTCTTGGAGAGAACAGGAATTCAAGGCCCATACCTAAACATAGTAAAAGCAATATACAGCAAACCGGTAGCCAGCATCAAACTAAATGGAGAGAAACTTGAAGCAATCCCACTGAAATCAGGGACCAGACAAGGCTGCCCCCTTTCTCCTTATCTTTTCAATATTGTACTTGAGGTACTAGCTCGGGCAATTCGACAACATAAGGAGGTCAAAGGGATACAAATTGGAAAGGAAGAAGTCAAACTATCATTATTTGCAGACGACATGATCGTCTACCTAAGTGACCCAAAGAACTCCACTAGAGAGCTCCTACAGCTGATAAACAACTTCAGCAAAGTGGCAGGTTATAAAATCATCTCCAGCAAATCAGTGGCCTTCCTATACTCAAAGGATAAGCAGGCTGAGAAAGAAATTAGGGAAATGACCCCCTTCACAATATCTTGTTTTTTCTAATCAACACATTGTAACACGAAAATCTTTGGTTTTGCGTGTAAGTCTAAGCGTGTAGCCTCAAAAAAGAATGCACAGGAGAGTTTTATCTCGAGAGAATATGTAAGAATACCACGTTATAAGGAAATACAGTGTTTCAGAGTACAGACATATACATATGTATTGGAAACACTTTACGAGAAGAAATAACGCTTCATACAAAATTAGCTTGTATCTCCTATACAACAAGTGGTAACTCGAAAAGATTTGGTGTGGCGTGTAGGTCTAAATGGGTAGCCTCAAAACAGAACCCACAGGAGAATTTTCTTTCGTCAAAATTTTCAGAAAACCACGTTTTAAGGACATCCCGCATCGTGCGAAATTATCATGTTTTTCTTAAACAACACGTTGTAACTCGAAAAGCTTTTGTGTTGCGTGTATTTCTCAGAGTGTAGCCTCAAAAGAGAACACACAGGAGAGTTTTCTTTCGAAAGAATATGTAAGAATACCACGTTATAAGGAAATACATTGTTGCAGAGTAAAGACAAATACGTATGTATTGGAAACACTTTAGGAGAAGAAATAATGCATCATACAAAATTAGCTTGTATCTCCTAAACAACACGTTGTAACTCGAAAGGATTTGGTGTGGCGTGTACGTCTAAATTGGTAGCCTCAAAAGAGAACCCACAGGAGAATTTTCTTTCGTCAACATTTGTCAGAAACCCACGTTTTAAGGAAATCCCGCATCATGTGAAATTATCTTATTTTTCCTAATCAACACGTTGTAACACGAAATGCTTTGGTTTGCCTGTATGTCTAAGCGTGTAGCCTCAAAAGAGAAGGCACAGGAGAGTTTTCTCTCGAAAGAATATGTAAGAATACTACCTTATAAGGAAGTACAGTGTTGCAGAGTAAAGACAAATACATACATATTGGAAACACTTTAAGAGAAGGAATAAGGCATCGTAAAAATTAGCTTGTATCTCCTAAACTACACGTTGTAACTCGAAAAGATTTGGTGTGGCGTGTACGTCTAAACGTGTAGCCTCAAAAGAGAACCCACAGGAGAATTTTCTTTCTTCAAAATTTGTCAGAAAACCATGTTTTAAGGAAATCCCGCATCGTGCGAAATTATCTTGTTTTTTCTAATCAACACATTGTAACGCGAAAATCTTTGGTGTTGCGTGTATGTCTAAGCATGTAGCCTCAAAAGAGAATGTACAGGAGAGTTTTATCTCGAAAGAATATGTAAGAATACCACGTTATAAAGAAATACAGTGTTGCAGAGTAAGGACAAATACGTATGTATTGGAAACACTTTACGAGAAGAAATATCGCTTCATACAAAATTAGCTTGTATCTCCTATACAACAAGTGGTAACTCGAAAAAATTTGGTGTGGCGTGTACGTCTAAACATGTAGCCTCAAAAGAGAACCAACAGGAGAATTTTCTTTCGTCAAATTTGTCAGAAAACCACGTTTTAAAGAAATCCTGCATCGTGCGAAATTATCTTATTTTTCCTAATCAACACATTGTAACACGAAATGCTTTGGTTTTGCCTGTATGTCTAAGTGTGTAGTCTCAAAAGAGAAGGCACAGGAGAGTTTTCTCTTGAAAGAATATGTAAGAATAGCACGTTATAAGGAAATACAGTGTTGCAGAGTAAAGACAAATACATACTTATTGGAAACACTTCAAGAGAAGAAATAACGCATCGTACAAAATTAACTTGTATCTCCTAAAGAACACGTTGTAAGTCGAAAAGATTTGGTGTGGCGTGTACGGCTAAACGTGTAGCCTCAAAAGAGAACCCACAGGAGAATTTTCTTTCGTCAAAATTTGTCAGAAATCCACGTTTTATGGAAATCCCGCATGGGGGAAATTATCTAGTTTTTCCTAAACAACACATTGTATCTCGAAATGCTTTGGTGTTGCGTGTATGACTAAGCATGTAGCCTCAAAAGGGAAGGCACAGCAGAGTTTTCTCTCGAAAGAATATGTAAGAATACCACGATATAAGGAAATACAGTGTTGCAGAGTAAAGACAAATACATAAGTATTGGAAACACTTTACAAGAAGAAATAACGCATCGTAAAAATAAGCTTGTATCTCCTAAACTACACGTTGTAACTCGAAAAGATTTGGTGTGGTGTGTATGTCTAAAGGTGTAGCCTCAAAACAGAACCCACAGGAGAATTTTCTTTCGTCAAAATTTTTCAGAAAACCACGTTTTAAGGAAATCCCGCATCGTGCGAAATTATCATGTTTTTCCTAAAAAACACGTTGTCACTCGAAAAGCTTTGGTATTGCGTGTATGTCTTAGCGTGTAGCCTCAAAAGAGAACCAACAGGAGAATTTTCTTTCATCAAAATTTGTCAGAAAACCACGTTTTAAGGAAATCCCGCATCGTGCGAAATTATCTTATTTTTCCTAATCAACACGGTGTAACATGAAATGCTTTGGTTTTGCCTGTATGTCTAAGCATGTAGCCTCAAAAGAGTAGGCACAGGAGAGTTTTCTCTCAAAAGAATATGTAAGAATACCTCGTTATAAGGAAATACAATGTTGCAGATTAAAGACAAATACGTACGTATTGGAAACACTTTAAGAGAAGAAATAAAGCATCGTACATAATTAGCTTGTATCTCCTAAACAACAAGTTGTAACTCGAAAAGATTTGATGTGGCGTGTACGTCTAAACATGTAGCCTCAAAAGAGAACCCACAGGAGAATTTTCTTTCGTCAAAATTTGTCAGAAAAGCACGTTTTATGAAATCCGGCATAGTGCTTAATGATCTTGTTTTTCCTAAACAACACGTCGTAACTGGAAAAGCTTTGGTGTTGTGTTTATGGGTAAGCGTGTAGCCTCAAAAGAGTAGGCACAGGAGAGTTTTCTCTCGAAAGAACATGTAAGCATACCATGTTATAAGGATGCTACACGCTTAGACATACACGCAACACCAAAGCTTTTTGAGTTACAACTTTTTGTTTAGGAAAAACAAGATAATTTCGCACGATGCGGGATTTCCTTAAATCGTGGTTTTCTGAAAAAATGTTGACTAAAGAAAATTCTCCTGTGGGTTCTCTTTTGAGGCTACACGTTTAGACGTACACGCCACACCAAATATTTCGAGTTACAACCTGTTGTTTAGGAGATACAAGCTAATTTTTACGATGCGTAATTTCTTCTCGTAAAGTGTTTACAATATATATGTATTTGTCTTTACTCTGCAACACTGTATTTCCTTATAACGTAGTATTCTTACATATTCTTTCGAGATAAAACTCTCCTGTGCATTTTCTTTTGAGGCTACACGCTTAGACATACACGCAACACCAAAGCTTTTCGAGTTACAACATGCTGTTTAGGAAAAACAAGATAATGTCGCACGATGCGGGATTTCCTTAAAACGTGGTTTTCAGACAAAATTTTATGAAAGAAAATTCTCCTGTGGGTTCTCTTTTGAGGCTACAAGTTTAGATGTATACGCCACACCAAATCCTTTCGAGTTACAACGTGTTGTTTAGGAGATACAACCTAATTTTGTACTATGCGTTATTTCTACTTTTAAATTTTTTCCAATACGTACCTATTTGTCTTTACTCTGCAACAATGTATTTCCTTATAACGTGGTATTCTTACATATTCTTTCGAGAGAAAAATGTCCTGAGCATTTCCTTTGAGGCTACACACTTAGACATACACGCAACACCAAAGCTTTTCGAGTTCCAACCTGTTGTTTAGGAAAAACAAGATAATTTCGCATGATGCGGGATTTCCTTAAAACGTGGTTTTCTGACAAATTTTTACGAAAGAAAATTCTCCTGTGGGTTCTCTTTTGAGGCTACACGCTTAGAAGTACACGTCACACCAAATATTTTCGAGTTACAACGGGTGTTTAGGAGATACAAGCTAATTTTGAACGATGCGTTATTTCTTCTCGTAAGGTGTTTCCAATACTTACGTATTTGTCTTTACTGTGCAACACTGTATTTCCTTATAACGTGGTATTCTTACTTATTCCTTCAAGAGAAAACTCTCCTGTGCCTTCACTTTTGAGGCTACACGATTAGACATACACGCAACACCAAAGCTTTTTGAGTTACAACGTGTTGTTTTGGAAAAACAAGATAATTTCGCACGATGCGGGATTTCCTTAAAACGTGGTTTTCTGAAAAAATGTTGACTAAAGAAAATTCTCCTGTGGGTTCTCTTTTGAGGTTACACGTTAAGACATACACGCAACACCAAAGCTTTTCGAGTTACAACGTGCTGTTTGGGAGATACAAGCTAATTTTGTAAGATGCGTTATTTCTCTTCATAAAGTGTTTCAAATAGGTACGTTTTTGTCTTTACTCTGCAACACTGTATTTCCTTATGAGGTGGTATTCTTACATATTATTTCGAGAGAAAACTCTCCTGTGTGTTCTCTTTTGAGGCTACACGCTTATACATACACGCAACACCAAAGCTTTTCGAGTTACAACATGTTGTTTAGGAAAAACAAGATAATTTCGCACGATGCGGGATTTCCTTAAAACGTGGTTTTCTGACAAATTTTGAAGAAAGAAAATTCTCCAGTGGGTTCTCATTTGAGGCTACACGTTTAGAAGTACACGTCACACCAAATCCTTTCGAGTTACAACATGTTGTTTAGGAGATACAATCTAATTTATGCGATGCGTTATATCATCTCGTAAAGTGTTTCCAATAAGTACATATTTGTCTTTACTCTGCAACACTGTATTTCCTTATAACGTGGTATTCTTACATATTCTTTCAAGAGAAAACTCTCCTGTGCCTTCTCTTTTGAGGCTACATGCTTACACATACAAAAAACACCAAAGCTTTTCGCGTTACAACGTGTTGATTAGGAAAAACAAGATAATTTCGCACGATGCGGGATTTCCTTAAAACGTGGTTTTCTGACAAATTTTGACGAAAGAAAATTCTCCAGTTGGTTCTCTTTTGAGGCTACACGTTTAGACGTACATGCCACACCAAATATTTTCGAGTTACAACGTGTTGTTTAGGAGATACAAGCTAATTTTGTACGATGCGTTATTTCTTCTCGTAAAGTGTTTACAATATATATGTATTTGTCTTTACTCTGCAACACTGTATTTCCTTATAACGTAGTATTCGTACATATTCTTTCGAGATAAAACTCTCCTGTGCATTCTCTTTTGAGGCTACACGCTTAGACATACACGCAACACCAAACTTTTCTAGTTACAACATGTTGTTTAGGAAAAACAAGATAATTTCGCACGAAGCGGGATTTCCTTAAAACGTGGTTTTCTGACAAAATTTTACGAAAGAAAATTCTCCTATGGGTTCTCTTTTGAGGCTACAAGTTTAGATGTACACGCCACACCAAATCCTTTCGAGTTACAACGTGTTGTTTAGGAGATACAACCTAATTTTGTACTATGTGTTATTTCTTCTTGTAAAGTGTTTCCAATACGTACGTATTTGTCTTTACTCTGCAACACTGTGTTTCCTTATAACGTGGTGTTCTTACATATTCTTTCGAGAGAAAACTGTCCTGTACGTTTTCTTTTGAGGCTACACACTTAGACATACACGCAACACCAAAGCTTTTCGAGTTCCAACGTGTTGTTTAGGAAAAACAAGATAATTTAACATGATGCGGGATTTCCTTAAAACGTGGTTCTCTGACAAATTTTTACGAAAGAAAATTCTCCTGTGGGTTCTCTTTTGAGGCTACACGTTTAGAAGTACACGCCACACCAAATCATTTCGAGTTACAACGTGTTGTTTAGGAGATACAAGCTAATTTTGTACGATGCATTATTTCTTCTCGTAAAGTGTTTCCAATACTTGTGTATTTGTCTTTACTCTGCAACACTGTATTTCCTTATAACGTGATATTCTTACTTATTCCTTCAAGAGAAAACTCTCCTGTGCCTTCTCTTTTGAGGCTACACGATTAGACATACACGCAACACCAAAGCTTTTTGAGTTACAACGTGTTGTTTTGGAAAAACAAGATAATTTCGCACGATGCGGGATTTCCTTAAAATGTGGTTTTCTGAAAAATTGTTGATTAAAGAAAATTATCCTGTGGGTTCTCTTTTGAGGCTACACGTTAAGACATACACGCAACACCAAAGCTTTTGGAGTTACAACGTGCTGTTTAGGAGATACAAGCTGATTTTGTAACATGCGTTATTTCACTTCGTAAATTGTTTCCAATAGGTACGTATTTGTCTTTACTCTGCAACATTGTATTTCCTTATAAGGTGGTATTCTTACATATTCTTTCGAGAGAAAACTCTCCTGAGTGTTCTATTTTGAGGCTACACGCTTAGACATACACGCAACACCAAAGCTTTTCGAGTTACAACATGTTGTTTAGGAAAAACAAGATAATTTCGCACGATGCGGGATTTCCTTAAAACGTGGATTTCTGACAAATTTTGACGAAAGAAAATTCTCCTTTGCTTCTCTTTTGAGGCTACACGTTTAGAAGTACACGTCACACCAAATATTTTCGAGTTACAACGTGTTGTTTAGGAGATACAATCTAATTTTTGCGATGCGTTATTTCTTCTCGTAAAGTGTTTCCAATAAGTACGTATTTGTCTTTACTCTGCAACAATGTATTTCCTTATAACATAGTATTCTTGCATATTCTTTCGAGAGAAAACTCTCCTGTGCCTTCTCTTTTGAGGCTACACACTTAGACAGACACGCAACACGAAAGCTTTTCGAGTTACGACGTGTTGTTTAGGAAAAACAGGATAATTTCCCACGATACGGGATTTCCTCCAAACTTGGTTTTCTGACAAATTTTGACGAAAGAAAATTCTCCTGTGGGTTCTCTTTTGAGGCTACACGTTTAGACGTACATGCCACACCAAATCTTTTCGAGTTACAACGTGTTGATTAGGAGATACAAGCTAATTTTGTACGATGCGTTATTTCTTCTCTTAAAGTGTTTCCAATAAGTACGTATTTGTCTTTACTCTGCAACACTGTATTTCCTTTTAACGTGGTATGCTTACATATTCTTTCGAGAGATAATTCTCCTGTGCCTACTCTTTTGAGGCTACACGCTTACCCATACACGCAATACCAAAGCTTTTCGAGTTTCGACGTGTTGTTTCGGAAAAACAAGATCGTTTCACACGATGCTGGATTTCCTTAAAACGTGCTTTCCTGGAAAATTTTGACGAGAGAAAATTCTCCTGTGGGTTCTCTTTTGAGGCTACACGTTTAGACGTACACGCCACACCCAAACCTTTCGAGTTGCAACGTGTTGTTTAGGAGATACAAGCTAATTTTGTATGATGCTTTATTTCTTCTCGTAAAGTGTTTCCAATACGTACGTATTTGTCTTTACTCTGCAACATTGTATTTTCTTATAACGTGGTATTCTTACATATTCTTTCGAGAGAAAACTCTCCTGTGCCTTCTCTTTTGAGGGTACACGCTTAGGCATACAGGCAAAACCAAAGCATTTCGTGTTACAACATGTTGATTAGGAAAAATAAGATAATTTCTCACGATGCGGGATTTCCATAAAACGTGGTTTTCTGACAAATTTTGACGGAAGAAAATTCTCCTGTTGGTTCTCTTTTGAGGCTACACGTTTGGACGTACACGACACACCAAATCTTTTCGAGTTACAACGTGTTGTATAGGAGATACAAGCTAATTTTGTTAGAAGCGTTATTTCTTCTCGTAAAGTGTTTCCAATATGTATGTATTTGTCTTTACTCTGCAACACTGTATTTCCTTATAACGTGGTATTCTTACATATTCTTTTGAGAGAAAACTCTCCTGTACCTTCTATTTTGAGGCTACATACTTAGACATACACGCAACACCGAAGCTTTTCGAGTTACACCGTGTAGTTTAGGAGATACAAGCTAATTTTGTACGATGCGTTATTTCTTCTCATAAAGTGTTTCCAATACGTACGTTTTTGTCTTTACTCTGCAACACTGTATTTCCTTATAAGGTGGTATTCTTACATATTCTTTCGATAGAAAACTCTCTTGTGCATTCTCTTTTGAGGCTACAAACTTAGTCATACACGCAACACCAAAGCATTTAGCGTTACAACATGTTGATTAGGAAAAAAAAAGATACTTTCCTTAAAACGTGGTTTTCTGAAAAATTTTGACGAAAGGAAATTCTCCTGTGGGTTCTGTTTTGAGGCTACACGTGTACACGTACACGCCCCACCAAATCCTTTCGAGTTACAACGTGCTGTTTAGGAGATACAAGCTAATTTTGTATGATACGTTATTTCTTTTCGTAAAGTGTTTCCAATAGAGTACGTATTTGTCTTTGCTCTGAGACACTGTGTTTCCTAATAAAGTGGTATTCTTACATATTCTTTCCATAGAAAACTCACCTGTGCGTTCTCCTTTGAGGCTACACTCTTTGACATACATGCAACACCAAAGCTTTTCGCATTACAACGTGTTGATTAGGAAAAATAAGATAATTTCGCAGGATGCGGGATTTCCTTAAAACGTGGTTTTCTGACAATTTTGACGAAAGAAAATTCTCCTGTGGGTTCTCTTTATAGGCTACACGTTTAGACGTACACGCCACACCAAATCTTTTCGAGTTACAACGTGTTGTTTAGGAGATACAAGCTAATTTTGTTTTTTTCGTCAAAATTTGTCAGAAAACCACGTTTTAAGGAAATCCCGCATCGTGCGAAATTAACTTTTTTTTTCCTAAACAACACGTTTGAACAGGAAAAGCTTTGCTGTTGCGAGTATATCTAAGCATGTAGCCTCAAAAGAGATCGCACATGAGAGTTTGCTCTCGAAAGAATATGTAAGAATACCACGTTATAAGGAAATACATTGTTGCAGAGTAAAGACAAATACATACGTATTGGAAACACTTTACAAGAAGAAATAACGCCTCGTACAAAATTAGCTTGTATCGCCTAAACAACACTTTGTAACTCGAAAAAATTTGGTGTGGCATGTACGTCTAAACGTGTAGCCTCAAAAGAGAACCAACAGGAGAATTTTCTGTCGTCCAAATTTGTCAGAAAACAACGTTTTAAGGAAATCCCGCATCGTGCGAAATTATCTTGTTTTTCCTAAACAAAGTGTTATAACTCGAAAAGCTTTGGTGTTGCGTGTATGTCTAAGCATGTAGCCTCAAAAGAGAAGGCACAGGAGAGTTTTCTCTTGAAAGAATATGTAATAATACCACGTTATAAGGATATACAGTATTGCAGAGTAAAGACAAATACGTATTGGAAACACTTTACTAGAAGAAATAACGCATCTTACAAAATTAGCTTGCATCTCCTAAACAACACGTTGTAACTCGAAAAGATTTGGTGTGGCCTGTACGTTTAAATATGTAGCCTCAAAGGAGAAATCACAGGAGAATTTTCTTTCATCAAAATTTGTCAGAAAACCACGTTTTAAGGAAATCCCAAATCGTGCGAAATTATCTTGTTTTTCCTAAACAACACATCGTATCTCGAAAAGCTTTGGTGTTGCGTGTATGTCTAAGCGTGTAGCCTCAATCCAGAAGGCGCAGGAGAGTTTTCTCTCGAAAGAATATGTAAGAATACCACATTATAAGGAAATACAGTGTTGCAGAGTAAAGACAAACATGTACGTATTGGAAAGACTTTACAAGAAGAAATAACGCATCATAAAAATTAGCTTGTATCTCTTAAACTACACGTTGTACCTTGAAAAGATTTGGTGTAGCTTGTATGTCTAAACGTGTAGCCTCAAAAGAGAACCCACAGGAGAATTTTCTTTCGTCAATTTTTTTTCAGAAAACCACGTTTTAAGGAAATCCCGCAACATGTGAAATTTTCTTGTTTTTCCTAAACAACACGTTGTAACTCGAAAAGCTTTGGTGTTCTGTATATGTCTAAGCGTGCAGCCTCAAAAGAGAAGTCACAGGAGAGTTTTCTCTTGAAAGAATATGTAATAATACCACGTTATATGGAAATACAGTGTTGCAGAGTAAAGACATATAGGTACATGTTGGAAACACTTTATGAGAAGAAATAACGCATCGTAAAAAATTAGCTTGTATCTCCTAAACAACACGTTGTAACTCGAAAAGCTTTGGTGTTAAGTGTATATTTAAGCGTGTAGCTTCAAAAGAGAACACACAGGAGAGTTTTCTCTCGAAAGAATATGTAAGAATACCACATTATTATTAAATACAGTGCTGCAGAGTAAAGACAAATATGTATATATTGGAAACACTTTACGAGAAGAAATAACGCATCGTACAAAATTAGCTTGTAACTCCTAAACAACACGTTGTACTCGAAAATATTTGGTGTGGCATGTACGTCTAAACGTGTAGCCTCAAAAGAGAACACACAGGAGAAATTTCTTTCGTCAAAATTTGTCACAAAACAAAGTTTTGATGAAATCCCGCATCGTGAGAAATTATCTTGTTTTTCCTAATCAACAAGTTGTAACTCGAAAAGCTTTGGTGTTGCGTGTATGTCTAAGCGTGTAGCCTCAAAAGAGAAGGCACAGGAGAGTTTTCTCTTGAAAGAATACGTAAGAATACCACGTTATAAGGAAATACAGTGTTGCAGAGTAAAGACAAATACGTACCTATTGGAAACACTTAAACTTTACGAGAATAAAAAATGCATCGTAAAAAATTAGCTTGTATCTCCTAAACAACACGTTGTAACTCGAAAAGATTTGGTGTTAAGTGTATATTTAAGCGTGTAGCTTCAAAAGAGAACACACAGGAGAGTTTTCTCTCGAAAGAATATGTAAGAATACCACATTATTATTAAATACAGTGCTGCAGAGTAAAGACAAATATGTATATATTGGAAACACTTTACGAGAAGAAATAACGCATCGTACAAAATTAGCTTGTAACTCCTAAACAACACGTTGTACTCGAAAATATTTGGTGTGGCATGTACGTCTAAACGTGTAGCCTCAAAAGAGAACACACAGGAGAAATTTCTTTCGTCAAAATTTGTCACAAAACAAAGTTTTGATGAAATACCGCATCGTGAGAAATTATCTTGTTTTTCCTAATCAACAAGTTGTAACTCGAAAAGCTTTGGTGTTGCGTGTATGTCTAAGCGTGTAGCCTCAAAAGAGAAGGCACAGAGGAGTTTTCTCTTGAAAGAATACGTAAGAATACCACGTTATAAGGAAATACAGTGTTGCAGAGTAAAGACAAATACGTACCTATTGGAAACACTTAAACTTTACGAGAATAAAAAATGCATCGTAAAAAATTAGCTTGTATCTCATAAACAACACGTTGTAACTCGAAAAGATTTGGTGTGGCGTGTACGTCTAAACGTGTAGCCTCAAAAGAGAACCCACAGGAGAATTTTCTTTCGCCAAAATTTGTCAGAAAACCACGTTATAAGGAAATCCCGCATTGTGCGAAATTATCTTGTTTTTCCTAAACAACACATTGTAACTCGAAAATCTTTGGTGTTGCGTGTATGTCTAAGCGTGTAGCCTCAAAAGAGAAGGCACAAGAGAGTTTTCTCTCGAAAGAATATGTAAGAATACCATGTTATAAGGAAATACAGTGTTGCAGAGTAAAGACAAATACTTATGTATTGGAAACACTTTAAGAGAAGAAATAACGCATCTTAAAAAATTAGGTGATATCTCCTAAACAACACGTTGTAACTCAAAAAGATTTCGTGTGGCATGTACGTCTAAACGTGTAGCCTTCAAAAGAGAACCCACAGGAGAATTTTCTTTTGTCAAAATTTGTCTGAAAACCACGTTTTTAGGAAATCCAGCTTCGCGCAAAATTATCTTGTTTTTCCTAAACAACACGTTGTAACCCGAAACGCTTTGGTGTTGCCTGTATGTCTAAGCGTGTAGCTTCAAAAGAGAAGGCACAGGAGAGTTTTCTCTCAAAAGAATATGTAAGAATACCACGTTATAAGGAAATACAGTGTTGCAGAGTAAAGAGAAGTACGTATGTACTGGAAACACTTTACGAGAAGAAATAACGCATCTTACAAAATTAGGTTGTATCTCCTAAACAACACGTTGTAACTCGAAAAGATTTGGTGTGGCGTGTATGTCTAAACGTGTAGCCTCAAAAGAGAGCCCACAGGAGAATTTTCTTTTGTCAATATTTGTCAGAAAACCACGTTTTAAGGAAATCCCGCATCGGACGAAATTATCTTGTTTTTCCTAAACAACATGTTGTAACTCGAAAAGCTTTCGTATTGCGTGTATGTCTAAGAGTGTAGCCTCAAAAGAGAAGGCACAGGAGAGTTTTCTCTCAAAAGAATATGTAAGAATAACACGTTATAAGGAAATACAATGTTGTAGAGAAAAGACAAACACGTACATATTGGAAACACTTAAACTATACGAGAAGAAATAATGCATCGTACAAAATTAGTTTGTATCTCCTAAACAGTACGTTGTAACTCGAAAAGATTTGGTGTGGCGTGTACGTCTAAACGTGTAGCCTCAAAGAGAACGCACAGGAAAATTTTCATTCATCAAAATTTGTCAGAAACCACGTTTTAAAGAAATCCCGCATTGTGCGAAATTATCTTATTTTTCCTAAACAACATGTTATAAATCGAAAAGCTTTGGTGTTGCGTTTATGTCTAAGCATGTAGCCTCAAAAGAGAAGGCACAGGAGAGTTTTCTCGAAAGAATATGTAAGAATACCACGTTATAAGGAAATACTGTGTTGCAGAGTAAAGACAAATACGTACATATTGGAAACACTTTACAAGAAGAAATAACCCATCGTACAAAATTAGCTTGTATCTCCTAAACTACACGTTGTAACTCGAAAAGATTTGGTGTGGCGTGTACGTCTAAACGTGTAGCCTCAAATGAGAACCCACTGGAGAATTTTCGTTCTTCAAATTTTTTTTAGAAAACCACGTTTTAAGGAAATCACGCATCGTGTGAAATTATCTTGTTTTTCCTAAACAACAAATTTTAACTCGAAAATCTTTGTTGTTGCGTGTATGTCTAAGCGAGTAGCATCAAAAAAGAAGAGGCACAGGAGAGTATTCTCTCGAAAGAATACATAAGAATACCACATTATATGGAAATACAGTGTGGCAGAGTAAAGACAGATACATACATAGTGGAAACACTTTACAAGAAGAAATAACGCATCGTACAAAATTAGGTTGTATCTCTTAAACAGCACTTTGTAACTCGAAAAGATTTGGTGTGGCGTGTACATCTAAACGTGTAGCCTCAAAGGAGAACCCACAGGAGAATTTTCTTTCGTCAAAATTTGTCAGAAAACCACGTTTAAGGAAATCCCGCATCGTGTGAAATTATCTTGTTTTTCCTAAAGAACACGTTGTAACTCGAAAAGCTTTGGTGTTGCGTGTATGTCTAAGATTGTAGCCTCAAAAGAGAAGGCAAAGGAGAGTTTTCTCTCAAAAGAATATGTAAGAATACCACGTTATAAGGAAATACAGTGTTGCAAAGTAAAGACAAATACGTACATTTTGGAAATATTTTACGAGAAGAATTAACGCCTCGTTCAAAATTAGTTTGTATCTCCTAAACAACACGTTGTAACTCGAAAAGATTTGGAGTGGCTTGTACGTCTAAACGTGTAGCCTCAAAAGAGAACCCACAGAAGAATTTTCTTTCGTCAAAATTTGTCAGAAAACCACGTTTTAAGGAAATCCGGCATCGTGCGAATTTATCTTGTTTTTCCTAATCAACACGTTGTAACACAAAATGCTTTGGTTTTGCGTGTATGTCTAAGCGCGTAGCCTCAAAAGAAAAGGCACAGGAGAGTTTTCTCTCGAAAGAATATGTAGGAATACCACGTTATAAGGAAATATAGTGTTGCAGAGTAAAGACAAATATGTACCTATTGGGAACACTTAAAATTTACGAGAATAAAAAATGCATCGTAAAAAATTAGCTTGTATCTCATAAACAGCACATTGTAACTCGAAAAGATTTGGTGTGGCGTGTATGTCTAAACATGTAGCCTCAAAAGAGAACCCACAGGAGAATTTTCTTTCATCAAAATTTGTCAGAAAACCAAGTTTTAAGGAAATCCCGCATCGTGCGAAATTATCTTGTATTTCCTAAACAACATGTTGTAACTCAAAAGCTTTGGTGTTGCGTGTATGTCTAAGCGTGTAGCCTCAAAAGAGAAGGCACAGGAGAGTTTTCTCTCGAAAGAATATGTAAGAATACCACGTTATAAGGAAATACAGTTTTGCAGAATAAAGACAAATACGTACCTATTGGAAACACTTAAAGTTTATGAGAAGAAATAACGCATCTTAAAAAATTAGCTTGTATCTCCTAAACAACACATTGTAACTCGAAAAGACTTGGTGTGGCGTGTACATCTAAACGTGGAGCCTCAAAAGAGAACCTACAGGAGAATTTTCTTTCGTCAAAATTTGTCAGAAAACCACGTTTTAAGGAAATCCCATATCGTACGAAATTATCTTATTTTTCCTAAACAACATGTTGTAACATGAAAAGCATTGGTGTTGTGAGTATGTCTTAGCATGTAGCCTCAAAGGAGAACGCACAGGAGAGTTTTGTCTCGAAAAAATATGTAAGAATACCACGTTATAAGGAAATCGAATGTTTCAGAGTAAAGACAAACACATACTTATTGGAAACACGTTCCGAGAAGAAATAACGCATCGTAATAATTAGCTTGTATCTCCTAAAAAACACGTTGTAACTCGAAAAGATTTGGTGGGGCGTGTACGTCTAAACGTGTAGCCTCAAAAGAGAACCCACAGGATAATTTTCTTTCGTCAAAATTTGTCAGAAAACCATGTTTTAAGGTAATCCCGCATCGTGCGAAATTATCTTGTTTTTCCTAATCAACATGTTGTAACTCGAAAAGCTTTGGTGTTGTGTGTATGTCTAAGCGTGTAGCCTCAAAAGAGAAGGCACAGGAGAGTTTTCTCTCAAAGAATTTGTAAGAATACCACGTTATAAAGAAATACAGTTTTGCAGAGTAAAGACAAATATGTATGCATTGGAGAAACTTTAGGAGTAGAAATAACGCATCGTACAAAATTAGATTGTATCTCCTAAACAACACATTGTAACTCGAAAATATTTGGTATGGCGTGTATGTCTAAACATGTAGCCTCAAAAGAGAACCCACAGGAGAATTTTCATTCGTCAAAATTTGTCAGAAAACTACGTTTTAGGGAAATCCTGCATCGTGACAAATTATCTTGTTTTGCCTAAACAACACGTTGTAATTCGAAAAGCTTTGGTGTTGCGTGTATGTCTAACCGTGTAGCCTGAAAAGAGAAGGCACAGGAGAGTTTTCTCTCGAAAGAATATGTAAGAATACCACGTAAATAGGAACTACAGTGTTGCAGAATAAAGACAAGTACATATGTATTGGAAACACTTTAGGAGAAGAAATAACGCATCGTAAAAAATTAGCTTGTATCTCCTAAACAACACGTTGTAACTCGAAAATATTTGGTGTGGCGTGTGCGTCTAAACGTGTAGCATCAAAAGAGAACCCACAGGAGAATTTTCTTTCGTCAAAATTTATCAGAAAACCACGTTTTAAGGAAATCCCGCATCGTGCGAAATTATCTTGTTTTTCCTAAACAAAACATCGTAACTCGAAAAGCTTTGGCGTTGCTTGTATATCTAATCGTGTAGCCTCAAAAGAGAAGGCACAGGAGAGATTTCTCTCGAAAGAATGTGTTAGAATACCACGTTATAAGGAAGTACAGTGTTGCAGAGCAAAGACAAATACGTACGTTTTGGAAACATTTTAGGAGAAGAAATAATGCTTCGTACAAGCTTGTATCTCCTAAACAACACGTTTTAACTCAAAATGATTTGGTGTGGCGTGTACGTCTAAACGTGTAGCCTCAAAAGAGAACCCACAGGAGAATTTTCTTTCTTCAAAATTTGTCAGAAATCCACGTTTTAAGGAAATCTCGCATCGTGCGAAATTATCTTGTTTTTCCTAATCAACACGTTGTAACTCGAAAAGATTTGGTGTTGCGTGTATGTCTAAGCGTGTAGCCTCAAAAGAGAAGGCACAGGAGAGTTTTCTCTCAAAAGAATATGTAAGAATACCACGTTATAAGGAAATACAGTGTTGCAGAGTAAAGACAAATACTTACTTATTGGAAACACTTAAACTTTATGAGAAAAAATAACTTATCATACAAATTTAGCTTGTATCTCCTAAACAGCACGTTGTAACTTAAAAAGATTTGGTGTGTCGTGTAATTCTAAATGTGTAGCCTCAAAAGAGAACCCACAGGAGAATTTTCTTTCATCAAAATTTGTCAGAAAACCATGTTATAAGGAAATCCCGCATCGTGCAAAATTATCTTGTTTTTCCTAAACAACACATCTTAACTCGAAAAGCTTTGGTGTTGCGTGTATGTCTAAGCGTGTAGCCTCAAAAGAGAAGGCACAGGAGAGTTTTCACTCAAAACAATATGTAAGAATACCACGTTATAAGGAAATACAGTGTGGCAGAGTAAAGACAAATACCTACTAATTAGAAACACTTAAACTTTACGAGAAGTAATAACGCATCATTTAAAATTAGCTTATATCTCCTAAACAACACGTTGTAAATGGAAAAGATTTGGTCTGGCGTTTACAACTAAACATGTAGGCTTAAAAGAGAACCCACAGGAGAATTTTTTTTCGTCAAAATTTGCCAGAAAAACGTGTTTTAAGGAAATCCCGCATTGTGCGAAATTATCTTGTTTTTCCTAAACAACACATCGTAACTCGAAAAGCTTTGGTGTTGCGTGTATGTCTAGGCGTGTAGCCTCAAAAGAGAAGGCACAGGAGAGTTTTCTCTCGAAAGAATATGTAAGAATACCACGTTATAAGGAAATACAGTGTTGCAGAGTAAAGACAAATACGCACTTATTAGAAACACTTAAACTTTATGAGAAGAAATAATGCATCGTACAAAATTAGCTTGTATCTCCTAAACAGCACGTTGTAACTTGAAAAGATTTGGTGTGGCGTGTACACCTAAACGTGTAGCCTCAAAAGAGAACCCACAGGAGAATTTTCTTTCATCAAAATATGTCAGAAAACCACGTTTTAAGGAAATCCCTCATCGTGTGAAATTATCTTGTTTTTCCTAAACAACATGTTGTAACTCGAAAAGCTTTGGTGTTGCGTGTAAGTCTTAGCGTGTAGCCTCAAAAGAGAAGGCAATGGAGAGTTTTCTCTAGAAAGAATATGTAAGAATACCACGTTATAAGGAAAAACAGTGTTGCAGAGTAAAGACAAATACTTACATATTGGAAACACTTTAACATTATGAGAAAAAATAACACATCGTAAAAAATAGCTTGTATCTCCTCAACAACACGTTGTAACTCGAAAAGACTTGGTGTGGCATGTATGACTAAACGTGTAGCCTCAAAAGAAAACCCATAGGAGAATTTTCTTTCGTCAATATTTGTCAGAAAACCACATTTTAAGGAAATCTCACATCGTGCGAAATTATCTTGTTTTTCCTAAACAACACGTTGTAACTCGAAAAGCTTTGGTGTTGCGTGTATTTCTAAGCTTGTAGCCTCAAAAGAGAACGCACAGGAGAGTTTTCTCTCGAAAGAATATGTAAGAATACCACGTTATAAGGAAATACCGTGTTGCAGAGTAAAGACAACTACGTACGTATTGGAAATCTTTAAGAGAAGAAATAACGCATCGTACAAAATTAGCTTGTATCTCTTAAACAACACGTTATAACCCGAAAAGATTTGGTGTGGCGTGTGTGTCTAAACGTGTAGCATCAAAATAGAACCCACAGGAGAATTTTCTTTCGTCAAAATTTTTCAGAAAACCACGTTTTATGGAAATCTCGCATCTTGCAAAATTTCCTTCTTTTTCCTAAACAACACGTGGTAACTCGAAAAGCTTTGGAGTTGCGTGTTTGTCTAAGCTTCTAGCCTCAAAAGAGAATGTACAGGAGAGTTTTCCCTCGAAAGAATATGTAAGAATACCACGTTATAAGGAAATACAGTGTTGCAGAGTAAAGACAAATAAGTACATATTGGAAACACTTTACGAGAAGAAATAACGCATCATACAATATTTGCTTGTATCTCCTAACAACACGTTGTAACTCAAAAATATTTGGTGTGGCTCGTACCTCTACACGTGTAGCCTCAAAAGAGAACCTACAGGAGAACTTTCTTTCGTCAAAATTTGTCAAAAAACCACGTTTTAAGGAAATCCCACATCGTGCAAAATTATCTTGTTTTTCCTTAACAACACGTTGTAACTCGAAAAGCTTTGGTGTTGTGTGAATGTCTGAGCATGTAGTCTCTAAAGAGAATGCACAGGAGAGTTTTCTCTCGAAAGAACATGTAAGAATACGATGTCATAAGGAAAAACAGTGTTGCAGAGTAAACACAAATATGTACATAAGGGAAACACTTTACTAGAAAAAATAACGCATCGTAAAAAATTCTCTTGTATCTCCTAAACAACACGTGGTAACTCGAAAGGATTTGGTGTGGCGTGTACGTCTATACAGGTAGCCTCAAAAGAGAACCCACAGGAGAATTTTCATTCGTCAAAATTTTTCCTAAAACCACGTTTTAAGGAAATCCCGCATCTTGCGAAATTATCTTGTTTTTCATAAACAACACGTTGTAACTCGAAAAGCTTTGGTGTTGCCTGTATGTCTAAGTGTGTAGCCTCAAAAGGGAACGCACAGGATAGTTTTCTCTCAAAAGAATATGCATGAATTCCACCTTATAAGGAAATACAATGTTGCAGAATAAAGACAAATATGTACGTATGGGAAACACTTTACGAAAAGAATTAACGCAACGTAAAAAATTAACTTGTATCTCCTAAACAACACGTTGTAACTCGAAAAGATTTGGTATGGCATGTACGTCTAAACGTGTAGCCTCAAAAGAAAACCCACAGGAGAATTTTCTTTCGTCAAAATTTTTCAGAAAACCACGTTTTAAGGAAATCCCGCATCGTGCGAAATCATCTTGTTTTTCCTAAACAACATGTTGTAACTCGAAAAGCTTTGGTGTTGCGTGTATGTGTAAGCATGGAGCCTCAAAAGAGAAGGCACAGGAGAGTTTTCTCTCAAAAGAATAGGTAAGTATACCATGTTATAAGGAAATACAATTTTGCAGAGTAAAGACAAATAAGTACATATTGGAAACACTTTACAAGAAGAAATAACGCATCGTACAAAATTAGCTTGTATCTCCTAAACAACACGTTGTAACTCGAAAAGATTTGGTGTGACGTGTACGTCTAAACGTGTAGCCTCAAAAGAGAACCCACAGGAGAATTTTCTTTCATCAAAATTTGTCAGAAACCACGTTTTAAAGAAATCTCGCATCGTGCCAAATTATCTTGTTTTTCCTAAACAACAGGTTGTAACTGGAAAATCTTTGGTGTTGCCTGTATGTCTAAGCTTGTAGCCTCAAAAGAGAACTCACAGGAGAGTTTTCTCTCGAAAGAATATGTAAGAATACCACGTTATAAGGAAATACAGTGTTGCAGAGTAAAGACAAATACGTACGTATTGGAAACACTTTAAGAGAAGAAATAACGCATCGTACAAAATTAGCTTGTATCTCCTAAACAACACGTTGTAACTCGAAAAGATTTGGTATGGCCTATATGTCTAAACGTGTAGCCTCAAAAGAGAAGCCACAGGAGAATTTTCTTTCGTCAATATTGGTCAGTAAACCACATTTTAAGGAAATCCCGCATCATGCGAAATTATCTTGTTTTTCCTAAACAACCGGTCGTAACTCGAAAAGCTTTGGTGTTGCGAGTATGTCTAAGCATGTAGCCTCAAAAGAGAAGGCATAGGAAGAGAGTTTTCCCTTAAAGAAAATGTAAGAATACCACGTTAAAAAGAAATACAGTGTTGCAGAGTAAAGACAAATACGTACATATTGGAAACACTTTACAAGAAGAAATAATGCATCGTAAAAAATTAGCTTGTATCTCCTAAACTACACGTTATAACTCGAAAAGATTTGGTGTGGCGTGTACATCTAAACGTGTAGCCTCAAAAGAGAACCCACAGGAGTATTTTCTTTCGTCAAAATTTTTTCAGAAAACCACGATTTTAGGAAATCCCGCATCGTGCGAAATTATCTTGTTTTTCCTAAACAACACGTTGTAACTCGTGTGCTTTGGTGTCGCATGTATGTCTAAACATGTAGCCTTCAAAAGAGAATGCACAGGAGAGTTTTCTCTCGAAAGAATATGTAAGAATACCACGTTATAAGGAAATACAGTGTTGCAGACTAAATACAAATAAGTACGTATTGGAAACAATTTATGAGAAGAAATAACGCATCGTACAAAATTAGCTTGTATCTCCTAAACAACACGTTGTAACTCGAAAAGATTTGGTGTGACGTGTACGTCTACATGTGTAGCCTCAAACGAGAACCCACAGGAGAATTTTCTTTCATCAAAATTTGTCAGAAACCACGTTTTAAAGAAATCTCGCATCGTGCAAAATTATCTTGTTTTTCCTAAACAATAGGTTGTAACTGGAAAAGCTTTGGTGTTGCCTGTATGTCTAAGCTTATAGCCTCAAAAGAGAACTCACAGGAGAGTTTTCTCTCGAAAGAATATGTAAGAATACCACGTTATAAGGAAATACAGTGTTGCAGAGTAAAGACAAATATGTACTTATTGGAAACACTTTAAGAGTAGAAATAAAGCATCGTACAACATTAGCTTGTATCTCCTAAATAACACGTTGTAACTCGAAAAGATTTGGTATGGCTCTTACCTCTACACGTGTAGCCTCGAAAAAGAACCCACAGGAGAACTTTCTTTCGTCAAAATTTTTCAGAAAACCACGTTTTATGGAAATCTGGCATCGTGGGAAATTATCTTGTTTTTCTTAAGCAACACATTGTAACTCAAAAAGCTTTGGCGTTGCGTGTTTGTGTAAGCATGGAGCCTCAAAAGAGAAGGCACAGGAGAGTTTTCTCTCGAAAGAATATGTAAGAATACCACGTTATAAGGAAATACAATTTTGCAGAGTAAAGACAAATAAGTACATATTGGAAACACTTTACGAGAAGAAATAACGCACCGTACAAAATTAGCTTGTATCTCCTAAACAACACGTTGTAACTCGAAAAGATTTGGTGTGACATGTATGTCTAAACGTGTAGCCTCAAAAGAGAACCCACAGGAGAATTTTCTTTCGTCAAAATTTGTCAGAAACCACGTTTTAAGGGAATCTCGCATCGTGCGAAATTATCTTGTTTTTCCTAAAGAACACGTTGTAACTCGAAAAGCTTTGGTGTTGCGTGTATGTCTAAGCGTGTAACCTCGAAAGAGAACTCAAAGGAGAGTTTTCTCTCGAAAGAATATGTAAGAATACCACGTTATATGGAAATACAGTGTTGCAGAGTAAAGACAAATATGTACGTATTGGAAACACTTTAAGAGAAGAAATAATGCATTGTACAACATTAGCTTGTATCTCCTAAACAACACGTTGTAGCTCGAAAAGATTTGGTGTGGCTCATACCTCCACACGTGTAGCCTCAAAAGAGAACCCACAGGAGAACTTTCTTTCGTCAAAATTTTTCAGAAAACCACGTTTTATGGAAATCTGGCATCGTGCGAAATATTCTTGTTTTTCCTAAACAACACATTGTAACTCAAAAAGCTTTGGCGTTGTGTGTTTGTGTAAGCATGGAGCCTCAAAAGGGAAGGCACAGGAGAGTTTTCTCTCGAAAGAATATGTAAGAATACCACGTTAAAAGGAAATACAATTTTGCAGAGTAAAGACAAATAAGTACATATTGGAAACACTTTACGAGAAGAAATAACGCATCGTACAAAATTAGCTTGTATCTCCTAAACAACAACTTGTAACTCAAAAAGATTTGGTGTGAAGTGTACGTCTAAACTTGCAGCCTCAAAAGAGAACCCACAGGAGAGTTTTCTTTCATCAAAATTTTTCAGAAACCACGTTTAAATGAAATCTCGCACCGTGCGAAATTATCTTGTTTTTCCTAAACAACACGTTGTAACTCGAAAAGCTTTGGTGTTGCGTGTATGTCTAAGCGTGTCACCTCAAAAGAGAACGCACAGGAGAGTTTTCTCTCGAAAGAATATATAAGATTACCACGTTATAAGGAAATACAGTGTTGCAGAGTAAAGACAAATACGTACATATTGGATACACTTTACGAGAAGAAATAACGCATCGTACAAAATTAGCTTGTATCTCCTAAACAACACGTTGCAACTCGAAAAGATTTGGTGTGGCCTGTACCTCTACACGTGTAGCCTCAAAAGAGAACCCACAGGAGAACTTTCTTTCGTCAAAATATGTCAGAAAACCATGTTTTATGGACATCTCGCATCCTGCGAAATTATCTTGTTTTTCCTAAACAACAAGTTGTAACTCGAAAAGCTTTGGGGTTGCATGTATGTCTAAGCATGTAGCCTCAAAAGAGAACGCACAGGAGAGTTTTCCCTAGAAAGAATATGTAAGAATACCACGTTATAAGGAAATACAGTGTTGCAGAGTAAAGACAAATACGTACCTATTGGAAACACTTTATGAGAAGAAATAACACATCGTACAAAATTTGCTTGTATCTCCTAAACAACACGTTGTAACTAGAAAAGATTTGGTGTGGCTCGTACGTCTACACGTGTTGACTCAAAAGAACACCAACAGGGGAACTTTCGTCAAAATTTGTCAGAAAACCACGTTTTAAGGTAATCCCGCATCGTGCAAAATTATCTTTTTTTCCTAAACAACACGTTGTAACTCGAAAAGCTTTGGTGTTGCGTGTATGTCTAAAGGTGTGGCCTCAAAAGAGAACGCACAGGAGAGTTTTCTCTCGAAAGAATCTGTATGAATACCACGTTATAAGGAAATACAATTTTGCAGAGTAAAGACAAATAAGTACATATTGGAAACACTTTAGTAAAAGAAATACTGCTTCATAAAAAATTAGCTTGTATCTCCTAAACAACACGTTGTAACTCGAAAAGATCTGGTGTGACATGTACGTCTAAACCTGTAGCCTCAAAAGAGAACACACAGGAGAATTTTCTTTCATCAAAATTTGTCAGAAACCACGTTTTAAGGAAATCTTGCATCGTGCGAAATTATCTTGTTTTTCCTAAACAACATGTTGTATCTCGAAAAGCTTTGCTGTTGCGTGTATGTCTAAGCGTGTAGCCTCACAAGAGAACGCACAGGAGAGTTTTCTCTCGAAAGAATATGTAAGAATACCACGTTATAAGGAAATACAGTGTTGCAGAGTAAAGACAAATACGTACGTATTGGAAACACTTTAAGAGAAGAAATAATGCATCGTAAAAAAATAGCTTGTATCTTCTAAACAACACGTTGTAACTCGAAAAGATTTGTTTTGGCTCCTACGACTACACGTGTAGCCTCAAAAGAGAATGCACAGGAGAACTTTCTTTGGTCAAAATTTTTCAGAAAACCACGTTTTATGGAAATCTCGCATCGTGCGAAATTATCTTCTTTTTCCTAAACAAAACGTTGTAACTCGAAAAGCTTTGGCGTTGCGTGTATGCCTAAGCATGTAGCCTCAAAAGAGAACACACAGGAGAGTTTTCCCTCGAAAGAATATGTAAGAATACCACGTTATAGGGAAATACAATGTTGCAGAGTAAAGAGAAATAAGTACGTATTGGAAACACTTTACAAGAAGAAATAACGCATCATAAAAAATTAGCTTGTATCTCCTAAACAACACGTGGTAACTCGAAAGGATTTGGTGTGGCGTGTACGTCTAAACGTGTAGCCTCAAAAGAGAACCCACAGGATAATTTTCTTTCGTCAAAATTTGTGAGAAAACCACATTTTAAGGAAATCACGCATCGTGCGAAATAATCTTGATTTTCATAAACAACACGTTGTAACTCGAAAAGCTTTGGTGATGCCTGTATGTCTAAGTGTGTAGCCTCAAAAGGGAACGCACAGGATAGTTTTCTCTCGAAAGAATATGTAAGAATACCAAGTTATAAGGAAATACAATGTTGCAGAGTAAAGAAAAATATGTACGTATTGGAAAACTTTACGAGAAGAAATAACGCATCGTACAAAATTAGCTTGTATCTCCTAAACAACACGTTGTAACTCGAAAAGATTTGGTGCAGCGTGTCCGTCTAAATGTGTAGCTTCAAAAGAGAACACACAGGAGAATTTTCTTTCGTTAAAATTTTTCAGAAAACCACGTTTTAAGGAAATCCCGCATCGTGCGAAATCATCTTCTTTTTCCTAAACAACAAGCTGTAACTCGAAAAGCTTTGGTGTTGCGCGTATGTCTAAGCGTGGAGCCTCAAAAGAGAAGGCACAGGAGAGTTTTCTCTTGAACGAATATGTAAGAATACCACGTTATAAGGAAATAAAATTTTGATGAGTAAAGACAAATAAGTACATATTGGAAACACTTTACGAGAAGAAATAACGCATCTTACAAAATTAGCTTGTATCTCCTAAACAACACGTTGTTACTCGAAAACATTTGGTGTGACGTGTATGTCTAAACGTGTACCCTCAAAAGAGAACCCACAGGAGAGTTTTCTTTCATCAAAATTTGTCAGAAACCACGTTTTAAGGAAATCTCGCATCGTGCGAAATTATCTTGTTTTTCCTAAACAACACGTTGTAACTCGAAAAGCTTTGGTGTTGCATGTATGTCTAAGCGTGTAGCCCCACAGAGAATGCAAAGGAGAGTTTTCTCTCGAAAGAATATGTAAGAATATCACGTTATAAGGAAATACAGTGTTGCAGAGTAAAGATAAACACGTACGTATTGAAAACACTTTACTAGAAGAATTAGCGCATAGTAAAAAATTAACATGTATCTCCTAAACAAAACGTTGTAACTCAAAAAGATCTGGTGTGGCGTGTATGTCTAAACGTGTAGCCTCAAAAGAGAACCCACAGGAGAATTTTCTTTCTTCAAAATTTTTGAGAAAACCACGTTTTAAGGAAATCCTGCATCGTGCGAAATCATCTTCTTTTTCCTAAACAACATGTTGTAACTCAAAAAGCTTTAGTGTTGCGTGTATGTCTAAACGTGGAGCCTCAAAAGAGAAGGCACAGGAGAGTTTTCTCTCGAACGAATATGTAAGAACACCACACTATTAGGAAATACAATTTTGCAGAGTAAAGACAAATACGTACATATTGGGAACACTTTATGAGAAGAAATAATGCATTATTAAAAATTAGCTTTTATCTCCTAAACAACACGTTGTAACTCGAAAAGATTTGGTTTGGCATGTAAGTCTAAACGTGTAGCCTCAAAAGAGAACCAACAGGAGAATTTTCTTTCGTCAAAATTTGTCTGAAAACCACGTTTTAAGGAAATCCCGCATCGTGCGAAATTATTTGTTTTTCCTAAACAACACGTTGTAACTCGAAAAGCTTTGGTGTTGCGTGTATGTCTAAGCATGTAGCCTCAAAAGAGAATGCACAGGAGAGTTTTCTCTCGGAAGAACATGTAAGAATACCACGTTATAAGGAAATACAGTGTTGCAGAGTAAAGACAAAAACGTACATATTGGAAACACTTTACGAGAAGAAATAACGCATCATAAATTATTAACTTGTATCTCCTAAACAACAAGTGGTAACTCGAAAAGATTTGGTTTGGCGTGTACGTCTAAAAGTGTAGCCTCAAAGACAACGAACAGGAGAATTTTCTTTCGTCAAAATTTGTGAGAAAACCACGTTTTAAGGAAATCCTGCATCCTGCAAAATTATCTTGTTTTTCCTAAACAACACGTTGTAATTCAAAAAAGCTTTGGTGTTGCGTGTATATCTAAGCTTGTAGCCTCAAAAGAGAACGCACAGTAGAGTATTCTCTCGAAACAATATGTGAGAATACCACGTTATAAGGAAATACAGTGTTGCAGACTAAAGACAAATACGTAAGTATTGGAAAAAACTTTACGAAAAGATATAATGCATCATACAAAATTAGCTTGTATCTCCTAAACAACACGTTGTAACTCGAAAGGATTTGGTGTGGCATGTACGGCTAAACGTGTAGCCTCAAAAATGAAACCAAAGGAGGATTTTCCTTCGTCAAAATTTGTCAGAAACCCACGTTTTATGGAAATCCCGCATCGTGCGAAATTATCTTGTTTCTCCTAAACAACACGTTGTAATTCGAAAAGCTTTGGTGTTGCATGTATGTCTAAGCGTGTGGCCTCAAAAGAGAATTCACGGGAGAGTTTCTGTCGAAAGAATATGTAAGAATACCACGTTATAAGGAAATACAGTGTTGCAGCATAAAGACAAATACGTACGTATTGGAAACACTTTACGAGAAGAAATAACGCATCGTACAAAATTAGCTTGTATCTCCTAACCAACACGTTGTAACTCGAAAAGATTTCGTGTGGCGTGTACGTCTAAACGTGTAGCCTCAAAAGAGAACCCACAAGAGAATTTTCTTTCGTCAAAATTTGTTAGAAAACCATGTTCTAAGGAAATACCTCATCGTGCGAAATTACCTTGTTTTTCCTAAACTACACGTTGTAACTCGAAAAGCTTTGGTGTTGCGTGTATGTCTAAGCGTGTAGCCTCAAAAGAGGACACAGGAGAGTTTTCTCTCGAAAGAATATGTAGGAATACCACGTTATAAGGAAATACAGTGTTGCAGAGTAAAGATAAATAGGTAGTAATTGTAAATACTTTACGAGAAGAAATGACGCATGGTACAAAATTAGCTTGTATCTCCTAAACAACACGTTGTAATTCGAAAATATTTGGTGTGGCGTGTGCGTCTAAACGTGTAGCCTCAAAAGAGAACCCACAGGAGAATTTTCTTTCTTCAAAATTTGTCAGAAAACCACGTTTTAAGGAAATCCCTCATCGTGCGAACTTATCTTGTTTTTCCTAAACAACACGTTGTAACTCGAAAAGCTTTGGTGTTCGTGTATGTCTAAGCATGTAGCCTCAAAAGAGAATGCACAGGAGAGTTTTCTCTCGATAGAATATATAAGAATACCACGTTATAAGGAAATACAGTGTTGCAAAATAAAGACAAATACGTACGTATTGGAAACACTTTACGAGAAGAAATAATGCATCGTACAAAATTAGCTTGTTTCTCCTAAAGAACACGTTGTAACTCGAAAATATTTGGCGTGGTGTGTACCTCTAAACATGTAGCCTCAAAAGAGAACCCACAGGAGAAATTTCTTTCGTCAAATTTGTCAGAAAACCACGTTTTAAGGAAATCCCGCATCATGTGAAATTATCTTGTTTTTCCTAAACAACACGTTGTAACTCGAAAAGCTTTGGTGTTTCGTGTATGTCTAAGCATGTAGCCTCAAAAGAGAAGGCACAGGAGAGTTTTCTCTCAAAATAATATGCAAGAATACCACGTTATAAGGAAATACAGTGTTGCACAATAAAGACAAATACGTATGTATTGGAAACACTTTAGGAGAAGAAATAACGTATCTTACACAATTAGCTTGTATCTCCAAAACAACACGTTGTAACTCGAAAAGATTTGGTGTGGCATATTCCTCTAAACGTGTAGCCTCAAAAGAGAACCCACAGGAGAATTTTCTTTGGTCAAAATTTGTCAGAAAACCAGGTTTTAACGAAATCCCATATCGTGCGAAATTATCTTGTTTTTCCTAAACAACACGTTGTAACTCGAAAATCTTTGGTGATGCGTGTATGTCTAAGCGTGTAGCCTCAAAGAGAACACACAGGAGAGTTTTCTCTCGAAAGAATATGTAAGAATACCACGTTATAAGGAAATACAGTGTTGCATAGTAAAGACAAATACGTACGTATTGGAAACAGTTTACGAGAAGAAATAACGCATCATAAAATATTTGCTTGTATCTTCTAAACAACACGTTGTAACTCGAAAAGATTTGGTGTGGCGTGTACGTCTAAACGTGTAGCCTCAAAAGAGAACTTATAGGAGAATTTTGTTTCGTCAAAATTTTTCAGAAAATCACATTTTAAGGAAATCCCGCATCGTGCGAAATTATCTTGATTTTCCTAACAACACCTTGTAACTCGAAAAGCTTTCGTGTTGCGTGTATGTCTAAGTGTGTAACCTCAAAAGAGAAGGCACAGGAGAGTTTTCTCCCGAAAGAATAGGTAAGAATACCACGTTAATAGGAAATACAGTGTTGCAGAGTAAAGACAAATACGTACATATTGGAAACACTTTACGAGAAGAAATAACGCATCGTACAAAATTAGCTTGTATCTCCTAAACAACACGATGTAACTCGAAAAGATTTGGTGTGGCCTGTACTTCTAAACGTGTGGCCTCAAAAGAGAACCCACAGGACAATTTTCTTTCCTCAAAATTTTTCAGACAATCACGTTTTAAGGAAATCCCACATGTTGCGTAATTATCTGGTTTTTCCTAAACCACACGTTGCAACTCAAAAAACTTTGGTGTTGCGCATATGTCTAAGTGTGTAGCCTCAAAAAAGAAGGCACAGGATAGTTTTCTCTTGAAAGAATATGTAAGAACACCAAGTTATAAGGAAATACAGTGTTGCAGAGTAAAGACAAATACATACGTATTGGAAACACTTTATGAGAAGAAATAACGCATCATACAAAATTAGCTTGTATCTCCTAAACAACACGTTGTAACTCGAAAAGCTTTGGTGTTGCGTGTATGTGTGAGCATGTAGCCTCTAAAGAGAATACACAGGAGAGTTTTCTCTCGAAAGAACATGTAAGAATTCAACATTATAAGGAAATACAGTGTTGCAGTGTAAAGACAAATACGTACGTTTGGAAACACTTTACGAGAAGAAATAACGCATCGTACAAAATTAGCTTGTATCTCCTAAACAACACGTGGTAACTCGTAAGGATTTGGTGTGGCGTGTACCTATAAACGTGTAGCCTCAAAAGAGAACCCACAGGAGAATTTTCTTTCGTCAAAATGTGTCAGAACACCACGTTTTAAGGAAATCCCGCATCGTGCGAAATTATCTAGTTTTTCATAAACAACACGTTGTAACTCGAAATGCTTTGGTGTTGCCTGTATGTCTAAGTGTGTAGCCTCAAAGGGGAACACACAGGATAGTTTTCTATCGAAAGAATATGTAAGAATACCACGTTATAAGGAAATACAATGTTGCAGAGTAAAGACAAATGCGTATGTATTAGAAACATTTTACGAGAATAATTAACACATCGTAAAAAATTAGCTTGTATCTCCTAAACAACACGTTGTAACTCGACATGATTTGGTGTGGCCTGTATGTCTAAATGTGTAGCCTCAAAAGAGAACCCACAGGAGAATTTTCTTTCGTCAAAATTTTTCAGAAAACCTCGTTTTAAGGAAATCCCGCATTATGCGAAATCATCTTCTTTTTCCTAAACAACATGTTGTAACTCGAAAAGCTTTGCTGTTGCTTGTATGTGTAAGCGTGGAGCCTCAAAAGAGAAGGCACAGGAGAGTTTTCTCTCGAAAGAATATGTAAGAATACCACGTTATAAGGAAATACAATTTTGGAGAGCAAAGACAAATAAGTACTTATTGGAAACACTTTATGAGAAGAAATAACTCATCGTACAAGTTTAGCTTGTATCTCCTAAACAAAACGTAACTCGAAAAGATTTGGTGTGACGTGTACGTCTAAACATGTAGCCTCAAAAGAGAACCCACAGGAGAACTTTCTGTGGTCAAAAGTTTTCAGAAAACCACGTTTTATGGAAATCTCGCATCGTGCGAAATTATCTTGTTTTTCCTAAACAACACTTTGTAACTCGAAAAGATTTGGCGTTGCGTGTATGTCTAAGAATGTAGCCTCAAAAGAGAACGCACAGGAGAGTTTTCCCTCGAAAGAATATGTAAGAATACCACGTTATAAGGAAATACAGTGTTGCAGAGTAAAGACAGATAAGTACTTATTGGAAACACTTTACAAGAAGAAATAACGCATCGTACAAAATTTGCTATTATCTCCTAAACAACAAGTTGTAACTCGAAATATTTGGTGTGGCTCGTACGCCTAAATGTGTAGCCTCAAAAGAGAACCCACAGGAGAATTTTCTTTCGTCAAAATTTGTCTGAACACCAAGTTTTAAGGAAATCCCGCATCGTGCGAAATTATCTTGTTTTTCATAAACAACACGTTGTAACTCGAAAAGCTTTGGTGTTGCCTGTATGTCTCAGTGTGTAGCCTCAAAAGGGAACGCACAGGATAGTTTTCTCTCGAAAGAATATGTAAGAATACCACGTTATAAGGAAATACAGTGTTGCAGAGTAAAGACAAATACGTACATATTGGAAACACTTTACGAGAAGAAATAACGCATCGTACAAAATTAACTTGTATCTCCTAAACAACACGTTGTAACTCGAAAATATTTGGTGTGACGTGCACGTCTAAAAGTGTAGCCTCAAACGAGAACCCACAGGAGAATTTTCTTTCATCAAAATTTTTCAGAAAACCACGTTTTATGGAAATCTCGCATCGTGCGAAATTATCTTGTTTTTTATAAACAACACGTTGTAACTCGAAAAGCTTTGGCGTTGCATATTTGTCTAAGTGTGTAGCCTCAAAAGAGAACGCACAGGAAAGTTTTCTCTCGAAAGAATATGTAAGAATACCATGTTATAAGGAAATACAATGTTGCAGAGTAAAGACAAATACTACTGGAAACACTATAAGAGAAGAAATAAAGCATCATAAAAAATTAGCTTGTATCTCCTAAACAACACATTGTAACTCGAGTAGATTTGGTGTGGCTCGTACCTCTACACGTGTAGCCTCAAAAGAGAACCCACAGAAGAACTTTCTTTGGTCAAAATTTTTCAGAAAACCACGTTTTATGGAAATCTCGCATAGTGCGGAATTATCTTGTTTTTCCTAAACAACACATTGTAACTCGAAATGCTTTGGCGTTTCGTGTATGTCTAAGCGTGTAGCCTCAAAAGAGAACGCACAGGAGAGTTTTCTCTCGAAAGAATATGTAAGAATACCACGTTATAAGGGAATACAGTGTTGCAGAGTAAAGACAACTACGTAAGTATTGGAAAAACTTTAAGAGAAGAAATAACACATCGTACAAAATTAGCTTGTATCTCCTAAACAACACATGGTAACTCGAAAAGATTTGGTGTGGCTCGTACTTCTACACGTGTAGCCTCAAAAGAGAACAGACCAGAGACATTTCTTTCGTCAAAATTTTTCAGAAAACCACGTTTTATGGAAATCCTGCATCGTGCGAAATTATCTTGCTTTCCTAAACAACACGTTGTAACTCGAAAAGCTTTGGCGTTGCGTATTTGTCTAAGAGTGTAGCCTCAAAAGAGAACGCACAGGCAAGTTTTCTCTCGAAAGAATATGTAAGAATACCATGTTATAAGGAAATACATTGTTGCAGAGTAAAGACAAATACTACTGGAAACACTTTAAGAGAAGAAATAACGCATCGTGCAAAATTAGCTTGTATCTCCTAAACAACACGTTGTAGCTCGAATAGATTTGGTGTGTCTCGTACCTCTACATGTGTAGCCTCAAAAGAGAACCCACAGGAGAACTTTCTTTGGTCAAAATTTTTCAGAAAACCACGTTTTATGGAAATCTCGCATCGTGCGTAATTATCTTCTTTTTCCTAAACAACACATTGTAACTCGAAAAGCTTTACGTTGCTTGTATGTCTAAGCGTGTAGCCTCTAAAGAGAACGCACAGGAGAGTTTTCTCTCGAAAGAATATGTAAGAATACAAAGTTATAAGGAAATACAGTGTTGCAGAGTAAAGACAAATACGTACATGTTGGAAACACTTAATGAGAAGAAATAACGTATCTTAAAATATTAGCTTGTATCTCCTAAACCACACGTGGTAACTCGAAAGGATTTGGTGTGGCGTGAACGTCTAAACGTGTAGCCTCAAAAGAGAACCCACTGAAGAATTTTCTTTCGTCAAAATTTTTCAGAAAACTACGTTTTAAGGAAATCCCGCATCGTGCGAAATTATCTTGTTTTTCATAAACAACACGTTGTAACTCAGAAAGCTGTGGTGTTGCCTGTATGTCTAAGTGTGTAGACTAAAAAGGGAACACACAGGATAGTTTTCTCTCGAACGAATATGTAAGAATACCACGTTATAAGGAAATACAGTGTTGCAGAGTAAAGACAAATAAGAACGTATTGGAAACACTTTAAGAGAAGAAGTAACTCATCTTACAAAATTACCTTGTATCTCCGTAACAACACGTTGTAACTCGAAAAGATTTGGTGTGCCGTGTACGTCTAAACGTGTAGCCTCAAAAGAGAACCCACAGGAGAATTTTCTTTCGTCAAAATTTTTCAGAAAGCCACGTTTTAAGGAAATCCCGCATCGTGCGAAATCATCTTCTTTTTCCTAAACAACATGTTGTAACTCGAAAAGCTTTGGTGTTGCGTGTATGTGTAAGCGTGGAGCCTCAAAAGAGAAGGCACAGGAGAATTTTCTCTCGAAAGATTATGTAAGAATACCACGTTATAAGGAAATACAATTTGCAGAGTAAAGACAAATAAGTACATATTGGAAACACTTTACAAGAAGAAATAACGCATCGTACAAAATTAGCTTGTGTCTCCTAAACAACACGTTGTAACTCGAAAAGATTTGGTGTGACGTGTACGTCTAAGCGTGTAGCATCAAAAGGGAACCCACAAGAGAATTTTCTTTCATCAAAATTTGTCAGCAACCACGTTTTAAATAAATCTCGCATCATGTGAAATTATCTTGTTTTCCTAAACAACACGTTGTAACTCGAAAAGCTTTGGAGTTGCGTGTATGTCTAAGCATGTAGCCTCAAAACAGAATGTAAAGGAGAGTTTTTTCTCGAAAGAATATGTAAGAATACCACGTTATAAGGAAATACAGTGTTGCAGAGTAAAGACAAATACGTACATATTGGAAACACATTACGAGAAGAAATAACGCATCGTACAAAATTAGCTTGTATCTCCTAAACAACACGTTGTAACTGGAAAAGATTTGGTGTGGCTTGTACGTCTAAACGTGTAGCCTCAAAAGAGAACACACAGGAGAATTTTCTTTCGTTAAAATTTTTCAGAAAGCCACGTTTTAAAGAAATCCCGCATCGTGCGAAATCACCTTCTTTTTCCTAAAAAACATGTTGTAACTCGAAAAGCTTTAGTGTTGCGTGTATGTCTAAGCGTGGAGCCTCAAAAGAGAAGGCACAGGAGAGTTTTCTCTCGAAAGAATATGTAAGAATACCACGTTATAAGGAAATACAATTTTTCAGAATAAAGACAAATAAGTACATATTGGAAACTCTTTACAAGAAGAAATAATGCATCATACAAAATTAGCTTGTATCTCCTAAACAACACGTTGTAACTCAAAAGGATTTGGTGTGACGTGTACGTCTAAATGTATAGCCTCAAAAGAGAACCCACAGGTGAATTTTCTTTCATCAAAATTTGTCAGAAACCACGTTTTAAGGAAATCTCGCATCGTGCGAAATTATATTGTTTTTCCTAAATAACATGTTCTTACTCGAAAAGGTTTGGTGTTGCGTGAATGTCTAAGTGTGTAACCTCAAAAGAGAACGCACAGGATAGTTTTCTCTCGAAAGAATATGTAAGAATACCACGTTATAAGGAAATACAATGTTGCAGAGTAAAGACAAATAAGTATGTATTGGACACACATTACGAGAAGAATTAACGCATCGTAAAAAATTAGGTTTTATCTCCTAAACAAGACGTTGTAACTCGAAAAGATTTGGTGTTGCATGCACGTCTAAACGTGTATCCTCAAAAGAGAACCTACAGGAGAATTTTCTTTCTTCAAATTTTTTCAGAAAACCACGTTTTAAGGAAATCCCGCATCGTGGGAAATCATCTTCTTTTTCTAAACAACATGTTGTAACTCAGAAAGCTTTGGTGTTGCGTGTATGTGTAAGCGTGGAGCCTCAAAAAAGAAGGCACAGGAGAGTTTTCTCTCGAAAGAATATGTAAGAATACCACGTTATAAGGAAATACAATTTTGCAGAGTAAAGACAAATAAGTACATATTGGAAACACTTTACCAGAAGAAATAACGGAACGTACAAAATTAGCTTGTATCTCCTAAACTTTACGAGGTAACTCGAAAGGATTTGGTGTGGCGTGTACGTCTAAATGTGTAGCCCCAAAAGAGAACACACAGGAGAATTTTCTTTTTTCAAAATTTTTCAGAACACCACGTTTTAAGGAAATCCCGCATCGTGCGAAATCATCTTCCTTTTCCTAAACAACATGTTGTAACTCGAAAAGCATTGGTGTTGCGTGTATGTGTAAGTGTGTAGCCTGAAAAGAGAAGGCACAGGAGAGTTTTCTCTCAAAAGAATATGTAAGAATACCATGTTATAAGGAAATACAATTTTGCAGAGTAAAGACAAATAAGTACATATTGGAAACACTTTACGAGAAGAAATAACGCATCGTTCAAAATTACCTTGTATCTCCTAAACAACACGTTGAAACTCGAAAAGATTTGGTGTGACGTATACGTCTAAAAGTGTAGCCTCAAACGAGAACCCACAGGAGAATTTTCTTTCATCAAAATTTGTCAGAAACCACGTTTTAAGGAAATCTTGCATCGTGCGAAATTATCTTGTTTTTCCTAAACAACACGTTGTAACTCGAAAAGCTTTGGTGTTGCGTGTATGTCTAAGCGTGTAGCCTCAAAAGAGAAGGCACAGGAGACTTTTCTCTCGAAAGAATATGTAAGAATACCACGTTATAAGGAAATACAGGATTGCAGAGTAAAGACAAATACTATTGGAAACACTTTAAGAGAAGTAACGCATCGTAAAAAATTAGCTTGTATCTCCTAAACAACACGTTGTAACTCGAAAAGATTTGGTGTGGCTTGTACCTCTACACGTGTAGCCTCAAAAGAGAACCCACAGGATAACTTTCTTCCCTCAAAATTTTTCAGAAAACCACGTTTTATGGAAATCTCGCATCGTGCGAAATTATCTTGTTTTTCCTAAACAACACATTGTAACTCGAAATGCTTTGGCGTTGCGTGTATGTCTAAGCGTGTAGCCTCTAAAGAGAACGCACAGGAGAGTTTTCTCTCGAAAGAATATGTAAGAATACAACTTTATAAGGAAATACAGTGTTGCAGAGTAAAGACAAATACGTACGTATTGGAAACACTTTATGAGAAGAAATAATGCATCGTACAAAATTAGCTTGTATCTCCTAAACAACACGTGGTAACTCGAAAGGATTTGGTGTGGCATGTACATCTAAATGTGTAGCCTCAAAAGAAAACAGACTGAAGAATTTTCTTTCGTCAAAATGTTTCAGAAAACCACGTTTTAAGGAAATCCCGCATCGTGAGAAATTATCTTGTTTTTCATAAACAACACGTTGTAATTCGAAAATCTTTGGTGTTGCCTGTATGTCTAAGTGTGTAGCCTAAAACGGGAAAGCACGGGATAGTTTTCTCTCAAAAGAATATGTAAGAATACCACGTTATAAGGAAATACAGTGTTGCAGAGTAAAGACAAATATGTACGTATTGGACACACTTTACAAGAAGAAGTAACGCATCCTAAAAAATTAGCTTGTATCTCTGAAACAACACGTTGTAACTCGAAAAGATTTCGTGTGGCGTGTACGTCTAAACGTGTAGCCTCAAAAGAGAACCCACAGGAGAATTTTATTTCTTCAAAATTTTTCAGAAAACCACGTTATAAGGAAATCCTGCATCATGCGAAATCATCTTGTTTTCCTAAAAAACATGTTGTAACTCGAAAAGCTTTGGTGTTGCCTGTATGTCTAAGTGTGTAGCCTCAGAAGAGAAGGCACAGGAGAGTTTTCTCTTGAAAGATTATGTAAGAATACCACGTTAAGGAAATACAATTTTGCAGAGTAAAGACAAATAAGTACATATTGGAAACACATTACGAGAAGAAATAACGCATCGTAAAATATTAGCTTGTATCTCCTAAACAACACGTTGTAACTCGAAAAGATTTGGTGTGACGTGTACGTCTAAACGTGTAACCTCAACAGAGAACCCACAGGAGAATTTTCTTTCATCAAATTTGTCAGAAACCACGTTTTAAGGAAATATCGTATCGTGCGAAATTATCTTGTTTTTCCTAAACAACACGTTGTAACTCGAAAAGGTTTGGTGTTGCCTGTATGTCTAAGCGTGTAACCTCAAAAGAGAACGCACAGGAAGTTTTCTCTCGAAAGAATATGTAAGAATACCACGTTATAAGGAAATACAATGTTACAGAGTAAAGACAAATACATACTTATTGGAAACACTTTACGAGAAAAATTAAGGCATCTTAAAAAATTAGCTTGTATCTCCTAAACAACACGTTGTAACTCGAAAAGATTTGGTATGGCATGTACGTCTACACGTGTAGCCTCAAAACAGAAACCACAGGAGAATTTTCTTTCGTCAAAATTTTTCAGAAAACCACGTTTTAAGGAAATCCCGCATCGTGCAAAATTATCTTGTTTTTCCTAAACAACACGTTGTAACTCGAAAAGCTTTGTTGTTGCGTGTATGTCTGAGCATGTTTACTCTAAAGACAATGCACAAGAGAGTTTTCTCTCGAAAGAACCTGTAAGAATACAACGTTATAAGGAAATACAGTGTTGCAGAGTAAAGACAAATACGTACATATTGGAAACACTTTACGAGAAGAAATAACGCATCGTACAAAATTAGCGTGTATCTCCTAAACAACACGTGGTAACTCGAAAGGATTTGGTGTGGCATGTACGTCTAAACGTGTAGCCTCAAAGGAGAAACGACAGGAGAATTTTCTTTCTTCAAAATTTGTCAGAAAACCACGTTTTAAGGAAATCCTGCATCGTGGGAAATTATCTTGTTTTTCGTAAACAACACGTTGTAACTCGAAAAGCTTTGATGTTGCCTGTATGTCTCAGTATGTAGCCTCAAAAGGGAACGCACAGGATAGTTTTCTCTCGAAAGAATATGTAAGAGTACCACGTTATAAGGAAATACAGTGTTGCAGAGTAAAGACAAATACATACATATTGGAAACACTTTATGAGAAGAAGTAATGCATCGTACAAAATTAGCTTGTATCTCCTAAACAAAACGTTGTAACTCGAAAATATTTGGTGCGGCGTGTACGTCTTAATGTGTAGCCTCAAAAGAGAACCCACAGGAGAATTTTCTTTCGTCAAATTTTTTCAGAAAACCACATTTTAAGGATATCCCGCATCATGCGAAATCATCTTCTTTTTTCTAAACAACATGTTGTAACTCCAAAAGCTTTGGTATTGCGTGTATGTGTAAGCGTAGAGCCTCCAAAGAGAAGGCACAGGAGAGTTTTCTCTTGAAAGATTATGTAAGAATACCACGTTATTAGGGAATACAATTTTGCAGAGTAAAGACAGTAAGTACATATTGGAAACACTTTACGAGAAGAAATAACGCATCGTACAAAATTAGCTTGTATCTCCTAAACAACACGTTGTAACTCAAAAAGATTTGGTGTGGCTCATACCTCTACACGTGTAGCCTCAAATAGAACACAGGGCATAACTTTCTTTCGTCAAAATATATCAGAAAACCACGTTTTATGGAAATATCGCATCGTGCGATATTATCTTGTTTTTCCTAAACAACACGTTGTAACTCGAAAAGCTTTGGCGTTGCATGTATGTCTAAGCGTGTAGCCCCAAAGGAGAACGCACAGGAGAGTTTTCCCTCGAAAGAATATATAAGAATACCACGTTATAAGGAAATAAAGTGTTGCAGAGTAAAGACAAATATGTACTTATTGGAAACACTTTATGAGAAGAAATAATGCATCGAACAAAATTTGCCTGTATCTCCTAAACAACACGTTGTAATTCGAAAAGAATTGGTGTGGCTCGTACGTCTACATGTGTAGACTCAAACGAACACAAACAGGAGAACTTTCTTTCGTCAAAATTTGTCAGAAAACCACGTTTTAAGGAAATCCCGTATCGTGCAAAGTTATCTTGTTTTTCCTAAACAACACGTTGTAATTCGAAAAGGTTTGGTGTTGCGTGTATGTCTAAACGTGTGGCCTCAAAAGAGAACGCACAGGAGAGTTTTGTCTCGAAAGAACATGTAAGAATACAACGTTATAAGGAAATACAGTGTTGCAGTGTAAAGACAAATACGTACGTATTGGAAACAATTTAGGAGAAGAAATAACGCATCATACAATATTAGCTTGTATCTCCTAAACAACACATTGTAACTCGACAAGATTTGGTGTGGAGTGTACGTCGAAACATGTAGCCTCAACAGAGAACCCACAGGAGAATTTTCTTTCGTCAAAATTTGTCAGAAAATCACGTTTTAAGGAAATCCTGTATAGTGCGAAAATATCTTGGTTTTCATAAACAACACGTTGTAACTCGAAAACGTTTGGTGTTGCCTGTATGTCTAAGTGTGTAGCCTCAAAAGGGAACGCACAGGATAGTTTTCTCTAGAAAGAATATGTAAGAATACCACATTATAAGGAAATACAGTGCTGCAGAGTAAAGACAAATACTTACATATTGGAAACACTTTAAGAGAAGAATTAACACATCTTGCAAAATTAGCTTGTGTCTCCTAAACAACACGTTGTAACTCGAAAAGATTTGGTGTGGCGTGTACGTCTAAACGTGTAGCCTCAAAAGAGAACCCACAGAAGAATTTTCTTTCGTCAAAATTTTTCAGAAAACCACGTTTTAAGGAAATCCTGCATCGTGCGAAATCATCTTGTTTTTCCTAAACAACATGTTGTAACTCAAAAAACTTTGGTGTTGCTTGTATGTGTAAGCGTGGAGCCTCAAAAGAGAAGGCGCAGGAGAGTTTTCTCTCGAAGGAATATGAAAGAATACCACGTTATAAGGAAATACAATTTTGCAGAGTAAAGACAAATAAGTACATATTGGAAACACTTTACTAGAAGAAATAACGCATCATACAAAATTAGCTTGTATCTCCTAAACAACAAGTTGTAACTCGAAAAGATTTGGTGTGATGTGTACATCTAAATGTGTAGCCTCAAAAGAGAACACACAGGAGAATTTTTTTTCATCAAAATTTGTCAGAAACCATGTTTTAAGGAAATCTCGCATCGTGGGAAATTATCTTGTTTTTCCTAAACAACACGTTGTTACTCGAAAAGCTATGGTGTTGCGTGTATGTCTAAGCGTGTAGCCTCAAAAGATAACGCACAGGAGAGTTTTCTCTCAAAAGAATATGTAAGAATACCACGTTATAAGGAAATACAGTGTTGCAGAGTAAAGACAAATAGGTACGTATTGGAAACACTTTAAGAGAAGAAATAAAGCAACGTAAAAAATTAGCTTGTATCTCCTGAACAACACGTTGTAACTCGAAAAGATTTGGTGTGGCTCGTACCTCTACATGTGTAGCCTCAAAAGAGAACCAACAGGAGAACTTTCTTTCGTCAAAATTTGTCAGAAAACCACGTTTTATGGAAATCTCGCATCGTGCGAAATTATCTTGTTTTTCCTAAACAACACGTTGTAACTCGAAAAGCTTTGGAGTTGCGTGTATGTCTAAGCATGTAGCCTCAAAAGAGAACGCACAGGAGAGTTTTCCCTCGAAAGAATATGTAAGAATACCATGTTATAAGGAAATACAGTGATGCAGAGTAAAGACAAATAAGTACGTATTGGAAACACTTTATGAGAAGAAATAACGCATCATACAAAAATAGCTTGTATCTCCTAAACAACACGTGCTAACTAGAAAGGATTTGGTGTGGTGTGTACGTCTAAACGTGTAGCATCAAAAGAGAAACCACAGGAGAATTTTCTTTTGTCAAAATTTGTCAGAAAACCACATTTTAAGAAAATCCCTCATCGTGCGAAATAATCTTGTTTTTCAAAAACAAGATGTAACTGGAAAAGCGTTGGTGTTGCCTGTATGTCTAAGTGTGTAGCTTCAAAAGGGTACATACAGGATAGTTTTCTCTCGAAAGAATATGTAAGAATACCACGTTATAAGGAAATACAGTGTTGCAGAGTAAAGACAAATAAGTACTTATTGGAAACACTTTATGAGAAGAAATAACGCATCGTAAAAAAATAGCTTGTATCTCCTAAACAACACGTTGTAACTCGAAAAGATTTGGTGTGACATGTACGTCTAAAAGTGTAGCCTCAAACGAGAACCGACAGGAGAATATTCTTTCATCAAAATTTGTCAGAAACCACGTTTTAAGGAAAATTCGCATCGTGCGAAATTATCTTGTTTTTCCTAAACAACAAGTTCTAACTCGAAAAGCTTTGGTGTTGCGTGTATGTCTAAGCGTGTAGCCTCAAAAGAGAATGCACAGGAGAGTTTGCTCTCGAAAGAATATGTAAGAATACCACGTTATAAGGAAATACAGTGTTGCAGAGTAAAGACAAATACATACGTATTGGAAACACTTTAAGAGAAGAAATAAAGCATAATACAAAATTAGCTTGTATCTCCTAAACAACAGGTTATAACTCGAAAAGATTTCGTGTGGCGTGTACGTCTAAACGTGTAGCCTCAAAAGAGAACCCACAGGAGAATTTTCTTTGGTCAAAATTTGTCAGAAAACCACATATTAAGGAAATCCCGCATCGTGCGAAATTATCTTGTTTTTCCTAAACAACGCATTGTAACTCGAAAAGCTTTGGTGTTGCGTGTATATCTAAGCGTGTAGCCTCAAAAGAGAACACACAGGAGACTTTTCTCTCGAAAGAATATGTGAGAATACCACGTTATAAGGAAGTCCACTGTTGCAGAATAATGACAAATACTTACGTATTGGAAACCCTTAAACTTTATGAGATGAAATAAAGCATCGTACAAAATTAGCTTGTATCTCCTAAACAACACGTTGTAACTCGAAAAGATTTGGTGTGGCGTGTACGTCTAAACGTGTAGCCTCAAAAAGAACCCAGAGACGAATTTTCTTTCGTTAAAATTTTTTCAGAACACCAAGTTTTAAGGAAATCCCGCATCGTGCGAAATCATCTTCTTTTTCCTAAACAACATGTTGTAACTCGAAAAGCTTTGGTGTTTCGTGTATGTCTAAGCGTGGAGCCTCAAAAGAGAAGGCACAGGAGAGTTTTCTCTCGAAAGAATATGTAAGAATACCACGATATAAAGAAATACAATTTTGTAGAGTAAAGGCAAATAAGTACATATTGGAAACACTTTACGAGAAGAAATAATGCATCGTACAAAATTAGCTTGTATCTCCTAAACAACACGTTGTAACTCGAAAAGATTTGGTGTGACGTGTACGTCTATACGTGTAGCCTCAAAGGAAAGCCCACAGAAGAATTTTCCTTTGTCAAATTTTTCAGAAAACCACGTTTTAAATAAATCCCGCATCGTGCGAAATTATCTTTTTATTCATTAACAACACGTTGTAACTCGAAAAGCTTTGGTGTTGCCTGTATGTCTAAGTGTGTAGCCTCAAAACAGAACGCACAAGATAGATTTCTCTCGAAAGAATATGTAAGAATACCACGTTATAAGGAAATACAGTGTTTCAGAGTAAAGACAAATACTTACATATTGGGAACATTTTATGAGAAGAAATAACGCATCGAACAAAATTAGCTTGTATCTCCTAAACAACACATTGTAAGTCGAAAAAATTTGGTTTGGCGTGTATGTCTAAACGTGTAGCCTCAAAGGAGAACACAAAGGAGAATTTTCTTTCGTCAAAATTTGTCAGAAAACCACGTTTTAAGGAAATACCGCATCGTGGGAAATTATCTTGTTTTTCCTAAACAACAAGTGGTAACTTGAAAAGCTTTGGTGTTGCGTGTATGTCTAAGCGTGTAGCCTCAAAAGAGAATGCACAGGAGAGTTTTCTCTCATTAGAACATGTAAGAATTCAACGTTATAAGGAAATACAGTGTTGCAGAGTAAAGACAAATACGTACATATTGGAAACACATTACGAGAAGAAATTAAGCATCACACAATATTAGCTTGTATCTCCTAAACAACAAGTGGAAACTCGAAAACATTTAGTTTGGCGTGTATGTCTAAAAGTTTAGCCTCAAAAGAGAAACGACTGGAGAATTTTCTTTCGTCAAAATTGGTCAAAAACAAGGTATTAACGAAATCCCGCATCCTGCGAAATTATCTTGTTTTTCCTAAACAACACGTTGTAACTCACAAAGCTTGGGTGTTGTGTGTATGTCTCAGTGTGTAGCCTCAAAAGAGAACACACAGGAGAGTTTTCACTCAAAAGAATAAGTAAGAATACCAGGTTATAAGGAAATACAGTGTTGCAGAGTAAAGACAAATACGCACGTATTGGAAACACTTTACGTGAAGAAATAACGCATCATAAAAAATTAGCTTGTATCTCCTAAACAACACGTTGTAACTCGAAAATGTTTGGTGTGGCAGGTACGTCTAAACGTGTAGCCTCAAAAAGAGAACACACAGGAGAATTTTCTTTGGTCAAATTTGTCACAAAACCACGTATTAAGGAAATCCTACATCGTGCGAAATTATCTTGTTTTTCCTAAACAACACGTTGTAACTCGAAAACCTTTGGTGTTGCGTGTATGTCTCAGCGTGTAGCCTTAAAAGAGAACACACAGGGGAGTTTTCTCTGAAAAGAATATGTAAGAATACCACGTTATAAGGAAATACAGTGTTGCAGAGTAAAGAAAAATACGTACTTATTGGAAACCCTTAAACTTTACGAGATGAAATAAAGCATCGTACAAAATTAGCTCGTATCTCCTAAACAACACTTTGTAACTCGAAAAGATTTGGTGTGGCGTGTACGTCTAAACTTGTAGCCTCAAAAGAGAACCCATAGGAGAATTTTCTTTCGTCAAAGTTTCAGAAAACCACGTTTTAAGGAAATCCAGCATCGTGCGAAATTATCTTGTTTTTCCTAAACAAGACGTAGTAACTCGAAAATCTTTGGTGAAGCGTGTATGTCTAAGCGTGTAGCCTCAAAAGAGAACACACAGGAGAGTTTTCTCTCGAAAGAATATGTGAGAATACCACGTTATAAGGAAGTACAGTGTTGCAGAATAAAGACAAATACTTACGTATTGGAAACCCTTAAACTTTACTAGATGAAATAAACCATCGTACAAAATTAGCTTGTATCTCCTAAACAACACGTTGTAACTCGAAAAGATTTGGTGTGGCGTGTACGTCTAAAGGTGTAGCCTCAAAAGAGAACCACAGGACAATTTTCGTTCGTCAAAATTTGTCAGAAAACCACGTTTTAAGGAAATCCCGCATCATGCTAAATTATCTTGTTTTTCCTAAACAACACATTGTAACTCGAAAAACTTTGGTGTTGCGTGTATGTCAAAGCGTATAGCCTCAAAAGAGAACGCACAGGACAGTTTTCTCTCGAAAGAATATGTAAGAATACCACGTTATAAGGAAATACAGTGTTGCAGAGTAAAGACAAATACGTACTTATTGGAAAAACTTAAACTTTACGAGAAGAAATAAGGCATCTTACAAAATTAGCTTGTATCTCCTAAACAACACGTTATAACTCGAAAAGATTTGGTGTGGTGTGTACGTCTAAACGTGTAGCCTAAAAAGAGAACCCACAGGATAATTTTCTTTCGTCAAAATTTGTCAGAAAACCACGTTTTATGGAAATCCCGCATCGTGTGAAATTATCTTGTTTTTCCTAAAAAACTCGTTGTAACTCGAAATGCTTTGGTGTTGCGTGTATGTCTAAGCACGTAGCCTCAAAGGGGAACGCACAGGAGAGTTTTCTCTCGAAAGAATATGCAAGAATACCACATTATAAGGAAATACAGTGTTGCAGAGTAAAGGCAAATATGTACGTAATGGAAACACTTAAAACTTTATTAGAAGAAATAACGCACCATAAAAAAATTAGCTTGTATCTCCTAAACAACACGTTGTAACTCGAAAAGATTTGGTGTGGCGTGTACGTCTAAATGTGTAGCCTCAAAAGAGAACCCACAGGAGTATTTTCTTTCGTCAAAATTTGTCAGAAAACCACGTTTTAAGGAAATCCCGCATCGTGCGAAATTATCTTGTTTTTCCTAAACAACACGTTGTAACTCGAAAAGCTTTGGTGTTGCGTGTATTTCTAAGCATGTAGCCTCAAAAGAGAACGCAAAGGAGAGTTTTTTTCTCGAAAGAATATGTAAGAATACCACGTTATTAGGAAATACAGTGTTGCAGAGTAAAGACAAATACTTACATCTTGGAAAAACTTTACGAGAAGAAATAACGCATCGTAAGAAATTAGCTTGTATCTCCTAAACAACACGTTGTAACTCGAAAAGCTTTGGTGTTGCGTCTATGTGTAAGCGTGTAGCCTCAAAGGAGAACGCAAAGGAGAGTTTTTTCTCGAAAGAATATGTAAGAATACCACGTTATTAGGAAATACAGTGTTGCAGAGTAAAGACAAATACTTATGTATTGGAAAAACTTTACGAGAAGAAATAACGCATCGTAAAAAATTAGCTTGTATCTACTAAACAACACGTTGCAACTTAAAAAGATTTGGTGTGGCCTGTACGTCTAAACATGTAGCCTGAAAAGAGAACCCATAGGAGAATTTGCTTTGGTCAAAATTTGTCAGAAAACCACGTATTAAGGTAATCCCGCATCGTGCGAAATTATCTTGTTTTTCCTAAACAAAATGTTTTAACACGAAATGCTTTGGTGTTGCGTGTATGTCTAAGCGTTTAGCCTCAAAAGAGAACGCACAGGTGAGTTTTCTCTCGAAAGAATATGTAAGAATACCACGTTATAAGGAAATAGAGTGTTGCAGAGTAAAGACAAATACATACTTAATGGAAAAAAACTTAAACTTTACGAGAAGAAATAACGCATCGTACAAAATTAGCTTGTATCTCCTAAACAACACGTTGTAACTTGAAAAGATTTGGTGTGGCTTGTACGTCTAAACGTGTAGCCTCAAAAGAGTACCCACAGGAGAGTTTTATTTCGTCAAAATTTGTCAGAAAATCACGTTTTAAGGAAATCCCGCATCGTGCGAAATTATCTTGTTTTTCCTAAACAACACGTTGTAACTCGAAAAGCTTTGGTGTTGCGTGAATGTCTAAGCATGTAGCCTCAAAGGAGAATGCACAGGAGAGTTTTCTCTCGAAAGAATATGCAAGAATACCACGTTATAAGGAAATACAGTGTTGCAGAGTAAAGGCAAATATGTACGTAATGGAAACACTTAAACTTTATGAGAAGAAATAACGCATCGTAGAAAAATTACCTTGTTTCTCCTAAACAACACGTTGTAACTCGAAAAGATTTGGTGTGCCGTGTACGTCTAAATGTGTAGCCTCAAAAGAGAACCGACAGGAGAATTTTCTTTCGTCAAAATTTGTCAGAAAACCACGTTTTAAGGAAATCCCGCATCGTGCAAAAATATCTTGTTTTTCCTAAACAACACGTTGTAACTCGAAAAGCTTTGGTGTTGCGTGTATGTCTAAGCATGTAGCCTCAAAAGAGAACGCAAAGGAGAGTTTTTTCTCGAAAGAATATGTAAGAATACCACGTTATTAGGAAATACAGTGTTGCAGAGTAAAGACAAATACTTACGTCTTGGAAAAACTTTACGAGAAGAAATAACGCATCGTAAGAAATTAGCTTGTATCTCCTATACAACACGTTGTAAAATAAAAAGATTTGGTGTGGCCTGTACGTTTAAACGTGTAGCCTGAAAAGAGAACCCATAGGAGAATTTTCTTTGGTCAAAATTTGTCAGAAAACCATGTATTAAGGAAATCCCGCATAGTGCGACATTATCTTGTTTTTCCTAAACCAAACGTTTTAACTCGAAAAGCTTTCGTGTTGCGTGTATGTCTAAGCGTGTAGCCTCAAAAGAGAACACACAGGAGAGTTTTCTCTCGAAAGAATATGTAAGAATACCACGTTATAAGGAAATACAGTGTTGCAGAGTAAAGACAAATACGTACTTATTGGAAAAACTTAAACCTTACGAGAAGAAATAAGGCATCTTACAAAATTAGTTTGTATCTCCTAAACAACACATTATAACTCGAAAAGATTTGGTGTGGTGTGTATGTCTAAACGTGTAGCCTCAAAAGAGAACCCACAGGAAAATTTTCTTTCGTCAAAATTTGTCAGAAAACCACGTTTTAAGGAAATCCCGCATTCTGCGAAATTATCTTGTTTTTCTTAAACAAAACGTTTTAACTCGAAAAGCTTTGGTGTTGCGTGTATGTCTAAGCGTGTAGCCTCAAAAGAGAACGCACAGGAGAGTTTTCTCTCGAAAGAATATGTAAGAATACCACGTTATAAGGAAATACAGTGTTGCAGAGTAAAGACAAATACGTACTTATTGGAAAAACTTAAACTTAAGAGAAGAAATAACGCATCGTACAAAATTAGCTTGTATCTCCTAAACAACACGTTGTAACTTAAAAAGATTTGGTGTGGCCTGTACGTCTAAACGTGTAGCCTCAAAAGAGAACCCATAGGAGATTTTTCTTTGGTCAAAATTTGTCAGAAAACCACGTATTAAGGAAATTCCGCATCGTGAGAAATTATCTTGTTTTTCCTAAACAAAACGTTTTAACTCGAAAAGCTTTGGTGTTGCGTGTATGTCTAAGCCTGTAACCTCAAAGGAGAATGCCCAGGAGAGTTTTCTCTCGAAAGAATATGTAAGAATACCACGTTATAAGGAAATACAGTGTTGCAGAGCAAAGACAAATACGTACTTATTGGAAAAACTTAAACTTTATGAGAAGAAATAAGGCATCTTACAAAATTAGTTTGTATCTCCTAAACAACACGTTATAACTTGAAAAGATTTGGTGTGGTGTGTACGTCTAAACTTGTAGCCTCAAAAGAGAACCCACAGGATAATTTTCTTTCGTCAAAATTTGTCAGAAAACCACGTTTTAAGGAAATCCCGCATCTTGCGAAATTATCTTGTTTTTCCTAAACAACACGTTGTAACTCGAAAGTTTTGGTGTTGCGTGTATGTCTAAGCTTGTAGCCTCAAAAGAGAACGCACAGGAGAGTTTTCTCTCGAAAGAATATGTAAGGATACCACGTTATAAGGAAATACAGTGCTGCAGAATAAAGACAAATACGTACGTATTGGAAACACTTTATGAGAGAAATAACGCATCTGGCAAAATTAGCTTGTATGTCCTAAACAACTCGTTATAACTCGAAAAGATTTGGTGTGGGGTGCACGTCTAAACGTGTAGCCTCAAAAGAGTACCCACAGGAGAGTTTTATTTCGTCAAAATTTGTCAGAAAACCATGTTTTAAGGAAATCCCGCATCTTGCGAAATTATCTTGTTTTTCCTAAACAACACGTTGTAAATCGAAAAGCTTTGGTGTGGCGTGAATGTCTAAGCATGTAGCCTCAAAGGAGAACGCACAGGAGAGTTTTCTCTCGAAAGAATTTGCAAGAATACCACGTTATAAGGAAATACAGTGTTGCAGAGTAAAGGCAAATATGTACGTAATGGAAACACTAAAACTTTATGAGAAGAAATAAAGCATCGTAAAAAATTAGCTTGTTTCTCCTAAACAACACGTTGTAACTCGAAATGATTTGGTGTGGCATGTACGTCTAAATGTGTAGCCTCAAAAGAGAACCCACAGGAGTATTTTCTTTCGTCCAAATTTGTCAGAAAACCACGTTTTAAGGAAATCCCGCATCGTGCGAAATTATCTTGTTTTTCCTAAAAAACACGTTGTAACTCGAAAAGCTTTGGTGTTGCGTGTATGTCTAAGCGTGTAGCCTCAAAAGAGAACGCAAAGGAGAGTTTTATCTCGAAAGAATGTGTAAGAATACGACGTTATTAGGAAATACAGTGTTGCAGAGTAAAGAAAAATACTTACGTATTGGAAAAAACTTTACGAGAAGAAATAACGCATCGTAAGAAATTAGCTTGTATCTCCTAAACAACACGTTGTAACTTAAAAAGATTTGGTGTGGCCTGTATGTCTTAACGTGTAGCCTGAAAAGAGAACCCAAAGGAGAATTTTCTTTGGTCAAAATATGTCAGAAAACCACGTATTAAGGAAATCCTGCATAGTGCGAAATTATCTTGTTTTTTCTAAACCAAACGTTTTAACTCGAAAAGCTTTGGTGTTGCGTGTATGTCTAAGCGTGTAGCCTCAAAAGAGAACGCACAGGAGAGTATTCTCTCGAAAGAATATGTAAGAATACCACGTTATAAGGAAATACAGTGTTGCAGAGTAAAGACAAATACGTACTTATTGGAAACACTTAAACTTTACGAGAAGAAATAAGGCATCGTACAAAATTAGTATGTATCTCCTAAACAACACGATATAACTCGGAAAGATTTGGTGTGGTGTGTATGTATAAACATGTAGCCTCAAAAGATAACCCACAGGAGAATTTTTGTTCGTTAAATTTTGTCAGAAAACCACGTTTTAAGGAAATCCCGCATTGTGCGAAATTATCTTGTTTTTCCTAAACAACACGTTGTAACTCGAAAAGCTTTGGTGTTGCGTGAATGTCTAAGCATGTAGCCTCAAAGGAGAATGCACAGGAGAGTTTTCTCTCGAAAGAATATGCAAGAATACCACGTTATAAGGAAATACAGTGTTGCAGAGTAAAGGCAAATATGTACGTAATGGAAACACTTAAACTTTATGAGAAGAAATAACGCATCGTAGAAAAATTACCTTGTTTCTCCTAAACAACACGTTGTAACTCGAAAAGATTTGGTGTGCCGTGTACGTCTAAATGTGTAGCCTCAAAAGAGAACCGACAGGAGAATTTTCTTTCGTCAAAATTTGTCAGAAAACCACGTTTTAAGGAAATCCCGCATCGTGCAAAAATATCTTGTTTTTCCTAAACAACACGTTGTAACTCGAAAAGCTTTGGTGTTGCGTGTATGTCTAAGCATGTAGCCTCAAAAGAGAACGCAAAGGAGAGTTTTTTCTCGAAAGAATATGTAAGAATACCACGTTATTAGGAAATACAGTGTTGCAGAGTAAAGACAAATACTTACGTCTTGGAAAAACTTTACGAGAAGAAATAACGCATCGTAAGAAATTAGCTTGTATCTCCTATACAACACGTTGTAAAATAAAAAGATTTGGTGTGGCCTGTACGTTTAAACGTGTAGCCTGAAAAGAGAACCCATAGGAGAATTTTCTTTGGTCAAAATTTGTCAGAAAACCATGTATTAAGGAAATCCCGCATAGTGCGACATTATCTTGTTTTTCCTAAACCAAACGTTTTAACTCGAAAAGCTTTCGTGTTGCGTGTATGTCTAAGCGTGTAGCCTCAAAAGAGAACACACAGGAGAGTTTTCTCTCGAAAGAATATGTAAGAATACCACGTTATAAGGAAATACAGTGTTGCAGAGTAAAGACAAATACGTACTTATTGGAAAAACTTAAACCTTACGAGAAGAAATAAGGCATCTTACAAAATTAGTTTGTATCTCCTAAACAACACATTATAACTCGAAAAGATTTGGTGTGGTGTGTATGTCTAAACGTGTAGCCTCAAAAGAGAACCCACAGGAAAATTTTCTTTCGTCAAAATTTGTCAGAAAACCACGTTTTAAGGAAATCCCGAATTCTGCGAAATTATCTTGTTTTTCTTAAACAAAACGTTTTAACTCGAAAAGCTTTGGTGTTGCGTGTATGTCTAAGCGTGTAGCCTCAAAAGAGAACGCACAGGAGAGTTTTCTCTCGAAAGAATATGTAAGAATACCACGTTATAAGGAAATACAGTGTTGCAGAGTAAAGACAAATACGAACTTATTGGAAAAACTTAAACTTAAGAGAAGAAATAACGCATCGTACAAAATTAGCTTGTATCTCCTAAACAACACGTTGTAACTTAAAAAGATTTGGTGTGGCCTGTACGTCTAAACGTGTAGCCTCAAAAGAGAACCCATAGGAGATTTTTCTTTGGTCAAAATTTGTCAGAAAACCACGTATTAAGGAAATTCCGCATCGTGCGAAATTATCTTGTTTTTCCTAAACAAAACGTTTTAACTCGAAAAGCTTTGGTGTTGCATGTATGTCTAAGCCTGTAACCTCAAAGGAGAATGCCCAGGAGAGTTTTCTCTCGAAAGAATATGTAAGAATACCACGTTATAAGGAAATACAGTGTTGCAGAGTAAAGACAAATACGTACTTATTGGAAAAACTTAAACTTTTCGAGAAGAAATAAGGCATCTTACAAAATTAGTTTGTATCTCCTAAACAACACGTTATAACTTGAAAAGATTTGGTGTGGTGTGTACGTCTAAACTTGTAGCCTCAAAAGAGAACCCACAGGATAATTTTCTTTCGTCAAAATTTGTCAGAAAACCACGTTTTAAGGAAATCCCGCATCTTGCGAAATTATCTTGTTTTTCCTAAACAACACGTTGTAACTCGAAAGCTTTGGTGTTGCGTGTATGTCTAAGCTTGTAGCCTCAAAAGAGAACGCACAGGAGAGTTTTCTCTCGAAAGAATATGTAAGGATACCACGTTATAAGGAAATACAGTGTTGCAGAATAAAGACAAATACGGACGTATTGGAAACACTTTATGAGAGAAATAACGCATCTGGCAAAATTAGCTTGTATGTCCTAAACAACTCGTTATAACTCGAAAAGATTTTGTGTGGGGTGCACGTCTAAACGTGTAGCCTCAAAAGAGTACCCACAGGAGAGTTTTATTTCGTCAAAATTTGTCAGAAAACCATGTTTTAAGGAAATCCCGCATCTTGCGAAATTATCTTGTTTTTCCTAAACAACACGTTGTAAATCGAAAAGCTTTGGTGTGGCGTGAATGTCTAAGCATGTAGCCTCAAAGGAGAATGCACAGGAGAGTTTTCTCTCGAAAGAATATGCAAGAATACCACGTTATAAGGAAATACAGTGTTGCAGAGTAAAGGCAAATATGTACGTAATGGAAACACTAAAACTTTATGAGAAGAAATAAAGCATCGTAAAAAATTAGCTTGTTTCTCCTAAACAACACGTTGTAACTCGAAATGATTTGGTGTGGCATGTACGTCTAAATGTGTAGCCTCAAAAGAGAACCCACAGGAGTATTTTCTTTCGTCCAAATTTGTCAGAAAACCACGTTTTAAGGAAATCCCGCATCATGCGAAATTATCTTGTTTTTCCTAAAAAACACGTTGTAACTTCAAAAGCTTTGGTGTTGCGTGTATGTCTAAGCGTGTAGCCTCAAAAGAGAACGCAAAGGAGAGTTTTATCTCGAAAGAATGTGTAAGAATACGACGTTATTAGGAAATACAGTGTTGCAGAGTAAAGAAAAATACTTACGTATTGGAAAAAACTTTACGAGAAGAAATAACGCATCGTAAGAAATTAGCTTGTATCTCCTAAACAACACGTTGTAACTTAAAAAGATTTGGTGTGGCCTGTATGTCTTAACGTGTAGCCTGAAAAGAGAACCCAAAGGAGAATTTTCTTTGGTCAAAATATGTCAGAAAACCACGTATTAAGGAAATCCCGCATAGTGCGAAATTATCTTGTTTTTTCTAAACCAAATGTATTAACTCGAAAAGCTTTGGTGCTGCGTGTATGTCTAAGCGTGTAGCCTCAAAAGAGAACGCACAGGAGAGTATTCTCTCGAAAGAATATGTAAGAATACCACGTTATAAGGAAATACAGTGTTGCAGAGTAAAGACAAATACGTACTTATTGGAAACACTTAAACTTTACGAGAAGAAATAAGGCATCGTACAAAATTAGTATGTATCTCCTAAACAACACGATATAACTCGGAAAGATTTGGTGTGGTGTGTATGTCTAAACATGTAGCCTCAAAAGAGAACCCACAGGAGAATTTTTGTTCGTTAAATTTTGTCAGAAAACCACGTTTTATGGAAATCCCGCATTGTGCGAAATTATCTTGTTTTTCCTAAACAAAACGTTGTAACTCAAAAAGCTTTGGTGCTGCGTGTATGTCTAAGCGTATAGCCTCAAAAGAGAACGCAAAGGAGAGTTTTTTCTCGAAAGAATATGTAAGAATACCACGTTATAAGGAAATACAGTGTTGCAGAGTAAAGACAATACTTACGTCTTGGAAAAACTTTACCAGAAGAAATAACGCATCGTAAGAAATTAGCTTGTATCTCCTAAACAACACGTTGTAACTCGAAAAGCTTTGGTGTTGCGTCTATGTGTAAGCGTGTAGCCTCAAAGGAGAACGCAAAGGAGAGTTTTTTCTCGAAAGAATATGTAAGAATACCACGTTATTAGGAAATACAGTGTTGCAGAGTAAAGACAAATACTTATGTATTGGAAAAACTTTACGAGAAGAAATAACGCATCGTAAAAAATTAGCTTGTATCTACTAAACAACACGTTGCAACTTAAAAAGATTTGGTGTGGCGTGTACGTCTAAACGTGTAGCCTCAAAAGAGAACCCACAGGAGAATTTTCTTCCGTCAAAATTTGTCAGAAAACCACGTTATAAGGAAATCCCGCATTGTGCGAAATTATCTTGTTTTTCCTAAACAAAACGTTTTAACTCGAAATGCTTTGGTGTTGCGTGTATGTCTAAGCGTGTAGCCTCAAAAGAGAACGCACAGGAGAGTTTTCTCTCGAAAGAATATGTAAGAATACCACGTTATAAGGAAATACAGTGTTGCAGAGTAAAGACAAATACGTACTTATTGGAAAAACTTAAACTTTACTAGAAGAAATAACGCATCGTACAAAATTCGCTTGTATCTCCTAAACAACACGTTGTAACTTGAAAAGATTTGGTGTGGCTTGTACGTCTAAACGTGTAGCCTCAAAAGAGTACCCACAGGAGCGTTTTATTTCGTCAAAATTTGTCAGAAAACCACGTTTTAAGGAAATCCCGCATCTTGCGAAATTATCTTGTTTTTCCTAAACAACACGTTGTAAATCGAAAAGCTTTGGTGTTGCGTGAATGTCTAAGCATGTAGCCTCAAAGGAGAACGCACAGGAGAGTTTTCTCTCGAAAGAATATGCAAGAATACCACGTTATAAGGAATTACAGTGTTGCAGAGTAAAGGCAAATATGTACGTAATGGAAACACTTAAAATTTATGAGAAGAAATAACGCATCGTAGAAAAATTACCTTGTTTCTCCTAAACAATACGTTGTAACTCGAAAAGATTTGGTGTGGCGTGTACGTCTAAATGTGTAGCCTCAGAAGAGAACCGACAGGAGTATTTTTTTCGTCAAAATTTGCCAGAAAACCACGTTTTAAGGAAATCCTGCATCGTGCAAAAATATCTTGTTTTTCCTAAACAACACGTTGTAGCTCGAAAAGCTTTGGTGTTGCGTGTATGTCTAAGCGTGTAGCCTCAAAAGAGAACGCACAGGAGAGTTTTCTCTCGAAAGAATATGTAAGAATACCACGTTATAAGGAAATACAGTGTTGCAGAGTAAAGACAAATACGTACTTATTGGAAAAACTTAAAGTTAAGAGAAGAAATAACGCATCGTACAAAATTAGCATGTATCTCCTAAACAACACGTTGTAACTTAAAAAGATTTGGTGTGGCCTGTACGTCTAAACGTGTAGCCTCAAAAGAGAACCCATAGGAGAATTTTCTTTGGTCAAAATTTGTCAGAAAACCACGTATTAAGGAAATTCCGCATCGTGCGAAATTATCTCGTTTTTCCTAAACAAAACATTTTAACTCGAAAAGCTTTGGTGTTGCGTGTATGTCTAAGCCTGTAACCTCAAAGGAGAATGCCCAGGAGAGTTTTCTCTCGAAAGAATATGTAAGAATACCACGTTATAAGGAAATACAGTGTTGCAGAGTAAAGACAAATACGTACTTATTGGAAAAACTTAAACTTTACGAGAAGAAATAAGGCATCTTACAAAATTAGTTTGTATCTCCTAAACAACACGTTATAACTTGAAAAGATTTGGTGTGGTGTGTACGTCTAAACTTGTAGCCTCAAAAGAGAACCCACAGGATAATTTTCTTTCGTCAAAATTTGTCAGAAAACCACGTTTTAAGGAAATCCCGCATCTTGCGAAATTATCTTGTTTTTCCTAAACAACACGTTGTAACTCGAAAGCTTTGGTGTTGCGTGTATGTCTAAGCGTGTAGCCTCAAAAGAGAACGCACAGGAGAGTTTTCTCTCGAAAGAATATGTAAGGATACCACGTTATAAGGAAATACTGTGTTGCAGAGTAAAGACAAATACGTACATATTGGAAACACTTTACAAGAAGAAATAACCCATCGTTCAAAATTAGCTTGTATCTCCTAAACTACACGTTGTAACTCGAAAAGATTTGGTGTGGCGTGTACGTCTAAACGTGTAGCCTCAAATGAGAACCCACTGGAGAATTTTCGTTCTTCAAATTTTTTTTAGAAAACCACGTTTTAAGGAAATCACGCATCGTGTGAAATTATCTTGTTTTTCCTAAAGAATACGTTGTAACTCGAAAAGCTTTAGTGTTGCGTGTATGTCTAAGCTTGTAGCCTCAAAAGAGAAGGCAAAGGAGAGTTTTCTCTCAAATGAATATGTAAGAATACCACGTTATAAGGAAATACAGTGTTGCAAAGTAAAGACAAATACGTACATTTTGGAAACACTTTACGAGAAGAATTAACGCCTCGTACAAAATTAGTTTGTATCTCCTAAACAACACGTTGTAACTCGAAAAGATTTGGAGTGGCTTGTACGTCTAAACGTGTAGCCTCAAAAGAGAACCCACAGGAGAATTTTCTTTCGTCAAAATTTGTCAGAAAACCACGTTTTAAGGAAATCCGGCATCGTGCGAATTTATCTTGTTTTTCCTAATCAACACGTTGTAACACAAAATGCTTTGGTTTTGCGTGTATGTCTAAGCGCGTAGCCTCCAAAGAAAAAGCACAGGAGAGTTTTCTCTCGAAAGAATTTGTAGGAAAACCACGTTATAAGGAAATACAGTGTTGCAGAGTAAAGACAAATACTTACCTATTGGAAACACTTAAACTTTACGAGAATAAAAAATGCATCGTAAAAAATTAGCTTGTATCTCATAAACAGCACGTTGTAACTCGAAAAGATTTGGTGTGGCATGTATGTCTAAACGTGTAGCCTCAAAAGAGAACCCACAGGAGAATTTTCTTTCATCAAAATTTGTCAGAAAACCAAGTTTTAAGGAAATCCCGCATCGTGCGAAATTATCTTGTTTTTCCTAAACAACATGTTGTAACTCAAAAGCTTTGGTGTTGCGTGTATGTCTAAGCGTGTAGCCTCAAAAGAGAAGGCACAGGAGAGTTTTCTCACGAAAGAATATGTAAGAATACCACGTTATAAGGAAATACAGTTTTGCAGAATAAAGACAAATACGTACCTATTGGAAACACTTAAAGTTTATGAGAAGAAATAACGCATCTTAAAAAATTAGCTTGTATCTCCTAAATAACACATTGTAACTCGAAAAGACTTGGTGTGGCGTGTACATCTAAACGTGTAGCCTCAAAAGGGAACCTACAGGAGAATTTTCTTTCGTCAAAATTTGTCAGAAAACCACGTTTTAAGGAAATCCCATATCGTGCGAAATTATCTTATTTTTCCTAAACAACATGTTGTAACATGAAAAGCATTGGTCTTGTGAGTATGTCTTAGCATGTAGCCTCAAAGGAGAACACACAGGAGAGTTTTGTCTCGAAAAAATATGTAAGAATACCACGTTATAAGGAAATCGAATGTTGCAGAGTAAAGACAAATACATACTTATTGGAAACACGTTCCGAAAAGAAATAACGCATCGTAAAAATTAGCTTGTATCTCCTAAACAACACGTTGTAACTCGAAAAGATTTGGTGGGGCGTGTACGTCTAACCGTGTAGCCTCAAAAGAGAACCCACAGGATAATTTTCTTTCGTCAAAATTTTTCAGAAAACCATGTTTTAAGGTAATCCCGCATCGTGCGAAATTATCTTGTTTTTCCTAATCAACATGTTGTAACTCGAAAAGCTTTGGTGTTGCGTGTATGTCTAAGCGTGTAGCCTCAAAAGAGAAGGCACAGGAGAGTTTTCTCTCGAAAGAATATGTAAGAATACCACGTTATAAAGAAATACAGTTTTGCAGAGTAAAGACAAATATGTATGCATTGGAGAAACTTTAGGAGTAGAAATAACGCATCGTACAAAATTAGCTTGTATCTCCTAAACAACACGTTGTAACTCGAAAATATTTGGTATGGCGTGTATGTCTAAACATGTAGCCTCAAAAGAGAACCCACAGGAGAATTTTCATTCGTCAAAATTTGTCAGAAAACCACGTTTTAAGGAAATCCTGCATCGTGAAAAATTATCTTGTTTTGCCTAAACAACACGTTGTAATTCGAAAAGCTTTGGTGTTGCGTGTATGTCTAACCGTTTAGCCTCAAAAGAGAAGGCACAGGAGAGTTTTCTCTCGAAAGAATATGTAAGAATACCACGTTATAAGGAAATACAGTGTTGCAGATAAAGACAAATACATACGTATTGGAAACACTTAAACTTTACGAGAAGAAATAACTTATCGTAAAAAATTAGCTTGTATCTCCTAAACAACACGTTGTAACTCGAAAAGATTTGGTGTGGCGTGTAAGTCTAAACGTGTAGCCTCAAAAGAGAACCCACAGGAGAATTTTCTTTGTCAAAATTTGTCAGAAAACCATGTTTTAAGGAAATCCCGCATCTTGCAAAATTATCTTTTTCCTAAACAACTCATCTTAACGCATAAAGCTTTGGTGTTGCATGTATGTCTAAGCGTGTAGCCTCAAAAGAGAAGGCACAGGAGAGTTTTCTCTCGAAACAATATGTAAGAATACCACGTTATAAGGAAATACAGTGTTGCAGAGTAAAGACAATTACGTACGTATTGGAAACACTTAAACATTAGAGAAGAAATAAAGCATCATACAAAATTAGCTTATATCTCCTAAACAACACGTTGTAACTCGAAACGATTTGGTTTGGCGTTTACAACTAAACATGTAGCCTTAAAAGAGAACCCACAGGAGAATTTTCTTCGTCAAAATTTGTCAGAAAACCATGTTTTAAGGAAATCCCGCATCGTTCGAAAATATCTTGTTTTTTCTAAACAACACATCGTAACTCGAAAAGCTTTGGTGTTGCGTGTATGTCTAGGCGTGTAGCCTCAAAAGAGACGGCAATGGAGAGTTTTCTCTCGAAAGAATATGTAAGAATACCACGTTATAAGGAAATACAGTGTTGCAGAGTAAAGACAAATAAGCACTTATTGGAAACACTTAAACTTTACGAGAAGAAATGATGCATCATACAAAATTAGCTTGTATCTCCGAAACAGCACGTTGTAACTTGAAAAGATTTGGTGTGGCGTGTATATCTAAACGTGTAGCCTCAAAAGAGGACCCACAAGAGAATTTTCTTTCCTCAAAATTTGTCAGAAAACCACGTTTTAAGGAAATCCCCCATCGTGTGTAATTATCTTGTTTTTCCTAAACAACACGTTGTAACTCGAAAAGCTTTGGTGTTGCGTGTAAGTCTTAGCGTGTAGCCTCAAAAGAGACGGCAATGGAGAGTTTTTTCTCGAAAGAATATGTAAGAATACCACGTTATAAGGAAATAAAGTGTTGCAGAGTAAAGACAAATAAGTACGTAATGGAAAAACTTAAACTTTATGAGAAATAATAACACATCGTAAAAAATAGCTTGTATCTCCTAAACAACACGTTGTAACTCGAAAGGATTTGGTGCGGCATATATGACAAAACGTGTAGCCTCAAAAGACAACCCATAGGAGAATTTTCTTTCGTCAATATTTGTCAGAAAACCACATTTTAAGGAAATCCCGCATCGTGCGAAATTATCTTGTTTTTCCTAAACAACACGTTGTAACTTGAAAAGCTTTGGTGTTGCGTGTATTTCTAAGCGTGTAGCATTAAAAGAGAAGGCACAGGAGAGTTTTCTCTCGAAAGGATATGTAAGAATACCACGTTATAAGGAAATACAGTGTTGCAGAGTAAAGACAAATACATACATATTGGAAACACTTAAACTTTACGAGAAGAAATAACTTATCGTACAAAATTAGCTTGTATCTCCTAAACAACACGTTGTAACTCGAAAAGATTTGGTGTGGCATGTGCGTCTAAACGTGTAGCCTCAAAAGAGAACCCACAGTAGAATTTTCTTTCGTCAAAATTTTTCAGACAACCACATTTTAAGGAAATCCGGCATTGTGCGAAATTATCTATTTTTTCCTAAACAAAACGTCCTGACTCGAAAATCTTTGGTGTTGCGTGTATGTCTAAGCGTGTAGCCTCAAAAGAGAAGGCACAGGAGAGTTTTCCCTCGAAAGAATATGTAAGAATACCATGTTATAAGGAAATACAGTGTTGCAGATTAAAGACAAATACGTATATATTGGAAACATTTTACGAGAAGAAATAATGCTTCGTACAAGCTTGTATCTCCTAAACAACACGTTTTAACTCAAAATGATTTGGTGTGGCGGTTACGTCTAAACGTGTAGCCTCAAAAGAGAACCCACAGGAGAATTTTCTTTCGTCAAAATTTGTTAGAAAACCACATTTTAAGGAAATACTGCATCGTGCGAAATTATCTTGTTTTTCCTAAACAACACTTCGTAACTCGAAAAGCTTTGGTTTTGTGTGTATGTCTAATCATGTAGCCTCAAAGAAGAAGGCACAGGAGAGTTTTCTCTCGAACGAATATGTAAGAATACCACCTTATAAGGATATACAGTGTTGCAGAGAAAAGACAAATACGTACATATTGGAAACACTTAAACTTTACGAGAAGAAATAATGCATCGTACAAAATTAGCTTGTACCTCCTAAACAACACGTTGTAACTCGGAAAGATTTGATGTGGCTTGTACGTCTAAAAGTGTAGCCTCAAAAAAGAACCCACAGGAGAATATTCTTAGGTCAAAATTTGTCAGAAAACCACGTTTTAAGGAAATCCCGCATCGTGCGAAATTATCTTGTTTTTCCTAAACAACACGTTGTAACTCCAAAAGCTTTGGTGTTGCATGTATGTCTAAGCATGTAGCCACAAAAGGGAATGCGCAGGAGAGTTTTCTCTCCAAAGAATATGTAAGAATACCACGTTATAAGGAAATACAGTGTTGCAGAGTAAAGACAATTACATATATATTGGAAACACTTAAACTTTATGAGAAGAAATAATGCATCATACAAAATTAGCTTGTATCTCCTAACAGCACGTTGTAACTCGAAAAGATTTGGTGTGGCGTGTACTTCTAAACGTGTAGCCTCAAAAGAGAACCACACAGGAGAATTTTCTTTCGTCAAAATTGGTCAGTAAACCACGTTTTAAGGAAATCCCACATCTAGCGAAATTATCTTGTTTTTCCTAAACAACACGTCGTAACTCGAAAAGCTTTGGTGTTGCGTGTATGTCTAAGCGTGTAGCCTCAAAAGAGAAGGCACAGGAGAGTTTTCTCTCTAAAGAATATGTAAGAATACCACGTTATAAGGAAATACAGTGTTGCAGAGTAAGACAAATACCTTCGTATTGGAAACACATTAGAAGAAGAAATAATGCATCGTACAAAATTAGCTTGTATCTCCTAAACTACACGTTATAACTCGAAAAGATTTGGTGTGGGGTGTACGTATAAACGTGTAGCCTCAAAAGAGAACCCACAGGAGTATTTTCTTTCATCAAAATTTTTTCAGAAAACCACGTTTTAAGGAAATCCCGCATCGTGCGAAATTATCTTGTTTTTCCTAAACAACACGTTGTAACTCCAAAAGCTTTGGTGTTGCATGTATGTCTAAGCATGTAGCCACAAAAGGGAATGCACAGGAGAGTTTTCTCTCCAAAGAATATGTAAGAATACCACGTTATTAGGAAATACAGTGTTGCAGAGTAAAGACAAATACATACATATTGGAAATACTTAAACTTTATGAGAAGAAATAATGCATCATACAAAATTAGCTTGTATCTCCTAACAGCACGTTGTAACTCGAAAAGATTTGGTGTGGCGTGTACTTCTAAACGTGTAGCCTCAAAAGAGAACCACACAGGAGAATTTTCTTTTGTCAAATTTGTCTGAAAACCATGTTTTAAGGAAATCCCGCATCGTTGGAAATTACCTTGTTTTTCCTAAACAACACGTAGTCACTCGAAAAGCTTTGGTGTTGCGTGTATGTCTAAGCGTATAGCCTCAAAAGAGAAGGCACAGGAGAGTTTTCTCTCGAAATAATATGTAAGAATACCACGTTATAAGGAATTACAGTGTTGCAGAGTAAAGCAAATACATACGTATTGGAAACACTGTACAAGAAGAAATAACGCATCATACAAAATTAGCTTGTATCTCCTAAACAATACGTTGTAACTCGGAAAGATTTGATGTGGCTTGTACGTCTAAATGTGTGGCCTCAAAGGAGAACCCACAGGATAATATTCTTTAGTCAAAATTAGTAAGAAAACAACGTTTTAAGGAAATCCCGCATCGTGCGAAATTATCTTGGTTTTCCTAAAGAACACGTTGTAACTCGAAAAGCTTTGCTGTTGTGTGAATGTCTAAGCGCGAAGCCTCAAAAGAGAAGGCACAGGAGAGTTTTCTCTTGAAAGAATATGTAAGAATACCAAGTTATAAGGAAATACAGTGTTGCAGAGTAAAGACAAATACGTAATTATTGGAAACACTTTACAAGAAGAAATAACGCATCATAAAAAATTAGCTTGTTTCTCCTAAGCTACACGTTGTAACTCGAAAAGATTTGGTGTGGCGTGTACATCTAAACGTGTAGCCTCAAAAGAGAACACACAGGAGAGTTTTCTTTCGTCAAATTTTTTTCAGAAAACCACGTTTTAAGGAAATCCCGCATCGTGCTAAATTATCTTGTTTTTCGTAAACAACACGTTGTCACTCGAAAAGCTTTGGTGTTGCGAGTATGTCTAAGCTTGTATCCCCAAAGAGAACGCACAGGAGAGTTTTCTCTCGAAAGAATATGTAAGAATACCACGTTATAAGGAAGGACAGTGTTGCAGAGTAAAGCAAATACATACGTATTGGAAACACTTTACAAGAAGAAATAACGCATCATACAAAATTAGCTTGTATCTCCTAAACAACACATTGTAACTCAGAAAGATTTGATGTGGCTTGTATGTCTAAACGTGTAGCCCCAAAGGAGAACCCACAGGAGAATATTCTTTAGTCAAAATTGGTCAGAAAACCACGTTTTAAGGAAATCCCGCATTGTGCGAAATTATCTTGTTTTTCCTAAAGAACACTTTGTAACTCGAAAAGCTTTGGTGTTGTATGTATGTCTAAGCGTGTAGCCTCAAAAGAGAAGGCACAGGAGAGTTTTTTCTCGAAAGAATACGTAAGAATATCACGTTATATGGAAATACAGTGTTGTAGAGTAAAGACAAATACGTACGTATTCAAAACACTTTACAAGAAGAAATAACGCATCGTACAAAATTACGTTGTATCTCCTAAATTACACGTTGTAACTCGAAAAGATTTCGTATGGCGTGTACGTCTAAACATGTAGCCTGAAAAGAGAACCCACAGGAGAATTTTCTTTCGTCAAAATTTTTTCAGAAAACCACGTTTTAAGGAAATCCCGCATCGTGCGAAATTATCTTGTTTTTCCTAAAGAACACGTTGTAACTCGAAAAGCTTTGGTGTTTAGTGTATGTCTAAGCGTGTAGCTTCAAAAGAGAACGCACAGGAGTGTTTTCTCTCGAAAGAATATGTAAGCATACCACGTTATTAGGAAATACAGTGTTGCAGAGTCAAGAAAAATATGTACGTATTGGAAACACTTTACGAGAAGAAATAACGCATCAAACAAAATTAGCTTGTATCTCCTAAACAACACGTTGTAACTCGAAATGATTTGGCATGGCATGTACGTCTAAACGTGTAGCCTCAAAAGAGAACCTACAGAAGAATTTTCTTTCGTCAAAATATGTCAGAAAACAATTTTTTAAGGAAATCCCGCATCGTGCGAAATTATCTTGTGTTTCCAAAACAACACATCGTAACTCGAAAAGCTTTGATGTTGCGTGTTTGTCGAAGAGTGTACCCTCAAAAGAGAAGGCACAGGAGAGTTTTCTCTCAAAAGAATAGGTAAGAATACCACGTTATAAAGAAATACAGTGTTGCAGACTAAAGACAAATACGTACGTATTGGAAACACTTAAACTTTACGAGAAGAAATAACTTATCATACAAAATTAGCTTGTATCTCCTAAACAGCACGTTGTAACTCGAAAAGATTTGGTGTGGCATGTACGTCTAAATGTGTAGCCGTAAAAGAGAACCCCCAGGAGAATTTTCTTTCGTCAAAATTTTTCAGAAAACCACGTTTTAAGTAAATCCCGCATCGTGCGAAATTATCTTGTTTTTCCTAAACAACACGTCGTTACTAGAAAAGCTTTGGTGTTGCGTGTATGTCTAAGCATGTAGCCTAAAAGAGAATGCACTGGAGAGTGTTCTCTCGAAAGAATATGTAAGAATACCACAATATAAGGAAATACAGTGTTGCAGAGTAAAGACAAATATGTACTTATTGGAAACACTTTACGAGGAGAAAAACGCATAGTAAAAAAATTAGCTTGTATCTCCTAAACAACACATTGTAACTCGAAAACATTTGGTGTGGCGTGTACGTCTAAAGGTGTAGCCTCAAAAGAGTACCCACAGGAAAATTTTCTTTCGTCAAAATTTGTCACAAAACCACGTTTTAAGGAAATCACGCATCGTGTGAAAAATCTTGTTTTTCCTAAACAACACGTTGTAACTCGAAAAGCTTTGGTGTTGCGTGTATGTCTATGCGTGTAGCCTCAAAAGAGAAGGCACAGGAGAGTTTTCTCTGGAAACAATATGTAACAATACCACGTTATAAGGAAATACAGTGTTGCAGAATAAAGACAAATCCATACATATTGGAAACACTTAAACTTTACGAGAAGAAATAATGCGTCGTGCAAAATTAGCTTGTATCTCTTAACAGCACGTTGTAACTAGACATGATTTGGTGTGGCGTGTACTTCTAAACGTGTAGCCTCAAAAGAGAACCCACAGGAGAATTTTCTTGCGTCAAAATTTGTCAGAAAACCACGGTTTAAGAAATCCCGCATCATGCGAAATTATCTGGTTATTCCTAAACAACACGTTGTAACTCGAAAAGCTTTGGTGTTTCGTGTAAGTCTTAGCGTGTAGCCTCAAAAGAGAAGGCAACGGAGAGTTTTCTCTCAAAAGAATATGTAAGAATACCACGTAAATAGGAACTACAGTGTTGCAGAGTAAAGACAAGTACATACGTATTGGAAACACTTTAGGAGAAGAAATAACGCATCATAAAAAATTAGCTTGTATCTCCTAAACAACACGTTGTAACTCGAAAATATTTGGTGTGGCGTGTGCGTCTAAACGTGTAGCATCAAAAGAGAACCCACAGGAGAATTTTCTTTCGTCAAAATTTATCAGAAAACCACGTTTTAAGGAAATCCCGCATCGTGCGAAATTATCTTGTTTTTCCTAAACAAAACATCGTAACTCGAAAAGCTTTGGCGTTGCTTGTATATCTAATCGTGTAGCCTCAAAAGAGAAGGCACAGGAGAGTTTTCTCTCGAAAGAATATGTAAGAATACCACATTATAAGGAAATACAGTGTTGCAGAGCAAAGACAAATACGTACGTTTTGGAAACATTTTAGGAGAAGAAATAATGCTTCGTACAAGCTTGTATCTCCTAAACAACACGTTTTAACTCGAAATGAATTGGTGTGGCGTGTACGTCTAAACGTGTAGCCTCAAAAGAGAACCCACAGGAGAATTTTCTTTCTTCAAAATTTGTCAGAAATCCACGTTTTAAGGAAATCTCGCATCGTGCGAAATTATCTTGTTTTTCCTAATCAACATTTTGTAACTCGAAAAGATTTGGTGTTGCGTGTATGTCTAAGCGTGTAGCCTCAAAAGAGAAGGCACAGGAGAGTTTTCTCTCAAAAGAATATGTAAGAATACCACGTTATAAGGAAATACAGTGTTGCAGAGTAAAGACAAATACTTACTTATTGGAAACACTTAAACTTTATGAGAAGAAATAACTTATCATACAAATTTAGCTTGTATCTCCTAAACAGCACGTTGTAACTTAAAAAGATTTGGTGTGTCGTGTAATTCTAAACGTGTAGCCTCAAAAGAGAACCCACAGGAGAATTTTCTTTCATCAAAATTTGTCAGAAAACCATGTTATAAGGAAATCCCGCATCGTGCAAAATTATCTTGTTTTTCCTAAACAACACATCTTAACCCGAAAAGCTTTGGTGTTGCGTGTATGTCTAAGCGTGTAGCCTCAAAAGAGAAGGCACAGGAGAGTTTTCACTCAAAACAATATGTAAGAATACCACGTTATAAGGAAATACAGTGTGGCAGAGTAAAGACAAATACCTACTAATTAGAAACACTTAAACTTTACGAGAAGTAATAACGCATCATTTAAAATTAGCTTATATCTCCTAAACAACACGTTGTAAATGGAAAAGATTTGGTCTGGCGTTTACAACTAAACATGTAGGCTTAAAAGAGAACCCACAGGAGAATTTTTTTTCGTCAAAATTTGCCAGAAAACGTGTTTTAAGGAAATCCCGCATTGTGCGAAATTATCTTGTTTTTCCTAAACAACACATCGTAACTCGAAAAGCTTTGGTGTTGCGTGTATGTCTAGGCGTGTAGCCTCAAAAGAGAAGGCACAGGAGAGTTTTCTCTCGAAAGAATATGTAAGAATACCACGTTATAAAGAAATACAGTGTTGCAGAGTAAAGACAAATACGCACTTATTAGAAACACTTAAACTTTATGAGAAGAAATAATGCATCGTACAAAATTAGCTTGTATCTCCTAAACAGCACGTTGTAACTTGAAAAGATTTGGTGTGGCGTGTACACCTAAACGTGTAGCCTCAAAAGAGAACCCACAGGAGAATTTTCTTTCATCAAAATATGTCAGAAAACCACGTTTTAAGGAAATCCCTCATCGTGTGAAATTATCTTGTTTTTCCTAAACAACATGTTGTAACTCGAAAAGCTTTGGTGTTGCGTGTAAGTCTTAGCGTGTAGCCTCAAAAGAGAAGGCAATGGAGAGTTTTCTCTAGAAAGAATATGTAAGAATACCACGTTATAAGGAAATACAGTGTTTCAGAGTAAAGACAAATACTTACATATTGGAAACACTTTAAAATTATGAGAAAAAATAACACATTGTAAAAAATAGCTTGTATCTCCTCAACAACACGTTGTAACTCGAAAAGACTTGGTGTGGCATGTATGACTAAACGTGTAGCCTCAAAAGAAAACCCATAGGAGAATTTTCTTTCGTCAATATTTGTCAGAAAACCACATTTTAAGGAAATCTCACATCGTGCGAAATTATCTTGTTTTTCCTAAACAACACGTTGTAACTCGAAAAGCTTTGGTGTTGCGTGTATTTCTAAGCTTGTAGCCTCAAAAGAGAACGCACAGGAGAGTTTTCTCTCGAAAGAATATGTAAGAATACCACGTTATAAGGAAATACCGTGTTGCAGAGTAAAGACAACTACGTACGTATTGGAAATCTTTAAGAGAAGAAATAACGCATCGTACAAAATTAGCTTGTATCTCCTAAACAACACGTTATAACCCGAAAAGATTTGGTGTGGCGTGTGTGTCTAAACGTGTAGCATCAAAATAGAACCCACAGGAGAATTTTCTTTCGTCAAAATTTTTCAGAAAACCACGTTTTATGGAAATCTCGCATCGTGCAAAATTTCCTTCTTTTTCCTAAACAACACGTGGTAACTCGAAAAGCTTTGGAGTTGCGTGTTTGTCTAAGCTTCTAGCCTCAAAAGAGAATGTACAGGAGAGTTTTCCCTCGAAAGAATATGTAAGAATACCACGTTATAAGGAAATACAGTGTTGCAGAGTAAAGACAAATAAGTACATATTGGAAACACTTTACGAGAAGAAATAACGCATCATACAATATTTGCTTGTATCTCCTAACAACACGTTGTAACTCAAAAATATTTGGTGTGGCTCGTACCTCTACACGTGTAGCCTCAAAAGAGAACCTACAGGAGAACTTTCTTTCGTCAAAATTTGTCAAAAAACCACGTTTTAAGGAAATCCCACATCGTGCAAAATTATCTTGTTTTTCCTTAACAACACGTTGTAACTCGAAAAGCTTTGGTGTTGTGTGAATGTCTGAGCATGTAGTCTCTAAAGAGAATGCACAGGAGAGTTTTCTCTCGAAAGAACATGTAAGAATACGATGTCATAAGGAAAAACAGTGTTGCAGAGTAAAGACAAATATGTACATAAGGGATACACTTTACGAGAAAAAATAACGCATCGTACAAAATTAGCTTGTATCTCCTAAACAACACGTGGTAACTCGAAAGGATTTGGTGTGGCGTGTACGTCTATACAGGTAGCCTCAAAAGAGAACCCACAGGAGAATTTTCTTTCGTCAAAATTTTTCCTAAAACCACGTTTTAAGGAAATCCCGCATCTTGCGAAATTATCTTGTTTTTCATAAACAACACGTTGTAACTCGAAAAGCTTTGGTGTTGCCTGTATGTCTAAGTGTGTAGCCTCAAAAGGGAACGCACAGGATAGTTTTCTCTCAAAAGAATATGCATGAATTCCACCTTATAAGGAAATACAATGTTGCAGAATAAAGACAAATATGTACGTATGGGAAACACTTTACGAAAAGAATTAACGCAACGTAAAAAATTAACTTGTATCTCCTAAACAACACGTTGTAACTCGAAAAGATTTGGTATGGCATGTACGTCTAAACGTGTAGCCTCAAAAGAAAACCCACAGGAGAATTTTCTTTCGTCAAAATTTTTCAGAAAATCACGTTTTAAGGAAATCCCGCATCGTGCGAAATCATCTTGTTTTTCCTAAACAACATGTTGTAACTCGAAAAGCTTTGGTGTTGCGTGTATGTGTAAGCATGGAGCCTCAAAAGAGAAGGCACAGGAGAGTTTTCTCTCAAAAGAATAGGTAAGTATACCATGTTATAAGGAAATACAATTTTGCAGAGTAAAGACAAATAAGTACATATTGGAAACACTTTACAAGAAGAAATAACGCATCGTACAAAATTAGCTTGTATCTCCTAAACAACACGTTGTAACTCGAAAAGATTTGGTGTGACGTGTACGTCTAAACGTGTAGCCTCAAAAGAGAACCCACAGGAGATATTTCTTTCATCAAAATTTGTCAGAAACCACGTTTTAAAGAAATCTCGCATCGTGCAAAATTATCTTGTTTTTCCTAAACAACAGGTTGTAACTGGAAAATCTTTGGTGTTGCCTGTATGTCTAAGCTTGTAGCCTCAAAAGAGAACTCACAGGAGAGTTTTCTCTCGAAAGAATATGTAAGAATACCACGTTATAAGGAAATACAGTGTTGCAGAGTAAAGACAAATACGTACGTATTGGAAAAACTTTAAGAGAAGAAATAACGCATCGTACAAAATTAGCTTGTATCTCCTAAACAACACGTTGTAACTCGAAAAGATTTGGTATGGCCTATATGTCTAAACGTGTAGCCTCAAAAGAGAAGCCACAGGAGAATTTTCTTTCGTCAAAATTGGTCAGTAAACCACATTTTAAGGAAATCCCGCATCATGCGAAATTATCTTGTTTTTCCTAAACAACCGGTCGTAACTCGAAAAGCTTTGGTGTTGCGAGTATGTCTAAGCATGTAGCCTCAAAAGAGAAGGCATAGGAAGAGAGTTTTCCCTTAAAGAAAATGTAAGAATACCACGTTAAAAAGAAATACAGTGTTGCAGAGTAAAGACAAATACGTACATATTGGAAACACTTTACAAGAAGAAATAATGCATCGTAAAAAATTAGCTTGTATCTCCTAAACTACACGTTATAACTCGAAAAGATTTGGTGTGGCGTGTACATCTAAACGTGTAGCCTCAAAAGAGAACCCACAGGAGTATTTTCTTTCGTCAAAATTTTTTCAGAAAACCACGATTTTAGGAAATCCCGCATCGTGCTAAATTATCTTGTTTTTCCTAAACAACACGTTGTAACTCGTGTGCTTTGGTGTTGCATGTATGTCTAAGCATGTAGCCTTCAAAAGAGAATGCACAGGAGAGTTTTCTCTCGAAAGAATATGTAAGAATACCACGTTATAAGGAAATACAGTGTTGCAGAGTAAAGACAAATACGTATGTATTGGAAACACTTTAGGAGAAGAAATAAAGCATCGTAAAAAATTAGCTTGTATCTCCTAAACAACACGTTGTAACTCGAAAATATTTGGTGTGGTGTGTGCGTCTAATCGTGTAGCCTCAAAAGAGATCCCACAGGAGAATTTTCGTTCGTCAAAATTTTTCAGAAAACCACGTTTTAAGGAAATCCCGCATCCTGCGAAATTATCTTGGTTTTCCCAAACAAAACGTCGTAACTCGAAAAGATTTGGTGTTGCCTCTATGTCTAAGCGTGTAGCCTCAAAAGAGAAGGCACAGGAGAGTTTTCTCTATAAAGAATATGTAAGAATACCACGTTATAAGGAAATACATTGTTGCAGAGTAAAGACAAATACGTTCGTATTGGAAACACTTTACGAGAAGAAATAACGCTTCGTACAAGCTTGTATCTCCTAAACAACACGTTTTAACTTGAAATGATTTGGTGTGGCGTGTACGTCTAAACATGTAGCCTCAAAAGAGAACCCACAGGAGAATTTTCTTTTGTCAAAATTTGTAAGAAAACCACGTTTTAAGGAAAGCCCGCATCATGCGAAATTATATTGTTTTTCCTAATCAACACGTGTAAATCAAAAAGATTTGGTTTTGCGTGTATGTCTAAGCATGTAGCCTCAAATGAGAAGGCACAGGAGAATTTTCTCTCGAAAGAATATGCAAGAATACCACGTTATAAGGAAATACAGTGTTGCAGAGTAAAGACAAATACGTACGTATTGGAAACACTTTACGAGAAGAAATAATGCATTGTACAAAATTAGCATGTATCTCCTAAACTACACGTTATAACTCGAAAAGATTTGGTGTGACGTGTACATCTAAACGTGTAGCCTCAAAAGAGAACCCACAGGAGTATTTTCTTTGGTCAAATTTTTTTCAGAAAACCACGATTTTAGAAAATCCCACATCGTGCGAAATTATCTTGTTTTTCCTAAACAACACGTTGTAACTCGAATAGCTTTGGTGTTGCGTGTATGTCTAAGCGTGTAGCCTCAAAAGAGAACGGACAGGACAGTTTTCTCTCGAAAGAATATGTAAGAATACCACGTTATGAGGAAATACAATGTTGCAGAGTAAAGACAAATATGTACATACTGGAAACACTTAAACTTTACGAGAAGAAATAATGCATCAGAAAAAATTAGCTTGTAACTCCTAAACAGCACGATGTAACTCGAAAAGATTTGGTGTGGTGTGTACGTCTAAACGTGTAGCCTCAAAAGAGAACCCACAGGAGAATTTTCTTTCGTCAAAATTTGTAAGAAAACCACGTTTTAAGGAAAGCCCGCATCATGCGAAATTATATTGTTTTTCCTAATCAACACGTGTAAATCAAAAAGATTTGGTTTTGCGTGTATGTCTAAGCATGTAGCCTCAAATGAGAAGGCACAGGAGAATTTTCTCTCGAAAGAATATGCAAGAATACCACGTTATAAGGAAATACGGTGTTGCAGAGTAAAGACAAATACGTACGTATTGGAAACACTTTACGAGAAGAAATAATGCATCGTACAAAATTAGCATGTATCTCCTAAACTACACGTTATAACTCGAAAAGATTTAGTGTGGCGTGTGCGTCTAAACGTGTAGCCTCAAAAGAGAACACACAGGAGAATTTTCTTTCATCAAAATTTGTCAGAAACCACGTTTTAAGGAAATCTTGCATCGTGCGAAATTATCTTGTTTTTCCTAAACAACATGTTGTATCTCGAAAAGCTTTGCTGTTGCGTGTATGTCTAAGCGTGTCGCCTCACAAGAGAATGCACAGGAGAGTTTTCTCTCGAAAGAATATGTAAGAATACCACGTTATAAGGAAATACAGTGTTGCAGAGTAAAGACAAATACGTACGTATTGGAAACACTTTAAGAGAAGAAATAATGCATCGTAAAAAATTAGCTTGTATCTTCTAAACAACACGTTGTAACTCGAAAAGATTTGTTTTGGCTCGTACGACTACACGTGTAGCCTCAAAAGAGAATGCATAGGAGAACTTTCTTTGGTCAAAATTTTTCAGAAAACCACGTTTTATGGAAATCTCGCATCGTGCGAAATTATCTTGTTTTTCCTAAACAAAACGTTGTAACTCGAAAAGCTTTGGCGTTGCGTGTATGCCTAAGCATGTAGCCTCAAAAGAGAACACACAGGAGAGTTTTCCCTCGAAAGAATATGTAAGAATACCACGTTATAGGGAAATACAATGTTGCAGAGTAAAGAGAAATAAGTACGTATTGGAAACACTTTACGAGAAGAAATAACGCATCATAAAAAATTAGCTTGTATCTCCTAAACAACACGTGGTAACTCGAAAGGATTTGGTGTGGCATGTACGTCTAAACGTGTAGCCTCAAAAGAGAACCCACAGGATAATTTTCTTTCGTCAAAATTTGTGAGAAAACAACATTTTAAGGAAATCACGCATCGTGCGAAATAATCTTGATTTTCATAAACAACACATTGTAACTCGAAAAGCTTTGGTGATGCCTGTATGTCTAAATGTGTAGCCTCAAAGGGAACGCACAGGATAGTTTTCTCTCGAAAGAATATGTAAGAATACCAAGTTATAAGGAAATACAGTGTTGCAGAGTAAAGAAAAATATGTACGTATTGGAAAACTTTACGAGAAGAAATAACGCATCGTACAAAATTAGCTTGTATCTCCTAAACAACACGTTGTAACTCGAAAAGATTTGGTGCGGCGTGTACGTCTAAATGTGTAGCTTCAAAAGAGAACCCACAGGAGAATTTTCTTTCGCTAAAATTTTTCAGAAAACCACGTTTTAAGGAAATCCCGCATCGTGCGAAATCATCTTCTTTTTCCTAAACAACAAGTTGTAACTCGAAAAGCTTTGGTGTTGCGTGTATGTCTAAGCGTGGAGCCTCAAAAGAGAAGGCACAGGAGAGTTTTCTCTTGAATGAATATGTAAGAATACCACGTTATAAGGAAATAAAATTTTGATGAGTAAAGACAAATAAGTACATATTGGAAACACTTTACGAGAAGAAATAACGCATCTTACAAAATTAGCTTGTATCTCCTAAACAACACGTTGTTACTCGAAAACATTTGGTGTGACGTGTATGTCTAAACGTGTACCCTCAAAAGAGAACCCACAGGAGAGTTTTCTTTCATCAAAATTTGTCAGAAACCACGTTTTAAGGAAATCTCGCATCGTGCGAAATTATCTTGTTTTTCCTAAACAACACGTTGTAACTCGAAAAGCTTTGGTGTTGCATGTATGTCTAAGCGTGTAGCCTCAACAGAGAACGCAAAGGAGAGTTTTCTCTCGAAAGAATATGTAAGAATACCACGTTATAAGGAAATACAGTGTTGCAGAGTAAAGATAAACACGTACGTATTGGAAACACTTTACTAGAAGAATTAACGCATAGTAAAAAATTAACATGTATCTCCTAAACAACACGTTGTAACTCAAAAAGATCTGGTGTGGCGTGTATGTCTAAACGTGTAGCCTCAAAAGAGAACCCACAGGAGAATTTTCTTTCTTCAAAATTTTTGAGAAAACCACGTTTTAAGGAAATCCTGCATCGTGCGAAATCATCTTCTTTTTCCTAAACAACATGTTGTAACTCGAAAAACTTTAGTGTTGCGTGTATGTCTAAACGTGGAGCCTCAAAAGAGAAGGCACAGGAGAGTTTTCTCTCGAAAGAATATGTAAGAACACCACGCTATTAGGAAATACAATTTTGCAGAGTAAAGACAAATACGTACATATTGGGAACACTTTACGAGAAGAAATAATGCATTATTAAAAATTAGCTTTTATCTCCTAAACAACACGTTGTAACTCGAAAAGATTTGGTTTGGCATGTAAGTCTAAACGTGTAGCCTCAAAAGAGAACCAACAGGAGAATTTTCTTTCGTCAAAATTTGTCAGAAAACCACGTTTTAAGGAAATCCCGCATCGTGCGAAATTATTTGTTTTTCCTAAACAACACGTTGTAACTCGAAAAGCTTTGGTGTTGCGTGTATGTCTAAGGGTGTAGCCTCAAAAGAGAATGCACAGGAGAGTTTTCTCTCGGAAGAACATGTAAGAATACCACGTTATAAGGAAATACAGTGTTGCAGAGTAAAGACAAAAACGTACATATTGGAAACACTTTACGAGAAGAAATAACGCATCATAAATTATTAACTTGTATCTCCTAAACAACAAGTGGTAACTCGAAAAGATTTGGTTTGGCGTGTACGTCTAAAAGTGTAGCCTCAAAGACAACAAACAGGAGAATTTTCTTTCATCAAAATTTGTGAGAAAACCACGTTTTAAGGAAATCCTGCATCCTGCAAACTTATCTTGTTTTTCCTAAACAACACGTTGTAATTCAAAAAGCTTTGGTGTTGCGTGTATATCTAAGCTTGTAGCCTCAAAAGAGAACGCACAGTAGAGTATTCTCTCGAAACAATATGTGAGAATACCACGTTATAAGGAAATACAGTGTTGCAGACTAAAGACAAATACGTAAGTATTGGAAAAAACTTTACGAAAAGATATAATGCATCATACAAAATTAGCTTGTATCTCCTAAACAACGCGTTGTAACTCGAATGGATTTGGTGTGGCATGTACGGCTAAACGTGTAGCCTCAAAAGAGAAACCACAGGAGGATTTTCCTTCGTCAAAATTTGTCAGAAACCCACGTTTTATGGAAATCCCGCATCGTGCGAAATTATCTTGTTTCTCCTAAACAACACGTTGTAATTCGAAAAGCTTTGGTGTTGCATGTATGTCTAAGCGTGTGGCCTCAAAAGAGAATTCACAGGAGAGTTTCTGTCGAAAGAATATGTAAGAATACCACGTTATAAGGAAATACAGTGTTGCAGCATAAAGACAAATACGTACGTATTGGAAACACTTTACGAGAAGAAATAACGCATCGTACAAAATTAGCTTGTATCTCCTAACTAACACGTTGTAACTCGAAAAGATTTCGTGTGGCGTGTACGTCTAAACGTGTAGCCTCAAAAGAGAACCCACAAGAGAATTTTCTTTCGTCAAAATTTGTCAGAAAACCATGTTCTAAGGAAATACCTCATCGTGCGAAATTACCTTGTTTTTCCTAAACTACACGTTGTAACTCGATATGCTTTGGTGTTGCGTGTATGTCTAAGTGTGTAGCCTCAAAAGAGGACACAGGAGAGTTTTCTCTCGAAAGAATATGTAGGAATACCACGTTATAAGGAAATACAGTGTTGCAGAGTAAAGATAAATAGGTAGTAATTGTAAATACTATACGAGAAGAAATGATGCATGGTACAAAATTAGCTTGTATCTCCTAAACAACACGTTGTAATTCGAAAATATTTGGTGTGGCGTGTGCGTCTAAACGTATAGCCTCAAAAGAGAACCCACAGGAGAATTTTCTTTCTTCAAAATTTGTCAGAAAACCACGTTTTAAGGAAATCCCTCATCGTGCGAACTTATCTTGTTTTTCCTAAACAACACGTTGTAACTCAAAAAGCTTTGGTGTTCGTGTATGTCTAAGCATGTAGCCTCAAAAGAGAATGCACAGGAGAGTTTTCTCTCGAAAGAATATATAAGAATACCACGTTATAAGGAAATACAGTGTTGCAAAATAAAGACAAATACGTACGTATTGAAAACACTTTACGAGAAGAAATAATGCATCGTACAAAATTAGCTTGTTTCTCCTAAAGAACACGTTGTAACTCGAAAATATTTGGCGTGGTGTGTACGTCTAAACATGTAGCCTCAAAAGAGGACCCACAGGAGAAATTTCTTTCGTCAAAATTTGTCAGAAAACCACGTTTTAAGGAAATCCCGCATCATGCGAAATTATCTTGTTTTTCCTAAACAACACGTTGTAACTCGAAAAGCTTTGGTGTTTCGTGTATGTCTAAGCATGTAGCCTCAAAAGAGAAGGCACAGGAGAGTTTTCTCTCAAAATAATATGCAAGAATACCACGTTATAAGGAAATACAGTGTTGCAGAATAAAGACAAATACGTATGTATTGGAAACACTTTAGGAGAAGAAATAACGTATCTTACAAAATTAGCTTGTATCTCCAAAACAACACGTTGTAACTCGAAAAGATTTGGTGTGGCATATTACTCTAAACGTGTAGCCTCAAAAGAGAACCCACAGGAGAATTTTCTTTGGTCAAAATTTGTCAGAAAACCAGGTTTTAACGAAATCCCATATCGTGCGAAATTATCTTGTTTTTCCTAAACAACACGTTGTAACTCGAAAATCTTTGGTGTTGCGTGTATGTCTAAGCGTGTAGCCTCAAAGAGAACACACAGGAGAGTTTTCTCTCGAAAGAATATGTAAGAATACCACGTTATAAGGAAATACAGTGTTGCAGAGTAAAGACAAATACGTAATTATTGGAAACAGTTTACGAGAAGAAATAACACATCATAAAATATTTGCTTGTATCTTCTAAACAACACGTTGTAACTCGAAAAGATTTGGTGTGGCGTGTACGTCTAAACGTGTAGCCTCAAAAGAGAACTTATAGGAGAATTTTCTTTCGTCAAAATTTTTTCAGAAAATCACATTTTAAGGAAATCCCGCATCGTGCGAAATTATCTTGATTTTCCTAAACAACACCTTGTAACTCGAAAAGCTTTCGTGTTGCGTGTATGTCTAAGTGTGTAACCTCAAAAGAGAAGGCACAGGAGAGTTTTCTCTCGAAAGAATATGTAAGAATACCACGTTAATAGGAAATGCAGTGTTGCAGAGTAAAGACAAATACGTACCTATTGGAAACACTATGAGAAGAAATAACGCATCGTACAAAATTAGCTTGTATCTCCTAAACAACACGTTGTAACTCGAAAAGATTTGGTGTGGCGTGTACGTCTAAACATGTAGCCTCAAAAGAGAACCCATAGGAGAATTTTCTTTCATCAAAATTTTTCAGAAAATCACGTTTTAAGGAAATCCCGCATCGTGCGAAATTATCTTGTTTTTCCTAAACAACACGTTGTAACTCGAAAAGCTTTCGTGTTGCGTGTATGCCTAAGTGTGTAGCCTCAAAAGAGAAGGCACAGGAGAGTTTTCTCTCGAACGAATATATAAGAATACCACATTATAAGGAAATACAGTTTTGCAGAGTAAAGACAAATACATATGTATTGGAAACACTTTACGAGAAGAAATAGCGCATCGTACAAAATTAGCTTGTATCTCCTAAACAACACGTTGTAACTCGGAAAGATTTGGTGTGGCGTGTACGTCTAAACGTGTAGCCTCAAAAGAGAACCCATAGGAGAATTTTCTTTCCTCAAAAATTTTCAGACAATCACGTTTTAAGGAAATCCCACATCTTGCGAAATTATCTGGTTTTTCCTAAACCACACGTTGCAACTCAAAAAACTTTGGTGTTGCGCATATGTCTAAGTGTGTAGCCTCAAAAAAGAAGGCACAGGATAGTTTTCTCTTGAAAGAATATGTAAGAACACCAAGTTATAAGGAAATACAGTGTTGCAGAGTAAAGACAAATACATACGTATTGGAAACACTTTACGAGAAGAAATAACGCATCATACAAAATTAGCTTCTATCTCCTAAACAACACGTTGTAACTCGAAAGGAATTGGTGTGGCGTGTACGTCTAAACGTGTAGCCTCATAAGAGAACCCATAGGAGAATTTTCTTTCGTCAAAATTTTTCAGGATTTCCATAAAACCTGGTTTTCTGACAAATTTTGACCAAAGAAAATTCTCCTGTGGGTTCTCTTTTGAGGCTACACGTTTAGAAATGCACGCCACACCAAATCTTTTCGAGTTACAACGTGTTGTTTAGGAGATACAAGCTAATTTTTACAATGCACTATTTCTTATTGTAAAGTGTTTCCAATGCGTAGGTATTTCTCTTTACTCTGCAACACTGTATTTCCTCATAACGTGGTATTCTTACATATTCTTTCGCAGGAAACTGTCCTGTGCGTTCTCCTTTGAGGCTACAAGCTTAGACATACACGCAACACCAAAGCTTTTCGAGTTACAACGTGTTGTTTAGGAAATACAAGATAATTTCGCATGATGTGGGATTTCCGTAAAACATGGTATTCTGAAAAATTTTGACGAAAGAAAATTCTCCTGTGGGTTCCCTTTTGAGGCTACACGTTTAGATGCAAACGTCACATCAAATCTTTTCGAGTTACAACGAGTTGTTTAGGAGGTACAAGCTAATTTTGTACCATGCGTTATTTCTTCTCGTAACGTGTTTCCAATACGTAAGTATTTGTCATTACTCTGCAACACTGTATTTCCTTATACCGTGGTATTCTTACATATTCTTTCGAGAGAAAACTCTCCTGTGCATTCTCTTTTGAGGCTACATGCTTAGACATACACGCAACACCAAAGCTTTTCGAGTTACAACGTGTTGTTTAGGGAAAACAAGATAATTTCACACGATGCGGGATTTCCTTAAAACGTGGCTTGCTGACAAATTTTGACCAAAGAAAATTCTCCGGTGGCTTCTCTTTTGAGGCTACACCTTTAGACTTACATGCCAAACAAAATCTTTTCGAGTTACAAGGTGTTGTTTAGGAGATACAAGCTAATTTTGTACAAATGCGTTATTTCTTCTTGTAAAGTTTTTCCAATACGTACGTATTTTTCTTTACTCTGCAACACTGTATTTCCTTATAATGTGGTTTTCTTACATATTCTTTCGAGAGAAAACTCTCCTGTGCTCTCTCTTTTGAGGCTACATGCTTAGACATACACGCAACACCAAAGCTTTTCAAGTTGCAACGTGTAGTTTAGGAAAAACAAGATAATTTCGTACGATGCGTGATTTCCTTAGAAAATGTTTTTCAGACAAATTTTGACGGAAGAAAATTCTCCTGTGGGTTCTCTTTTGAGGCTACACGTTTAGACGTACACACCACACCAAATATTTTCGAGTTACAACGTGTTGTTTAGGAGATGCAAGCTAATTTTGTACGATGCGTTATTTCTTCTCATAAAGTGTTTTCTATGCGTACATATTTGTCTTGATTCTGCAACACTGTATTTCCTTATAACTTGGTAGTCTTACATATTCTTTCGAGAGAAAACTCTTTTGTAATATGCGTTATTTCTTCTCGTAAAGTATTTACAATAACTACCTATTTATCTTTACTCTGCAACACTGTATTTACTTATAACGTGGTATTCTTACATATTCTTTCGAGAGAAAACTCTCCTGTGCATTCTCTTTTGAGGCTACACGCATAGACGTACACGCAACACCAAAGCTTTTCGAGTTACAATGTGTTGTTTAGGAAAAACAAGATAATTTTGCACGATACGGGATTTCCTTAATACATGGTTTTCTGACAAATTTTGACGAAAGAAAATTCTCCTGTGGGTTCTCTTTTGAGGCTACACATTTAGACATACACGCCACACCAAATCTTTCGAGTTACAAAATGTTGTTTAGGAGATAAAAGCTTAATTTTTACGATGCTTTATTTCTTCTCATAAAGTGTTTCCAATACGTACATATTTGTCTTTACTCTGCAACAGTGTATTTCCTTATAACATTGTATTCTTACATATTCTTTCGAGAGAAAACTCTCCTGTGCATTGTCTTTTGAGGCTACACGCTTAGACATACAGGCAACACCAAAGCTTTTCGAGTTACAACGTGTTGTTTAGGAAAAACAAGATAATTTCGCACAATGAGGGATTTCATTAAAACATGATTTCTGAAAAATTTTGACGAAAGAAAATTCTCCTGTCGGTCCTCTTTTGAGGCTACACGTTTAGACGTACATGCCACACCAAATATTTTCGAATTCCAACGTGTTGTTTAGGAGATACAATCTAATTTTGTACCATGCGTCATTTCTTCTCGTAAAGTATTTACAATAACTACCTATTTATCTTTACTCTTCAACACGGTTCCTTATAACGTGGTATTCTTACATATTCTTTCGAGAGAAAACTCTCCTGTGCGTTCTCTTTTGAGGCTACACGCTTAGACATACACGCAACACCAAAGCTTTTCGAGTTACAACGTGTTGTTTAGGAAAAACAAGATAATTTCGCACGATGCGGGATTTCCTTAAAACGTGGTTTTCTGTCAAATTTTGACCAAAGAAAATTCTCCTTTGGGTTCTCTTTTGAGGCTACACATTTAGACGTACACGCCACACCAAATCCTTTCGAGTTACAAGGTGTTGTTAACGATATACTAGCTAATTTTGTACGATGCGTTATTTCTTCTCATAAAGTTTTTCCAATACGTACGTATTTTTCTTTACTCTGCAACACTGTATTTCCTTATAACGTGGTATTCTTACATATTCTTTCGAGAGAATACTCTCCTGTGCGCTCTCTTTTGATGCTACATGCTTAGACATACACGCAACACCAAAGCTTTTCGAGTTACATTGTGCTGTTTAGGAAAAACAAGATAATTTCGCACGATGAGGGATTACCTTAAAACGTGGTTTTCTGAAAAATTTTGACGAAAGAAAATTCTCCTGTGGGTTCTCTTTTGAGGCTACACATTTAGACATACACGCCACACCAAATATTTTCGAATTACAACGTGTTGTTTAAGAGATACAAGCTAATTTTGTACCTTGCGTTATTTTTTCTCGTAACGTATTTACAATAACTACCTATTGATCTTTACTCTGCAACACTGTATTTCCTTATAACATGGTATTCTTACATATTCTTTCGAGAGAAAACTCTCCTGTGCGTTCTCTTTTGAAGCTACACTCTTAGACATACACGCAACACCAAAGCTTTACGAGTTACAAAGTATTGTTTAGGAAAAACAATATAATTTCGCACGATGAGGGATTTCCTTAAAACATGATTTTCTGACAAATTTTGACCAAAGAAAATTCTCCTGTGGGTTCTCTTTTGAGGCTACACGTTTGACGTACACGCCACACCAAATCCTTTCGAGTTACAAGGTGTTGTTTAGGAGATACAAGCTAATTTTGTAGGATGCGTTATTTATTCTCGTTAAGTTTTTCCAATACATACGTATTTTTCTTTACTCTGCAACACTGTATTTCCTTATAACGTGGAATTCTTACATATTCTTTCGAGAGAAAACTCTCCTGTGCGTTCTCTTTTGAGGCTAAACACTTAGACATACACGCAACACCAAAGCTTTTCGAGTTAAAACGTGTTGTTTAGGAAAAACCAGATAATTTCGCACGATGCGGGATTTCCTTAAAACGTGGTTTTCTGACAAATTTTGACCAAAGAAAATTCTCTTGTGGGTTCTCTTTTGAGGCTACACGTTTAGACGTACACGCCACACCAAATCCTTTCGAGTTACAAGGTGTTGTTTAGGAGATACAAGCTAATTTTGTAGGATGCGTTATTTCTTCTCGTAAAGTTTTTCCAATATGAACGTATTTTTCTTTACTCTGCAACACTGTATTTCCTTATAACGTGGTATTCTTACATATTCTTTCGAGAGAAAACTCTCCTGTGCGCTCTCTTTTGAGGCTACATGCTTAGTCATACACGCAACACCAAATCTTTTCGAGTTACAACGTATTGTTTAGGAGATACAAGCTAATTTTCAATGATGCATTATTTCTTCTCGTAACGTTTAAGTGTTTCCAAACGGTACGTATTTTTCTTTACTTTGCAACACTGTATTTCCTTATGACGTGGTATTCTTACATATTTTTTCGAGAGAAAACTCTCCTGTGCGTTCTCTTTTGAGGCTACACGCTTAGACATACACGCAACACCAAAGACTTTCGAGTTACAACGTGCTGTTTAGGAGATACAAGCTAATTTTGAATGATGCGTTATTTCTTATCCTAAAGTGTTTCCAAAACGTACGTATTTGTCTTTCCTCTACAACACTGTATTTCCTTATAACATGGTATTCGTACATATTCTTTCGAGACAAAACTCTCCTGTGCATTCTCTTTTGAGGCTACACGCTTAGACATACACGCAACACCAATGCATTTCGAGTTAGATCGTGTTGTTTATGAAAAACAAGATAATTTCGCAAGATGCGGGAATTCCTTAAAACGTGGTTTTCTGAAAAAATTTGACGAAAGAAAATTCTCCTGTGGGTTTTCATTTGAGGCTACACGCTTAGACGTACACGCCAAACCAAATCTTTTCGAGTTACAACGTGTTGTTTAGGAGATACAACCTAATTTTGTACGATGCGTTATTTCTTCTCCTAAAGTGTTTCCAATACGTACGTATTTGTCTTTACTCTACAACATTGTATTTCCTTATAACATGGTATTTGTACATATTCTTTCATGAGAAAACTCTCCTGTGCTTTCTCTTTTGAGGCTAGACGCTTAGACATACACGCAACACCAAAGCATTTCGAGTTAGAACATGTTGTTTAGGAAAAACAAGATAATTTCGCAAGATGCGGGAATTCTTTAAAACGTAGTTTTCTGACAAATTTTGACGAAAGAAAATTCTCCTGTGGGTTTTCATTTGAGGCTACACATTTAGACGTACACGCCACACCAAATCTTTTCGAGTTACAACGTGTTGTTTAGGAGATACAAGCTAATTTTTTACGATGCTTTATATCTTCTCGTAAAGTTTAAGTGTTTCCAAAAGCTACATATTTATCTTTAATTTGCCACACTGTATTTCCTTATAACGTGGTATTCTTACATACTCGTTCGAGAGAAATCTCTCCTGTGCGTTCTCTTTTGAGGCTACATGCTTAGACATACATGCAACATCAAAAATTTTCGAGTTACAATGTGTTGTTTAGGAAAAACAAGATAGTTTCGCACGATGCGAGATTTCCTTAATAAGTGGTTTTCTGACAAATTTTGACGAAAGAAAATTCTCCTGTGGGTTCTCCTTTGAGGCTACACGTTTAGACGTACACGCCACACCAACTCTTTTCGAGTTACAATGTGTTGTTTAGGAGATACAAACTAAATTTTATGATGCGTTATTTCTTCTCGTAAAGTGTTTCAAATACATACGTATTTGTCTTTACTCTGCAAAATTGTATTTCCTTATAATGTGGTATTCTTACATGTTCTTTCGAGAGAAAACTCTCCTGTGAGTTCTCTTTTGAGGCTACACGCTTAGACATACACGCAACATCAAAGCTTTTCGAGTTACAACGTGTTGTTTAGGAAAAACATGATAATTTCTCACGATGAGTGATTTCCTTAAAACATGGTTTTATGACAAATTTTAACGAAAAACAATTCTCCTGTGGGTTCTCTTTTGAGGCTACACGTTTAGACGTACACGCCACACCAAATCTTTTCGAGTTACAACATGTTGTTTAGGAGATACAAGCTAATTTTGTACGATGCATTATTTCTTCTCGTAAAGTGTTTCCAATACGTACTAATTTGTCTTTACTCTGCATCACTGTATTTCCTTATAACGTGGTATTCTTACATATTCTTTCGAGAGAAAAGTCTCCTGTGCGTTCTCTTTTGAGGCTACATGATTAGACATACACGCAACACCAAAGTTTTCGGGTTACAACGTGTTGTTTAGGAAAAACAAGATAATTTCGCACGATGCGGGATTTCCTTAAAACGAGGTTTTCTGACAAATTTTGACCAAAGAAAATTCTCCTGTGTGTTCTCTTTTGAGGCTACACGTTTAGACGTACACGCCACACCAAATCTTTTCGAGTAACAACATGTTGTTTAGGAGATAAGAGCTAATTTTTTGCGATGCATTCTTTCTTCCTGTGCCTTCTCTTTTGAGGCTACATGCTCATAAATGCGCGCAACACCAAAGCTTTTCGAGTTACAACGTGTTGTTTAAGAGATACAAGCTAATTTTGTACTATGCTTTACTTCTCGTAAAGTTTAAGTGTTTCCAAAAGGTACGTATTTGTCTTTACTTTGCAGCACTGTATTTTCTTATAACGTGTTATTCTTATATATTCTTTCGAGAGAAAACTCTCCTGTGCGTTCTCTTTTCTGACAAATTTTAACGAAAGAAAATTCTCCTGTGGCTTCTCTTTTGAGGCTACACGTTTAGACGTACATGCCAAACCAAATCTTTTCGAATTACAAAGTGTTGTTTAGGAGACACAAGCTAATTTTGTACGATGTGTTATTTTTTCTTGTAAAGTGTTTCCAATAGGTACATATTTGTCTTTACTCTGCAACACTGTATTTCCTTATAATGTGCGGGATTTCCTTAAAACATGGTTTTCTGACAAATTTTGACCTAAGAAAATTCTCCTGTTGGTTCTCTTTTGAGGCTACACGTTTAGACGTACATGCCACACCAAATCTTTTCGGTTACAACGTGTTGTTTAGGAGATACAAGCTAATTTTTTATGATGCGTTATTTCTTCTCGTATAGTGTTTCCAATACGTACATGTTTGTCTTTACTCTGAAACACTGTAATTCCTTATAACGTGGTTTTCTTACATATTCTTTCGAGAGAAAACTCTCCTGTGCGTTCTCTTTTGAGGCTACACACTTAGACATACACGCAACACCAAAACTTTTCGAGTTACAACGTGTTGTTTAGGAAAAACAAAATAATGTCGCACAATGCGGGATTTCCTTAAAACGTGGTTTTCTGAAAAATTTTGACAAAAGAAAATTTTCCTGTGAGTTCCCGTTTGAGGCTAGACGTTTAGACGTACACGCCACACCAAATCTTTTCGAGTTACAAAATGTTGTTTAGGAGATACAAGCTAATTTTTGCGATGCGTTATTTCTTCTCATAAAGTGTTTCCAATATGTATGTATTTGTCTTTTCTCTGCAACACTGTATTTCCTTGTAACGTGGTATTCTTATATATTCTTTCCAGAGAAAACTCTCCTGTGCCTTCTCTTTTGAGGCTACACGCTTTGAAATGCACGCAACACCAAAGCTTTTCGAGTTACAAAGTGTTGTTTAAGAGATACAAGCTAATTTTGTACGATGCGTTATTTCTTCTCGTAAAGTTTAAGTGTTTCCAATATGTACATATTTGTCTTTATTCTACAACACTGTAATTCCTTATAACATGGTATTCTTACTTATTCATTCGAGAGAAAACTCTCCTCTGCGTTCTCTTTTGAGGCTACACGCTTAAACATACACGCAACACCAAAGCTTTTCGAGTTACGACGTGTTGTTTAGGAAAAACAAGAATATTTCGCACTATGCAGGATTTCCTTAAAACGTGGTTTTCTGACAAATTTTGACGAAACAAAATTCTCCTGTGGGTTCTCTTTTGAGGCTACACGTTAAGATGTACAAGCCACACCAAATGTCTTCAAGTTACAGCGTGTTGTTTAGGAGATTCAAGCTAATTTTGTACGATGCATTATTTCTTCTCCTAAAGTGTTTCCAATACGTACATATTTGTCTTTACTCTGCAACACTTTATATCCTTATACCATGGTATTCTTACATATTATTTCGAGAGAAAACTCTCCTGTGCCTTCTCTTTGGAGGCTACACACTTAGACATACACGCAACACAAAAGCTTTTCGAGTTACAACGTGTTGTTTAGGAAAAAAAAGATAATTTTGCACGATGCGGGATTTCCTTAAAACGTGATTTTCTGAAAAATTTTGACGAAAGAAAATTCTCCTATGGGTTCTCCTTTGTGGCTACACGTTTAGACGTACATGCCACACCAATTCATTTCGAGTTACAACGTGTTGTTTAGGAGATACAAGCTAATTTTGTAAGCCGCATCGTGAAAAATTATCTTGTTTTTCCTGAACAACACGTTGTAACTCGAAAAGCTTTGGTATTGCGTGTATGTGTGAGCATGTAGCCTCTAAAGACAATGCACAGGAGAGTTTTCTCTCGAAAGAACATGTAAGAATACAACATTATAAGGAAATACAGTATTGCAGAGTAAAGACAAATACGTACGTATTGGAAACACTTTACGAGAAGAAATAACGTATCATACAAAATTAGCTGTATCTCCTAAACAACACGTGGTAACTCGAAAGGAATTGGTGTGGCATGTACCTCTAAACGTGTAGCCTCAAAAGAGAACCCACAGGAGAATTTTCTTTCGTCAAAATTTGTCAGAAAACCACGTTTTAAGGAAATCCCGCATCGTGCGAAATTATCTTGTTTTTCATAAACAACACGTTGTAACTCGAAAAGCTTTGGCGTTGCCTATATGTCTACACGTGTAGCCTCAAAAGAGAACGCACAGGAGAGTTTTTCCTCGAAAGAATATGTAAGAATACCACGTTATATGGAAATACAGTGTTGCAGAGTAAAGACAATTAAGTACGTATTGGAAACACTTTACAAGAAGAAATAACGCATCGTACAAAATTTGCTTGTATCTCCTAAACAACAAGTTGTACCTCGAAAAGATTTGGTGTGGCTCGTAGGTCTAAACTTGTAGCCTCAAAAGACAACCCACAGGAGAACTTTCTTTCGTCAAAATTTGTCAGAAAACCACGTTTTAAGGAAATCCCGCATAGTGAAAAATTATCTTGTTTTTCCTGAACAACACGTTGTAACTCGAAAAGCTTTGGTGTTGCGTGTATGTGTGAGCATGTAGCCTCTAAAGAGAATTCACAGGAGAGTTTTCTTTAGAAAGAACATGTAAGAATTCAACATTATAAGAAAATACAGTGTTGCAGTGTAAAGACAAATACGTACGTTTCGAAACACTTTACGAGAAGAAATAACGCATCGTACAAAATTAGCTTGTATCTCCTAAACAACACGTGGTAACTCGAAAGGATTTGGTGTGGCATGTACCTCTAAACATGTAGCCTCAAAAGAGAACCCACAGGAGAATTTTCTTTCGTCAAAATTTGTCAGAACACCACGTTTTAAGGAAATCCCGCATCGTGGGAAATTATCTTGTTTTTCATAAACAACATGTTGTAACTCGAAAAGCTTTGGTGTTGTCTGTATGTCTAAGTGTGTAGCCTCAAAGGGGAACGCACAGGATAGTTTTCTATCGAAAGAATATGTAAGAATACCACGTTATAACGAAATACAGTGTTGCAGAGTAAAGACAAATACTATTGGAAACACTTTAAGAGAAGAAGTAACGCATCGTAAAAAATTAGCTTGTATCTCCTAAACAACACGTTGTACTCGAAAAGATTTGGTGTGGCTTGTACCTCTACACGTGTAGCCTCAAAAGAGAACCCACAGGATAACTTTCTTCCCTCAAAATTTTTCAGAAAACCACGTTTTATGGAAATCTCGCATCGTGCGAAATTATCTTGTTTTTCCTAAACAACACATTGTAACACGAAATGCTTTGGCGTTGCGTGTATGTCTAAGCGTGTAGCCTCTAAAGAGAACGCACAGGAGAGTTTTCTCTCGAAAGAATATGTAAGAATACCATGTTATGTGGAAACATGTTGTAACTCGAAAAGCTTTGCTGTTGCTTGTATGTGTAAGCGTGGAGCCTCAAAAGAGAAGGCACAGGAGAGTTTTCTCTCGAAAGAATATGTAAGAATACAACTTTATAAGGAAATACAGTGTTGCAGAGTAAAGACAAATACGTACGTATTGGAAACACTTTATGAGAAGAAATAATGCATCGTACAAAATTAGCTTGTATCTCCTAAACAACACGTGGTAACTCGAAAGGATTTGGTGTGGCGTGTACGTCTAAATGTGTAGCCTCAAAAGAAAACACACTGAAGAATTTTCTTTCGTCAAAATGTTTCAGAAAACCACGTTTTAAGGAAATCCCGCATCGTGCGAAATTATCTTGTTTTTCATAAACAACACGTTGTAATTCGAAAAGCTTTGGTGTTGCCTGTATGTCTAAGTGTGTAGCCTAAAACGGGAAAGCACGGGATAGTTTTCTCTCAAAAGAATATGTAAGAATACCACGTTATAAGGAAATACAGTGTTGCAGAGTAAAGACAAATATGTACGTATTGGACACACTTTACAAGAAGAAGTAACGCATCCTAAAAAAATTAGCTTGTATCTCCGAAACAACACGTTGTAACTCGAAAAGATTTGGTGTGGCATGTACGTCTAAACGTGTAGCCTCAAAAGAGAACCCACAGGAGAATTTTATTTCTTCAAAATTTTTCAGAAAACCACGTTATAAGGAAATCCCGCATCATGCGAAATCATCTTCTTTTTCCTAAACAACATGTTGTAACTCGAAAAGCTTTGGTGTTGCGTGTATGTCTAAGTGTGTAGCCTCAGAAGAGAAGGCACAGGAGAGTTTTCTCTTGAAAGATTATGTAAGAATACCACGTTAAGGAAATACAATTTTGCAGAGTAAAGACAAATAAGTACATATTGGAAACACTTTACGAGAAGAAATAACGCATCGTGAAATATTAGCTTGTATCTCCTAAACAACACGTTGTAACTCGAAAAGATTTGGTGTGACGTGTACGTCTAAACGTGTAACCTCAACAGAGAACCCACAGGAGAATTTTCTTTCATCAAAATTTGTCAGAAACCACGTTTTAAGGAAATCTCGTATCGTGCGAAATTATCTTGTTTTTCCTAAACAACACGTTGTAACTCGAAAAGCTTTGGTGTTGCCTGTATGTCTAAGCGTGTAACCTCAAAAGAGAACGCACAGGAAGTTTTCTCTCGAAAGAATATGTACGAATATCACGTTATAAGGAAATACAATGTTGCAGAATAAAGACAAATACATACTTATTGGAAACACTTTACGAGAAGAATTAAGGCATCTTAAAAAATTAGCTTGTATCTCCTAAACAACACGTTGTAACTCGAAAAGATTTGGTATGGCATGTACGTCTCAACGTGTAGCCTAAAAAAGAAAACCCACAGGAGAATTTTCTTTCTCTAAAATTTTTCAGAAAACCACGTTTTAAGGAAATCCCGCATCGTGCAAAATCATCTTCTTTTTCCTAAACAACATGATGTAACTCGAAAAGCTTTGGTGTTGCGTGTATGTGTAAGCGTGGAGCCTCCAAAGAGAAGGCACAGGAGAGTTTTCTCTCGAAAGAATATGTAAGAATACCACGTTATGAGGAAATACAGTGTTGCAGAGTAAAGACAAATAAGTACATATTGGAAACACTTTACAAAAAGAAATAATGCATCCTACAAAATTAACTTGTATCTCCTAAACAACACGTTGTAACTCGAAAAGATTCGGTGTGTCGTGTACGTCTAAAAGTGTAGCCTCAAACGAGAACCCACAGGAGAATTTTCTTTCATCAAAATTTGTCAGAAACCACGTTTTAAGGAAATCTCGCATCGCGAAAAATTATCTTGTTTTTCCTAAACAACACATTGCAACACGAAAAGCTTTGGTGTTGCGTGTATGTCTAAGCGTGTAGCCTCAAAAGAGAATGCACAGGAGAGTTTTCTCTCGAAAGAATATGTAAGAATACCACATTATAAGGAAATACAATGTTGCAGAGTAAAGACAACTACGTACGTATTGGAAACACTTTAAGAGAAGAAATAAAGCATAATACAAAATTAGCTTGTATCTCCTAAACAACAGGTTATAATTCGAAAAGATTTGGTGTGGCTCGTACCTCTACACGTGTTGCCTCAAAAGAGAACCCACAGGAGAACTTTCTTTCGTCAAAATTTGTCAGAAAACCACGTTTTATGGAAATCTCGCATCCTGCGAAATTATCTTGTTTTTCCTAAACAACACGTTGTAACTCGAAAAGCTTTGGCGTTCCTTGTTTGTCTAAGCGTGTAGCCTCAAAAGAGAATGCACAGGAGAGTTTTCCCTAGAAAGAATATGTAAGAATACCACGTTATAAGAAAATACAGTGTTGCAGAGTAAAGACAAATAAGTACATATTGGAAACACTTTAGGGAAGAAATAATGCATCGTACAATATTTGCTTGTATCTCCTAAACAACACGTTCTAACTCGAAAATATTTGGTGTGGCTCATACGTCTACACGTGTAGCCTCAAAACAGAAACCACAGGAGCATTTTCTTTCGTCAAAATGTGTCAAAAAACCACGTTTTAAGGAAATCCCGCATCGTGCAAAATTATCTTGTTTTTCCTAAACAACACGTTTTAACTCGAAAAGCTTTGGTGTTGCGTGTATGTCTGAGCATGTTGCCTCTAAAGACAATGCACAAGAGAGTTTTCTCTCGAAAGAACACGTAAGAATACAACGTTATAAGGAAATACAGTGTTGCAGAGTAAAGACAAATACGTACATATTGGAAACACTTTACGAGAAGAAATAACGCATTGTACAAAATTAGCGTGTATCTCCTAAACAACACGTGGTAACTCGAAAGAATTTGGTGTGTCGTGTATGTCTAAACGTGTAGCCTCAAAAGAGAACCGACAGGAGAATTTTCTTTCTTCAAAATTTGTCAGAAAACCACGTTTTAAGGAAATCCTGCATCGTGCGAAATTATCTTGTTTTTCATAAACAACACGTTGTAACTCGAAAAGCTTTGGTGTTGCCTGTATGTCTCAGTGTGTAGCCTCAAAAGGGAACGCACAGGATAGTTTTCTCTCGAAAGAATATGTAAAAATACCACGTTATAAGGAAATACAATGTTGCAGAGTAAAGACAAATATGTACGTATTGGAAACACTTTATGAAAAGAACACATCGTAGAAAATTAGCTTGTATCTCCTAAACAAAAGGTTGTACCTAGAAAAGATTTGGTGTGGCATGTACGTCTAAATGTGTAGCATCAAAAGAGAACCCACAGGAGAATTTTCTTCCTTCAAAATTTTTCAGAAAACCACGTTTTAAGGAAATCCCTCATCGTACGAAATAATCTTTTTCCTAAACAACATGTTGTAACTCGAAAAGCTTTGGTGTTGCGTGTATGTGTAAGCGTGGAGCCTCCAAAGCGAAGGCACAGGAGAGTTTTCTCTCGAAAGAATATGTAAGAATACCACGTTAAAAGGAAATACAATTTTGCAGAGTAAAGACAAATAAGTACATATTGGAAACACTTTACGAGAAGAAATAACGCATCTTAAAAAAGTAGCTTGTTTCTCCTAAACAACACGTTGTAACTCGAAAAGATTTGGTGTGATATGTACGTCTAAAAGTGTAGCCTCAAACGAGAACCGACAGGAGAATATTCTTTCATCAAAATTTGTCAGAAACCACGTTTTAAGGAAATCTCGCATCGTGCGAAATTATCTTGTTTTTCCTAAACAACAAGTTGTAACTCGAAAAGCTTTGGTGTTGCGTGTATATCTAAGTGTGTAGCCTCAAAAGAGAATGCACAGGAGAGTTTTCTCTCGAAAGAATATGTAAGAATACCACGTTATAAGGAAATACAGTGTTGCAGAGTAAAGACAAATACGTACGTATTGGAAACACTTTAAGAGAAGAAATAAAGCATAATACAAAATTAGCTTGTATCTCCTAAACAACAGGTTTTAACTCGAAAAGATTTGGTGTGGCTCGTACCTCTACACGTGTAGCCTCAAAAGAGAACCGACAGGAGAACTTTCTTTCGTCAAAATTTGTCAGAAATCCACGTTTTATGGAAATCTCGCATCGTGCGAAATTATCTTGTTTTTCCTAAACAACACGTTGTAACTCGAAAAGCTTTGGCGTTCCTTGTTTGTCTAAGCATGTAGCCTCAAAAGAGAATGCACAGGAGAGTTTTCCCTAGAAAGAATATGTAAGAATACCACATTATAAGAAATTACAGTGTTGCAGAGTAAAGACAAATAAGTACATATTGGAAACACTTTAGGGAAGAAATAACGCATCGCACAATATTTGCTTGTATCTCCTAAACAACATGTTGTAACTCGAAAATATTTGGTGTGGCTTGTACGTCTACACGTGTAGCCTCAAAACAGAAACCACAGGAGAATTTTCTTTTGTCAAAATTTGTCAAAAAAACACGTTTTAAGGAAATCCCGCATCGTGCAAAATTATCTTGTTTTTCTTAAACAACACGTTGTAACTCGAAAGCTTTGTTGTTGTGTGTATGACTGAGCATGTTTCCTCTAAAGACAATGCACAAGAGAGTTTTCTCTCGAAAGACATGTAAGAATACAGCGTTATAAGGAAATACAGTGTTGCAGAGTAAAGACAAATACGTACATATTGGAAACACTTTACGAGAAGAAATAACGCATCGTACAAAATTAGCGTGTATCTCCTAAACAACACGTGGTAACTCGAAAGGATTTGGTGTGGCATGTACGTCTAAACGTGTAGCCTCAAAAGAGTACACACAGGAGAGTTTTATTTGGTCAAAATTTGTCAGAAAACCACATATTAAGGAAATCCCGCATCGTGCGAAATTATCTTGTTTTTCCTAAACAACGCATTGTAACTCGAAAAGCTTTGGTGTTGCGTGTATGTCTAAGCGTGTAGTCTCATAAGAGAACACACAGGAGACTTTTCTCTCGAAAGAATATGTGAGAATACCACGTTATAAGGAAGTCCACTGTTGCAGAATAATGACAAATACTTACGTATTGGAAACCCTTAAACTTTATGAGATGAAATAAAGCATCGTACAAAATTAGCTTGTATCTCCTAAACAACACGTTGTAACTCGAAAAGATTTGGTGTGGCGTGTACGTCTAAAGGTGTAGCCTCAAAAGAGAACCACAGGACAATTTTCGTTCGTCAAAATTTGTCAGAAAACCACGTTTTAAGGAAATCCCGCATCGTGAGAAATTATCTTGTTCTTCATAAACAACACATTGAAACTCGAAAAGCTTTGGTGTTGCGTGTATGTTTAAGCGTGTACCCACAAAAGAGAACGCACAGGAGAGTTTTCTCTCGAAAGAATATGTAAGAATACCACTTTATAAGGAAATACAGTGTTGCAGAGTAAAGGCAAATACGTACGTATTGGAAACACTTTATGAGAACAAATAACGCAACGTAAAAAATTAGCTTGTATCTCCTAAACAACACGTTGTAACTCGAAAAGATTTGGTGTGGCGTGTACGTCTAAACGTTTAGCCTCAAAAAGAACCCAGAGAAGAATTTTCTTTCGTTAAAATTTTTCAGAACACCACGTTTTAAGGAAATCCCACATCGTGCGAAATCATCTTCTTTTTCCTAAATAACATGTTGTAACTCGAAAAGCTTTGGTGTTGCGTGTATGTCTAAGCGTGGAGCCTCAAAAGAGAAGGCACAGGAGAGTTTTCTCTCGAAGGAATATGTAAGAATACCACGTTATAAAGAAATACAATTTTGTAGACTAAAGGCAAATAAGTACATATTGGAAACACTTTACGAGAAGAAATAATGCATCGTACAAAATTAGCTTGTATCTCCTAAACAACACGTTGTAACTCGAAAAGATTTGGTGTGACGTGTACGTCTATACGTGTAGCCTCAAAGGAAAGCCCACAGAAGAATTTTCCTTTGTCAAATTTTTCAGAAAACCACGTTTTAAATAAATCCCGCATCGTGCGAAATTATCTTTTTATTCATTAACAACACGTTGTAACTCGAAAAGCTTTGGTGTTGCCTGTATGTCAGGCAACACCAAAGATTTTCGAGTAAGAATACCACGTTAAAAGGAAGTACAGTGTTGCAGAATAAAGACAAATTCTTACGTTTTGGAAACCCTTAAAATTAGCGAGATGAAATAAAGCATCATACAAAATTAGCTTGTATCTCCTAAACAACACGTTGTAACTCGAAAAGATTTGGTGCGGCGTGTACGTCTAAACGTGTAGCCTCAAAAGAGAACCACAGGACAATTTTCTTTCGTCAAAATTTTTCAGAAAACCACGTTTTAAGGAAATCCCGCATCATCCGAAATTATCTTGTTTTTCCTAAACAACAGGTTGTAATTCGAAAATAAGGAAATACAGTGTTGCAGAGTAAAGACAAATAGGTACTTATTGGAAACACTTTTCAAGAAGTAATAACGCATCGTACAAAATTAGCTTGTATCTCCTAAACAACACGTTGTAACTAGAAAAGTTTTGGTGTGGTGTTTACAACTAAACATGTAGCCTAAAAAGAGAACCCACAGGAGAATTTTCTTTCGTCAAAATTTTTCAGAAAACCACGTTTTAAGGAAATCCCGCATCATCCGAAATTATCTTGTTTTTCCTAAACAACAGGTTGTAATTCGAAAAGCTTTGGTGTTGCGTGTATGTCTAAGCATGTAGCCTCTAAAGAGAACGCACAGGAGAGTTTTTCTCTCGAAAGAATATGCAAGATTACAACGTTATAAAGAAATACAGTGTTGCAGAGTAAAGGCAAATACGTACGTATTGGAAATATTTAAACTTTACGAGAAGAAATAATGCATCTTAAAAAATTAGCTTGTATCTCCTAACCAACACGTTGTAACTCGAAAGGATTTGGTGTGGCGTGTAAGTCTAAACGTGTAGCCTCAAAAGAGAACCCACATGAGTATTTTCTTTCGTCAAAATTTGTCAGCAAACCTCGTTTTAAGGAAATCCTGCATCGTGCTAAATTATCTTGTTTTTCCTAAACAACACATTGTAACTCGAAAAGCTTTGTTGTTGCGTGTATGTCTAAGCGTGTAGCCTCAAAAGATAATGCAAAGGAGAGTTTTTTCTCGAAAGAATATGTAAGAATACCACGTTATTAGGAAACACAGTGTTGTAGAGTAAAGACAAATGCTTACTTATTGGAAAAACTTTAGGAGAAGAAATAACGCATCGTAAAGAATTAGCTTGTATCTCCTAAACAACACGTTGTAACTTAAAAAGATTTGGTGTGGCCTGTACATCTAAACGTGTAGCCTCAAAAGAGAACCGACTGGAGAATTTTCTTTCGTCAAAATTTTCCAGAAAACCACGTTTTAAGGAAATCCCGCATCGTGCGCAATTATCTGGTTTTTCCTAAACAACACGTTGTAACTCGAAAAGCTTTGGTGTTGCGTGTATGTGTAAGCGTGTAGCCTCAAAAGATAACGCACAGGAGAGTTTTCTCTCGAAAGAATATGTAAGAATACCACGTTATAAGGAAATACAGTGTTGCAGACTAAAGGCAAATACGTACGTATTGGAAACACTTTACGAGAAGAAATAAAGCAATGTACAAAATTAGCTTGTATCTCCTAAATAACACATTGTAACTCGAAAAGATTTGGTGTGGCGTGTACGTCTAAACGTGTAGCCTCAAAAGAGAACCCACAGGAGAATTTTCTTTCGTCAAAATTTTTCAGAAAACCACGTTTTATTGAAATCCCGCATCCTGCGAAATTATCTTGTTTTTCCTAAACAACATGTTGTAACTCGAAAAGCTTTGGTGTTGCGTGTATGTCTAAGCGTGTAGCCTCAAAAGAGAACGCACAGCAGAGTTGTTTCTCGATAGAATTTGTAAGAATACCACGTTATAAGGAAATACAGTGTTGCAGAGTAAAGACAAATACATATGTATTGGAAACCCATAAACTTTACGAGATGAAATAAAGTATCGTACAAAATTAGCTTGTGTCTCCTAAACAACACGTTGTAACTCGAAATGATTTGTTGTGGCGTGTACGACTAAACGTGTAGCCTCAAAAGAGAACCCACAGGACACTTTTCTTTCGTCAAAATTTGTCAGAAAACCACGTTTTAAGGAAATCCCGCATCGTGCGAAATTATCTTGTTTTTCCTAAACAACACGTTGTAACTCGAAAAGCTTTGGTTTTGCGTGTATGTCTAAGCATGTAGCCTCCAAAGAGAACGCACAGGAGAGTTTTCTCTCGAAAGAACATGTAAGAATACCACGTTATAAGGAAATACAGTGTTGCAGAGTAACGGCAAATACATACGTATTGGAAACACTTAAACTTTACGAGAACAAATAACGCATCGTAAAAAATTAGCATGTATCTCCTAAACAACACGTTGAAACTCAAAAAGATTTGGTGTGGCGTGTACATCTAAACGTGTAGCCTCAAAAGAGATCCCACAGGAGAATTTTCTTTCGTCAAAAATTGTCAGAAAACCACGTTTTAAGGAAATCCCGCATCGTGGGAAATTATCTTGTTCTTCCTAAACAACACGTTGTAACTCGAAAAGCTTTGGTGTTGCATATATGTCTTAGCGTGTAGCCTCAAATGAGAACGCACAGGAGAGTTTTCTCTTGAAAGAATATGTAAGAATACCACGTTATAAGGAAATACAGTGTTGCAGAATAAAGACATATACTTACTTATTGGAAAAACTTTAGGAGAAGAAATAAAGCATCGTACAAAATTAGCTTGTATCTCCCAAACAACACGTTGTAGCTTAAAAAGATTTGGTGTGGCCTGCACGTCTAAACGTGTAGCCTCAAAAGAGAACCCATAGAGGAATTTTCCTTGGTCAAAATTTGTCAGAAAACCACTTATTAAGGAAATCCCGCATCGTGCGTAATTATCTTGTTTTTCCTAAACAACACGTTGTAACTCGAAAAGCTTTGGTGTTGCGTGAATGTCTAAGTGCGTAGCCTCAAACGGGAACGCCCAGGAGAGTTTTCTCTCGAAAGAATATGTAAGAATGCCACGTTATAAGGAAATACAGTGTTGCAGAGTATAGACAAATACGTACTTATTGGAAACACTTTACAAGAAGAAATAAAGCATCATGCAAAATTAGCTTGTATCTCCTAAACAACACGTTGTAACTGGAAAAGATTTTGTGTGGTGTGTACGTCTAAACGTGTAGCCTCAAAAGAGATCCCACAGGAGAGTTTTCTTTGGTCAAAATTTGTCAAAAACCACGTTTTACGGAAATCCCGCATCGTGCGAAAATATCTTGTTTTTCCTAAACAACACGTTGTAACTCGAAAAGCTTTGGTGTTGCGTGTATGTCTAAGCGTGTAGCCTCAAAAGAGAACGCACAGGAGAGTTTTCTCCCGAAAGAATATGTAAGAATACCACGTTATAAGGAAATACAGTGTTGCAGAGTAAAGACAAATACATACTTATTGGAAACACTTAAACTTTACGAGAAGAAATAACACATAGTACAAAATTAGCTTGTATCTCCTAAACAACACGTTATAACTCGAAAGGATTTGGTGTGGCGTGTAAGTCGAAACGTGTATCCTCAAAAGATAACCCACAGGAGAATTTTCTTTCATCAAAATTTGTCAGAAAACCACGTTTTAAGGAAATCGCGCATCATGCGAAATTATCTTGTTTTTCCTAAACAACACGTTGTAACTCGAAAAGCTTTGGTGTTGCGTGTATGTCTAAGCATGTTGCCTCCAAAGAAAATGCACAGGAGAGTTTACTGTCGAAAGAATATGTAAGAATACCACGTAATAAGGAAATACAGTGTTGCAGAGTAAAGGCAAATACATACGTATTGGAAACACTTAAACTTTACGAGAAGGAATAAGGCATTATAAAAAAAATTAGCTTGTATCTCCTAAACAACACGTTGTAACTCAAAAAGATTTGGTGTGGTGTGTACATCTAAACGTGTAGCCTCAATAGAGAACCCACAGGAGAATTTTCTTTCGTCAAAATTTGTCAGAAAACCACGTTTTAAGGAAATCCCGCATCGTCGGAAATTATCTTGTTCTTCCTAAACAAAACATTGTAACTCGAAAAGCTTTGGTGTTGCGTGTTTGTCTAAGCGTGTAGCCTCAAATTAGAATGCACAGGAGAGTTTTCTCTCGAAAGAATATGTAAGAATACCACATTATAAGGAAATACAGTGTTGCAGAGTAAAGACATATTCTTACTTATTAGAAAAACTTTACGAGAAGAAATAAACTATCGTACAAAATTAGCTTGTATCACCTAAACAACACGTTGTAACTTAAAAAGATTAGGTGTGGCCTGTACGTCTAAACGTGTAGCCTCAAAAGAGAACCCATAGGAGAATTTTCCTTGGTCAAAATTTGTCAGAAAACCACTTATTAAGGAAATCCCGCATCGCGCGAAATTATATTGTTTTTCCTAAACAGCACGTTGTAACGCGAAAAACTTTGGTGTTGCCTGTATGTCTAAGCTTGTAGCCTCAAAGGGGAACACACAGGAGAGTTTTCTCTCGAAAGAATATGTAAGAATACCACGTTATAAGGAAATACAGTGTGGCAGACTAAAGGCAAACACGTACGTATTGGAAACACTTTACGAGAAGAAATAACGCATCATACAAAATTAGCTTGTGTCTCCTAAACAACACGTTGTAACTTGAAAGGATTTGGTGTGGCGTGTACGTCTAAACGTGTAGCCTCAAAAGAGAACCCACAGGACAATTTTCTTTCGTCAAAAATTTTCAGAAATCCACGTTTTAAGGAAATCCCGCATCGTGTGAAATTATCTTGTTTTTCCTAAACAACACATTGTAACTCGAAAAGCTTTGGTGTTGCGTGTATGTCTAAGCGTGTAGCCTCAAAAGAGAACGCACAGGAGAGTTTTCTCTCGAAAGAATATGTAAGAATACCACGTTATAAGGGAATACAGTGTTGCAGAGTAAAGACAAATACGTATGTATTGGAAACCCATAAACTTTACGAGATGAAATAAAGCATCGTACAAAATTAGCTTGTATCTCCTAAACAACACGTTGTAACTCGAAAAGATTTGGTGTGGTATGTAGTCTAAACGTGTAGCCTCAGAAGAGAACCCACAGGACAATTTTCTTTCATCAAATTTTGTCAGAAAACCACGTTTTAAGGAAATCACGCAACGTGAGAAATTATCTAGTTCTTCCTAAACAACACGTTTTAACTCGAAAAGCTTTGGTGTTGGGTGTATGTCTAAGCATGTAGCCCCAAAAGAGAACGCAGAGGAGAGTTTTCTCTCGAAAGAATATGCAAGAATGCCACGTTATAAGGAAATACAGTGTTGCAGAGTAAAGACAAATATTTATTGGAAAAACTTTACAAGAAGAAATAACGCATCGTACAAAATTAGCTTGTATCGCCTAAACAACACGTTGTAACTTAAAAAGATTTGGAGTGGCCTGTACGTCTAAACGTGTAGTCTCAAAAGAGAACCCATAGGAGAATTTTCTTTGGTCAAAATATATCAGAAAACCACGTATTAAGGAAATCCCTCATTCTGCGAAATTATCTTGTTTTTCCTAAACAACACGTTGTAACGCGAAAAGCTTTAGTGTTGCGTGTATGTCTAAGCGTGTAGCCTCAAAAGAGGATGCACAGGAGAGTTTTTTTCTCGAAAGAATATGTACGAATACCACGTTATAAAAAAATACAGTGTTGCAGACTAAAGGCAAATACGTACGTATTGGAAACACTTTACTAGAAGAAATAACGCATCGTACAAAATTAGCTTGTATCTCCTAAACAACACGTTGTAACTCGAAAAGATTTGGTGTGGCATGTACGTCTAAACGTGTAGCCTCAAAAGAGAACCTACAGGAGAATTTTCTTTCGTCAAAATTTTTCAGAAACCACGTTTTAAATACATCCCGCATCGTGCGAAATTATCTTGTTTTTCCTAAACAACACATTGTAACTCGAAAAGCTTTGGTGTTGCGTGTATGTCTAAGCGTGTAGCCTCAAAAGAGAACGCACAGGAGAGTTTTTTCTCGATAGAATTTATAAGGATACCACGTTATAAGGAAATACAGTGTTGCAGAATAAAGACAAATACGTATGTATTGGAAACCCATAAACTTTACGAGATGAAATAAAGCATCGTACAAAATTAGCTTGTATCTCCTAAACAACACGTTTTAACTCGAAAAGATTTGGTGTGGCGTGTACCTCTAAACGTGTAGCCTCAAAAGAGAACCTACAGGACAATTTTCTTTCGTCAAAATTTGTCAGAAAACCACGTTTTAAGGAAATCCCGCATTGTGAGAAATTATCTTGTTCTTCCTAAACATCTCGTTTTAACTCGAAAAGCTTTGGTGTAGGGTGTATTTCGAAGCGTGTAGCCCCAAAAGAGAACGCACAGGAGAGTTTTCTCTCGAAAGAATATGTAAGAATACCACGTTATAAGGAAATACAGTGTGGCAGAGTAAAGACAAATAGGTCCGTATTGGAAGCACTTTATGAGAAAAATAACGAATCTTGCAAAATTAGCTTGTATGTCCTAAACAACACGTTGTAACTCAAAAGGATTTGGTGTGGCATGTACGTCTAAACGTGTAGCCTCAAAAGAGAACCCACAGGAGAGTTTTCTTTCGTCAAAATTTGTCAGAAAACCACGTTTTAAGGAAATCCCGCATCGTGCGAAATTATCTTGTTTTTCCTAAGCAACACGTTGTAACTAGAAAAGCTTTGGTGTTGCATGTATGTCTAAGCGTGCAGCCTCAAAAGAGAATGCACAGGAGAGTTTTCTCTCGAAAGAATATGTAAGAATACCACGTTATAAGGAATTATATTGCTGGAGAGTAAAGACATATACGTACATATTGGAAACACATTATGAGAAGAAATAACGCATGGTACAAAATTAGCTTGAATCTCCAAAACAACACGTGGTAACTCAAAAAGATTTGGTGTGGCATGTACGTCTGAACGTGTAGCCTCAAAAGAGAACCCACAGGAGAATTTTCTTTGGTCAAATTTGTCAGAAAACCACGTATTAAGGAAATCCCGCATCGGGCGAAATTATCTTGTTTTTCCTAATCAACACGTTGTAACTCGAAAAGCTTTGGTGTTGCGTGTATGTCTAAGCGTGTAGCCTACAAAGAGAATGCACAGGATAGTTTTCTCTCGAAAGAATATGAAAGAAGACCATGTGATAAAGAAATATTGTGTTGCAGAGTAAAGACAAATACGTACTTATTGCAAACACTTTACGAGAAAAAATAACGCATCATGCAAAATTAGCTTGTATCTCCTAAACAACACGCGGTAACTCGAAAAGATTTGGTGTGGCGTGTACGTCTAAACGTGTAGCCTCAAAGAGAACCCACAGGAGATTTTTCTTTCGTCAAAATTTGTCAAAAACCAAGTTTTAAGGAAATCCAGCATCGTGCATAATTATCTTGTTTTTCCTAAACAACATGTTGTAACTCGAAAACATTTGGTGTTGCGTGTATGTCTAAGCGTGTAGCCTTAAAAGAGAACGTACAGGAGAGTTTTTTCCCGAAAGAATATGTAGGAATACCACGTTATAAGGAAATACAGTGTTGCAGAGTAAAGACAAATACATACTTATTGGAAACACTTAAACTTTACGAGTAGAAATAACACATAGTACAAAATTAACTTGTATCTCCTAAACAACACGTTATAACTCGAAAGGATTTGGTGTGGCTTGTACGTCTAAACGTGTACCCTCAAAAGAGAACCCACAGGAGAATTTTCTTTCGTCAAAATTTGTCAGAAAACCACGTTTTAAGGAAATCCCGCATCATGCGAAATTATCTTGTTTTTCCTAAACAACACGTTGTAACTCGAAACCTTTGGTTGTGCGTGTATGTCTAAGCATGTAGCCTCCAAAGAGAACGCACAGGAGAGTTTTCTCTCGAAAGAATATGTAAGAATACAACGTTATAAGGAAATACAGTGTTGCAGAGTAAAGGCAAATACATACGTATTGGAAACACTTAAACTTTACGAGAAGAAATAACGCATCGTAAAAAAATTAGCTTGTATCTCCTAAACAACACGTTGAAACTCAAAAAGATTTGGTGTGGCGTGTACATCTAAACATGTAGCCTCCAAAGGGAACCCACAGGAGAATTTTCTTTCGTCAAAATTTGTCAGAAAACCACGTTTTAAGGAAATCCCGCATCGTGGGAAATTATCTTGTTCTTCCTAAACGACACGTTGTAACTCGAAAAGCTTTGGTGTTGCGTATATGTCTAAGCGTGTAGCCTCAAATGAGAACGCACAGGAGAGTTTTCTCTTGAAAGAATATGTAAGAATACCACGTTATAAGGAAATACAGTGTTGCAGAATAAAGACATATACTTACTTATTGGAAAAACTTTAGGAGAAGAAATAACGCATCGTACAAAATTAGCTTGTATCTCCTAAACAACACGTTGTAACTCGAAAAGATTTGGTGTGGCATGTACGTCTAAACGTGTAGCCTCAAAAGAGAACCCACAGGAGAATTTTCTTTCGTCAAAATTTTTCAGAAACCACGTTTTAAATACATCCCGCATCGTGCGAAATTATCTTGTTTTTCCTAAACAACACATTGTAACTCGAAAAGCTTTGGTGTTGCGTGTATGTCTAAGCGTGTAGCCTCAAAAGAGAACGCACAGGAGAGTTTTCTCCCGAAAGAATATGTAAGAATACCACGTTATAAGGAAATACAGTGTTGCAGAGTAAAGACAAATACATACTTATTGGAAACACTTAAACTTTACGAGAAGAAATAACACATAGTACAAAATTAGCTTGTATCTCCTAAACAACACGTTATAACTCGAAAGGATTTGGTGTGGCGTGTAAGTCGAAACGTGTATCCTCAAAAGATAACCCACAGGAGAATTTTCTTTCATCAAAATTTGTCAGAAAACCACGTTTTAAGGAAATCGCGCATCATGCGAAATTATCTTGTTTTTCCTAAACAACACGTTGTAACTCGAAAAGCTTTGGTGTTGCGTGTATGTCTAAGCATGTTGCCTCCAAAGAAAATGCACAGGAGAGTTTACTGTCGAAAGAATATGTAAGAATACCACGTAATAAGGAAATACAGTGTTGCAGAGTAAAGGCAAATACATACGTATTGGAAACACTTAAACTTTACGAGAAGGAATAAGGCATTATAAAAAAAATTAGCTTGTATCTCCTAAACAACACGTTGTAACTCAAAAAGATTTGGTGTGGTGTGTACATCTAAACGTGTAGCCTCAATAGAGAACCCACAGGAGAATTTTCTTTCGTCAAAATTTGTCAGAAAACCACGTTTTAAGGAAATCCCGCATCGTCGGAAATTATCTTGTTCTTCCTAAACAAAACATTGTAACTCGAAAAGCTTTGGTGTTGCGTGTTTGTCTAAGCGTGTAGCCTCAAATTAGAATGCACAGGAGAGTTTTCTCTCGAAAGAATATGTAAGAATACCACATTATAAGGAAATACAGTGTTGCAGAGTAAAGACATATTCTTACTTATTAGAAAAACTTTACGAGAAGAAATAAACTATCGTACAAAATTAGCTTGTATCACCTAAACAACACGTTGTAACTTAAAAAGATTAGGTGTGGCCTGTACGTCTAAACGTGTAGCCTCAAAAGAGAACCCATAGGAGAATTTTCCTTGGTCAAAATTTGTCAGAAAACCACTTATTAAGGAAATCCCGCATCGCGCGAAATTATATTGTTTTTCCTAAACAGCACGTTGTAACGCGAAAAACTTTGGTGTTGCCTGTATGTCTAAGCTTGTAGCCTCAAAGGGGAACACACAGGAGAGTTTTCTCTCGAAAGAATATGTAAGAATACCACGTTATAAGGAAATACAGTGTGGCAGACTAAAGGCAAACACGTACGTATTGGAAACACTTTACGAGAAGAAATAACGCATCATACAAAATTAGCTTGTGTCTCCTAAACAACACGTTGTAACTTGAAAGGATTTGGTGTGGCGTGTACGTCTAAACGTGTAGCCTCAAAAGAGAACCCACAGGACAATTTTCTTTCGTCAAAAATTTTCAGAAATCCACGTTTTAAGGAAATCCCGCATCGTGTGAAATTATCTTGTTTTTCCTAAACAACACATTGTAACTCGAAAAGCTTTGGTGTTGCGTGTATGTCTAAGCGTGTAGCCTCAAAAGAGAACGCACAGGAGAGTTTTCTCTCGAAAGAATATGTAAGAATACCACGTTATAAGGGAATACAGTGTTGCAGAGTAAAGACAAATACGTATGTATTGGAAACCCATAAACTTTACGAGATGAAATAAAGCATCGTACAAAATTAGCTTGTATCTCCTAAACAACACGTTGTAACTCGAAAAGATTTGGTGTGGTATGTAGTCTAAACGTGTAGCCTCAGAAGAGAACCCACAGGACAATTTTCTTTCATCAAATTTTGTCAGAAAACCACGTTTTAAGGAAATCACGCAACGTGAGAAATTATCTAGTTCTTCCTAAACAACACGTTTTAACTCGAAAAGCTTTGGTGTTGGGTGTATGTCTAAGCATGTAGCCCCAAAAGAGAACGCAGAGGAGAGTTTTCTCTCGAAAGAATATGCAAGAATGCCACGTTATAAGGAAATACAGTGTTGCAGAGTAAAGACAAATATTTATTGGAAAAACTTTACAAGAAGAAATAACGCATCGTACAAAATTAGCTTGTATCGCCTAAACAACACGTTGTAACTTAAAAAGATTTGGAGTGGCCTGTACGTCTAAACGTGTAGTCTCAAAAGAGAACCCATAGGAGAATTTTCTTTGGTCAAAATATATCAGAAAACCACGTATTAAGGAAATCCCTCATTCTGCGAAATTATCTTGTTTTTCCTAAACAACACGTTGTAACGCGAAAAGCTTTAGTGTTGCGTGTATGTCTAAGCGTGTAGCCTCAAAAGAGGATGCACAGGAGAGTTTTTTTCTCGAAAGAATATGTACGAATACCACGTTATAAAAAAATACAGTGTTGCAGACTAAAGGCAAATACGTACGTATTGGAAACACTTTACTAGAAGAAATAACGCATCGTACAAAATTAGCTTGTATCTCCTAAACAACACGTTGTAACTCGAAAAGATTTGGTGTGGCATGTACGTCTAAACGTGTAGCCTCAAAAGAGAACCTACAGGAGAATTTTCTTTCGTCAAAATTTTTCAGAAACCACGTTTTAAATACATCCCGCATCGTGCGAAATTATCTTGTTTTTCCTAAACAACACATTGTAACTCGAAAAGCTTTGGTGTTGCGTGTATGTCTAAGCGTGTAGCCTCAAAAGAGAACGCACAGGAGAGTTTTTTCTCGATAGAATTTATAAGGATACCACGTTATAAGGAAATACAGTGTTGCAGAATAAAGACAAATACGTATGTATTGGAAACCCATAAACTTTACGAGATGAAATAAAGCATCGTACAAAATTAGCTTGTATCTCCTAAACAACACGTTTTAACTCGAAAAGATTTGGTGTGGCGTGTACCTCTAAACGTGTAGCCTCAAAAGAGAACCTACAGGACAATTTTCTTTCGTCAAAATTTGTCAGAAAACCACATTTTAAGGAAATCCCGCATTGTGAGAAATTATCTTGTTCTTCCTAAACATCTCGTTTTAACTCGAAAAGCTTTGGTGTAGGGTGTATTTCGAAGCGTGTAGCCCCAAAAGAGAACGCACAGGAGAGTTTTCTCTCGAAAGAATATGTAAGAATACCACGTTATAAGGAAATACAGTGTGGCAGAGTAAAGACAAATAGGTCCGTATTGGAAGCACTTTATGAGAAAAATAACGAATCTTGCAAAATTAGCTTGTATGTCCTAAACAACACGTTGTAACTCAAAAGGATTTGGTGTGGCATGTACGTCTAAACGTGTAGCCTCAAAAGAGAACCCACAGGAGAGTTTTCTTTCGTCAAAATTTGTCAGAAAACCACGTTTTAAGGAAATCCCGCATCGTGCGAAATTATCTTGTTTTTCCTAAGCAACACGTTGTAACTAGAAAAGCTTTGGTGTTGCATGTATGTCTAAGCGTGTAGCCTCAAAAGAGAATGCACAGGAGAGTTTTCTCTCGAAAGAATATGTAAGAATACCACGTTATAAGGAATTATATTGCTGGAGAGTAAAGACATATACGTACATATTGGAAACACATTATGAGAAGAAATAACGCATGGTACAAAATTAGCTTGAATCTCCAAAACAACACGTGGTAACTCAAAAAGATTTGGTGTGGCATGTACGTCTGAACGTGTAGCCTCAAAAGAGAACCCACAGGAGAATTTTCTTTGGTCAAATTTGTCAGAAAACCACGTATTAAGGAAATCCCGCATCGGGCGAAATTATCTTGTTTTTCCTAATCAACACGTTGTAACTCGAAAAGCTTTGGTGTTGCGTGTATGTCTAAGCGTGTAGCCTACAAAGAGAATGCACAGGATAGTTTTCTCTCGAAAGAATATGAAAGAAGACCATGTGATAAAGAAATATTGTGTTGCAGAGTAAAGACAAATACGTACTTATTGCAAACACTTTACGAGAAAAAATAACGCATCATGCAAAATTAGCTTGTATCTCCTAAACAACACGCGGTAACTCGAAAAGATTTGGTGTGGCGTGTACGTCTAAACGTGTAGCCTCAAAGAGAACCCACAGGAGATTTTTCTTTCGTCAAAATTTGTCAAAAACCAAGTTTTAAGGAAATCCAGCATCGTGCATAATTATCTTGTTTTTCCTAAACAACATGTTGTAACTCGAAAACATTTGGTGTTGCGTGTATGTCTAAGCGTGTAGCCTTAAAAGAGAACGTACAGGAGAGTTTTTTTCCCGAAAGAATATGTAGGAATACCACGTTATAAGGAAATACAGTGTTGCAGAGTAAAGACAAATACATACTTATTGGAAACACTTAAACTTTACGAGTAGAAATAACACATAGTACAAAATTAACTTGTATCTCCTAAACAACACGTTATAACTCGAAAGGATTTGGTGTGGCTTGTACGTCTAAACGTGTACCCTCAAAAGAGAACCCACAGGAGAATTTTCTTTCGTCAAAATTTGTCAGAAAACCACGTTTTAAGGAAATCCCGCATCATGCGAAATTATCTTGTTTTTCCTAAACAACACGTTGTAACTCGAAACCTTTGGTTGTGCGTGTATGTCTAAGCATGTAGCCTCCAAAGAGAACGCACAGGAGAGTTTTCTCTCGAAAGAATATGTAAGAATACAACGTTATAAGGAAATACAGTGTTGCAGAGTAAAGGCAAATACATACGTATTGGAAACACTTAAACTTTACGAGAAGAAATAACGCATCGTAAAAAAATTAGCTTGTATCTCCTAAACAACACGTTGAAACTCAAAAAGATTTGGTGTGGCGTGTACATCTAAACATGTAGCCTCCAAAGGGAACCCACAGGAGAATTTTCTTTCGTCAAAATTTGTCAGAAAACCACGTTTTAAGGAAATCCCGCATCGTGGGAAATTATCTTGTTCTTCCTAAACGACACGTTGTAACTCGAAAAGCTTTGGTGTTGCGTATATGTCTAAGCGTGTAGCCTCAAATGAGAACGCACAGGAGAGTTTTCTCTTGAAAGAATATGTAAGAATACCACGTTATAAGGAAATACAGTGTTGCAGAATAAAGACATATACTTACTTATTGGAAAAACTTTAGGAGAAGAAATAACGCATCGTACAAAATTAGCTTGTATCTCCTAAACAACACGTTGTAACTCGAAAAGATTTGGTGTGGCATGTACGTCTAAACGTGTAGCCTCAAAAGAGAACCCACAGGAGAATTTTCTTTCGTCAAAATTTTTCAGAAACCACGTTTTAAATACATCCCGCATCGTGCGAAATTATCTTGTTTTTCCTAAACAACACATTGTAACTCGAAAAGCTTTGGTGTTGCGTGTATGTCTAAGCGTGTAGCCTCAAAAGAGAACGCACAGGAGAGTTTTTTCTCGATAGAATTTATAAGGATACCACGTTATAAGGAAATACAGTGTTGCAGAATAAAGACAAATACGTATGTATTGGAAACCCATAAACTTTACGAGATGAAATAAAGCATCGTACAAAATTAGCTTGTATCTCCTAAACAACACGTTTTAACTCGAAAAGATTTGGTGTGGCGTGTACCTCTAAACGTGTAGCCTCAAAAGAGAACCTACAGGACAATTTTCTTTCGTCAAAATTTGTCAGAAAACCACGTTTTAAGGAAATCCCGCATTGTGAGAAATTATCTTGTTCTTCCTAAACATCTCGTTTTAACTCGAAAAGCTTTGGTGTAGGGTGTATTTCGAAGCGTGTAGCCCCAAAAGAGAACGCACAGGAGAGTTTTCTCTCGAAAGAATATGTAAGAATACCACGTTATAAGGAAATACAGTGTGGCAGAGTAAAGACAAATAGGTCCGTATTGGAAGCACTTTATGAGAAAAATAACGAATCTTGCAAAATTAGCTTGTATGTCCTAAACAACACGTTGTAACTCAAAAGGATTTGGTGTGGCATGTACGTCTAAACGTGTAGCCTCAAAAGAGAACCCACAGGAGAGTTTTCTTTCGTCAAAATTTGTCAGAAAACCACGTTTTAAGGAAATCCCGCATCGTGCGAAATTATCTTGTTTTTCCTAAGCAACACGTTGTAACTAGAAAAGCTTTGGTGTTGCATGTATGTCTAAGCGTGCAGCCTCAAAAGAGAATGTACAGGAGAGTTTTCTCTTGAAAGAATATGTAAGAATACCACGTTATAAGGAATTATATTGCTGGAGAGTAAAGACATATACGTACATATTGGAAACACATTATGAGAAGAAATAACGCATGGTACAAAATTAGCTTGAATCTCCAAAACAACACGTGGTAACTCAAAAAGATTTGGTGTGGCATGTACGTCTGAACGTGTAGCCTCAAAAGAGAACCCACAGGAGAATTTTCTTTGGTCAAATTTGTCAGAAAACCACGTATTAAGGAAATCCCGCATCGGCCGAAATTATCTTGTTTTTCCTAATCAACACGTTGTAACTCGAAAAGCTTTGGTGTTGCGTGTATGTCTAAGCGTGTAGCCTACAAAGAGAATGCACAGGATAGTTTTCTCTCGAAAGAATATGAAAGAAGACCATGTGATAAAGAAATATTGTGTTGCAGAGTAAAGACAAATACGTACTTATTGCAAACACTTTACGAGAAAAAATAACGCATCATGCAAAATTAGCTTGTATCTCCTAAACAACACGCGGTAACTCGAAAAGATTTGGTGTGGCGTGTACGTCTAAACGTGTAGCCTCAAAGAGAACCCACAGGAGATTTTTCTTTCGTCAAAATTTGTCAAAAACCAAGTTTTAAGGAAATCCAGCATCGTGCATAATTATCTTGTTTTTCCTAAACAACATGTTGTAACTCGAAAACATTTGGTGTTGCGTGTATGTCTAAGCGTGTAGCCTTAAAAGAGAACGTACAGAAGAGTTTTTTCCCGAAAGAATATGTAGGAATACCACGTTATAAGGAAATACAGTGTTGCAGAGTAAAGACAAATACATACTTATTGGAAACACTTAAACTTTACGAGTAGAAATAACACATAGTACAAAATTAACTTGTATCTCCTAAACAACACGTTATAACTCGAAAGGATTTGGTGTGGCTTGTACGTCTAAACGTGTACCCTCAAAAGAGAACCCACAAGAGAATTTTCTTTCGTCAAAATTTGTCAGAAAACCACGTTTTAAGGAAATCCCGCATCATGCGAAATTATCTTGTTTTTCCTAAACAACACGTTGTAACTCGAAAAGCTTTGGTTGTGCGTGTATGTCTAAGCATGTAGCCTCCAAAGAGAATGCACAGGAGAGTTTTCTCTCGAAAGAATATGTAAGAATACAACGTTATAAGGAAATACAGTGTTGCAGAGTAAAGGCAAATACATACGTATTGGAAACACTTAAACTTTACGAGAAGAAATAACGCATCGTAAAAAAATTAGCTTGTATCTCCTAAACAACACGTTGAAACTCAAAAAGATTTGGTGTGGCGTGTACATCTAAACATGTAGCCTCCAAAGGGAACCCACAGGAGAATTTTCTTTCGTCAAAATTTGTCAGAAAACCACGTTTTAAGGAAATCCCGCATCGTGGGAAATTATCTTGTTCTTCCTAAACGACACATTGTAACTCGAAAAGCTTTGGTGTTGCGTATATGTCTAAGCGTGTAGCCTCAAATGAGAACGCACAGGAGAGTTTTCTCTTGAAAGAATATGTAAGAATACCACGTTATAAGGAAATACAGTGTTGCAGAATAAAGACATATACTTACTTATTGGAAAAACTTTAGGAGAAGAAATAACGCATCGTACAAAATTAGCTTGTATCTCCTAATCAACACGTTGTAACTTAAAAAGATTTGGTGTGGCCTGTACGTCTAAACGTGTAGCCTCAAAAGAGAACCCATAGAGGAATTTTCCTTGGTCAAAATTTGTCAGAAAACCACTTATTAAGGAAATCCCGCATCGTGCATAATTATCTTGTTTTTCCTAAACAACACGTTTTAACTCGAAAAGCTTTGGTGTTGCGTGTATGTCTAAGTGCGTAGCCTCAAAGGGGAACGCCCAGGAGAGTTTTCTCTCGAAAGAATATGTAAGAATACCACGGTATAAGGAAATACACTGTTGCAGAGTATACACAAATACGTACTTATTGGAAATACTTTACGAGAAGAAATAAAGCATCATGAAAAATTAGCTTGTATCTCCTAAACAACACGTTGTAACTGGAAAAGATTTGGTGTGGTGTGTACGTCTAAACGTGTAGCCTCAAAAGAGAACCAACAGGAGAGTTTTCTTTTGTCAAAATTTGTCAAAAACCACGTTTTACGGAAATCCCGCATCGTGCGAAAATATCTTGTTTTTCCTAAACAACACGTTGTAACTCGAAAAGCATTGGTGTTGCGTGTATTTCTAAGCGTGTAGCCTCAAAAGAGAACGCACGGGAGAGTTTTCTCCCGAAAGAATATGTAGGAATACCACGTTATAAGGAAATACAGTGTTGCAGAGTAAAGACAAATACATACTTATTGGAAACACTTAAACTTTACGAGAAGAAATAACACATAGTACAAAATTAGCTTGTATCTCCTAAACAACACGTTATAACTCGAAAGGATTTGGTGTGGCGTGTATGTCTAAACGTGTACCCTCAAAAGAGAACCCAACGGAGAATTTTCTTTCATCAAAATTTGTCAGAAAACCACGTTTTAAGGAAATCCCGCATCATGCGAAATTATCTTGTTTTTCCTAAACAACACGTTGTAACTCGAAAAGCTTTGGTGTTGCGTGTATGTCTAAGCGTGTAGCCTCCAAAGAGAACGCACAGGAGAGTTTACTGTTGAAAGAATATGTAAGAATACCACGTAATAAGGGAATACAGTGTTGCAGAGTAAAGGCAAATACATACATATTGGAAACATTTAAACTTTACGAGAAGAATAAGGCATCATAAAAAAATTAGCTTGTATCTCCAAACAACACGTTGTAACTCAAAAAGATTTGGTGTGGTGTGTACGTCTAAACGTGTAGCCTCAATAGAGACCCCACAGAAGAATTTTCTTTCGTCAAAATTTGTCAGAAAACCACGTTTTAAGGAAATCCCGCATCGTGGGAAATTATCTTGTTCTTCCTAAACAACACATTGTAACTCGAAAAGCTTTGGTGTTGCGTGTATGTCTAAGCATGTAGCCTCAAATGAGAACGCACAGGAGAGTTTTCTCTCGAAAGAATATGTAAGAATACCACATTATAAGGAAATACAGTGTTGCAGAGTAAAGACATATTCTTATTTATTAGAAAAACTTTACGAGAAAAAATAACCTATCGTACAAAATTAGCTTGTATCTCCTAAACAACACGTTGTAACTTAAAAAGATTAGGTGTGGCCTATACATCTAAACGTGTAGCCTCAAAAGAGAACCCATAGGAGAATTTTCCTTGGTCAAAATTTGTCAGAAAACCACTTATTAAGGAAATCCCGCATCGCGCGAAATTATATTGTTTTTCCTAAACAACACGTTGTAACGCGAAAAGCTTTGGTGTTGCCTGTATGTCTAAGCGTGTAGCCTCAAAGGGGAACACACAGGAGAGTTTTCTCTCCAAAGAATATGTAAGAATACCACGTTATAAGGAAATACAGTGTTGCAGACTAAAGGCAAATACGTACCTATTGGAAACACTTTACGAGAAGAAATAACGCATCGTACAAAATTAGCTTGTATCTCCTAAACAACACGTTGTAACTCGAAAGGATTTGGTGTGGCGTATACGTCTAAACGTGTAGCCTCAAAAGAGAACCCACAGGACAATTTTCTTTCGTCAAAAATTTTCAGAAATCCACGTTTTATGGAAATCCCGCATCGTGCGAAATTATCTTGTTTTTCCTAAACAACACATTGTAACTCGAAAAGCTTTGGTGTTGCATGTATGTCTAAGCGTGTAGCCTCAAAAGAGAACGCACAGGAGAGTTTCTCTCGAAAGAATATGTAAGAATACCAAGTTATAAGGGAATACAGTGTTGCAGAGTAAAGACAAATACGTATGTATTGGAAACCCATAAACTTTACGAGATGAAATAAAGCATCGTTCAAAATTAGCTTGTATCTCCTAAACAACACGTTGTAACTCGAAAAGATTTGGTGTGGCATGTACGTCAAAACGTGTAGCCTCAAAAGAGAACCCACTGAACAATTTACTTTCATCAAATGTTGTCAGAAAACCACGTTTTAAGGAAATCACGCAACGTGAGAAATTATCTAGTTCTTCCTAAACAACACGTTTTAACTCGAAAAGCTTTGGTGTTGGGTGTATGTCTAAGCATGTAGCCCCAAAAGAGAACGCAGAGGAGAGTTTTCTCTCGAAAGAATATGTAAGAATGCCACGTTATAAGGAAATACAGTGTTGCAGAGTAAAGACAAATATTTATTGGAAAAACTTTACAAGAAGAAATAACGCATCGTACAAAATTAGCTTGTATCGCCTAAACAACACGTTGTAACTTAAAAAGATTTGGAGTGGCCTGTACGTCTAAACGTGTAGTCTCAAAAGAGAACCCATAGGAGAATTTTCTTTGGTCAAAATATATCAGAAAACCACGTATTAAGGAAATCCCTCATTCTGCGAAATTATCTTGTTTTTCCTAAACAACACGTTGTAACGCGAAAAGCTTTGGTGTTGCGTGTAAGTCTAAGTGTGTAGCCTCAAAAGAGGATGCACAGGAGAGTTTTTTCTCGAAAGAATATGTAAGAATACCACGTTATAAGGAAATACAGTGTTGCAGACTAAAGGCAAATACGTACGTATTGGAAACACTTTACTAGAAGAAATAACGCATCGTACAAAATTAGCTTGTATCTCCTAAACAACACGTTGTAACTCGAAAAGATTTGGTGTGGCATGTACGTCTAAATGTGTAGCCTCAAAAGAGAACCCACAGGAGAATTATCTTTCGTCAAAATTTTTTCAGAAACCACGTTTTAAATAAATCCTGCATCGTGCGATATTATCTTGTTTTTCCTAAACAACACATTGTAACTCGAAAAGCTTTGGTGTTGCGTGTATGTCTAAGCGTGTATCCTTAAAAGAGAACACACAGGAGAGTTTTTTCCCGAAAGAATATGTAGGAATACCACGTTATAAGGAAATACAGTGTTGCAGAGTAAAGACAAATACATACTTATTGGAAACACTTAAACTTTACGAGTAGAAATAACACATAGTACAAAATTAGCTTGTATCTCCTAAACAACACGTTATAACTCGAAAGGATTTGGTGTGGCTTGTACGTCTAAAGGTGTACCCTCAAAATAGAACCCACAGGAGAATTTTCTTTCGTCAAAATTTGTCAGATATCCACGTTTTAAGGAAATCCCGCATCATGCGAAATTGTCTTGTTTTTCCTAAACAACACGTTGTAACTCGAAAACTTTGGTTTTGCGTGTATGTCTAAGCGTGTAGCCTCAAAAGAGAACGCACAGGAGAGTTTTTTCTCGATAGAATTTGTAAGGATACCACGTTATAAGGAAATACAGTGTTGCAGAATAAAGACAAATACGTATGTATTGGAAACCCATAAACTTTACGAGATGAAATAAAGCATCGTACAAAATTAGCTTGTATCTCCTAAACAACACGTTGTAACTCGAAAAGATTTGGTGTGGCGTGTACGTCTAAACGTGTAGCCTCAAAAGAGAACCCACAGGATAATTTTCTTTCGTCAAATTTTTCAGAAAACCACGTTTTACGGAAATCCCGCATCGTGAGAAATTATCTTGTTCTTCCTAAACAGCACGTTTTAACTCGAAAAGCTTTGGTGTAGGGTGTATTTGTAAGCGTGTAGCCCCAAAAGAGAACGCACAGGAGAGTTTTCTCTCGAAAGAATATGTAAGAATACCACGTTATAAGGAAATACAGTGTGACAGAGTAAAGACAAATACGTCTGTATTGGAAGCACTTTATGAGAGAAATAACGAATCTTGCAAAATTAGCTTGTATGTCCTAAACAACACGTTGTAACTCAAAAGGATTTGGTGTGGCATGTACGTCTAAACGTGTAGCCTCAAAAGAGAACCCACAGGAGAGTTTTCTTTCGTCAAAATTTGTCAGAAAACCACGTTTTAAGGAAATCCCGCATCGTGCGAAATTATCTTGTTTTTCCTAAGCAACACGTTGTAACTAGAAAAGCTTTGGTGTTGCGTGTATGTCTAAGCGTGCAGCCTCAAAAGAGAATGCACAGGAGAGTTTTCTCTCGAAAGAATATGTAAGAATACCACGTTATAAGGAAATATATTGCTGCAGAGTAAAGACATATACGTACTTATTGGAAACACATTATGAGAAGAAATAACGCATGGTACAAAATTAGCTTGAATCTCCAAAACAACACGTGGTAACTCAAAAAGATTAGGTGTGGCATGTACGTCTGAACGTGTAGCCTCAAAAGAGAACCCACAGGAGAATTTTCTTTGGTCAAATTTGTCAGAAAACCACGTATTAAGGAAATCCCGCATCGGGCGAAATTATCTTGTTTTTCCTAATCAACACGTTGTAACTCGAAAAGCTTTGGTGTTGCGTGTATGTCTAAGCGTGTAGCCTCCAAAGAGAATGCACAGGATAGTTTTCTCTCGAAAGAATATGTAAGAATACCATGTGATAACGAAATACAGTGTTGCAGAGGAAAGACAAATACGTACTTATTGGAAACACTTTACGAGAAGAAATAACGCATCATGCAAAATTAGCTTGTATCTCCTAAACAACACGCTGTAACTTGAAAAGATTTGGTGTGGCGTGTACGTCTAAACGGGTAGCCTCAAAGAGAACCCACAGGAGATTTTTCTTTCGTCAAAATTTGTCAAAAACCACGTTTTAAGGAAATTCCGCATCGTGCATAATTATCTTGTTTTTCCTAAACAACATGTTGTAACTCGAAAAGCTTTGGTGTTGCGTGTATGTCTAAGCCTGTAGCCTTAAAAGGGAACGCACAGGAGATTTTTTTCCCGAAAGAATATGTAGGAATACCACGTTATAAGGAAATACAGTGTTGCAGAGTAAAGACAAATACATACTTATTGGAAACACTTAAACTTTACGAGTAGAAATAACACATAGTACAAAATTAGCTTGTATCTCCTAAACAACACGTTATAACTCGAAAGGATTTGGTGTGGCTTGTACGTCTAAACGTGTACCCTCAAAAGAGAACCCACAGGAGAATTTTCTTTCGTCAAAATTTGTCAGATAACCTCGTTTTAAGGAAATCCCGCATCATGCGAAATTATCTTGTTTTTCCTAAACAACACGTTGTAACTCGAAAAGCTTTGGTTTTGCGTGTATGTCTAAGCATGTAGCCTCCAAAGAGAACGCAGAGGAGAGTTTTCTCTCGAAAGAATATGTAACAATACCACGTTATAAGGAAATACAGTGTTGCAGAGTAAAGGCAAATACATATGTATTGGAAACACTTAGACTTTACGAAAAGAAATAACGCATCGTAAAAAAATTAGCTTGTATCTCCTAAACAACACGTTGAAACTCAAAAAGATTTGGTGTGGCGTGTACATCTAAACGTGTAGCCTCAAAAGAGAACCCACAGGAGAATTTTCTTTCTTCAAAATTTGTCAGAAAACCACGTTTTAAGGAAATCCCGCATCGTGGGAAATTATCTTGTTCTTCCTAAACAACACGTTGTAACTCGAAAAACTTTGGTGTTGCGTATATGTCTAAGCGTGTAGCCTCAAATGAGAACGCACAGGAGAATTTTCTCTTGAAAGAATATGTAAGAATACCACGTTATAAGGAAATACAGTGTTGCAGAATAAAGACATATACTTATTTATTGGAAAAACTTTAGGAGAAGAAATAACGCATCGTACAAAATTAGCTTGTATCTCCTAAACAACACGTTGTAACTTAAAAAGATTTGGTGTGGCCTGTACGTCTAAACGTGTAGCCTCAAAAGAGAACCCATAGAGGAATTTTCCTTGGTCAAAATTTGTCAGAAAACCACTTATTAAGGAAATCACGCTTCGTGCATAATTATCTTCTTTTTCCTAAACAACACGTTTTAACTCGAAAAGCTTTGGTGTTGCGTGTATGTCTAAGTGCGTAGCCTCAAAGGGGAACGCTCAGGAGAGTTTTCTCTCGAAAGAATATGTAAGAATACCAGGTTATAAGGAAATACAGTGTTGCAGAGTATAGACAAATACGTACTTATTGGAAACACTTTACGAGAAGAAATAAAGCATCATGCAAAATTAGCTTGTATCTCCTAAACAACACTTTGTAACTGAAAAAGATTTGGTGTGCTGTGTACGTCTAAACGTGTAGCCTCAAAAGAGAACCCACAGGAGAGTTTTCTTTGGTCAAAATTTGTCAAAAACCACGTTTTACGGAAATCCCGCATCGTGCGAAAATATCTTGTTTTTCCTAAACAACACGTTGTAATTCGAAAAGCTTTGGTGTTGGTTGTATTTCTAAGCGTGTAGCCTCAAAAGAGAACGCACAGGAGAGTTTTCTCCCGAAAGAATATGTAGGAATATCACGTTATAAGGAAATACAGTGTTGCAGAGTAAAGACAAATACATACTTATTGGAAACACTTAAACTTTACGAGAAGAAATAACACATAGTACAAAATTAGCTTGTATCTCCTAAACAACACGTTATAACTCGAAAGTATTTGGTGTGGCGTGTACTTCTAAACGTGTACCCTCAAAAGATTACCCACAGGAGAATTTTCTTTCATCAAAATTTGTCAGAAAACCACGTTTTAAGGAAATCCCGCATCATGCGAAATTATCTTGTTTTTCCTAAACAACACGTTGTAACTCGAAAAGCTTTGGTGTTGCGTGTATGTCTAAACGTGTAGCCTCCAAAGAGAACGCACAGGAGAGTTTACTGTCGAAAGAATATGTAAGAATACCACGCAATAAGGAAATACAGTGTTAGAGAGTAAAGGCAAATACATACGTCTTGGAAACACTTAAACTTTACGAGAAGAAATAAGGCATCATAAAAAAATTAGCTTGTATCTCCTAAACAACACGTTGTAACTCAAAAAGATTTGGTGTGGTGTGTATATCTAAACGTGTAGCCTCAATGGAGAACCAACTGGAGAATTTTCTTTCGTCAAAATTTATCAGAAAACCACGTTTTAAGGAAATCCCGCATCGTGGGAAATTATCTTGTTCTTCCTAAACAACACATTGTAACTAGAAAAGCTTTGGTGTTGCGTGTATGTCTAAGCGTGTAGCCTCAAATGAGAACGCACAGGAGAGTTTTCTCTCGAAAGAATATGTATGAATACCACATTATACGGAAATACAGTGTTGCAGAGTAAAGACATATTCTTACTTATTAGAAAAACTGTACGAGAAGAAATAAGGCATCATAAAAAAATTAGTTTGTATCTACTAAACAACACGTTGTAACTCAAAAAGATTTGGTGTGGTGTGTATGTCTAAACGTGTAGCCTCAATAGAGAAGCCACAGAATTTTCTTTCGTCAAAATTTGTCAGAAAACCACGTTTTAAGGAAATCCCGCATCGTGGGAAATTATCTTGTTCTTCCTAAACAACACATTGTAACTCGAAAAGCTTTGGTGTTGCGTGTATGTCTAACGTGTAGCCTCAAATGAGAACGTACAGGAGAGTTTTCTCTCCAAAGAATATGTAAGAATACCACGTTATAAGGAAATACAGTGTTGCAGAGTAAAGACATATTCTTATTTATTAGAAAACTTTACGAGAAGAAATAACCTATCGTACAAAATTAGCTTGTATCTCCTAAACAACACGTTGTAACTTAAAAAGATTAGGTGTAGCGTGTACGTCTAAACGTGTAGCCTCAAAAGAGAACCCATAGAGGAATTTTCCTTGGTCAAAATTTGTCAGAAAACCACTTATTAAGGAAATCCCGCATCGCGCGAAATTATATTGTTTTTCCTAAACAATATTCTCTCGAAAGAATATGTAAGAATACCATATTATAAGGAAATACAGTGTTGCAGACTAAAGGCAAATACGTACGTATTGGAAACACTTTACGAGAAGAAATAACGCATCGTACAAAATTAGCTTGTGTCTCCTAAACAACATGTTGTAACTTGAAAGGATTTGGTGTGGCGTGTATGTCTAAACGTGTAGCCTCAAAACAGAACACACAGGACAATTTTCTTTCGTCAAAAATTTTCAGAAATCCACGTTTTAAGGAAATCCCGCATTGTGCGAAATTATCTTGTTTTTCCTATACAACACATTATAACTCGAATAGCTTAGGTGTTGCGTGTATGTCTAAGGGTGTAGCCTCAAAAGAGAACACACAGGAGAGTTTTTTCTCGAAAGAATATGTAAGAATATCACGTTATAAGGTAATACAGTGTTGCAGAGTAAAGACAAAAACGTATGTATTGGAAACCCATAAACTTTATGAGATGAAATAAAGCATCGTACAAAATTAGCTTGTATCTCCTAAACAACAAGTTGTAACTCGAAAAGATTTGGTGTGGCGTGTATGTCTAAACGTGTAGCCTCAAAAGAGAACCCACAGGACAATTTTCTTTCATCAAATTTTGTCAGAAAACCACGTTTAAAGGAAATCCCGCATCGTGAGAAATTATCTAGTTCTTCCTAAACAACATGTTTTAACTCGAAAAACTTTGGTGTTGGGTGTATGTCTAAGCATGTAGCCCCAAAAGAGAACGCAGAGGAGAGTTTTCTCTCAAAAGAATATGTAAGAATGCCACGTTATAAGTAAATACAGTGTTGCAGAGTAGAGACAAATACTTATTTATTGGAAAAACTTTACAAGAAGAAATAACGCATCATACAAAATTAGCTTGTATCGCCTAAACAACACGTTGTAACTTAAAAAGATTTGGAGTGGCCTGTACGTCTAAACGTGTAGTCTCAAAAGAGAACCCATAGGAGAATTTTCTTTGGTCAAAATATGTCAGAAAACCACGTATTAAGGAAATCCCTCATTGTGCGAAATTATCTTGTTTTTCCTAAACAACACGTTGTAACGCGAAAAGCTTTGGTGTTGCGTGTAAGTCTAAGCGTGTAGCCTCAAAAGAGGATGCACAGGAGAGTTTTCTCTCGAAAGAATATGTAAGAATACCACGTTATAAGGAAATACAGTGTTGCAGACTAAAGGCAAATACGTACGTATTGGAAACACTTTACTAGAAGAAATAACGCATCTTACAAAATTAGCTTGTATCTCCTAAACAACACGTTGTAACTCGAAAAGATTTGGTGTGGCGTGTACGTCTAAACGTGTAGCCTCAAAAGAGAACCCACAGGAGAATTTTCTTTCGTCAAAATTTTTCAGAAACCACGTTTTAAGTAAATCCCGCATCGTGTGAAATTATCTTGTTTTTCCTAAACATCACATTGTAACTCGAAAAGCTTTGGTGTTGCGTGTATGACTAAGTGTGTAGCCTCAAAGAAGAACGCACAGGAGAGTTTTCTCTCGAAAGAATATGTAAGAATACCACGTTATAAAGAAATACAGTGTTGCAGAGTAAAGACAAATACGTATGTATTGGAAACCCATAAACTTTACGAGATGAAATAAAGCATCGTACAAAATTAGCTTGTATCTCCTAAACAACACGTTGTAACTCAAAAAGATTTGGTGTGGCATGTACGTCTAAACATGTAGCCTCAAAAGAGAACCCACAGGACACTTTTCTTTCATCAAATTTTGTCAGAAAACCACGTTTTAAGGAAATCACGCAACTTGAGAAATTATCTAGTTCTTCCTAAACAACACGTTTTAACTCGAAAAGCTTTGGTGTTGGGTGTATGTCTAAGCATGTAGCCCCAAAAGAGAACGCAGAGGAGAGTTTTCCCTCGAAAGAATATGTAAGAATGCCACGTTATAAGGAAATACAGTGTTGCAGAGTAAAGACAAATATTTATTGGAAAAACTTTACAAGAAGAAATAACGCATCGTACAAAATTAGCTTGTATCGCCTAAACAACACGTTGTAACTTAAAAAGATTTGGAGTGGCCTGTACGTCTAAACGTGTAGTCTCAAAAGAGAACCCATAGGAGAATTTTCTTTGGTCAAAATATGTCAGAAAACCACGTATTAAGGAAATCCCTCATTGTGCGAAATTATCTTGTTTTTCCTAAACAACACGTTGTAACGCGAAAAGCTTTGGTGTTGCGTGTATGTCTAAGCGTGTAGCCTCAAAAGAGGATGCACAGGAGAGTTTTTTCTCGAAAGAATATGTAAGAACACCACGTTATAAGGAAATACAGTGTTGCAGACTAAAGGCAAATACGTACGTATTGGAAACACTTTACTAGAAGAAATAACGCATCGTACAAAATTAGCTTGTATCTCCTAAACAACACGTTGTAACTCAAAAAGATTTGGTGTGGCGTGTACGTCTAAACGTGTAGCCTCAAAAGAGAACCCACAGGACAATTTTCTTTCGTCAAAATTTTTCAGAAACCACGTTTTAAGTAAATCCCGCATCGTGTGAAATTATCTTGTTTTTCCTAAACATCACATTGTAACTCGAAAAGCTTTGGTGTTGCGTGTATGTCTAAGTGTGTAGCCTCAAAGGAGAACGCACAGGAGAGTTTTCTCTCGAAAGAATATGTAAGAATACCACGTTATAACGAAATACAGTGTTGCAGAGTAAAGACAAATACGTATGTATTGGAAACCCATAAACTTTACGAGATGAAATAAAGCATCGTACAAAATTAGCTTGTATCTCCTAAACAACACGTTGTAACTCGAAAAGATTTGGTGTGCCTTGTACGCCTAAACGTGTAGCCTCAAAAGAGAACCCACAGGACAATTTTCTTTCGTCAAAATTTGTCAGAAAACCACGTTTTAAGGAAATCCCGCATCGTGAGAAATTATCTTGTTCTTCCTAAACAACACGTTTTAACTCGAAAAGCTTTGGTGTTGGGTGTATGTCTAAGCGTGTAGCCCCAAAAGAGAACGCAGAGGAGAGTATTCTCTCGAAAGAATATGTAAGAATACCACGTTATAAGGAAATACAGTGTTGCAGAGTTAAGACAAATAGTACTTATTGGAAAAACTTTACGAGAAGAAGTAACGCATCGTACAAAATTAGCTTGTATCTCCTAAACAACACGTTGTAACTTAAAAAGATTTGGTGTGGCCTGTACGTCTAAACGTGTAGTCTCAAAAGAGAACCCATAGGAGAATTTTCTTTGGTCAAAATTTGTCAGAAAACCACGTATTAAGGAAATTCCTCATCGTGCGAAATTATCTAGTTTTTCCTAAAAAACACGTTGTAACTCGAAAAGCTTTGGTGTTGCGTGTATGTCTAAGTGTGTAGCCTCAAAAGAGGATGCACAGGAGAGTTTTCTCTCGAAAGAATATGTAAGAATACCACGTTATAAGGAAATACAGTGTTGCAGACTAAAGGCAAATACATATGTATTGGAAACACTTTACGAGAAGAAATAACGCATCATACAAAATTAGCTTGTATCTCCTAAACAACACGTTGTAACTCTAAAAGATTTGGTGTGGCGTGTACGTCTAAACGTGTAGCCTCAAAAGAGAACCCACAGGAGAATTTTCTTTCGTCAAAATTTGTCAGAAAAACACTTATTAAGGAAATCCTGCATCGTGCGAAACTGTGTTGTTTTTCCTAATCAACACATTGTAACTCGAAAATCTTTGCTGTTGTGTGTATGTGTAAGCATGTAGCCTCAAAGGTGAACGCACAGGAGAGATTTCTCTCGAACGAATATGTAAGAATACCACGTTATAAGGAAATACATTGTGGCAAATTAAAGATAAATACGTACCTTTTGGAAACACTTAAAATTTACAAGAAGATATAAAGCATCATAAAAAATTAGCTTGTATCTCCTAAACAACACGTTGTAACTCGAAAAGATTTGGTGTGGCGTGTACGTCTAAACGTGGAGCCTCAAATGAAAACCCACAGGAGAATTTTCTTTCGTCAAAATTTTTCAGAAAACCACGTTTTAGGGAAATCCAGCATCGTGCGAATTATCTTGTTTTTCCTAAACAACACGTTGTAACTCGAAAAGCTTTAGTAGTGCGTGTATATCTAAGCATGTAGCCTCGAAAGAGAACGCACAGGAGAGTTTTCTATCGAAAGAATATGTAAGAATACCACGTTGTAAGGAAATACAGTGTTGCAGAGTAAAGACATATAAGAATGTATTAGAAACCTATAAACTTTACGAGATGAAATAAAGCATCGTACAAAATTAGCTTGTATCTCCTAAACAATACGTTGTAACTCGAAAAGATTTGGTGTGGCCTGTACGTCTAAACGTGTAGCCTCAAAAGAGAACCCACAGGACAATTTCCTTTTGTCAAAATTTTTCAGAAAACCACGTTTTAAGGAAATCCCGGATCGTGAGAAATTATCTAGTTCTTCCTAAACAACACATTTTAACTCGCAAAGCTTTGATGTTGGGTGTATGTCTAAGTACGTAGCCCCAAAAGAGAATGCACAGGAGAGTTTTCTCTCGAAAGAATATGTAAGAATACCACGTTATAAGGAAATACAGTGTTGCAATAACGTGGTATTCTTACATATTCTTTCGAGAGAAAACTCTCCTGGGCATTCTCCATTGAGGTTACAGGCTTAGACATACACGCAACAGCAAAGCTTTTCGAGTTAAAACGTTTTGTTTAGGAAAAACAAGATAATTTCGCACGATGCGGAATTTCCTTAATACGTGGTTTTCTGACAAATTTTGACCAAAGAAAATTCTCCTATGGGTTCTCTTTTGAGGCTACACGTTTAACCGTACAGGCCACACCAAATCTTTTTAAGTTACAACGTGTTGTTTGGGAGATACAAGCTAATTTTGTACGATGCGTTATTTCTTCTCTTAAGTTTAAGTTTTTCCAATAAGTATGTATTTGTCTTTACTCTGCAACACTGTATTTCCTTATAACGTGGTATTCTTACATATTCTTTCGAGAGAAAACTCTCCTGGGCATTCTCCTTTGAGGTTACAGGCTTAGACATACACGCAACACCAAAGCTTTTCGAGTTACAACGTGTTGTTTAGGAAAAACAAGATAATTTCGCAAGATGCGGGATTTCCTTAATACGTGGTTTTCTGACAAATTTTGACCAAAGAAAATTCTCCTATGGGTTCTCTTTTGAGGCTACACGTTTAGACGTACAGGCCACACCAAATCTTTTTAAGTTACAACGTGTTGTTTGGGAGATACAAGCTAATTTTGTACGATGCGTTATTTCTTCTCTTAAGTTTAAGTTTTTCCAATAAGTACGTATTTGTCTTTACTCTGCAACACTGTATTTCCTTATAACGTGGTATTCTTACATATTCTTTTGAGAGAAAACTCTCCTGTGCGTTCTCTTTTGAGGCTACACGCTTAGACATACACGCAACACCAAAGCTTTTCGAGTTAAAATGTTTTGTTTAAGAAAAACAAGATAATTTCCCAGAATGCGGGATTTCCTTAAAACGTGGTTTTCTGACAAATTTTGACGAAAGAAAATTTTCCTGTGGGTTCTCTTTTGAGGCTACACGTTTAGACATACACACCACACCAAATCTTTTCGAGTTATAATGTGTTGTTTAGGAGATACAAACTAATTTTGTAAGATGCCTTATTTCTTCTCGTAAGGTTTAAGTTTTTCCAATAAGTACGTATTTGTCTTTACTCTGCAACACTGTATTTCCTTATAACGTGGTATTCTTACATATTCTTTCGAGAGAAAACTCTCCCGTGTGTTCTCTTTTGAGGCTACACGTTTAGACATACACGCAACACGAAAGCTTTTCGAGTTAAAACGTTTGGTTTAGGAAAAACAAGATAATGTCGCACTATGCGGGATTTCCTTAATACATGGTTTTCTGACAAATTTTGACCAAAGAAAATTCTCCTATGGGTTCTCTTTTCAGGCTACACGTTTAGACGTACAGGCCACACCAAATCTTTTTATGTTACAACGTGTTGTTTAGGAGATACAAGCTAATTTCTTACGATGCGTTATTTCTTCTCACAAAGTTTTTCCAAGACGTAAGTATTTGTCTTTACTCTGCAACACTGTATTTCCTAATAACGTGGTATTCTTACATATTCTTTCGAGAAAAAACTCTCCTTTGCGTTCTCTTTTGAGGCTACACGCTTAGACATACACGCAACACCAAAGCTTTTCGAGTTAAAACGTGTTGTTTAGGAAAAACAAGATATTTTTACACGATGCGGGATTTCCTTAAAACGTGGTTTTCTGACAAATTTTGACGAAAGAAAATACTCCTGTCGGTTCTCTTTTGAGGCTACACATTTAGACGTACACGCCACACCAAATCTTTTCGAGTTACAACGTGTTGTTTAGGAGCAACAAGGTAATTTTTCTACGATGCGTTATTTCTTCTCATAAAGTTTAAGTGTTTCCATTACGTACATATTTGCCTTTACTCTGCAACACTGTATTTCCTTATAACGTGGTATTCTTGCATATTCTTTCGAGAGAAAACTCTCCTGTGCGTTCTCCTTTGAGGCTACATGCTTAGACATTCACGCAACACCAAAGTTTTTCGATTTACAACGTGTTGTTTAGGAAAAACAAGATAATTTCGCATGATGCGGGATTTCCTTAAAACGTGGTTTTCTGACAAATTTTGACGAAATAAAACTCTCCTGTGGGTACTCTTTTGAGGCTACACGTTTAGCCGTACAAGCCACACCAAATCTTTTCAAGTTACAACGTGTTGTTTAGGAGATACAAGCTAATTTTGTACGATGCGTTATTTCTTCTCGTAAAGTTTAAGTTTTTCCAATAAGTACGTATTTGTCTTTACTCTGCAACACTGTATTTCCTTATAACGTGGTATTCTTACATATTCTTTCGAGAGAAAACTCTCCTGTGCGTTCTCTTTTGAGGCTACACGATTAGACATACACGCAACACCAAAGCATTTCGAGTTAAAACGTTTTGTTTAGGAAAAACAAGATAATTTCGCACGATGCGGGATTTCCTTAATACGTGGTTTTCTGACAAGTTTTGACCAAAGAAAATTCTCCTATGGCTTCTTTTTTCAGGCTACACGTTTAGACGTACAGGCCACACCAAATCTTTTTAAGTTGCAACGTGTTCTTTAGTAGATACAAGCTAATTTTGTACGATGCGTTATTTCTTCTCATAAAGTTTTTCCAATACATAAGTATTTGTCTTTACTCTGCAACACTGTATTTCCTAATAACGTGGTATTCTTACATATTCTTTCGAGAAAAAACTCTCCTTTGCGTTCTCCTTTGAGGCTACACGCTTACACATACACGCAACACCAAAGCTTTTCGAGTTACAAGGTGTTGTTTAGGAGATACAAGCTAATTTCTTACGATGCGTTATTTCTTCTCCTAAAGTTTTTCCAAGACGTAAGTATTTGTCTTTACTCTGCAACACTGTATTTCCTAATAACGTGGTATTCTTACATATTCTTTCGAGAAAAAACTCTCCTTTGCGTTCTCTTTTGAGGCTACACGCTTAGACATACACGCAACACCAAAGCTTTTCGAGTTACAACGTGTTGTTTAGGAAAAACAAGATAATTTCGCACGATGCGGGATTTCCTTAAAACGTGGTTTTCTGACAAATTTTGACGAAAGAAAATACTCCTGTGGGTTCTCTTTTGAGGCTACACATTTAGACGTACACGCCACACCAAATCTTTCCGAGGTGCAACGTGTTGTTTAGGAGAAACAAGCTAATTTTTTTTTTACGATGCGTTATTTCTTCTCATAAAGTTTAAGTGTTTCCATTACGTACATATTTGCCTTTACTCTGCAACACTGTATTTCCTTATAACGTGGTATTCTTGCATATTCTTTCGAGAGAAAACTCTCCTGTGCGTTCTCCTTTGAGGCTACATGCTTAGACATTCACGCACCACCAGATCTTTTCGAGTTACAACGTGTTGTTTAGGAGATACAAGCTAATTTTTTTACGATGCGTTATTTCTTCTCATAAAGTTTAAGTGTTTCCATTACGTACATATTTGCCTTTACTCTGCAACACTGTATTTCCTTATAACGTGGTATTCTTGCATATTCTTTCGAGAGAAAACTCTCCTGTGCGTTCCCCTTTGAGGCTACATGCTTAGACATACACGCAACACCAAAGCTTTTCGAGTTACAACGTGTTTTTTAGGAAAAACAAGATAATTTCACACGATGCGGGATTTCCTTAAAACGTGGTTTTCTGACAAATTTTGACGAAAGAAAATTTTCCTGTGGGTTCTCTTTTTAGGCTACACGTTTAGACGTACACACCACACCAAATCTTTTCGAGTTATAACGTGTTGTTTAGGAGATACAAACTAATTTTGTAAGATGCCTTATTTCTTCTCGTAAACTTTAAGTTTTTCCAATATGTACGTATTTGTCTTTACTCTGCAACACTGTATTTCCTTATAACGTGGTATTCTTACACATTCTTTCGAGAGAAAACTCTCCTGTGCGTTCTCTTTTGAGGCTATACGCTTTGACATACACGCAACACCAAAGTTTTTCGAGTTACAATGTGTTGTTTAGGAAAAACAAGATAATTTAGCATGATGCGGGATTTCCTTAAAACGTGGTTTTCTGACAAATTTTGACGAAAGAAAATACTCCTGTGGGTTCTCTTTTGAGGCTACACATTTAGACGTGCCCGAGACACTAAAACTTGTCGAGTTACAACGTGTTGTTTAGGAGATACAAGCTAATTTTTTTACGATGCATTATTTCTTCTCATAAAGTTTAAGTGTTTCCATTATGTAAATATTTGGCTTTACTCTGCAACACTGTATTTCCTTATAACGAGGTATTCTTGCATATTCTTTCGAGAGAAAACTCTCCTGTGCGGTCTCCTTTGAGGCTACATGCTTAGACATACACTCAACTCCAAAGCTTTTCGAGTTACAACATGTTGTTTAGGAAAAACAACATAATTTCGCACGATGCGGGATTTCCTTAAAACGTGGTTTTCTGACAAATTTTGACCAAATAAAACTCTCCTGTGTGTACTATTTTGAGGCTACACTTTTAGACGTACATGCCACACCAAATCTTTTCGAGTTACAACCTGTTGTTTAGGAGATACAAGCTAATTTTTTACGATGCGTTATTTCTTCTCGTAAAGTGTTTCCAATAAGTACGTATTTGTCTTTACTCTGCAACACGGTATTTCCTTAATACGTGGATTTCTTACATATTCTTTCGAGAGAAAACTCTCCTGTGCGTTCTCTTTTGAGGGTACACGCTTAAACATACACGCAACACCAAAGCTTTTCGAGTTACAATGTGTTGTTTATGAAGAACAAGATAATTTCTCACGATGCGGGATTTCCTTAAAACGTGGTTTTCTGACAAATTTTGACGAAAGAAAATTGTCCTGTGGTTCTCTTTTGAGGCTACACCTTTAGACGTACACGCCACACCAAACCTTTTCGAGTTACAACGTGTTGTTTAGGAGATACAAGCTAATTTTGTACGATGCTTTATTTCATCTCGTAAAGTTTAAGGGTTTCCAATACGTAAGTATTTGTCTTTATTCTACAACACTGTACTTCCTTATAACGTGGTATTCTCACATATTCTTTCGAGAGAAAACTCTCCTGTGTGTTCTCTTTTGAGGCTACACGCTTAGTCATACACGCATCACCAAAGATTTTCGAGTTACTACGTGTTGTTTAGGAAAAACAAGATAATTTCGCACGATGCTGGATTTCCTTAAAACGTGCTTTTCTAAAACTTTGACGAAAGAAAATTCTCCTATGGGTTCTCTTTTGAGGCTACAAGTTTAGACGTACACGCCACACCAAATCTTTTCGAGTTACAAAGTGTTGTTTAGGAGATACGAGCTAATTTTGTACGATGCTGTATTTCATCTCGTAAACTTTAAGGGTTTCCAATACGTACGTATTTTTCTTTACTCTGCAACACTGTATGTCCTTATAACGTGGTATTCTTACATATTCTTTTGAGAGAAAACTCCCCTGTGTGTTCTCTTTTAAGGCTACACGCTGAGACATACACGCAACACCAAAGGTTTTCGAGTTACAACGTGTTGTTTAGGAAAAACAAGATAATTTCGCACGATGTAGGATTTCCTTAATACGTGGTTTTGTGACAAATTTGACCAAAGAAAATTCTCCTGTGTGTTCTCTTTTTGAGGCTACACGTTTAGACGTACCTGCCACACCAAACATTTTCGAGTTACAACGTGTTGTTTAGGAGATACAAGCTAATTTTTTATGATGCGTTATTTCTTCACGTAAAGTGTTTCCAATACGTACATATTTGTCTTTACTCTGCAACACTGTATTTCCTTATAACCTGGTATTCTTACTTATTCTTTTGAGTGAAAACTCTCCTGTGTGTTCTCTTTTGAGGCTACACACTGAGACATACACGCAACACCCAAGCTTTTTGAGTTACAACGTGTTGTTTAGGAAAAACAAGATAATTTCGCAGGATGCGGGATTTCGTTAAAACCTTGTTTTCTGACCAATTTTGACGAAAGAAAATTCTCCAGTGGGTTCTCTTTTGAGGCTAAACTTTTAGACATACACGCCAAACTAAATGTTTTCGAGTTTCCACTTGTTGTTTAGGAGATACAAGCTAATATTGTGTGATGCTTAATTTCTTTTCGTAATGTGTTTCCAATATGTACGTATTTGTCTTTACTCTGCAACACTGTATTTCCTTATAACGTTGAATTCTTACATGTTCTAATGAGAGAAAACTCTCCTGTGCATTCTCTTTTGAGGCTACACGCTTAGACATACACACAACACCAAAGCTTTTCGAGTTACCACTTGTTGTTTAGGAAAAACAAGATAATTTCCCACGATGCGGTATTTCCTTAAAACGTGGTTTTCTGACAAATTTTGACGAAAGAAAATTCTCCTTTGTGTTCTCCTTTGAGGCTACACGTTTAGACATACACGCCAAACCAAATCTTTTCGACTTACCATGTGTTGTTTAGGAGATACAAGCTAATTTTGTTCGATGCGTATTTCTTCTCGTAAAATATTCCCAATATGTAAGTATTTGTCTTTACTCTGAAACACTGTATTTCCTTATAACGTGGTATTCTTACATATTCTTTCGAGAGAAAACTATCTTGTGCGTTCCGTTTTGAGGCTACACACTTAGACATACAGGCAACACCAAAGCTTTTCGAGTTACAACGTGTTGTTAATGAATAAAAAGATAATTTCGCACGATGCGGGATTTATTTAAAACGTGGTTTTCTGAAAAATTTGACAAAGGAAAATTCTTCTGTGGGATTTCCTTTGAGGCTACACGTATAGACGTACACGTCACACCAAATCTTTTCGAGTTACAACGTGTTGTTTAGGAGATACAAGCTAATTTTGTACGATGCATTATTTCTTCTCGTAAAGTGTTTCCAATATGTACTTATTTGCCTTTAGTCTACAAAATTGTATTTCTTTATAACGTGGTATTCTTACATATTCCTTCGAGAGAAAACTCTCCTGTGCCTTCTCTTTTGAGGCTCCACGCTTAGACATACACGCAACACCAAAGCTTTTCGAGTTACAACATGTTATTTAGGAAAAAGAAGATGATTTCGCACGATGCGGGATTTCCTTAAAACGTGGTGTTCTGAAAAATTTTAACGAAAGAAAATTCTTCTCTGGGTTCTTTTTGAGGCTACACGTTTAGACGTACACGCCACACCAAATCTTTTCGAGTTACAACGTGTTGTTTAGGAGATACAAGCTAATTTTGTACGATGCTTTATTTCATCTCGTAAAGTTTAAGGGTTTCCAATACGTAAGTATTTGTCATTATTCTGCAACAGTGGACTTCCTTATAACGTGGTATTCTCACATATTCTTTCGAGAGAAAAGTCTCCTGTGTGTTCTCTTATGAGGCTACACGCTTAGACATACACGCAACACCAAAGCTTTTCGAGTTACAATGCGTTGTTTAGGAAAAACAAGATAATTTCGCACGATGCGGGATTTCCTTAATATGTGGTTTTCTGACAAATTTTGACCAAATAAAACTCTCCTGTGTGTACTCTTTTGAGACTACACCTTTAGACGTACATGCCACACCAAATCCTTTCGAGTTACCACGTGTTGTTTAGGAGATACACGCCAATTTTGTATGATGCGTTATTTCTTCTCGTAAAGTGTTTCCAATATGTACGTATTTGTCTTTACTCTGCAACACTGTATTTCCTTATAACGTTGTATTCTTACATGTCTTTCGAGAGAAAACTCTCTTGTGCATTGTCTTTAGAGGAAACATGCTCAGTCATACACGCAACAACAAAGCTTTCAAGTTACAATGTGTTGTTTAGGAAAAACAAGATAATTTTGCACGATGCGGGATTTCCTTAAAACGTGGTTTTTTGACAAATTTTGACGAAAGAAAATTCTCCTGTGGTTTCTGTTTTGAGGCTACACGTGTAGACGTACAAGCCACACAAAATATTTTCGAGTTACAACGTGTTGTTTAGGAGATACAAGCAAATATTGTACGATGCGTTATTTCTTCCCTAATGTGTTTCCAATATGTACTTATTTGTCTTTACTCTGCAACACTGTATTTTCTTATAACGTGGTATTCTTACATATTCTTTCTAGGGAAAACTCTCCTGTGGATTCTCTTTTGAGGCTACACGCTTAGACAAAAAAGGAACGCCAAAGCTTTTCGAGTTACAACGTGTTGTTTAGGAAAAACAAGATAATTTCGCACAATGCGAGATTTCCATAAAACGTGGATTTCTGACAAATTTTGACGAAAGAAAGTTCTCCTGTGGGTTCTCTTTTGAGGCTACACGTGTAGAGGTACGAGCCACACCAAATCTTTTCGAGTTAAAACCTGTTGTTTAGGAGATACAAGCTAATTTTGTATTATGCTTTATTTCTTCTCTTAAAGTGTTTCCAATAGGTACGTATTTGTCTTTACTCTGCAACACTGTATTTCCTTATAACGTGGTATTCTTACATATTCTTTCGAGAGAAAACTCTCCTGTGCATTCTCTTTTGAGGCTACACGCTTAGACATACACGCAACACCAAAGCTTTTCGAGTTACAACTTGTTGTTTAGGAAAAACAAGATAATTTCGCACGATGCGAGATTTCCTTAAAACGTGGTTTCTGACAAATTTTGATGAAAAAAATATTCTCCTGTCGGTTCTCGTTTGAGGCTACACTTTTAGACGTACATGTCACACCAAATCTTTTCGAGTTACAACGTGTTGTTTAGGAGATACAAGCTACTTTTTTAAGATGCGTTATTTCTTCTCGTAAAGTGTTTCCAATATGTACTTATTTGTCTTTACTCTGCTAAATTGTATTTCCTTTTAACGTGGTATTCTTACATATTCTTTCGAGAGAAAACTCTCCTGTGCCTTCTCTTTGGAGGCTCCACGCTTACACATACACGCAACACCAAAGCTTTTCTGGTTACAAAATGTTGTTTAGGAAAAAGATGATTTCGTACGATGAGGGATTTCCTTAAAACATGGTTTTCTGAAAAATTTTGAAGGAAGAAAATTCTCCTGTGGGTTCTCTTTTGATGCTACACATTTAGACGTACATGCCACACCAAATCTTTTCTAGGTACAACCTTTTGTTTAGGAGATACAAGCTAATTTTCTACGATGTGTTCTTTTCATAAAGTGTTTCCAATACGTACATATTTGTCTTTACTCTGCAACATTGTATTTCCTTATAACGTGGTATTTTTACATATTCTTTCGAGAGAAAACTATCCTGTGCGTTCCCTTTTGAGCCTACACACTGAGACATACAGGCAACACCAAAGCTTTTCGAGTTACAACGTGTTGTTTATGAAAAACAAGATAATTTCGCACGATGCAGGATTTCCTTAAAACGTGGTTTTCTGACAAATTTTGAAGAAAGAAAATTCTCCTGTCGGTTCTCTTTTGAGGCTACACGTTTAGACGTACATGACACACCAAATCCTTTCGAGTTACCACGTGTTGTTTAGGAGATACACGCTAATTTTGTACGATGCGTTATTTCTTCTCGTAAAGTGTTTCCAATATGTACGTATTTGTCTTTACTCTGCAACACTGTATTTCCTTATAACGTTGTATTCTTACATGTTCTTTCGAGAGAAAACTCTCTTGTGCATTGTCTTTAGAGGCAACATGCTCAGACATACACGCAACAGCAAAGCTTTTCGAGTTAAAACGTGTTGTTTAGGAAAAACAAGATAATATTGCACGATGCGGGATTTCCTTAAAACGTGGTTTTTTGACAAATTTTGACGAAAGAAAATTCTCCTGTGGTTTCTGTTTTGAGGCTACACGTGTAGACGTACGAGCCACACCAAATATTTTCGAGTTACAACGTGTTGTTTAGGAGATACAAGCAAATATTGTACGATGCATTATTTCTTCCCTAAAGTGTTTCCAATACGTACTTATTTGTCTTTACTCTGCAACACTGTATTTTCTTATAACGTGGTATTCTTACATATTCTTTCTAGGGAAAACTCTCCTGTGCATTCTCTTTTGAGGCTACACTCTTAGACAAACAAGCAACGCCAAAGCTTTTCGAGTTACAACGTTTTGTTTAGGAAAAACAAGATAATATCGCAGGATGCGAGATTTCCATAAAACGTGGTTTTCTGACAAATTTTGACGAAAGAAAGTTCTCCTGTGGGTTCTCTTTTGAGGCAACACGTGTAGAGGTATGAGCCACACCAAATCTTTTCGAATTATAACCTGTTGTTTAGGAGATACAAGCTAATTTTGTATTATGCTTTATTTCTTCTCTTAAAGTGTTTCCAATACGTACGTAGTTGTCTTTACTCTGCAACACTGTATTTCCTTATAATGTGGTATTCTTACATATTCTTTCGAGAGAAAACTCTCCTGTGCATTCTCTTTTGAGGCTACACGCTTAGACATACACGCAACACCAAAGCTTTTCGTGTTGCAATGTGTTGTTTAGGAAAAACAAGATAATTTTTCACGATGCGAGATTTCCTTAAAACGTGGTTTCTGACAAATTTTGATGAAAGAATATTCTCCTGTGGGTTCTCGTTTGAGGCTACACTTTTAGACGTACACGTCACACTGAATCTTTTCGAGTTACAACGTGTTGTTTAGGAGATACAAGCTAATTTTGTAGGATGCATTATTTCTTTTTGTAAAGTGTTTCCAATATATACTTATTTGTCTTTACTCTGCAACACTGTATTTCCTCATAACGTGGTATTCTTACATATTCTTTCGAGAGAAAACTCTCCTGTGCCTTCCCTTTTGAGGCTCCACGCTTACACATACACGCAATACCAAAGCTTTTGGAGTTACAACATTTTGTTTAGAAAAAAGAAGATGATTTCGCATGATGCGGGATATCCTTAAAATGTGGTTTTCTGAAAAAAATTGACGAAAGAAAATTCTCCTGTGGGTTCTCTTTTGAGGCTCCACGTTAAGACGTACACGCTGCACCAAATATTTTCCAGTTACAACGTTTGGTTTAGGAGATACAAGCTAATTTTGTACGATGCATTACTTCTTCTCATAAAGTGTTTCCAATATGTAGGTATTTGTCTTTACTCTGCAACACTGTATTTCCTTATAACGTGGTACTCTTACATATTCTTTCGAGAGAAAACTATCCTGTGCGTTCCCTTTTGAGGCTACACACTGAGACATACAGACAACACCAAAGCTTTTCGAGTTACAACGTGTTGTTTACGAAAAACAAGATAATTTCGCACGATGCAGGATTTCCTTAAAACGTGGTTTTCTGACAAATTTTGAAGAAAGAAAATTCTCCTGTCGGTTCTCCTTTGAGGCTACACGTTTAGACGTACATGCCACACCAAATCCTTTCGAGTTACCACGTGTTGTTTAGGAGATACACGCTAATTTTGTACGATGCGTTATTTCTTCTCGTAAAGTGTTTCCAATATGTACGTATTTGTCTTTACTCTGCAACACTGTATTTCCTTATAACGTTGTATTCTTACATGTTCTTTCGAGAGAAAACTCTCTTGTGCATTGTCTTTAGAGGAAACATGCTCAGACATACACGCAACAACAAAGCTTTTCGAGTTACAATGTGTTGTTTAGGAAAAACAAGATAATTTTGCACGATGCGGGATTTCCTTAAAATGTGGTTTTTTGACAAATTTTGACGAAAGAAAATTCTCCTGTGGTTTCTGTTTTGAGGCTACACGTGTAGACGTACGAGCCACACCAAATATTTTCGAGTTACAACGTGTTGTTTAGGAGATACAAGCAAATATTGTACGATGCGTTATTTCTTCCCTAAAGTGTTTCCAATATGTACTTATTTGTCTTTACTCTGCAATACTGTATTTTCTTATAACGTGGTATTCTTACATATTCTTTCTAGGGAAAACTCTCCTGTGCATTCTCTTTTGAGGCTACACGCTTAGACAAACAAGCAACGCAAAAGCTTTTCGAGTTACAACGTGTTGTTTAGGAAAAACAAGATAATTTCGCACGATGCGAGATTTCCAAAAAAACGTGGTGTTCTGACAAATTTTGACGAAAGAAAGTTCTCCTGTGGGTTCTCTTTTGAGGCTACGTGTGTAGAGGTATGAGCCACACCAAATCTTTTCGAGTTATAACCTGTTGTTTAGGAGATACATGCTAATTTTGTATTATGCTTTATTTCTTCTCTTAAAGTGTTTCCAATACGTACGTATTTGTCTTTACTCTGCAACACTGTATTTCCTTATAACGTGGTATTCTTACATATTCTTTCGAGAGAAAACTCTCCTGTGCATTCTCTTTTGAGGCTACACGCTTAGACATACACGCAACACCAAAGCTTTTCGAGTTAGAACTTGTTGTTTAGGAAAAACAAAATAATTTCGCACGATGCGAAATTTCCTTAAAACGTGGTTTCTGACAAATTTTGATGAAAGAATATTCTCCTGTCGGTTCTCGTTTGAGGCTACACTTTTAGACGTACATGTCACACCAAATCTTTTCGAGTTACAACGTGTTGTTTAGGAGATACAAACTACTTTTTTAAGATGCGTTATTTCTTCTCGTAAAGTGTTTCCAATATGTACTTATTTGTCTTTACTCTGCAAAATTGTATTTCCTTTTAACGTGGTATTCTTACATATTCTTTCGAGAGAAAAGTCTCCTGTGCCTTCTCTTTGGAGGCTCCACGCTTACACATACACGCAACACCAAAGCTTTTCGAGTTACAACATGTTGTTTAGGAAAAAGATGATTTCGTACGATGAGGGATTTCCTTAAAACGTGGTTTTCTGAAAAATTTTGAAGGAAGAAAATTCTCCTGTGGGTTCTCTTTTGATGCTACACATTTACACGTACATGCCACACCAAATCTTTTCGAGGTACAACATTTTGTTTAGGAGATACAAGCTAATTTTCTAAGATGTGTTCTTTTCGTAAAGTGTTTCCAATACGTACTTATTTGTCTTTATCTGCAACATTGTATTTCCTTATAACGTGGTATTCTTACATATTCTTTCGAGAGAAAACTATCCTGTCCGTTCCCTTTTGAGCCTACACACTGAGACATACAGACAACACCAAAGCTTTTCGAGTTACAACGTGTTGTTTACGAAAAACAAGATAATTTCGCACGATGCAGGATTTCCTTAAAACGTGGTTTTCTGACAAATTTTGAAGAAAGAAAATTCTCCTGTCGGTTCTCCTTTGAGGCTACACGTTTAGACGTACATGCCACACCAAATCCTTTCGAGTTACCACGTGTTGTTTAGGAGATACACGCTAATTTTGTACAATGCGTTATTTCTTCTCGTAAAGTGTTTCCAATATGTACGTATTTGTCTTTACTCTGCAACACTGTATTTCCTTATAACGTTGTATTCTTACATGTTCTTTCGAGAGAAAACTCTCTTGTGCATTGACTTTAGAGGAAACATGCTCAGACATACACGCAACAACAAAGCTTTTCGAGTTACAATGTGTTGTTTAGGAAAAACAAGATAATTTTGCACGATGCGGGATTTCCTTAAAACGGGGTTTTTTGACAAATTTTGACGAAAGAAAATTCTCCTGTGGTTTCTGTTTTGAGGCTACACGTGTTGACGTACGAGCCACACCAAATATTTTCGAGTTACAACGTGTTGTTTAGGAGATACAAGCAAATATTGTACGATGCGTTATTTCTTCCCTAAAGTGTTTCCAATATGTACTTATTTGTCTTTACTCTGCAATACTGTATTTTCTTATAACGTGGTATTCTTACATATTCTTTCTAGGGAAAACTCTCCTGTGCATTCTCTTTTGAGGCTACACGCTTAGACAAACAAGCAACGCCAAAGCTTTTCGAGTTACAACGTGTTGTTTAGGAAAAACAAGATAATTTCGCAGGATGCGAGATTTCCATAAAACGTGGTTTTCTGACAAATTTTGACGAAAGAAAGTTCTCCTGTGGGTTCTCTTTTGAAGCAACACGTGTAGAGGTACGAGCCACACCAAATCTTTTCGAATTATAACCTGTTGTTTAGGAGATACAAGCTAATTTTGTATTATGCTTTATTTCTTCTCTTAAAGTGTTTCCAATACGTTCGTAGTTGTCTTTACTCTGCAACACTGTATTTCCTTATAATGTGGTATTCTTACATATTCTTTCGAGAGAAAACTCTCCTGTGCATTCTCTTTTGAGGCTACACGCTTAGACATACACGCAACACCAAAGCTTTTCGTGTTGCAATGTGTTGTTTAGGAAAAACAAGATAATTTTTCACGATGCGAGATTTCCTTAAAACGTGGTTTCTGACAAATTTTGATGAAAGAAAATTCTCCTGTGGGTTCTCTGTTGAGGTTACACGTTTAGACGTACACGTCACACCAATTCTTTTCGAGTTACAACGTGTTGTTTAGGAGATACAAGCTAATATTTCACGATGCGTTATTTCTTCTCGTAAAGTGTTTCCAATATGTACTTATTTGTCTTTACTCTGCAAAATTGTATTTCCTTAACGTGGTATTCTTACATAATCTTTCAAGAGAAAACTCTCCTGTGCCTTCTCTTCTGAGGCTGCACACTTAGACATACACGCAACACCAAAGCTTTTCGAGTTACAACATGTTGTTTAGGAAAAAGAAGATAATTTCGCATGATGCGGGATTTCCTTATAACGTGGTTTTCTGAAAAATTTTGAAGAAATAAAATTCTCCTGTGGGTTCTCTTTTGAGGCTACACGTTTAGACGTACACGTCACACCAAATCTTTTCGAGTTACAACGTGTTGTTTCGGAGATACAAGCTAATTTTTTTAGGATGCGTTACTTCTTCTTGTAAAGTGTGTCCAATACGTACATATTTGTCTTTACTCTGCAACACTGTATTTCCTTATAACGTGGTATTCTTACATATTCTTTTGAGAGAAAACTATCCCGTGCTTTCCCTTTTTAGGCTACACACTTAGACATACAGGCAACACCAAAGCTTTTCGAATTACAACGTGTTGTTTATGAAAAACAAGATAATTTCGCACGATGCAGGATTTCCTTAAAACGTGGTTTTCTGAAACATTTTGACGAAAGAAAATTCTTCAGTCTGTTTTCTTTTGAGGCTACACATTTAGACGTACACGCCACACCAAATCCTTTCGAGTTACCACGTGTTGTTTAGGAGATACAAGCTAATTTTGTACGATGCATTATTTCTTCTCATAAAGTGTTTCCAATACGTACATATTTGTCTTTTCTCTGCAACACTGTATTTCCTTATAAAGTTGTATTCTTACATATTCTTTCGAGAGAAAACTCTCCTGTGCGTTCTCTTTAGAGGCTACACGCTTAGACATACACGCAACGCCAAAGCATTTCGAGTTACAATGTGTTGTTTAGGAAAAACAAGATAATTTCGCACGATGCGAGATTTCCATAAAACGTGGTTTTCTGAAAAATTTTGAGGGAAGAAAGTTATCCTGTGGGTTCTCTTTTGAGGCTACACGTGTAGAGGTACAAGCCACACCAAATCTTTTCGAGTTACAACGTGTTGTTTAGGAGATACAAGCTAATTTTTTACGATGCGTTACTTCTTCTCTTAAAGTGTTTCCAATAGTATTTGTCTTTACTCTGCAACCCTGTATTTCCTTATAACGTGGTATTCTTACATATTCTTTCGAGAAAAAAGTCTCCTGTGCCTTCTCTTTTGAGGCTACACGCTTAGACATACACGCAACACCAAAGCTTTCGAGTTACAACGTGTTGTTTAGGAAAAACAAGATAATTTCGCACGATGCGAGATTTCCTTAAAACGTGGTTTCTGACAAATTTTGATGAAAGAAAATTCTCCTGTGGGTTCTCGTTTGAGGCTACACTTTTAGACGTATACGTCACACCAAATCTTTTCGAGTTACAACGTGTTGTTTAGGAGATACAAGGTAATTTTGAACGATGCGTTATTTCTTCTCGTAAAGTGTTTCCAATATATACTTATTTGTCTTTACTCTGCAAAATTGTATTTCCTTATAACCTGGTATTCTTACATATTCTTTTGAGAGAAAACTCTCCTGTGCCTTCTCTTTTCAGGCTACACACTTACACATACAGGGAACACCAATGCTTTTCGAGTTACAACATGTTGTTTAGGAAAAAGAAGATGATTTCACACGATGCGGGATTTCCTTAAAACGTGGTGTTCTGAAAAATTTGAAAAAAATAAATTCTCCTGTGTGTTCTCTTTTGAGGCTACACGTTTAGACGTACACGCCACACCAAATCCTTTCGAGTTACCTCGTAAAGTTTAGGAGATACAAGCTAATTTTGTACGATGCATTATTTCTTCTGGTAAAGTGTTTCCAATATGTACTTATATGTCTTTACTCTGCAAAATTGTATTTCCTTATAACGTGGTATTCTTACATATTCTTTCGAGAGAAAACTCTCCTGTGCCTTCTCTTTTGAGGCTCCACGCTTACACATACACGCAACACCAAAGCTTTTTGAGTTACAACATGTTGTTTAGAAAATGAAGATGATTTCCCACGATGCGGGATTTCCTTAAAACGTGGTTTTCTGAAAAATTTTGAAGAAAGAAAATTCTCCTGTAGGTTCTCTTTTGAGGCTACACGTTTAGACGTGCATGCCACACCAAATCTTTTCGAGTTACAACGTGTTGTTTAGGAGATAAAACCTAATTTTTTACGATGCGTTAATTCTTCTCGTAATGTGTTTCCAATACATACGCATTTGTCTTTACTCTGCAACATTGTATTTCCTTATAACGTGGTATTCTTACATATTCTTTCGAGAGAAAACTATCCTGTGCGTTCTCTTTTGAGGTTACACACTTAGACATTGACGCAACACCAAACCTTTTCGAGTAAGAACATGTTATTTAGGAAAAACAATATAATTTCGCACGATGCGAGATTTCCTTAAAACGTGGTTTCTGACAAATTTTGATGAAAGAAAATTCACCTGTGGGTTCTCTTTTGAGGCTATACATTTAGACGTACACGTCACACCAAATCCTTTTGAGTTACAACGTGTTGTTTAGGAGATACAAGCTAATTTTGTATGATGCGTTATTTCTTCTTGTAAAGAGTTTCCAATATGTACTTATTTGTCTTTATTCTGAAAAATTGTATTTCCTTATAACGTGGTATTCTTACATATTCTTTCGAGAGAAAACTCTCCTGTCCCTTCTCTTTTGAGGCTCCACACTTAGACATACACGCAACACTAAAGCTTTTCGAGTTACAACATGTTTTTTAGGAAAAAGAAGGTGATTTCGCACGATGCGGGATTTCCTTAAAACGTGGCTTTCTGAAAAATTTTAACGAAAGAAAATTCTCCTGTGGGTTCTCTTTTGAGGCTACACGTTTAGACGTACAAGCCACACCAAATCTTTTCCAGTTACAACGTGTTGTTTAGGAGATACAAGCTAATTTTGTACGATGCGTTATTTCTTCTCGTAATGTGTTTCCAATATGTACGTATTTGTCTTTACTCTGCAACACTGTATTTCCTTATAACGTGGTATTCTTACATATTCTTTCGAGAAAAAACTCTCCTTTACATTCTCTTTTGAGGCTACATGTTTAGACATACACGCAACACCAAAGCTTTTCAAGTTACAACGTGATGTTTAGGAAAAACAAGATAATTTCGCATGATGCGAGATTTCCTTAAAACGTGGTTTCTGACAAATTTTGATGAAAGAAAATTCACCTGTGGGTTCTCTTTTGAGGCTATACATTTAGACGTACAAGTCACACCAAATCCTATTGAGTTACAACGTGTTGTTTAGGAAATACAAGCTAATTTTGTATGATGCGTTATTTCTTCTTGTAAAGTGTTTCCAATATGTGCTTATTTGTCTTTATTCTGAAAAATTGTATTTCCTTATAACGTGTTATTCTTACATATTCTTTCGAGAGAAAACTCTCCTGTGCCTTCTCTTTTGAGGCTCCATGCTTAGACATACACGCAACACTAAAGCTTTTCGAGTTACAACATGTTTTTTAGGAAAAAGAAGGTGATTTCGCACGATGCGGGATTTCCTTAAAATGTGGCTTTCTGAAAAATTTTAACGAAAGAATATTCTCCTGTGGGTTCTCTTTAAAGGCTACACGTTTAGACGTACAAGCCACACCAAATCTTTTCCAGTTACAACGTGTTGTTTAGGAGATACAAGCTAATTTTGTAAGATGCGTTATTTCTTCTCGTAATGTGTTTCCAATATGTACGTATTTGTCTTTACTCTGCAACACTGTATTTCCTAATAACGTGGTATTCTTACATATTCTTTCGAGAAAAAACTCTCCTTTACATTCTGTTTTGAGGCTATATGCTTAGACATACACGCAACACCAAAGCTTTTCGAGTTACAATGTGTTGTTTAGGAAAAACAAGATAATTTCGCATGATGCGAGATTTCCTTAAAACGTGGTTTCTGACAAATTTTGATGAAAGAAAATTCTCTTGTGGGTTCCCTTTTGATGCTACACGCTTAGACGTACACGTCACACCAAATCTTTTCGAGTTACAACGTGTTGTTTAGTAGACACAAGCTAATTTTGTACGATGCGTTATTTCTTCTTGTAAAGTGTTTCCAATATGTACTTATTGGTCTTTACTCTGCAAAATTGTATTTCCTTATAACGTGGTATTCTTACATAATCTTTCGAGAGAAAACTCTCCTGTGCCTTCTCTTTTGAGGCTCCACGCTTACACATACACGCAACACCAAAGCTTTTCGAGTTACAACATGTTGTTTAGGAAAAAGAAGATGATTTCGCACGATGCGGGATTTTCTTAAAACGTGGTTTTCTGACAAATTTTGACGAAAGAAAATTCTCCTGTGGGTTCTCTTTTGAGGCTACACGTTTAGACGTACACGGCACACCAAATCTTTTCGAGTTACAACGTGTTGTTACGGAGATACAAGGTAATTTTGTAAGATGAGTTACTTCTTCTCTTAAAGTGTTTCCAATACGTTCTTATTTGTCTTTACTCTGCAACACTGTATTTCCTTATAACGTGGTATTCTTACATATTCGTTCGAGAGAAAACTATCCTGTGTGTTCCCTTTTTAGTCTACACACTTAGACATACAGGCAACACCACAGCTTTCTGAGTTACAACGTGTTGTTTATGAAAAACCAGATAATTTCGCACGATGCGGGATTTCCTTAAAACGTAGTTTTCTGAAAAATTTTGAAGAAAGAAAATTCTTCAGTGGGTTCTCTTTTGAGGCTACACGTTTAGACGTACACGCCACACCAAATCCTTTCGAGTTACCACATGTGGTTTCGGAGATACAAGCTAATATTTTAAGATACGTTATTTCTTCTCATTAAGTGTTTCCAACATGTACGTATTTGTCTTTACTCTGCAACACTGTATTTCCTTATAACTTTGTATTCTTATATATTCTTTCGAGAGAAAACTCTCCTGTGCGTTCTCTTTAGAGGCTACACGCTTAGACATACAAGCAACGCCAAAGCTTTTCGAGTTACAATGTGTTGTTTAGGAAAAACAAGATAATTACGCACGATGCGAGATTTCCATAAAACATGGTTTTCTGAAAAATTTTGACCAAAGAAAGTTCTCCTGTGGGTTCTCTTTTGAGGCTACACATGTAGAGGTACGAGACACACCAAATCTATTCGAGTTACAACGTGTTGTTTAGGAGATACAAGCTAATTTTGCACGATGCGTTATTTCTTCTCTTAAAGTGTTTCCAGTAGTATTTGTCTTTACTCTGCAACAATGTATTTCCTTATAACATGGTATTCTTACTTATTCTTTCGAGAGAAAACTCGCCTGTGCGTTCTCTTTTGAGGCTACACGCTTAGACAAATACGCAACGCCAAAGCTTTTCGAGTTACAACGTGTTGTTTAGGAAAACAAGATAATTTCGCACGATGCAGGATTTCCATAAAACGTGGTTTTCTGAAAAATTTTAACGAAAGAAAATTCTCCTGTGGGTTCTCTTTTGAGGCTACACGTTTAGACGTACAAGCCACACCAAATCTTTTCCAGTTACAACGTGTTGTTTAGGAGATACAAGCTAATTTTGTACGATGCGTTATTTCTTCTCGTAATGTGTTTCCAATATGTACGTATTTGTCTTTACTCTGCAACACTGTATTTCCTTATAACGTGGTATTCTTACATATTCTTTCGAGAAAAAACTCTCCTTTACATTCTCTTTTGAGGCTACATGTTTAGACATACACGCAACACCAAAGCTTTTCAAGTTACAACGTGATGTTTAGGAAAAACAAGATAATTTCGCATGATGCGAGATTTCCTTAAAACGTGGTTTCTGACAAATTTTGATGAAAGAAAATTCACCTGTGGGTTCTCTTTTGAGGCTATACATTTAGACGTACAAGTAACACCAAATCCTATTGAGTTACAACGTGTTGTTTAGGAGATACAAGCTAATTTTGTATGATGCGTTATTTCTTCTTGTAAAGTGTTTCCAATATGTGCTTATTTGTCTTTATTCTGAAAAATTGTATTTCCTTATAACGTGTTATTCTTACATATTCTTTTGAGAGAAAACTCTCCTGTGCCTTCTCTTTTGAGGCTCCATCCTTAGACATACACGCAACACTAAAGCTTTTCGAGTTACAACATGTTTTTTAGGAAAAAGAAGGTGATTTCGCACGATGCGGGATTTCCTTAAAATGTGGCTTTCTGAAAAATTTTAACGAAAGAATATTCTCCTGTGGGTTCTCTTTTGAGGCTACACGTTTAGACGTACAAGCCACACCAAATCTTTTCCAGTTACAACGTGTTGTTTAGGAGATACAAGCTAATTTTGTAAGATGCGTTATTTCTTCTCGTAATGTGTTTCCAATATGTACGTATTTGTCTTTACTCTGCAACACTGTATTTCCTAATAACGTGGTATTCTTACATATTCTTTCGAGAAAAAACTCTCCTTTACATTCTGTTTTGAGGCTATATGCTTAGACATACACGCAACACCAAAGCTTTTCGAGTTACAATGTGTTGTTTAGGAAAAACAAGATAATTTCGCATGATGCGAGATTTCCTTAAAACGTGGTTTCTGACAAATTTTGATGAAAGAAAATTCTCTTGTGGGTTCCCTTTTGATGCTACACGCTTAGACGTACACGTCACACCAAATCTTTTCGAGTTACAACGTGTTGTTTAGTAGACACAAGCTAATTTTGTACGATGCGTTATTTCTTCTTGTAAAGTGTTTCCAATATGTACTTATTGGTCTTTACTCTGCAAAATTGTATTTCCTTATAACGTGGTATTCTTACATAATCTTTCGAGAGAAAACTCTCCTGTGCCTTCTCTTTTGAGGCTCCACGCTTACACATACACGCAACACCAAAGCTTTTCGAGTTACAACATGTTGTTTAGGAAAAAGAAGATGATTTCACACGATGCGGGATTTCCTTAAAACGTGGTTTTCTGACAAATTTTGACGAAAGAAAATTCTCCTGTGGGTTCTCTTTTGAGGCTACACGTTTAGACGTACACGGCACAACAAATCTTTTCGAGTTACAACGTGTTGTTACGGAGATACAAGGTAATTTTTTAAGATGAGTTACTTCTTCTCTTAAAGTGTTTCCAATACTTACGTAGTTGTCTTTACTCTGCAACACTGTATTCCCTTATAAAGTGGTATTCTTACATATTCTTTGGAGAGAAAACTCTCCTGTGCGTTCTCTTTTGAGGCTACACGCTTAGACATACACGAAACGCCAAAGCATTTCGAGTTACAATGTGTTGTTTAGGAAAAACAAGATAATTCCGCACTATGCGAGATTTCCATAAAACGTGGTTTTCTGAAAAATTTTGACCAAAGAAAGTTCTCCTGTGGGTTATCTTTTGAGGCTACACGTGTAGAGGTACGAGCCACACCAAATCTATTCGAGTTACAACGTGTTGTTTAGGAGATACAAGCTAATTTTTTATGATGCTTTATTTCTTCTCTTAAAGTGTTTCCAGTAGTATTTGTCTTTACTCTGCAACACTGTATTTCCTTATAACATGGTATTCTTACATATTCTTTCGAGAGAAAACTCGCCTGTGCGTTCTCTTTTGAGGCTACACACTTAGACAAATATGCAACGCCAAAGCTTTTCGAGTTACAACGTGTTGTTTAGGAAAACAAGATAATTTCGCACGATGTGAGATTTCCATAAAACGTGGTTTTCTGAAAAATTTTGATGAAAGAAAATTCTCCTGTGGGTTCTCGTTTGAGGCTACACTTTTAGACGTACACGTCACACCAAATATTTTCGAGTTACATCGTGTTGTTTAGGAGATACAAGCTAATATTGTAAGATGCGTTATTTCTTCTCATAAAGTGTTTCCAATATGTACTTATTTGTCTTTACTCTGCAAAATTATATTTCCTTATAACGTGGTATTCTTACATATTCTTTCGAGAGAAAACTCTCCAGTGCCTTCTCTTTTGAGGCTCCACGCTTACACATACACGCAACACCAAAGCTTTTTGAGTTACAACATGTTATTTAGGAAAAAGAAGATGATTTCGCACAATGCGGGATTTCCTTAAAAAGTGGTTTTCTGAAAAATATTGAAGAAAGAAAATTCTCCTGTGGGTTCTCTTTTGAGGCTACACGTTTAGACGTACACGCCACACCAAATCCTTTCAAGTTACCACGTGTTGTTTAGGAGATACAAGCTAATTTTGTACGATGCATTATTTCTTCTCGTAAAGTGTTTTCAATACGTATTTATTTGTCTTTAATCTGCAACACTGTATTTCCTTATAACGTGGTATTCTTACGTATTATTTCTAGGGAAAACTCTCATGTGCGTTCTCTTTGAGGCGACACGCTTAGACAAACACGCAATGCCAAAGCTTTTCGAGTTACAATGTGTTGTTTAGGAAAAACGAGATAATTTAGCACGATGCGAGATTTCCATAGAAGGTGGTTTTCTGAAAAATTTTGACGAATGAAAGTTCTCCTGTGGGTTCTCTTTTGAGGCTACACGTGTAGAGGTACGAGCCACACCAAATCTTTTCGAATTACAATGTGTTGTTTAGGACATACAAGCTAATTTTTTACGATGTGTTAATTATTCTCATAAAGTGTTTCCAATAAGTACCTATTTGTCTTTGCAACATTATATTTCCTTATAACGTGGTATTCTTACATATTCCTCCGAGAGAAAATGATTCTGTGCGTTCCATTTTGAGGCTACACACTTAGACATACAGGCAACACCAAAGCTTTTCGAGTTACAACGTGTTGTTTATGGAAAACAAGATAATTTCGCACGATGCAGGATTTCCTTAAAACGTGGTTTTCTGACAAATTTTGACGAAGGAAAATTCTCCTGTGGCTTCTCTTTTGAGGCTACACGTTTAGACGTGCATGCCACACCAAATCATTTCGAGTTACCACGTGTTGTTTAGGAGATACAAGCTAATTTTGTATGATGCGTTATTTCTTTTCGTAAAGTGTTTCCAATACGTACATATTTGTCTTTACTCTGCAACACTGTATTTCCTTATAACGTTGTATTCATACATGTTCTTTCGAGAGAAAACTCTCCTGTGCATTCTCTTTAGAGGCTATATGCTCAGACATACACGCAACACTAAAGCTTTTCGAATTACAACGTGTTGTTTAGGAAAAACAAAATAATTTTGTACGATGCGGGATTTCCTTAAAACGTGGTTTTCTGACAAATTTTGACGAAAGAAAGTTCTCCTGTGGGTTCTCTTTTGAGGCTACACGTGTAGACGTACGAGCCACACCAACTATTTTTGAGTTACAACGTGTTGTTTAGGAGATACAAGCAAATATTTTACGATGTGTTATTTCTTCTCGTAAAGTGTTTCCAAAACGTACATATTTGTCATTACTCTGCAACACTGTATTTCCTTAAAACATGGTATTCTTACATATTCTTTCGAGGGAAAACTCTCCTGTGCATTCTCTTTTGAGACTACACGATTAGACAAACACGCAACACCAAAGCTTTTCGAGTTAAAACATGTTGTTTAGGAAAACGAAGATGATTTCGCACGATGCGGGATTTCCTTAAAACCTGGTTTTCTGAAATTTTTTTACGAAAGAAAATTCTCCTGTGGGTTCTCTTTTGAGGCTACATATTTAAACGTACATGCCACCAAATCTTTTCGAGTTACAACATGTTATTTAGGAGAGACAAGCTAATATTTATAATGCGTTAATTCTTCTCGTAACGTGTTTCCAATATGTACATATTTGTCTTTACTCTGCAACATTGTATTTCCTTATAACGTGATATTCTTACATATTCTTTCGAGAGAAAACTATCCTGTGCATTCCCTTTTGAGGCTAAACACTTAGACATAGAGGCAACACCATAGCTTTTCGAGTTACAACGAGTTGTTTATAAAAAACAAGATAATTTCGCACGATGCCTGATTTCCTTAAAACATGATTTTCTGACAAATTTTGACGAAAGAAAATTACTCTGTGGGTTCTCTTTTGAGGCTTCACGTTTAGACGTGCACGCCACACCTAATCCTTTCGAGTTAACACGTGTTGTTTAGGAGATACTTGCTAATTTTGTACGATGCGTTATTTCTTCTCGTAAAGTGTTTCCAATACGTACGTATTTGTCTTTACTCTGCAACACTGTATTTCCTTATAACGTGGTATTCTTGCATATTCTTTCGAGAGAAAACTATCCTGTGTGATCCCTTTTGAGGCTACACACTGAGACATACAGGCAACACCAAAGCTTTTCGAGTTACAACGTGTTGTTTATGAAAAACAAGATAATTTCGCACGATGCGGGATTTCCTTAAAACTTGGTGTTCAGACAAATTTTGACGAAAGAAAATTCTCCTGTGTCTTCTCTTTTGAGGCTACACATTTAGGCGTACGAGCCACACCAAATATTTCGAGTTACAACTTGTTGTTTAGGAGATAATAGCAAATTTTGTACGATGCGTTATTTCTTCTTGTAAAGTGTTTCCAATAAGTACTTATCTGTCTTTACTCTGCAACACTGTATTTCCTTATAACGTGGTATTCTTACATATTGTTTCGAGGGAAAACTCTCCTGTGCGTTCTCTTTTGAGGCTACATTCTTAGACATACACGCAACGCCAAATCTTTTCGAGTTACAAAGTGTTGTTTAGGAAAAACAAGATAATTTCGCACGATGCGAGATTTCCATAAAACGTGGTTTTCTGAAAAATTTTGACCACAGAAAGTTCTCCTGTGGGTTCTCTTTTGTGGCTACAGGTTTAGACGTACACGTCACACCAAATCTTTTCGAGTTACAACGTGTTGTTTAGGAGATACAAGCTAAACTTGTACGATGAGTTATTTCTTCTCATAAAGTGTTTCCAATAAGTACTTATTTGTCGTTACTCTGCAAAATTGTATTTCCTTATAACGTGGTATTCTTACATATTCTTTCGAGAGAAAACTCTCCTGTGCCTTCTCTTTTGAGGCTCCACGCTTACACATACAAGCAACAGCAAAGCTTTTCGAGTTACAACATGTTGTTTAGGAAAAAGAAGATGATTTCGCATAATGCGGGATTTCCTTAAAACGAGGTTTTCTGAAAAATTTTGACGAAAGAAAATTCTCCTGTGGGTTCTCTTTTGAGGCTACACATTTAGACATACAGGACACACCAAATCATGTCGAGTTACAACGTGTTGTTTAGGAGATACAAGCTAATTTTTTACGATGTGTTAATTATTCTCGTAAAATGTTTCTAATACATACGCATTTGTCTTTACTCTGCAACATTGTATTTCCTTATAACGTGGTATTCTTACATATTCTTTCGATAGAAAACTATCCTGTGTGTTCCCCTTTGAGGCTACACACTTAGACATACAGGCAACACCAAAGCTTTTCGAGTTACAACGTGTTGTTTATGAAAAACTAGATAATTTCGCACGATGCGGGATTTCCATAAACGTGGTGTTCTGACACATTTTGACGAAAGAAAATTCTCCTGTGGGTTCTCTTTTGACGCTACACGTTTAGAGGTACATGCCACACCAAATCCTTTCGAGTTACCACGTGTTGTTTAGGAGATACAAGCTAATTTTGTACGATGCGTTATTTCTTCTCGTAAAGTGTTTCCAAACGTACGTATTTGTCTTTACACTGCAACACTGTATTTCCTTATAATGTTGAATTCTTACATGTTCTTTCGAGAGAAAACTCTCCTGTGCATTCTCTTTAGAGGCTACATGCTCACTCATACACGCAACACCAAAGCTTTTCGAGTTACAACGTGTTGTTCAGGAAAAACAAGATAATTTTGCACTATGCGGGATTTCCTTAAAACGTGGTTTTCTGACAAATTTTGACGAAAGAAAGTTCTCCTGTGGGTTGTCTTTTGAGGCTACAGGTTTAGACGTACATGCCACACCAAATCTTTTCGAGTTACAACTTGTTGTTTAGGAGATACAAGCAAATTTTGTACGATGCGTTATTTCTTCTTGTAAAGTGTTTCCGATACGTACTTAATTGTCTTTACTCTGCAACACAGTATTTCCATATAACGTGGTATTCTTACATATTCTTTTGAGGGAAAACTCTCCTGTGCGTTCTCTTTTGAGGCTACATGCTTAGACATATAGGCAACGCCAAAGCTTTTCGAGTTACAACATGTTGTTTATGAAAAACAAGATAATTTCGCACGATGCGGGATTTCCTTAAAACGTGGTTTTCTGACAAATTTTGACGAAAGAAAATTCTCCTGTGGGTTCTCTTTTGAGGCTACACGTTTAGAGGTACACGCCACACAAAATCCTTTCGAGTTACCACGTGTTGTTTAGGAGATACAGCTAATTTTGTATGATGCATTATTTCTTCTCGTAAAGTGTTTCCAATACGTACGTATTTGTCTTTACTCTGCAACACTGTATTTCCTTATAATGTTGTATTCTTACATGTTCTTTCGAGAGAAAACTCTCCTGTGCATTGTCTTTAGAGGCTACATGCTCACACATACACGCAATACCAAAGCTTTTCGAATTACAACGTGTTGTTTAGGAAAAACAAGATAATTTTTCACGATGCGGGATTTCCTTAAAACGTGGTTTCTGACAAATTTTGACGAAAGAAAGTTCTCCTGTGCGTCGTGTTTTGAGGCTACACGTTTAGACATACATGCCACACCAAATCTTTTCGAGTTACAACTTCTTGTTTAGGAGATACAAGCAAATTTTGTACGATGCGTTATTTCTTCTTGGAAAGTTTTTCTAATACGTTCTTATTTGTCTTTAATCTGCAACACTGTATTTCCTTATAACGTGGTATTCTTACATATTCTTTCGAGGGAAAACTCTCCTGTGCGTTCTCTTTTGAGGCTACATGCTTAGACATACATGCAACGCCAAAGCTTTTCGACTTACAACGTGTTGTTTAGGAAAAACAAGATAATTTCCCACGATGCGAGATTTCCTTAAAACGTGGTTTCTGACAAATTTTGATGAAAGAAAATTCTCCTGTGGGTTCTCTTTTGAGGCTACACGTTTAGACATACACGTCACACCAAATCTTTTCGAGATACAACGTGTTGTTTAGGAGATACAAGTTAATTTTGTATGATGCGTTATTTCTTCTCGTAAAGTGTTTCCAATATGTACTTATTTGTCTTTACTCTGCAAAATTGTATTACCTTATAACGTGGTATTCTTACATATTCTTTTGAGAGAAAATGCTCCTGTGCCTTCTCTTTTGAGGCTCCACGCTTAGACATACACGCAACACTAAAGCTTTTCGAGTTGCAACATGTTTTTTAGGAAAAAGAAGATGATTTCGCACGATGCAGGATTTCCTTAAAACGTGGTTTTCTGAAAAATTTTAACGAAAGAAAATTCTCCTGTGGGTTCTCTTTTGAGGCTACACGTTTAGACGTACACGCCACACCAAATCTTTTCGAGTTACAACGTGTTGTTTAAGAGATACAAGCTAATTTTTTACGATGTGTTATTTCTTCTTGTAAAGTGTTTCCAATAAGTACTTATCTGTCTTTACTCTGCAACACTGTATTTCCTTATAACGTGGTATTCTTACATATTGTTTCGAGGGAAAACTCTCCTGTGCGTTCTCTTTTGAGGCTACATTCTTAGACATACACGCAACGCCAAATCTTTTCGAGTTACAAAGTGTTGTTTAGGAAAAACAAGATAATTTCGCACGATGCGAGATTTCCATAAAACGTGGTTTTCTGAAAAATTTTGACCACAGAAAGTTCTCCTGTGGGTTCTCTTTTGTGGCTACAGGTTTAGACGTACACGTCACACCAAATCTTTTCGAGTTACAACGTGTTGTTTAGGAGATACAAGCTAAACTTGTACGATGAGTTATTTCTTCTCATAAAGTGTTTCCAATAAGTACTTATTTGTCGTTACTCTGCAAAATTGTATTTCCTTATAACGTGGTATTCTTACATATTCTTTCGAGAGAAAACTCTCCTGTGCCTTCTCTTTTGAGGCTCCACGCTTACACATACAAGCAACAGCAAAGCTTTTCGAGTTACAACATGTTGTTTAGGAAAAAGAAGATGATTTCGCATAATGCGGGATTTCCTTAAAACGAGGTTTTCTGAAAAATTTTGACGAAAGAAAATTCTCCTGTGGGTTCTCTTTTGAGGCTACACATTTAGACATACAGGACAAACCAAATCATGCCGAGTTACAACGTGTTGTTTAGGAGATACAAGCTAATTTTTTACGATGTGTTAATTATTCTCGTAAAATGTTTCTAATACATACGCATTTGTCTTTACTCTGCAACATTGTATTTCCTTATAACGTGGTATTCTTACATATTCTTTCGATAGAAAACTATCCTGTGTGTTCCCCTTTGAGGCTACACACTTAGACATACAGGCAACACCAAAGCTTTTCGAGTTACAACGTGTTGTTTATGAAAAACTAGATAATTTCGCACGATGCGGGATTTCCATAAACGTGGTGTTCTGACACATTTTGACGAAAGAAAATTCTCCTGTGGGTTCTCTTTTGACGCTACACGTTTAGAGGTACATGCCACACCAAATCCTTTCGAGTTACCACGTGTTGTTTAGGAGATACAAGCTAATTTTGTACGATGCGTTATTTCTTCTCGTAAAGTGTTTCCAAACGTACGTATTTGTCTTTACACTGCAACACTGTATTTCCTTATAATGTTGAATTCTTACATGTTCTTTCGAGAGAAAACTCTCCTGTGCATTCTCTTTAGAGGCTACATGCTCACTCATACACGCAACACCAAAGCTTTTCGAGTTACAACGTGTTGTTCAGGAAAAACAAGATAATTTTGCACTATGCGGGATTTCCTTAAAACGTGGTTTTCTGACAAATTTTGACGAAAGAAAGTTCTCCTGTGGGTTGTCTTTTGAGGCTACAGGTTTAGACGTACATGCCACACCAAATCTTTTCGAGTTACAACTTGTTGTTTAGGAGATACAAGCAAATTTTGTACGATGCGTTATTTCTTCTTGTAAAGTGTTTCCGATACGTACTTAATTGTCTTTACTCTGCAACACAGTATTTCCATATAACGTGGTATTCTTACATATTCTTTTGAGGGAAAACTCTCCTGTGCGTTCTCTTTTGAGGCTACATGCTTAGACATATAGGCAACGCCAAAGCTTTTCGAGTTACAACATGTTGTTTATGAAAAACAAGATAATTTCGCACGATGCGGGATTTCCTTAAAACGTGGTTTTCTGACAAATTTTGACGAAAGAAAATTCTCCTGTGGGTTCTCTTTTGAGGCTACACGTTTAGAGGTACACGCCACACAAAATCCTTTCGAGTTACCACGTGTTGTTTAGGAGATACAGCTAATTTTGTATGATGCATTATTTCTTCTCGTAAAGTGTTTCCAATACGTACGTATTTGTCTTTACTCTGCAACACTGTATTTCCTTATAATGTTGTATTCTTACATGTTCTTTCGAGAGAAAACTCTCCTGTGCATTGTCTTTAGAGGCTACATGCTCACACATACACGCAATACCAAAGCTTTTCGAATTACAACGTGTTGTTTAGGAAAAACAAGATAATTTTTCACGATGCGGGATTTCCTTAAAACGTGGTTTCTGACAAATTTTGACGAAAGAAAGTTCTCCTGTGCGTCGTGTTTTGAGGCTACACGTTTAGACATACATGCCACACCAAATCTTTTCGAGTTACAACTTCTTGTTTAGGAGATACAAGCAAATTTTGTACGATGCGTTATTTCTTCTTGGAAAGTTTTTCTAATACGTTCTTATTTGTCTTTAATCTGCAACACTGTATTTCCTTATAACGTGGTATTCTTACATATTCTTTCGAGGGAAAACTCTCCTGTGCGTTCTCTTTTGAGGCTACATGCTTAGACATACATGCAACGCCAAAGCTTTTCGACTTACAACGTGTTGTTTAGGAAAAACAAGATAATTTCCCACGATGCGAGATTTCCTTAAAACGTGGTTTCTGACAAATTTTGATGAAAGAAAATTCTCCTGTGGGTTCTCTTTTGAGGCTACACGTTTAGACATACACGTCACACCAAATCTTTTCGAGATACAACGTGTTGTTTAGGAGATACAAGTTAATTTTGTATGATGCGTTATTTCTTCTCGTAAAGTGTTTCCAATATGTACTTATTTGTCTTTACTCTGCAAAATTGTATTACCTTATAACGTGGTATTCTTACATATTCTTTTGAGAGAAAATGCTCCTGTGCCTTCTCTTTTGAGGCTCCACGCTTAGACATACACGCAACACTAAAGCTTTTCGAGTTGCAACATGTTTTTTAGGAAAAAGAAGATGATTTCGCACGATGCAGGATTTCCTTAAAACGTGGTTTTCTGAAAAATTTTAACGAAAGAAAATTCTCCTGTGGGTTCTCTTTTGAGGCTACACGTTTAGACGTACACGCCACACCAAATCTTTTCGAGTTACAACGTGTTGTTTAAGAGATACAAGCTAATTTTTTACGATGTGTTATTTCTTCTTGTAAAGTGTTTCCAATAAGTACTTATCTGTCTTTACTCTGCAACACTGTATTTCCTTATAACGTGGTATTCTTACATATTGTTTCGAGGGAAAACTCTCCTGTGCGTTCTCTTTTGAGGCTACATTCTTAGACATACACGCAACGCCAAATCTTTTCGAGTTACAAAGTGTTGTTTAGGAAAAACAAGATAATTTCGCACGATGCGAGATTTCCATAAAACGTGGTTTTCTGAAAAATTTTGACCACAGAAAGTTCTCCTGTGGGTTCTCTTTTGTGGCTACAGGTTTAGACGTACACGTCACACCAAATCTTTTCGAGTTACAACGTGTTGTTTAGGAGATACAAGCTAAACTTGTACGATGAGTTATTTCTTCTCATAAAGTGTTTCCAATAAGTACTTATTTGTCGTTACTCTGCAAAATTGTATTTCCTTATAACGTGGTATTCTTACATATTCTTTCGAGAGAAAACTCTCCTGTGCCTTCTCTTTTGAGGCTCCACGCTTACACATACAAGCAACAGCAAAGCTTTTCGAGTTACAACATGTTGTTTAGGAAAAAGAAGATGATTTCGCATAATGCGGGATTTCCTTAAAACGAGGTTTTCTGAAAAATTTTGACGAAAGAAAATTCTCCTGTGGGTTCTCTTTTGAGGCTACACATTTAGACATACAGGACACACCAAATCATGTCGAGTTACAACGTGTTGTTTAGGAGATACAAGCTAATTTTTTACGATGTGTTAATTATTCTCGTAAAATGTTTCTAATACATACGCATTTGTCTTTACTCTGCAACATTGTATTTCCTTATAACGTGGTATTCTTACATATTCTTTCGATAGAAAACTATCCTGTGTGTTCCCCTTTGAGGCTACACACTTAGACATACAGGCAACACCAAAGCTTTTCGAGTTACAACGTGTTGTTTATGAAAAACTAGATAATTTCGCACGATGCGGGATTTCCATAAACGTGGTGTTCTGACACATTTTGACGAAAGAAAATTCTCCTGTGGGTTCTCTTTTGACGCTACACGTTTAGAGGTACATGCCACACCAAATCCTTTCGAGTTACCACGTGTTGTTTAGGAGATACAAGCTAATTTTGTACGATGCGTTATTTCTTCTCGTAAAGTGTTTCCAAACGTACGTATTTGTCTTTACACTGCAACACTGTATTTCCTTATAATGTTGAATTCTTACATGTTCTTTCGAGAGAAAACTCTCCTGTGCATTCTCTTTAGAGGCTACATGCTCACTCATACACGTAACACCAAAGCTTTTCGAGTTACAACGTGTTGTTCAGGAAAAACAAGATAATTTTGCACTATGCGGGATTTCCTTAAAACGTGGTTTTCTGACAAATTTTGACGAAAGAAAGTTCTCCTGTGGGTTGTCTTTTGAGGCTACAGGTTTAGACGTACATGCCACACCAAATCTTTTCGAGTTACAACTTGTTGTTTAGGAGATACAAGCAAATTTTGTACGATGCGTTATTTCTTCTTGTAAAGTGTTTCCGATACGTACTTAATTGTCTTTACTCTGCAACACAGTATTTCCATATAACGTGGTATTCTTACATATTCTTTTGAGGGAAAACTCTCCTGTGCGTTCTCTTTTGAGGCTACATGCTTAGACATATAGGCAACGCCAAAGCTTTTCGAGTTACAACATGTTGTTTATGAAAAACAAGATAATTTCGCACGATGCGGGATTTCCTTAAAACGTGGTTTTCTGACAAATTTTGACGAAAGAAAATTCTCCTGTGGGTTCTCTTTTGAGGCTACACGTTTAGAGGTACACGCCACACAAAATCCTTTCGAGTTACCACGTGTTGTTTAGGAGATACAGCTAATTTTGTATGATGCATTATTTCTTCTCGTAAAGTGTTTCCAATACGTACGTATTTGTCTTTACTCTGCAACACTGTATTTCCTTATAATGTTGTATTCTTACATGTTCTTTCGAGAGAAAACTCTCCTGTGCATTGTCTTTAGAGGCTACATGCTCACACATACACGCAATACCAAAGCTTTTCGAATTACAACGTGTTGTTTAGGAAAAACAAGATAATTTTTCACGATGCGGGATTTCCTTAAAACGTGGTTTCTGACAAATTTTGACGAAAGAAAGTTCTCCTGTGCGTCGTGTTTTGAGGCTACACGTTTAGACATACATGCCACACCAAATCTTTTCGAGTTACAACTTCTTGTTTAGGAGATACAAGCAAATTTTGTACGATGCGTTATTTCTTCTTGGAAAGTTTTTCTAATACGTTCTTATTTGTCTTTAATCTGCAACACTGTATTTCCTTATAACGTGGTATTCTTACATATTCTTTCGAGGGAAAACTCTCCTGTGCGTTCTCTTTTGAGGCTACATGCTTAGACATACATGCAACGCCAAAGCTTTTCGACTTACAACGTGTTGTTTAGGAAAAACAAGATAATTTCCCACGATGCGAGATTTCCTTAAAACGTGGTTTCTGACAAATTTTGATGAAAGAAAATTCTCCTGTGGGTTCTCTTTTGAGGCTACACGTTTAGACATACACGTCACACCAAATCTTTTCGAGATACAACGTGTTGTTTAGGAGATACAAGTTAATTTTGTATGATGCGTTATTTCTTCTCGTAAAGTGTTTCCAATATGTACTTATTTGTCTTTACTCTGCAAAATTGTATTACCTTATAACGTGGTATTCTTACATATTCTTTTGAGAGAAAATGCTCCTGTGCCTTCTCTTTTGAGGCTCCACGCTTAGACAGACACGCAACACTAAAGCTTTTCGAGTTGCAACATGTTTTTTAGGAAAAAGAAGATGATTTCGCACGATGCAGGATTTCCTTAAAACGTGGTTTTCTGAAAAATTTTAACGAAAGAAAATTCTCCTGTGGGTTCTCTTTTGAGGCTACACGTTTAGACGTACACGCCACACCAAATCTTTTCGAGTTACAACGTGTTGTTTAAGAGATACAAGCTAATTTTTTACGATGTGTTATTTCTTCTTGTAAAGTGTTTCCAATAAGTACTTATCTGTCTTTAATCTGCAACACTGTATTTCCTTATAACGTGGTATTCTTACATATTGTTTCGAGGGAAAACTCTCCTGTGCGTTCTCTTTTGAGGCTACATGCTTAGACATACACGCAACGCCAAAGCTTTTCGAGTTACAAAGTGTTGTTTAGGAAAAACAAGATAATTTCGCACGATGCGAGATTTCCATAAAACGTGGTTTTCTGAAAAATTTTGACCACAGAAAGTTCTCCTGTGGGTTCTCTTTTGTGGCTACAGGTTTAGACGTACACGTCACACCAAATCTTTTCGAATTACAACGTGTTGTTTAGGAGATACAAGCCAATTTTGTACGATGCGTTATTTCTTCTCATAAAGTGTTTCCAATAAGTACTTATTTGTCTTTACTCTGCAAAATTGTATTTCCTTATAACGTAGTATTCTTACATATTCTTCCGAGAGAAAACTCTTCTGTGCCTTTTCTTTTGAGGCTACACGCTTACACATACACGCACCACCAAAGCTTTTCGAGTTACAACATGTTGTTTATTAAAAAGAAGATGATTTCGCATGATGCGGGATTTCCTTAAAACGAGGTTTTCTGAAAAATTTTGACGAAAGAAAATTCTCCTGTGGGTTCTCTTTTGAGGCTACACATTTAGACGTACAGGCCACACCAAATCTTGTCGAGTTACAACGTGTTGTTTAGGAGATACAAGCTAATTTTTTACGATGTGTTAATTATTCTCATAAAGTGGTTCCAATACATACGTATTTGTCTTTACTCTGCAACATTTTATTTCGTTATAACGTGGTATTCTTACATATTCTTTCGATAGAAAACTATCCTGTGCGTTCCCCTTTGAGGCTACACACTTAGACATACAGACAACACCAAAGCTTTTCGAGTTACAACGTGTTGTTTTTGAAAAACTAGATAATTTCCCACGATGCGGGATTTCCTTAAAACGTGGTGTTCTGACAAATTTTGACGAAAGAAAATTCTCCTGTGGGTTCTCTTTTGAGGCTACACGTTTAGAGGTACACGCCACACCAAATCCTTTCGAGTTACCACGTGTTGTTTAGGAGATACAAGCTAATTTTGTACGATGCGTTATTTCTTCTCGTAAAGTGTTTCGAAACGTACGTATTTGTCTTTACACTGCAACACTGTATTTTCTTATAATGTTGAATTCTTACATGTTCTTTCAAAAGAAAACTCTCCTGTGAATTCTCTTTAGAGGCTACATGCTCACACATACATGCAACACCAAAGCTTTTCGAGTTACAACGTGTTGTTCAGGAAAAACAAGATAATTTTGCACTATGCGGGATTTCCTTAAAACGTGGTTTTCTGACAAATTTTGACGAAAGAAAGTTCTCCTGTGGGTTGTCTTTTGAGGCTACAAGTTTAGACCTACGAGCCACACCAAATCTTTTCGAGGTACAACTTGTTGTTTAGGAGATACAAGCAAATTTTGTACGATGCGTTATTTCTTCTTGTAAAGTGTTTCCAATACGTACTTAATTGTCTTTACTCTGCAACACTGTATTTCCATATAACGTGGTATTCTTACATATTCTTTTGAGGGAAAACTCTCCTGTGCGTTCTCTTTTGAGGCTACACGCGTAGACATATAGGCAACGCCAAAGCTTTTCGAGTTACAACGTGTTGTTTATGAAAAACAAGATAATTTCGCACGATGCGGGATTTCCTTAAAACGTGGTTTTCTGACAAATTTTGACGAAAGAAAATTCTCCTGTGGGTTCTCTTTTGAGGCTACACTTTTAGAGGTACACGCCACACCAAATCCTTTCGAGTTACCACGTGTTGTTTTGGAGATACAGCTAATTTTGTACGATACGTTATTTCTTCTCGTAAAGTGTTTCCAATACGTACGTATTTGTCTTTACTCTGCAACACTGTATTTCCTTATAATGTTGTATTCTTACATGTTCTTTCGAGAGAAAACTCTCCTGTGCATTGTCTTTAGAGGCTACATGCTCACACATACACGCAATACCAAAGCTTTTCGAGTTACAACGTGTTGTTCAGGAAAAACAAGATAATTTTTCACGATGCGGCTTACAAAATTAGCTTGTATCTCCTAAACAACACGTTGTAACTCGAAATGAATTGGTGTGGCGTGTACGTCTAAACGTGTAGCCACAAAGGAGAACCCATAGGAGAATTTTCTTTCATCAAAATTTTTCAGAAAATCACGTTTTAAGGAAATCCCGCATCGTGCAAAATTATCTTTTTTTTCCTAAACGACACGTTGTAACTCGAAAAGCTTTCGTGTTGCGTGTATGTTTAAGTGTGTAGCCTCCAAAGAGAAGGCACAGGAGAGTTTTCTCTCAAAATAATATGTAAGAATACCATGTTATAAGGATATAAAGTGTTGCAGAGTAAAGACAAATATGTACGTATTGGAAACACTTTAGGAGAAGAAATAATGCATCGTACAAAATTAGCTTGAATCTCCTAAACAACACGCTGTAACTTGAAAACATTTGGTGTGGCGTGTACATCTTAACGTGTAGCCTCAAAAGAGAACCCACAGGAGAATTTTGTTTCGTCAAAATTTGTCAGAAAACCACGTTTTAAGGAAATCCTGCATAGTGCGAAATATTCTTGTTTTTCCTAAACAACATTTCGTAACTCGAAAAGGTTTGGTGTTGCGTGTATGTCTAAGCGTGTAGCCTCAAAAGAGAACGCAGAGGAGAGTTTTCTCTCGAATGAATAAGTAAGAATACCATGTTATAAGGAATTACAGTGTTGTAGAATAAAGACAAATATGTACATATTGGAAACACTTAAACTTTACGAGAAGAAATAACGCATCGTACAAAATTAGCTTGTATCTCTTAAACAACACTTTGTAACTCGAAAAGCTTTGGTGTTGCGTGCATTTCAAAGTGTGTAGCCTCAAAAGAGAAGGCACAGGAGAGTTTTCTCTGGAAAGAATATATAAGAATACCACGTTATAAGGAAATACAGTGTTGCAGAGTAAAGACAAATACATACATATTGGAAACACTTTATGAGAAGAAATAACGCATCGCAAAAATTAGCTTGTATCTCCTAAACAACATTTTGTAACTCGAAAAGATTTGGTGTGGCGTGTACGTCTAAACGTCTAGCCTCAAACGGGAACTCACAGGAAAATTTTCTTTTGTCAACATTTTTCAGAAAACCACGTTTTAAGGAAATCCCGCATTGTGCGAAATTATCTTGTTTTTCCTAAACAACACGTTGTAACTCGAAAAGCTTTGGTGTTGCATGTATGTCTAAGTGTGTAGCCTCAAAAGAGAATGCACAGGAGAGTTTTCTCTCGAAAGAATATGTAAGAAAACCACGTTATAAGGAATTACAGTGTTTCAGAGTAAAGACAAACATGTACGTATTGGAAACACTATACGAGAAGAAATAACGTATCATAAAAAATTAGCTTGTATCTCCTAAACAACACGTTGTAACCGAAAAGATTTGGTGTGGCATGTACGTCTAAACGTGTAGCCTCAAAAGAGAACCCACAGGAGAATTGTCTTAGGTCAAAATTTGTCAGAAAACCATGTTTTAAGGAAATCCCGCACATTATAAGGAAATACAGTGTTGCAGAGTAAAGACAAATATGTACCTATTGGAAACACTTTACAAGAAGAAATAACGCATCGTACAAAATTAGCTTGTGTCTCCAAAACAACACTTTGTAATTCGAAAAGATTTGGTTTGGCATGTACGTCTAAACGTGTAGCCTCAAAAGAGAAGCCACAGGATAATTTTCTTTCGTTAAAATTTGTCAGAAAAGAGAACGCACAGGAGAGTTTTCTCTCGAAAGAATATATAAGAATAACACGTTATAAGAAAATACAGTGCTGCAAAGTAAAGACAAATACGTACCTTTTGGAAACACTTAAACTTTACGAGAAGTAAAGCATAGTACAAAATTAGCTTGTATCTCTTAAACAACACGTTGTAACTCCAAAAGCTTTGGTGTTGCGCGCATTTATGAGCATGTAGCCTCAAAAGAGAAGGCACAGGAAGAAAGAATGCATCGCAAAAAATTAGCTCGTATCTCCTAAACAACATGTTGTTACTCGAAAAGATTTGGTGTGGCGTGTACGTCTAAACGTGTAGCCTCAAAAGAGAACACATAGGAGAATTTTCTTTGGTCAAAATTTGTCAGAAAACCTCGTTTTAAGGAAATCCCGCATCGTGCGAAATTATCTTGTTTTTCCTAAACAACACGTTGTAACTCGAAAACTTTGGTGTTGCGTGTATGTCTAATCATGTAGCCTCAAAAGAGAACGCACAGGAGACTTTTCTCTCGAAAGAATATGTAAGAATACCACGTTATAAGGAAATACAGTGATGCAGAGTAAAGACAAATTAGTACGTATTGGAAACACTTTACGAGAAGAAATAATGCATCGTACAAAATTAGCTTGTATCTCCTAAACAACATGTTGTAACTCGAAAAGATTTGGTGTGGCGTGTACGTCTAAACGTGTAGCCTCAAAAGAGAACCCACAGGAGAATTGTTTTTCGATAAAATTTGTCAGAAAACCATGTTTTAAGGAAATCACTCATCGTGAGAAATTATCATGTTTTTCCTAAACAACACGTTGTAACTCGAAAAGCTTTGATGTTGCGTGTATGTCTAAGCGTGTAGCCTCAAAAGAGAACTCACAGGAGAGTTTTCTCTCGAAAGAACATGTAAGAATACCACATTATAAGGAAATACAATTTTGCAGAGTAAAGACAAATACGTATGTATTTGAAACACTTTACGAGAAGAAATAACGCATCGTAAAATTTAGTTTGTATCTCCTAAACAACACATTGTAACTCGAAAAGAGTTGGTGTGGCGTGTACGTCTAAACGTGTAGCCTCAAAGGAGAACCCACAGGAGAATTTTCTTTCGTCAAAATTTGTCAGAAAACCACTTATTAAGGAAATCTCGCATCGTGCGAAACTATCTTGTTTTTCCTAAACAACACATTGTAACTCGAAAATTTTTGATGTTGCATGTATGTCTAAGCATGTAGCCTCAAAAGAGAACGCACAGGAGAGATTTCTCTCGAACGAGTATGTAAGAATACCACGTTATAAGGAAATACAGTGTGGCAAATTAAAGATAAATATGTAGCTTTTGGAAACACTTAAACTTTACGAGAAGATATAAAGCATCGTAAAAAATTAGCTTGTATCTCCTAAACAACACGTTGTAACTCGAAAAGATTTGGTGTGGCGTGTACGTCTAAATGTGTAGCCTCAAATGAAAACCCACAGGAGAATTTTCTTTCGTCAAAATTTGTCAGAAAACTACATTTTAAAGAATTCCCGCATCTTGCGAAATTATCTTGTTTTTCCTAAACAACATGTTCTAACTCGAAATGCTTTGGTGTTGCGTGTATGTCTAAGCGTCTAGCCTCAAAAGAGAACGCACTGGAGAGTTTTCTCATGAAAGAATATGTACAAATACCATGTTATAAGGAAATACAATGTTGTAGAGTAAAGACAAATACGTACGTATTGGAAACACTTTAGGAGAAGAAATAACGCATCGTACAAAATTAGCTTGTATCTCCTAAACAACACGTTGTAACTCGAAAAGATTTGGTGTGGCATGTACGTCTAAGCGTGTAGCCTCAAATGAAAACCCACAGGAGAATTTTCTTTCGTCAAAATTTGTCAGAAAACCACGTTTTAAGGAATTCCCGCATCTTGCGAAATTATCTTGTTTTTCATAAACAACACGATCTAACTCGAAATGCATTGGTGTTGCGTGTATATCTAAGCGTGTAGCCTCAAAAGAGAATGCACAGGAGAGTTTTGTCTCGAAAGAATATGTACGAATACCATGTTATAAGGAAATACAGTGTTGTAGAGGAAAGACAAATACGTACGTTTTGGAAACACTTTAGGATAAGAAATAACGCATCATTCAAAATTAGCTTGTATCTCCTAAACAGCACGTTGTAACTCGAAAATCTTTGGTGTTGCGTGTATGTCTAAGCGTGTAGCCTCAAAAGAGAACGCACAGGAGAGTTTTCTCTCGAAAAAATATGTAAGAATACCACGTCATAAGGAAATACAGTGTTGCAAAGTAAAGAAAAATACGTACCTTTTGGAAACACTTAAACGTTACGAGAAGAAATAATGCATCATTGAAAATTAGCTTGTATCTCCTAAACAATACGTTCTAACTCGAAAAGATTTGGTGTTGCGTGTATGACTAAGCATGTAGCCTCAAAAGAGAGCGCACAGGAGAGTTTTCTCTCGAAAGAATATGTAAGAATACCACGTTATGAGGAAATACAGTGTTGCAGAGTAAAGAAAAATACGTGCATATTGGAAAAACTTTATGAGAAGAAATAACGCATCCTACAAAATTAGCTTGTATCTCCTAAACAACACCTTGTAACTCGAAAGGATTTGGTGTGGCGTGTACGTCAAACGTGTAGCCTCAAAAGAGAACCCACAAGAGAATTTTCTTTGGTCAAAATTTGTCAGAAAACCACGTTTTAAGGAAATCCCGCATCGTGCGAAATTATCTGGTTTTTCCTAAACAACACGTTTTAACTCGAAAAGCTTTGGTTTTGCGTGTATGTCTAAGTGTTTAGCCTCAAAAGAGAACGCACAGGAGAGTTTTCTCTCGAAAGAATATGTAAGAATTCCACGTTATAAGGAAATACAGTGTTGCAGAGTAAAGAAAAATATGTACGTATTGGAAAAACTTTACGAGAAGAAATAACGCATCCTACAAAATTAGCTTGTATCTCCTAAACAACACCTTGTAACTCGAAAGGATTTGGTGTGGCGTGTACGTCAAACGTGTAGCCTCAAAAGAGAACCCACAGGAGAATTTTCTTTGGTCAAAATTTGTCAGAAAATCACGTTTTAAGGAAATCCCTCATCGTGCGAAATTATATTGTTTTTCCTAAACAATACTTTGTAACTCGTAAAGCTTTGGTGTTGCGTGTATGTCTAAGAGTGTAGCTTCAAAAGAGAACGCACAGGAGAGTTTTCTCTCGAAAGAATATGTAAGAATACCATGTTATAAGGAAATACAGTGTTGCAGAGTAAAGATCAATAGGTAGTTATTGTAAATACTTTACGAGAAAAAATAACGCATGGTACAAAATTAGCTTGTATCTCTTAAACAACACGTTGTAATTCGAAAATATTTGGTGTGGCGTGTATGTCTAAATGTGTAGCCTCAAAAGAGAACCCACAGGAGAATTTTCTTTCGTCAAAATTTTTCAGAAAACCACGTTTTAAGGTAATCCCTCATCGTGCGAAATTATCTTGTTTTTCCTAAACAGCACAATGTAACTCGAAAAGCTTTGGTGTTGCGTGTATGTCTAAGCATGTAGCATCAAAAGAGAGCGCACAGGAGAGTATTCTCTCGAAAGAATATGTAAGAATACCACGTTATAAGGAAATACAGTGTTGCAGAGTAAAGAAAAATACGTACGTATTGGAAAAACTTTATGAGAAGAAATAACGCATCGTACAAAATTAGCTAGTATCTCGTAAACAACACCTTGTAACTCGAAAGGATTTGGTGTGGCGTGTACGTCTAAATGTGTAGCCTCAAAAGAGAACCCAAAGGAGAATTTTCTTTGGTCAAAATTTGACAGAAAACCACGTTTTAAGGAAATCCCGCATCGTGCGAAATTATCTTGTTTTTCCTAAACAACACGTTGTAACTCGAAAAGCTTTGGTGTTGCGTGTATGTCTAAGCGTGTAGCCTCAAAAGAGAACGCACAGGAGAGTTTTCTCTCGAAAGAATATGTAAGAATACCACGTTATAAGGAAATACCGTGTTGAAGAGTAAAGATAAATAGGTAGTTATTGTAAATACTTTACGAGAAGAAATGACGCATGGTACAAAATTAGATTGTATCTCCTAAACAACACGTTGGAATTCGAAAATATTTGGTGTGGCATGTACGTCTAAACGTGTAGCCTCAAAAGAGGACCGACAGGAGAATTTTCTTTCGTCAAAATTTTTCAGAAATCACGTTTTAATGAAATCCCTCATTGTGCGAAATTATCTTGTTTTTCCTAAACAACACGTTGTAACTCGAAAAGCTTTGGTGTTGCCTGTATGTCTAAGCGTGTAGCCTCAAAAGACAATGCACAGGAGAGTTTTCTCTCGAAAGAATATGTAAGAATACAATGTTATAAGGAAATACACTGTTGCAGAGTAAAGACAAATATGTACGTATTGGAAACACTTTATGAGAAGAAATAAAGCATCGTAAAAATTAAGCTTTTATCTCCTAAACAACACTTTGTAACTCGAAAGATTTGGTGTGGCGTGTATGTCTAAATGTGTAGCCTCAAAAGAGAACCCACAGGAGAATTTTCTTTCGTCAAAATTTGTCAGAAAACCATGTATTAAGGAAATCCCGTATCGTGCAAAATTATCTTGTTTTTCCTAAACAACACATTGTAACTCGAAAAGCTTTGGTGTTGCGTGTACGTCTATGCGTGTAGCCTCAAAAGAGAATGCACAGGAGAGTTTTCTCTCGAAAGAATATGTAAGAATACCACGTTATAAGTAAATACAGTGTTGCAGAGTAAAGATAAATAGGTAGTTATTGTAAATACTTTACGAGAAGAAATAACGCATATTACAAAAGAGTTTTCTCTCGAAAGAATATGTAAGACTACCAAGTTATAAGGAAATACAGTGTTGCAGAATCAAGACAAATATGTACGCATAGAAAACACTTTATGAGAAGAAATAACGCATCGTACAAAATTAGCTTGCATCTCCTAAACAACACGTTGTAACTCGAAAATATTTGGTGTGGTGTGTACGTCTAAACGTGTAGCCTCAAAAGAGAACCCACAGGAGAATTTTCTTCCGTCAAAATTTGTCTGAAAAACATTTTCTAAGGAAATCACGCATCGTACGAAATTATCTTGTTTTTCCTAAACTACACGTTGCAACTTGAAAAGCTTTGGTGTTGCGTGTATGTCTAAGCATGTAGCCTCAAAAGAGAGAGCACAGGAGAGTTTTCTCTCGAAAGAATATGTAAGAAAACCACATTATAAGGAAATACAGTGTTGCAGAGTAAAGAAAAATACGTACGTATTGGAAAAACTTTACAAGAAGAAATAACGCATTTGTACAAAATTAGCTTGTATCTCCTAAACAACACCTTGTAACTCGAAAATATTTTGTTTGGCATGTAAGTCTAAAGGTGTAGCCTCAAAAGAGAAGCCACCGGAGAATTTTCTTTGGTCAAAATTTGTCAGCAAGCCACGTTTTAAGGAAATCCCGCATCGTGCGAAATTATCTTGTTTTTCCTAAACAACACGTTGTAACTCGAAAAGCTTTGGTGTTGCGTGTATGTCTAAGCATGTAGCCTCAAAAGAGAATGCACAGGAGAGTTTTCTCTCGAAAGAATATGTAAGAATACCACGGTATAAGGAAATACAGTGTTGCAGAGTAATGACAAATACTTACGTATTGGAAACACGTTACGAGAAGAAATAACGCATGGTACAAAATTAGCTTGTACCTCCTAAACAACTCGTTGTAACTCGAAAAGATTTGATGTGACGTTTGCATCTAAACGTGTAGCCTCAAAAGGGAACCCACAGGAGAATTTTCTTTCGTCAAAATTTTTCAGAATACCATGTTTTACGGAAATCCCACATCATGCGAAATTATCTTGTATTTCCTAAACAACACGTTGTAACTCGAAAAGCTTTGGTGTTGCGTGTATGTCTAAGCTTGTAGCCTCAAAGGAGAACGCACAGGACAGTTTCCTGCGAAAGAATATGTAAGAATACCACGTTATGAGGAAATACAGTGTTGCAGAGTAAAGAGAAATACCTACGCATTGGAAACACTTTACAATAAGAAATAGTGCATTGTAAAAATTAGCTTGTATCTCCTAAACAACACGTTGTAACTCGAAAAGATTTGGTGTGGCGTGCATTTCTAAACGTGTAGCCTCAAAAGAGAACCCACAGGAGAATTTTCTTTGGTCAAAATTTGTCAGAAAACCAGGTTTTATGGAAATCCTGAAAAATTTTGACGAAAGAAAATTCTCCTATGGGTTCTCTTATGAGGCTACACGTTTAGACGTACACGCCACACCAATTCCTTTCGAGTTACAACGTGTTGTTTAGGAGATAGAAGCTACTTTTGTATGATGCGTTATTTCTTCTCGTAAAGTGTTTCCAATACGTATGTATTTGTCTTTACTCTGCAACACTGTATTTCCTTATAACTTGGTGTTCTTACATATTCTTTCAAGAGAAAACTATCCTGTGCCTTCTTTTTTGAGGCTACACACTTAGACATATGCGCAACACCAAAGTTTTTTGAGTTGCAACGTGTGGTTTAGGAAAAACCAGATAATTTCGCAAGATGTGGGATTTCCTTAAAACGTGATTGTCTGAAAATTTTTGAGGAAAGAAAATTCTCCTATGGGTTCTCTTTTGAGGCTACACGTTTAGACGTACACGCCACACCAAATCTTTCTGAGTTACAACGTGTTGTTTAGGAGATACAAGCTAATTTTGTATGATGCGCTATTTCTTCTCGTAAAGTGTTTCCAATACATATGTATTTGTCTTTACTCTGCAAAACTGTATTTCCTTATAATGTGGTATTCTTATATATTCGTTCGAGAGAAAACTCTCCTGTGCCTTCTCTTTTGAGGCTACACACTTAGGCATACACGCAACACGAAAGCTTTTCGAGTTACAACGTGTTGTTTAGGAAAAACAAGATAATTTCGCACGATGCGGGATTTCCTTAAAACGTGATTTTCTGAAAAATTTTGATGAAAGAAAATTCTCCTATGGGTTCTCTTTTGAGGCTACATGTTTAGACGTACACGCCACACCAAATCTTTTCGAGTTACAACGTGTTGTTTAGGAGATACAAGCTAATTCCTTCTCTTTTGAGGTTACACACTTAGACATACACGCAACACGAAAGCTTTTCGAGTTACAAGGTGTTGTTTAGGAAAATCAAGATAATTTCGCACGATGCGGGATTTCCTTAAAATGTGATTTTCTGAAAAAATTTTGACGAAAGAAAATTCTCCTATAAGTTCTCTTTTGAGGCTACACGTTTAGACGTACACGCCACACCAAATCTTTTCGAGTTACAACGTGTTGTTTAGAAGATACAAGCAAATATTTTATGATGCGTTATTTCTTCTCGTAAACTGTTTCCAATAAGTACGTATTTGTCTTTACTCTGCAACACTGTATTTCCTTATAACGTGGTATTCTTACATATTCTTTCGAGAGAAAACTCTCCTGTGTGTTCTCTTTGAGGCTACACGCTTAGACATACACGCAACACCAAAGATTTTCGAGTTACAACGTGTTGTTTAGGAAAAACAAGATAATTTCGCACGATATGGGATTTCGTTAAAACCTGGTTTTCTGACAAATTTTGACCAAAGAAAATTCTCCTGTGGGTTCTCTTTTGAGGCTACACGTTTAGAGGAATATGCCACACCAAATCTTTTCGAGTTACAACGTGTTGTTTTGGAGATACAAGCTAATTTTGTAAGATACGTTATTTCTTCTCCTAAAGTGTTTCCAATACATACGTATTTGTCTTTATTCTGCAACACTGTATTTCCTTATAACGTGGTAATCTTGCATATTATTTTGAGAGAAAACTCTCCTGTGCCTTCTCTTTTGAGGCTACATGCTTAGACATACACGAAACACCAAAGCTTTTCGAGTTACAACGTGTTGTTTAGGAAAAACAAGATAATTTCGCATGATGCGGGATTTCCTTAAAACGTGGTTTTCTGACAAATTTTGACGAAAGAAATTTCTCCTGTGGGTTCTCTTTTGAGGCTACATGTTTAGACGTACACACCACGCCAAATATTTTCGAGTTACAACGTGTTCTTTAGGAGAAACAAGCTAATTTTGTACGATGCATTATTTCTTCTCGTAAAGTGTTTTCAATATGTACGTATTTGTCTTTATTTTGCAACACTGTATTTCCTTATAACGTGGTATTCTTATATATTCTTTCGAGAGAAAACTCTCCTGTGCATTCTCTTTTGAGGCTACATGCTTAGACATACACGAACACCAAAGCTTTTTGAGTTACAACGTGTTGTTTAGGAAAAACAAGATAAGTTCGCACGATGAGGGATTTCCTTAAAACGTGGTTTTCTGAAAAATTTTGAAGAAAGAAAATTCTCCTGTGGGTTCTCTTTTGAGGCTATACGTTTAGACGCACACGCCACACCAAATATTTTCGAATTACAACGTGTTGTTTAGGAGATACAAGCTAATTTTGTACCATGCATCATTTCTTCTCGTATAGTATTTACAATTACTACCTATTTATCTTTACTCTGCAACACTGTATTTCCTTATAACGTGGTATTCCTACATATTCTTTCGAGAGAAAACTCTCCTGTTTCCTCTTTTGAGGCTACACGCTTAGACATACACGCAACACCAAAGCATATCGAGTTACAACGTGTAGTTTAGGAAAAACAAGGTAATTTCGCACGATGAGGTATTTCCTTAGAACATGGTTTTCTGACAAATTTTGACGAAAGAAAATTCTCTTGTGGGTTCTCTTTTGAGGCTACACGTTTAGACGTACACGCCACACGAAATCTTTTCGAGTTACAACGTGTTAGTTAGGAGATACAAGCTAATTTTGTATGATGCGTTATTTCTTCTCGTAAAGTGTTTCCAATACGTACGTATTTGTCTTTATGCTGCAACACTGTATTTCCTTATAACGTGGTATTCTTACATATTCTTTCGACAGAAACTCTCCTGTGAATTCTCTTTTGAGGCCACACGCTTAGACATACATGCAACACCAAAGCTTTTCGAATTACAACGTGTTGTTTAGGAGAAACAAGATAATTTCGCACGATGCGGGATTTCCATAAAACGTGGGTTTCTGACAAATTTTGACGAAGGAAAATCCTCCTGTGGTTTCTCTTTTGAGGCTACACGTTTAGCCGTACATGCCACACCAAATCCATTCGAGTTACAACGCGTTGTTTAGGAGATACAAGCTAATTTTGTATGATGCATTATATCTTTTCGTAAAGTTTTTTCCAATACTTACGTATTTGTCTTTAGTCTGCAACACTGTATTTCCTTATAACGTGGTATTCTCACATATTGTTTCGAGAGAATACTCTACTGTGCGTTCTCTTTTGAGGCTACAAGCTTAGATATACACGCAACACCAAAGCTTTTTGAATTACAACGTGTTGTTTAGGAAAAACAAGATAATTTTGCAGGATGCAGGATTTCCTTAAAACGTGGTTTTCTCACAAATTTTGATGAAAGAAAATTCTCCTGTTCGTTGTCTTTGAGGCTACACTTTTAGACGTACACGCCAAACCAAATCTTTTCGAGTTACCACTTGTTGTTTAGGAGATACAAGTTAATAATTTATGATGCGTTATTTCTTCTCGTAAAGTGTTTCCAATATGTACGTTTTTGTCTTTACTCTGCAACACTGTATTTCCTTATAACGTGGTATTCTTACATGTTCTTCCGAGAGAAAACTCTCCTGTGCATTCTCTTTTGAGGCTACACCCTTAGACATACACGCAACACCAAAGCTTTTCGAGTTACAACGTGTTGTTTAGGAAAAACAAATAATTTCGCACGATGCGGGATTTCCTTAAAACGTGGTTTTCTGACAAATTTTGACGAAAGAAAATTCTCCTGTTGGTTCTCTTTTGAGGCTACACGTTTAGACTTACATGCCAAACCAAATCTTTTCGAGTTACAACGTGTTGTTTAGGAGATAAAAGCTAATTTTTAATAATGCATTATTTCTTCTCGTAAAGTGTTCCCAATATGTACATATTTGTCTTTACTCTGCAAAATTGTATTTCCTAATAGCGTGGTGTTCTTACATATTCTTTCGAGAGAAAACTCTCCTGTGCCTTCTCTTTTGAGGCTCCACGTTTAGACATACACGCAACACTAAAGTTTTTCGAGTTACAACATATTGTTTAGGAAAAAGAAGATGATGTCGCACGATGCAGGATTTCCTTAAAACGTGGTTTTCTCAAAGATTTTGAAGAAAGAAAATTCTCCTGTGGGTTCTCTTTTGAGGCTACACGTTTAGACATACACGCCACACCAGATCGTTTTGAGTTACAACGTGTTGTTTAGGAGATACATGTTAATTTTTTACTATGCGTTAATTCTTCTAGTAAAGTGTTTCCAATACGTACGTGTTTATCTTTACTCTGCAACACTGTATTTCCTTATAACGTGGTATTCTTACATATTCTTTCGAGAGAAAACTCTCCTTTGTGTTCTCTGTTGAGGCTACACGCTTAGACATACATGCAACACCAAAGCTTTTCGAGTTACAACGTGTTGTTTAGGAAAAACAAGATAATTTCGCACGATGCGAGATTTCCTTAAAACGTGGTTTCTGACAAATTTTGATGAAAGAAAACTCTCCTGTTGGTTCTCTTTTGAGGGTACACATTTAGACATACACGTCACACCAAATGTTTTCGAGTAACAACGTGTTGTTTAGGAGATACAAGCTAATTTTGTAAGATGCGTTATTTCTTCTCGTAAAGTGTTTCCAATATGTACTTATTTGTCTTTACTCATCAAAATTTTATTTCCTTATAACGTGGTATTCTTACATATTCTTTCAAGAGAAAACTCTCCTGTGCCTTCTCTTTTGAGGCTCCACGCTTAGACATACACGCAACACCAAAGCTTTTCGAGTTACAACTTGTTGTTTAGGAAAAAGAAGATGATTTCGCACGATGCGGGATTTCCTTAAAACGTGGTTTTCTGAAAAATTTTAACGAAAGAAAATTCTCCTGTGGGTTCTCTTTTGAAGCTACACATTTAGACGTACACGCCGCACCAAATCTTTTCGAGTTACAACGTGTTGTTTAGGAGATACAAGCTAATTTTGTACGATGCGTTATTTCTTCTAGTAAAGTTTTCCAATACGTACATATTTTTCTTTACTCTGCAACACTGTATTTCCTTATAACTTGGTATTCTTACATATTCTTTCGAGAGAAAACTATCCTGTGCGTTCCCTTTGAGGCTACACACTTAGACATACAGGCATCACCAAAGCTTTTCGAGTTACAACGTGTTGTTTATGAAAATCAAGATTATTTCGCACGATGCGTGATTTCCTTAAAATGTGGTTTTCTCACAAATTTTGAGGAAAGAAAATTATCCTGTGGGTTCTCTTTTGAGGCTACACGTTTAGACGTACATGCCACACCAAATCCTTTTGAGTTACCACGTGTTGTTTAGGAGATACAAGCTAATATTTTATGATGCGTTATTTCTTCTCGTAAAGTGTTTCCAATACGTACTTATTTCTCTTTACTCTGCAACATTGTATTTCCCTATAACGTGGTATTCTTACATATTCTTTCGAGGGAAAACTCTCCTGTGTGTTCTCTTTTGAGGCTACATGCTTAGGCATACACGCAACGCCAAAGCTTTTCGAGTTACAACGTTTTGTTTAGGAAAAACAAGATAATTTCGCACGATGCGAGATTTCCATAAAACGTGGTTTTCTGAAAAAATTTGACCAAAGAAAGTTCTCCTATGCATTCTCTTTTGAGGCTACACGTGTAGTCGTACCCGCCAAAACAAATCTTTTCGAGTTACAACGTGTTGTTTAGAAGATACAAGCTAATTTTTTACGATGCATTATTTCTTCTCTTAAAGTGTTTCCAATACATACGTATTTGTCTTTACTCTGCAACACTGTATTTCCTTATAACGTGGTATTCTTACATATTCTTTCAAGAGAAAACTCTCCTGTGCGTTCTCTTGTGAGGCGACACGCTTAGACATACACGCAACAGCAAAGCTTTTCGAGATACAACATGTTGTTTAGGAAAAACAAGATAATTTCTCACGATGCAAGATTTCCTTAAAACGTGGTTTCTGACAAATTTTGATGAAAGAAAATTCTCCTGTGTGTTCTCTTTTGAGGCTACACGTTTAGACGCACACGCCACACCAAATATTTTCGAGTTACAACGTGTTGTTTAGGAGATACAAGCTAATTTTTTATGATGCGTTGTTTCTTCTCCTAAAGTGTTTCCAATACGTACGTACTTGTCTTTACTCTGCAACACTGTAGTTCCTATTTACGTGGTATTCTTACATATTCTTTTGAGAGAAAACTCTCCGTTGCCTTCTCTTTTGAGGCTACACGCTAAGACTTACACGAAACACCAAAGCTTTTCGAGTTACAACGTGTTGTTTAGGAATAACCAGATAATTTCGCATGATGCGGGATTTCCTTAAACCGTGGTTTTCTGACAAATTTTGACGCAAGAAAATTCTCCTGTGGGTTCTCTTTTGAGGCTACACGTTTAGAAGTACACGCCACACCAAATCATTTCTAGTTACAACGTGCTGTTAAGAGATACAAGCTAATTTTTTACGATGCATTATTTCTTCTCGTAAAGTTTAAGTGTTTCCAATATGTATGGATTTGTCTTTATTCTGCAACACTGTATTTCCTTATAACGTGGTATTGTTACATATTGTTTCCAGAGAAAACTCTCCTGTGCCTTCTCTTTTGAGGCTACACGCATAGACATACACGCAACACCAAAGCTTTTCGAGTTACAACGTGTTGTTTAGGAAAAACAAGATTTTTCGCAGGATGCGTGATTTCCTTAAAACGTGGTTTTGTGACAAATTTTGACGGAAGAAAAATTTCCTCTGGGTACTCTTTTGAGGCTACACCTTTAGACGTACACGCCACACCAAATGTTTTCGAGTTACAATGTGTTGTTTAGGAGATACAAGCTAATTTTTTTACTATGCGTTATTTCTCCTCGTAAAGTGTTTCCAATAAGTACATATTTGTCTTTACTCTGCAACACTGTATTTGCTTATATTGTGGTATTCTTACATATTCTTTCGAGAGAAAACTCTCCAGTGCATTCTCTTTTGAGGCTACATGCTTAGACATACACGCAACACCAAAGCTTTTCTAGTAACGACGTGTTGTTTAGGAAAAACAAGATAATTTCGCACGATGCGGGATTTCCTTAAAACGTGGTTTTCTGAAAAATTTTGACGAAAGAAAATTCTCCTGGGGGTTCTCTTTTAAGGTTACACATTTAGACGTACACGCCACACCAAATCTTTTCGAGTTACAACGTGCTGTTTAGGAGATACAAGCTAATTTTGTATGATAAGTTATTTCTTCTCGTAAAGTTTAAGTGTTTCCAATACGTACGTATTTGTCTTTAGTCTGCAACACTGTATTTCATTATAACGTGTTATTCTTACCTATTCTTTTGAGAGAAAACTCTCCTGTGCCTTCTCTTTTGAGGGTACATGCTTAGACATACACGCAACATCAAAGCTTTTCGAGTTACGATGTGTTGTTTTGGAAACACAAGATAATTTCGCACGATGCGGGATTTCCTTAAAAAATTGTTTTCTGACAAATTTTGACGAAAGAAAATTCTCCTGTGGGTTCTCTTTTGAGGCTACACGTTTAGACATACACGCCATGCCAAATCATTTCGAGTTACAACGTGTTGTTTAGGAGATACAAGCTAATTTTGTTTGATGCGTTATTTCTTCTCGTAAAGTGTTTCCAATACGTACATATTTTTCTTGACTCTGCAACACTGTATTTCCTAATAACGTGGTATGCTTACATATTCTTTCGAGAGAAAACACTCCTGTGCGTTCTCTTTTGAGGCTACACGCTTAGACATACACTAAACACCAAAGCTTTTCGAGTTACAACGTGTTCTTTAGGAAAAACAAGATAATTTCGCACAATGCGGGATTTCCTTAAAACGTGGTTTTCTGAAAAAAATTTGACGAAAGAAAATTCTCCTGTGGGTTCTCTTTTCAGGCTACATGTTTAGACGTACACGCCATACGAAATCTTTTCGAGTTACAACGTGTAATTTAGGAGATACAACGTAATTTTGTACGATGCGTTATTTCTTCTTGTAAAGTGTTTCGAATACGTACGTATTTGTCTTTACTCTGCAACACTGTATTTCCATATAACGTGATATTCTTACGTATTCTTTCGAGAGAAAACTCTCCTGTGCCTTCTCTTTTGAGGCTACACGCTTAGACATACATGCAACACCAAAGCTTTTCGAGTTACAAAGTGTTCTTTAGGAAAAAAAAGATAATTTCGCACAATGCGGGATTTCCTTAAAACGTGGTTTTCTGACCAATTTTGACTAAAGATTATTCTCCTGTGGGTTCTCCTTTGAGGCTACACGTTTAGACATACAAGCCACATCAAATCTTTCTGAGTTACAATGTGTTGTTTAGGAGATACAAGCTAATTTTGTATGATACGTTATTTCTTCTTGTAAAGTGTTTCCAATACGTATGTATTTGCTTTACTCTGCAACACTGTACTTCCTTATAACGTGGTATTCTTACATATTCTTTCGAGAGAAAACTCTCCTGTGCGTTCTCTTTGGGGCTACAAGCTTAGACATACACGCAACACCAAAGCTTTTCGAGTGACAACGTGTTGTTTACGAAAAACAAGATAATTTCGCACGATGCGGGATTTCCTTAAAACGTGGTTTTCTGAAAAAAAATTTGACGAAAGAAAACTCTCCTGTGGGTTCTCTTTTGAGGCTACACGTTTAGATGTACACGCCACACCAAATCTTTTCGAGTTACAACGTGTAGCTTAGGAGAAACAAGCTAATTTTGTGCGATGCATTATTTCTTCTTGTAAAGTGTTTCCAATAATTACATATTTGTCTTTACTCTGCAACACTGTATTTCCTTATAACTTGGTATTCTTACATATTCTTTCAAGAGAAAACTCTCCTGTGCCTTCTCTTTTGAGGCTTCGCGCTTAGACATTCACGCAACAGCAAAGCTTTTCGAGTTACAACGTGTTCTTTAGGAAAACCAAGATAATTTTGCACGATGCGGGATTTCCTTAAAACGTGGTTTTCTGACTAATTTTGACTAAAGAATATTATCCTGTGGGTTCTCCTTTGAGGCCACACGTTTAGACGTACAAACCACATCAAATCTTTCCGAGTTACAACGTATTGTTTAGGAGATACAAGCTAATTTTGTATGATGCGTTATTTCTTCTTGTAAAGTGTTTCCAATACGTATGTATTTGCTTTACTCTGCAACACTGTAATTCCTTATAACGTGGTATTCTTACATATTATTTGGAGACAAAACTCTCCTGTGCCTTCTCTTTTGAGGCTATACGCTTAGACATACACGCAACACCAAAGCTTTTCGAGTGACAACGTGTTGTTTAGGAAAAACAAGGTAATTTCCAACGATGCGGGATTTCCTTAAAACATGGTTTTCAGACAAATTTTGACAAACGAAAATTCTCCTGTGTGGTTCTCTTTTGAGGCTACACGTTTAGAAGTACACGCCACACCAAATCTTTTCGAGTTACAACGTGCTGTTAGGAGATACAAGCTAATTTTGTATGATGCATTATTTCTTATAAAGTTTAAGTATTTCCAATATGTATGTATTTGTCTTTACTCTGCAACACTGTATTTCCTTATAACGTGGTATTCTTACATATTATTTCGAGAGAAAACTCTCCTGTGCATTCCCTTTTGTGGCTACATGCTTAGACATACATGCAACACCAAAGCTTTTCGAGTTACAACGTGTTGTTTAGGAAAAACAAGATAATTTCGCACGATGCGGGATTTCCTTAAAACGTGGTTTTCTGAAAAAATTTTGATGAAAGAAAATACTCCTGTGGGTTCTCTTTTGAGGCTACACGTTTATACGTACACCCCACACCAAATCTTTTCGAGTTATAACGTGTAGTTTAGGAGATACAAGCTAATTTTGTACGATGCATTATTTCTTCTTCTAAAGTGTTTCCAATACGTAGGTATTTGTCTTTACTCTGCAACACTGTATTTCCTTATAACGTGGTATTCTTACATATTCTTTAGAGAGAAAACTCTCCTGTGCCTTCTCTTTTGAGGCTACATGCTTAGACATACACGCAACACCAAAGCTTATCGAGTTACGACGTGTTGTTTAGGAAAAACAAGATAATTTCGCATGATGTGGGATTTCCTTAAAACGTGGTTTACTGACCAATTTTGACGAAAGAAAATTCTCCTGTGTGGTTCTCTTTTGAGGCTACACGTTTAGAAGTACACGCCACACCAAATCTTTTCGAGTTACAACGTGCTGTTAGGAGATACAAGCTAATTTTGTATGATGCATTATTTCTTCTCATAAAGTTTAAGTGTTTCCAATAAGTATGTATTTGTCTTTACTCTGCAACACTGTATTTCCTTATAACGTGGTATTCTTACATATTCTTTCGAGAGAAAGCTCTCCTGTGCATTCCCTTTTGTGGCTACATGCTTAGACATACATGCAACACCAAAGCTTTTCGAGTTACAACGTGTTGTTTAGGAAAAACAAGATAATTTCGCACGATGCGGGATTTCCTTAAAACGTGGTTTTCTGAAAAAATTTTGATGAAAGAAAATACTCCTGTGGGTTCTCTTTTGAGGCTACACGTTTATACGTACACCCCACACCAAATCTTTTCGAGTTATAACGTGTAGTTTAGGAGATACAAGCTAATTTTGTACGATGCATTATTTCTTCTTCTAAAGTGTTTCCAATACGTAGGTATTTGTCTTTACTCTGCAACACTGTATTTCCTTATAACGTGGTATTCTTACATATTCTTTAGAGAGAAAACTCTCCTGTGCCTTCTCTTTTGAGGCTACATGCTTAGACATACACGCAACACCAAAGCTTTTCGAGTTACGACGTGTTGTTTAGGAAAAACAAGATAATTTCGCATGATGTGGGATTTCCTTAAAACGTGGTTTACTGACCAATTTTGACGAAAGAAAATTCTCCTGTGGGTTCTCATTTGAGGCTACACGTTTAGACGTACACGCCACACCAAATCTTTTCGAGTTAAAACGTGTTGTTTTGGAGATACAAGCTAATTTTGTACGATGCGTTATTTCTTCTCGTAAAGTGTTTCCAATATGTACTTTTTGTCTTTAATCTGCAACACTGTATTTCCTTATAACGTGGTATTCTTACATATTCTTTCGAGAGAAAACTTTCCTGTGCCTTCTCTTTGGAGGCTACACGCTTAGACGTACACGCAACAACAAAGCTTATCGAGTTAAAATATGTTGTTTAGGAAAAACAAGATAATTTCTCACGATGCGGGATTTCCTTAAAACGTGGTTTTCTGACAAATTTTGACCTAAGAATATTCTCCTGTGGGTTCTTTTTTGAGGCTACACTTTTAGACGTACAAGCCACATCAAATCTTTCCGAGTTACAACGTGTTGTTTAGGAGGTACAAGCTAATTTTGTACGATGCATTATTTCTTCTCGTAAGTTTAAGTGTTTCCAATATGTACGTATTTGTCTTTTCTCTGCAACACTGTATATCCTTATAAGGTGGTATTCTTACATATTCGTTCGAGAGAAAACTCTCCTGTGCCTTCTCCTTTGAGGCTACATGTTTAGACATACACACAAAACCAAAGCTTTTCGAGTTACGAAGTGTTGTTTAGGAAAAACAAGATAATTTCGCACGATGCAGTATTTCCTTAAAATGTGGTTTTCTAACAAATTTTGACGAATGAAAATTCTCCTGTGGGTTCTCTTTTGAGGCTACATGTTTAGACGTACACGCCACACCAAATCATTTTGAGTTAAAACGTGTTGTTTAGGAGATACAAGCTTGTACGAAGCATTATTTCTTCTCGTAAAATGTTTCCAATATATACGTATTTGTCTTTAATCTGCAACACTGTATTTCCTTATAACATGGTATTCTTACATATTCTTTCGAGAGAAAACTCTCCTGTGCCTTCTCTTTTGAGGCTACACGCATAGACATACACGCAACACCAAAGATTTTCGAGTCAGGACGTTTTGTTTAGGAAAAAATAGATAATTTCGCACAATGCCGGATTTCCTTAAAATGTGGTTGTCTGAAAAATTTTGACGAAAGAAAATTCTACTGTGGGTTCTCCTTTGAGGCTACACGTTTAGACGCACATGCCACACCAAATCTTTTCGAGTTACAACGTGTTGTTTAGGAGATACAAGCTAATTTTGTACGATAAGTTATTTCTTCTCGTAAAGTTTAAGTGTTTCCAATATGTACGTATTTGTCTTTACTCTGCAACACTGTATTTCCTTATAACGTGGTATTCTTACATATCCTTTCGAGAGATAACTCTCCTGTGCCTTCTCTTTTGATGCTACACGCTTAGAAATACACGCAACACCAAAGCTTTTCAAGTTACAACGTGTTGTTTAGGAAAAACAAGATAATTTCGCACGATGCGGGATTTCCTTAAAATGTGGTTTTCTGACAAATATTGACGAAAGAAAATTCTCCTATGGGTTCTCTTTTGAGGCTACACATTTTGTCATATATGCCGCACCAAATCCTTTCGAGTTACAACGTGTTCTTTAGGAGATACAAGCTATTTTTTACGATGTGTTATTATTTCTCATAAAGTTTAAGTTTTTCCATTACGTACTTATTTGTCTTTACTCTGCAACACTTTATTTCCTTATAACGTGGTATTCTTACATATTCTTTCGAGAGAAAACTCTCCATTGCCGTCTCTTTTGAGGCTACACGCTAAGACTTACACGAAACACCAAAGCTTTTCGAGTTACAACGTGTTGTTTAGGAAAAACAAGATAATTACACACGATGCTTGATTTCCTTAAAACGTGGTTTTCTGACAAATTTTGAGGAAAGAAAATTCTCTTGTGGGTCCTCTTTTGAGGCTACACGTTTAGATATACACGCCACACCAAATCTTATCAAGTTGCAACGTGCTGTTTCGGAGATACAAGCTAATTTTGTATGATGCATCATTTCTTCTCGTAAAGTTTAAGTGTTTCCAATAAGTGCTTATTTGTCTTTACTCTGCAACACTGTATTTCCTTATAACGTGGTATTCTTACATATTCTTTCGAGAGAAAACTCTCCATTGCCGTCTCTTTTGAGGCTACACGCCTAGACATACACGCAACACCAAAGCTTTTCGAGTTACGATGTGTTGTTTAGAAAAAACAAGATATTTTCGAACGATGCGGGATTTCCTTAAAACATGGTTTTCTGACAAATTTTGACGAAGAAAATTCTCCTGTGGGTTCTCTTTTAAGGCTACATGTTTAGTTGTAAACGCCACACCAAATCGTTTCGAGTTACAACGTGTTGTTTAGGAGATATAAGCTAATTTTGTATGATGCTTTATTTCTTCTCTAATGTTTAAGTGTTTCCAATACATACGTAATTGTCTTTACTCTGCAACACTGTATTTCCTTATAACGTGGTATTCTTACATATTGTTTCGAGAGAAAACTCTCCTGTGCCTTCTCTTTTGAGGCTACACGCTTAGACATACATGCAACACCAAAGCTTTATGCGTTAAGATGAGTTGTTTAGGAAAAAGATAATTTTGCAAGATGCGGGATTTCCTTAAAACATGGTTTTCTGACAAATTTTGACAAAGAAAATTCTCCTGTGGGTTCTCTTTTGAGGCTACACGTTTAGACTTACACGCCACACCAAATCTTTTCGAGTTACAACGTGTTGTTTAGGAGATACAAGCTAATTTTTTACGATAAGTTATTTCTTCTCGTAAAGTTTAAGTGTTTCCAATACGTATGTATTTGTCTTTATCTGCAACACTGTATTTCCTTATAACGTGGTATTCTTACATATTCTTTCGAGAGAAAACTCTCCTGTGCCTTCTCTTTTGAGGCTAAACGGTTAGACATACACGCAACACCAAAGCTTTTCGAATTACAACGTGTTGTTTAGGCAAAACAAGATAATTTTTCACGATGCAGGATTTCCTTAAAACGTGGTTTTCTGACAAATTTTGACGAATGAAAATTCTCCTGTGGGTTCTCTTTTGAGGCTACATGTTTAGACATACACGCTATACCAAATATTTTCGAGTTACAACGTGTTGTTTAGGAGATACAAGCTAATTTTGTACGATGCGTTATTTCTACTCCTAAAGTTTCTCCAATGCATACATATTTGTCTTTACTCTGCAAAACTGTATTTCTTTATAACGTGGTATACTTACATATTCTTTCGTGAGAAAACTCTCCTGTGCCTTCTCTTTTGAGGCTACACGCTTAGACATACACGCAACACCAAAGCTTTTCGAGTTACAACATGTTGATTAGGAAAAACAAGATAATTTCGCACGATGCGGGATTACCTTAAAACATGGTTTTCTGACAAATTTTGACGAAAGAAAATTATCCTGTGGGTTCTCTTTTGAGGCTACACGTTTAGACGTACACGCCCCACCAAATCTTTTCGAGTTACATCTTGTTGTTTAGGAGATACAAGCTAATTTTTACGATGCGTTATTTCTTTTCGGAACATATTTCCAATAAGTATGTATTTGTCTTTACTTTGCAACACTGTATTTCCTTATAACGTGGTATTCTTACATATTCTTTTGAGAGAAAACTCTCCTTTGCCTTCTCTTTTGAGGCTACAAGCTTAGACATACACGCAACACCAAAGCTTTTCGAGTTACAACGTGTTCTTTAGGAAAAACAAGATAATTTCACACGATGCGGGATTTCCTTAAACGTGGTTTTCTGACAAATTTTGATGAAAGAAAATTCTCCTTTGGGTTCTCCTTTGAGGCTACACGTTTAGATGTACACGCCACACCAAATCTTTTCGAGTTACAAAGTGCTGTTTAAGAGATACAACCTAATTTTGTACGATGCGTTATTTCTTCTTGTAAAGTGTTTCGACTATGTATGTATTTGTCTTTACTCTGCCACACTGTATTTCCTTATAATGTGGTATTCTTATGTATTCTTTCGAGAGAATACTCTCCTGTGCCTCTTCTTTTTTGATGCTACTCGCTTAGACATACACGCAACAACAAAGCTTTTCGAGTTAAAATTTGTTGTTTAGGAAAAACAAGATAATTTCACACGATGCGTGATTTCCTTAAAACGTGGTTTTCTAAAAAAAATTTGAAGAACGAAAATTCTCCAGTGGGTTCTCATTTGAGGCTACACGTTTAGACGTACACGCCACACCAAATCTTTTCGAGTTACAACGTATAGTTTAGGAGATACAAGCTAATTTTTTACGATGGGTTATTTCTTCTTGTAAAGTGTTTCCAATATGTACGTATTTGTCTTTACTCTGCAACACAGTATTTCCTTATAACGTGGTATTCTTACATATTCTTTCGAGAAAACTCTCCTGTACCTTCTCTTTTGAGGCTACATGCTTAGACATACACGCAACACCAAAGCTTTTCGATTTATAACATGTTGTTTAGGAAAAATAAGATAATTTCGCACAATGCGCGATTTCTTTAAAACGTGGTTTCTGACAAATTTTGATGAATGAAAATTTTCCTGTGCGTTCTCTTTGAGGCTACACGTTTAGACGTACACGCCACACCAAATCTTTTCGAGTTACAACGTGCTGTTTAGGAGATACAAACTAATTTTGTATGATGCATTATTTCTTCTCGTATAGTTTAAGTGTTTCCAATATGTACGTATTTGTCTTTTCTCTACAACATTGTATTTCCTTATAACGTGTTATTCTTACATATTCTTTTGAGAGAAAACTCTCCTGTGCCTTCTCTTTTGAGGCTACACGCTTAGACATTCACGCAATACGAAAGCTTTTCGAGTTACAACATGTTGTTTAGGAAAAACAAGATAATTTCGCCCGATGCGGGATTTCCTTAAAACGTGGTTTTCTGACAAATATTGACAAAAGAAAATTCTCCTGTGGGCTCTCTTTTGAGGCTACACGTTTAGACATACATGCCACACCAAATCTTTTCGAGTTACAACGTGTTGTTTAGGAGATACAACCTAATTTTGTAAGATGCGTTATTTCTTCTCGTAAAGTGTTTCCAGTACATACGTACTTCTCTTTACTCTGCAACACTGTATTTCCTTATAACGTGGTATTCTTACATATTCTTTTGAGAGAAAACTCTCCTGTGCCTTCTCTTTTGAAGCTACATGCTTAGACATACACGCAACACCAAAGCGTTTCGGGTTACAACGTGTTGTTTAGGAAAAACAAGATAATTTCGCGCGAAGCTGGATTTCCTTAAAACGTGGTTTTCAGACAAATTTTGACAAAAGAAAATTCTCCTGTGGGTTCTCTTTTGAAGGCTGCACGTTTAGACGTACATGCCACATGAAATCTTTTCGAGTTACAACGTGTTGTTTAGGAGATATCAGCTAATTTTTTAAGATGCGTTATTTCTTCTCTTAAAGTGTTTCCAATACGTAAGTATTTGTCTTTACTCTGCAACACTGTATTTCCTTATAACGTGGTATTCTTACATATTCTTTCGAGAGAAAACTCTCCTGTGCCTTCTCTTTTGAGGCTACACGCTTAGACATACACGCAACACCAAAGATTTTCGAGTTACAACGTGTTGTTTAGGAAAAACAAGATAATTTCGCACAATGCGGGATTTCCTTATAACGTGGTTTTCTGACAAATTTTGACGAAAGAAAATTCTCCTGTGGGTTCTCTTTTGAGGCTACACGTTTAGACGTACACGCCACACCAAATCTTTTCGAGTTACAACGTGTTGTTTATGAGATACAAGCTAATTTTTTACGATGCATTTTTTATTCTCGTAAAGTTTAAGTGTTTCCAATAGGTACGTATTTGTCTTTACTCTGCAACACTGTATTTCCTTATAACGTGGTATTCTTACGTATTCTTTCAAGAGAAAACTCTCCTGTGCCTTCTCTTTTGAGGCTACATGCTTAGACATACACGCAACACCAAAGCTTTTCGAGTTACAACTTGTTGATTAGGAAAAACAAGATAATTTCTCACGATGCGGGATTTCATCAAAACTTTGTTTTGTGACAAATTTTGACGAAAGAAACTTCTCCTGTGTGTTCTCTTTTGAGGCTACACGTTTAGACGTACATGCCACACCAAATATTTTCGAGTAAAACGTGTTGTTTAGGAGTTACAAGCTAATTTTGTACGATGCGTTATTTCTTCTCGTAAAGTGTTTCCAATATATACATATTTGTCTTTAATCTGCAGCACTGTATTTAATAATAATGTGGTATTCTTACATATTCTTTCGAGAGAAAACTCTCCTGTGTGTTCTCTTTTGAAGCTACACGCTTAAATATACACGCAACACCAAAGCTTTTCGAGTTACAACGTGTTGTTTAGGAGATACAAGCTAATTTTTACGATGCGTTATTTCTTCTCATAAAGTGTTTCCAACATGTACCTATATGTCTTTACTCTGCAACACTGTATTTCCATATAACCTGGTATTCTTACATATTCTTTCGAGAGAAAACTCTCCTGTGACTTCTCTTTTGAGGCTGCACGCTTAGACATAGACAGAACACCAAAGCTTTTCGAGTTACAAGGTGTTGTTTAGGAAAAACAAGATAATTTCGCATGTTGCGGGATTTCCTTAAAACGTGGTTTTCTGAAAAAAAATTGACGAAAGAAAATTCTCCTTTGGGTTCTCTTTTGAGGCTACACGTTTAGACATACAAGCTACACCAAATCTTTTCATGTTACAACGTGTAGTTTAGGAGATACAAGCTAATTTTTATGATGCGTTATTTCTTCTTGTATAGTCTTTCCAATACGTACATGTTTTTCTTTACTCTGCAACACTGTATTTCCTTATAATGTGGTATTCTTACATATTCTTTCGAGAGAAAACTCTCCTGTGCCTTCTGTTTTGAGGCTACACGCTTAGACATACACGCAACACCAAAGCTTTTCGAGATACGATGTGTTGTTTAGGAAAAACAAGATAATTTCGCACGATTTGGGATTTCCTTAAAACGTGGTTTTCTGACAAATTTTGATGAAAGAAAATTCTCCTGTGATTTCTCCTTTGAGGCTACATATTTAAACGTACAGGCCACACCAAATCTTTTCGAGTTACAACGTGTTGTTTAGGAGATGCCAGCTAATTTTGTAAGATGCGTTATTTCTTCTAGTAAAGTGTTTCCAATACGTATTTGTCTTTACTCTGCAATACTGTATATCCTTATAACGTGGTATTGTTACATATTCTTTCAAGAGAAAACTCTCATGTGCGATCTCTTTTGAGGCTACATGCTTAGATATACTCGCAACAGCAAAGCTTTTCCTGTTAAAACGTGTTGTTTAGGAAAAATAAGTTAATTTCGCACGATGCGGGATTTCCTTAAAACTTGGTTTTCTGACAAATTTTGACGAAAAAAACAAAATTAGCTTGTATCTCCTAAACAACACGTTGTAACTCGAAAAGATTTGGTGTGGCGTGTACGTCTAAACGTGTAGCCTATAAAGAGAACCCACAGGAGAATTTTCTTTCGTCAAAATTGTCAGAAAACCACGTTTTAAGGAAATCCTGCATCCTGCGAAATTATCTTGTTTTTCCTAATCAACACGTTGTAATGCGAAAAGCTTTGGTGTTGCATGTATGTCAAAGCGTGTAGCCTCAAAGGAGAACGCACAGGTGAGTTTTCTATGGAAAGAATATGTAATACCACTTTATTAGGAAACACAGTGTCTCAGAGCAAAGACAAATACGTACTCTATTGGAAACACTTTACGAAAAGAAATAACGCATCATACAAAATTAGCTTGTATCTCCTAAACAGCACGTTGTAACTCGAAAGGATTTGGTGGGGCGTGTACGTGTACACGTGTAGCCTCAAAACAGAACCCACAGGAGAATTTTCTTTCATCAAAATTTTTCAGAAAACCACGTTTTAAGGAAAGTATCTTTTTTTTCCTGATCAACATGTTGTAACGCTAAATGCTTTGGTGTTGCGTGTATGACTAAGTTTGTAGCCTCAAAAGAGAATGCACAAGAGAGTTTTCTATCGAAAGAATATGTAAGAATACCACCTTATGAGGAAATACAGTGTTGCAGAGTAAAGACAAATACGTACGTATTGGAAACACTTTATGAGAAGAAATAACGCATCGTACAAAATTAGCTTGTATCTCCTAAACTACACGTTGTAACTCGAAAAGCTTCGGTGTTGCGTGTATGTCTAAGCATGTAGCTTCAAAATAGAAGGTACAGGAGAGTTTTCTCTCGAAAGAATATGTAAGAATACCACGTTATAAGGAAATACAGTGTTGCAGAGTAAAGACAAATACATACGTATTGGAAACACTTTACGAGAAGAAATAACGCTTCTAACAAAATTAGCTTGTATCTCCTATACAACACGTTGTAACTCGAAAAGCTTCGGTGTTGCGTGTATGTCTAAGCATGTAGCCTCAAAATAGAAGGTACAGGAGAGTTTTCTCTCGAAAGAATATGTAAGAATACCACGTTATAAGGAAATACAGTGTTGCAGAGTAAAGACCAATACATACGTATTGGAAACACTTTACGAGAAGAAATAATCCTTCTAACAAAATTAGCTTGTATCTCCTATACAACACGTTGTAACTCGAAAAGATTTGGTGTGTCGTGTACGTCTAAACGTGTAGCCTCAAAAGAGAACCAACAGGAGAATTTTCTTCCCTCAAAATTTGTCAGAAAACCACGTTTTATGGAAATCCCGCATCATGAGAAATTATCTTATTTTTCCTAATCAACATGTTGTAACACGAAATGCTTTGGTTTTGCCTGTATGCCTAAGCGTGTACCCTCAAAAGAGAAGGCACAGGAGAGTTTTCTCTCGAAAGAATATGTAAGAATACCACGTTATAAGAAAATACAATGTTGCAGAATAAAGACAAATACGTACATATTGGAAACACTTTACGAGAAGAAATAAAGCATCATACAAAATTAGCTTGTATCTCCTAAACAACACATTGCAACTCGAAAGGTTTTGGTGTGGCGTGTACGTCTAAATGTGTAGCCTCAAAAGAGAACCAACAGCAGAATTTTCTTTCGTCAAACTTTTTCAGAAAACCACGTTTTAAGGAAATCCCGCATCGTGCAAAATTATCTTATTTTTCCTTATCAACACATTGTAACACGAAATGCTTTGGTTTTGCCTGTATGTCTAAGCATGTAGCCTCAAAAGAGAAGGCACAGGAGAGTTTTCTCTCGAAAGAATATGTAAGAATACCACGTTATAAGGAAATACAGTGTTGCAGAGTAAAGACAAATACGTACTTATTGGAAACACTTTACGAGAAGAAATAAAGCATACTACAAAATTAGCTTTTATCTCCTAAACAACAAGTTTTAACTCGAAAAGTTTTGGTGTGGCGTGTACGTCTAAACGTGTAGCCTCAAAAGAGAACCCACAGGAGAATTTTCTCTCGTCAAAATTTTTCAGAAAAGCACGTTTTAAGGAAATCCAGCATCGTGTGAAACGATCTTGTTTTTCCGAAACAACACGTCGAAACTCGAAAAGCTTTGGTATTGCGTGTATGGGTAAGCGTGTAGCCTCAAAAGAGTAGGCACAGGAGAATTATCTCTCGAAAGAATATGTAAGCATACCACGTTAAAAGGAAATACAGTGTTGCAGAGTAAAGACAAATACGTACTTATTGGAAACACTTTAAGAGAAGAAATAACGCATCGTACAAAATTAACTTGTATCTCCTAATCAACACGTTGTAACTCGAAAAGATTTGGTGTGGCGTGTACGTCTAAACGTGTAGCCTCAAAAGAGAACCCACAGGAGAATTTTCTTTCGTCAAAATTTGTCAGAAAACCAAGTTTGGAGAAAATCCCGCATCGTGGGAAATTATCCTGTTTTTCCTAAACAACACGTCGTAACTCGAAAAGCTTTCGTGTTGCGTGTCTGTCTAAGTGTGTAGCCTCAAAAGAGAAGGCACAGGAGAGTTTTCTCTCAAAAGAATATGCAAGAATACTACGTTATAAGGAAATACAGTGTTGCAGAGTAAAGAAAAATACGTACTTATTGGAAACACTTTACGAGAAGAAATAGCGCATCGTAAAAATTAGATTGTATCTCCTAAACAACACGTTGTAACTCGAAAATATTTGGTGTGACGTGTACTTCTAAACGTGTAGCCTCAAAAGAGAAGCCAAGGAGAATTTTCTTTCGTCAAAATTTGTCAGAAATCCACGTTTTAAGGAAATCCCGCATAGTGCGAAATTATCTTTTTTTTCCTAAACAGCATGTTGTAACTCGAAAAGCTTTGGTGTTGCGTGTATGTCTAAGCGTGTAGCCTCAAAATAGAACACTCAGGAGAGTTTTCTCTCGAAAGAATATGTAAGAATACCACCTTATAAGGAAATACAGTGTTGCAGAGTAAAGACAAATACGTACCTATTGGAAACACTTTACGAAGTGAAATAACGCATCTTACAAAATTAGCTTGTATCTCCTAAACAGCACGTTGTAACTCGAAAAGCTTTGGTGTTGCCTGTAGCTTTTCGAGTTACAACGTGTTGTTTAGGAAAAACAAGATAATTTCGCACGATGCGGGATTTCATTAATACGTGGTTTTCTGACAAATTTTGACCAAAGAAAATTCTCCTATGACTTCTCTTTTCAGGCTACACGTTTAGACGTACAGGCCACACCAAATCTTTTTAAGTTACAACGTGTTGTTTAGGAGATACAAGCTAATTTTGTACGATGCGCTATTTCTTCTCATAAGTTTTTCCAATACATAAGTATTTGTCTTTACTCTGCAACACTGTATTTCCTAATAACGTGGTATTCTTACATATTCTTTCGAGAAAAAACTCTCCTTTGCGTTCTCCTTTGAGGCTACACGCTTACACATACACGCAACACCAAAGCTTTTCTAGTTACAACGTGTTGTTTAGGAGATACAAGCTAATTTCTTACGATGCGTTATTTCTTCTCGTAAAGTTTTTCCAAGACATAAGTATTTGTCTTTACTCTGCAACACTGTATTTCCTAATAACGTGGTATTCTTACATATTCTTTCGAGAAAAAACTCTCCTTTGCGTTCTCTTTTGAGGCTATACGCTTAGACATACACGCAGCACCAAAGCTTTACAAGTTACAATGTGTTGCTTAGGAAAAACAAGATAATTTCGCACAATGCGGGATTTCCTTAAAACGTGGTTTTCTGACAAAATTTAACGAACAAAAATTCTCCTGTGGGTTCTCTTTTGAGGCTACATGTTTAGACATACACACCACACCAAATCTTTCCGAGTTATATCGTGTTGTTTAGGAGATACATACTAATTTTGTACGATGCCTTATTTCTTCTCGTAAAGTTTAAGTGTTTCCAATAAGTACGTATTTGTCTTTACTCTGCAACACTGTATTTCCTTATAACGTGGTATTCTTACATATTCTTTCGAGAGAAAACTCTCCTGTGCATTCTCTTTTGAGGCTACACGCTTAGACATACACGCAACACCAAAGCTTTTCGAGTTAAAACGTTTGGTTTAGAAAAAACAAGATAATTTCGCACTATGAGGGATTTCCTTAATACGTGGTTTTCTGATATATTTTGACCAAAGAAAATTCTCCTATGGGTTCTCTTTTCAGGCTACACGTTTAGATGTACAGGCCACACCAAATCTTTTTAAGTTACAACGTGTTGTTTAGGAGATACAGGCTAATTTCTTACGATGCGTTATTTCTTCTCGTAAAGTTTTTTCCAATACATAAGTATTTGTCTTTACTCTGCAACACTGTATTTCCTAATAACGTGGTATTCTTACACATTCTTTCGAGAAAAAACTCTCCTTTGCGTTCTCTTTTGAGGCTCCACGCTTAGACATACACGCAACACCAAAGCTTTTCGAGTTACAACGTGTTGTTTAGGAAAAACAAGATAATTTCGCACCTTGCGGGATTTCCTTAAAACGTGGTTTTCTGACAAATTTTGACGAAAGAAAATACTCCTGTGGGTTCTCTTTTGAGGCTACACATTTAGACGTACATGCCACACCAAATCATTTCGAGTTACAACGTGTTGTTTAGGAGAAACAAGCTAATTTTTTACGATGCGTTATTTCTTCTCATAAAGTTTTAGTGTTTCCATTACGTACATATTTGCCTTTACTCTGCAACACTGTATTTCCTTATAACGTGGTATTCTTGCATATTCTTTCGAGAGAAAACTCTCCTGTGCGTTCTCCTTTGAGGCTACATGCTTAGACATTCACGCAACACCAAAGCTTTTTGATTTACAACGTGTTGTTTAGGAAAAACAAGATAATTTCGCAAGATGCGGGATTTCCTTAAAACGTGGTTTTCTGACAAATTTTGACGAAATAAAACTCTCCTGTGGGTACTCTTTTGAGGCTACACGTTGAGACGTGCACCCCACACCAAATCTTTTCGAGTTACAACGAGTTGTTTAGGACATAGAAGCTAATTTTGCCAGATGCGTAATTTCTCTCATAAAGTGTTTCCAATACGTACGTATTTGTCTTTACTCTGCAACACTGTATTTCCTTATAACGTGGTATCCTTACATATTCTTTCGAGAGAAAACTCTCCTGTGCGTTCTCTTTTGAGGCTACACGCTTAGACATACACGCAACACCAAAGCTTTCGAGTTACAACGTGTTGTTTAGGAAAAACAAGATAATTTCGCAAGATGCGGGATTTCCTTAAAACGTGGTTTTCTGACAAATTTTGACGAAAGAAAATTATCCTGTGGGTTCTCTTTTGAGGCTACAAGTTTAGACTTACACACCACACCAAATCTTTTCATGTTATAACGTGTTGTTTAGGAGATACAAACTAATTTTGTAAGATGCCTTATTTCTTCTCGTAAAGTTTAAGTTTTTCCAATAAGTACGTATTTCTCTTTACTCTGCAACACTGTATTTCCTTATAACGTGGTATTCTTACATATTCTTTCGAGAGAAAACTCTCCTGGGCATTCTCTTTGGGGTTACAGGCTTAGACATACACGCAACACCAAAGCTTTTCGAGTTAAAATGTTTTGTTTAGGAAAAACAAGATAATTTCGCACGATGCGGAATTTCCTTAATACGTGGTTTTCTGACAAATTTTGACCAAAGAAAATTCTCCTATGGGTTCTCTTTTGAGGCTACACGTTTAGACGTACAGGCCACACCAAATCTTTTTAAGTTACAATGTGTTGTTTAGGAGATACAAGCTAATTTTGTACGATGCGTTATTTCTTCTCTTAAGTTTAAGTTTTTCCTATAAGTACGTATTTGTCTTTACTCTGCAACACTGTATTTCCTTATAACGTGGTATTCTTACATATTCTTTCGAGAAAAAACTCTCCTTTGCGTTCTCTTTTGAGGCTACACGCTTAGACATACACGCAACACCAAAGCTTTTCGAGTTACAACGTGTTGTTTCGGAAAAACAAGATAATTTCGCACGATGCGGGATTTCCTTAAAATGTGGTTTTCTGACAAATTTTGACGAAAGAAAATACTCCTGTGGGTTCTCTTTTGAGGCTACACATTTAGACGTACACGCCACACCAAATCTTTTCGAGTTACAACGTGTTGTTTAGGAGAAACAAGCTAATTTTTTACGATGCGTTATTTCTTCTCATAAAGTTTAAGTGTTTCCATTACGTACATATTTGCCTTTACTCTGCAACACTGTATTTCCTTATAACGTGGTATTCTTGCATATTCTTTCGAGAGAAAACTCTCCTGTGCATTCTCCTTTGAGGCTACATGCTTAGACATTCACGCAACACCAAATCTTTTCGAGTTACAACGTGTTGTTTAGGAGATACAAGCTAATTTTTTTACGGTGCGTTATTTCTTCTCATAAAGTTTTAAGTGTTTCCATTACGTACATATTTGCCTTTACTCTGCAACACTGTATTTCCTTATAACGTGGTATTTTGTATATTCTTTCGAGAGAAAACTCTCCTGTGCGTTCCCCTTTGAGGCTAAATGCTTAGACATACACGCAACACCAAAGCTTTTCGAGTAACAACGTGTTTTTTAGGAAAAACAAGATAATTTCACACGATGCGGGATTTCCTTAAAACGTGGTTTTCTGACAAATTTAATGAAAGAAAATTATCCTGTGGGTTCCCTTTTGAGGCTACACGTTTAGACGTACACACCACACCAAATCTTTTCGAGTTATAACGTGTTGTTTAGGAGATACAAACTAATTTTGTAAGATGCCTTATTTCTTCTCGTAAAGTTTAAGTTTTTCCAATAAGTACGTATTTGTCTTTACTCTGCAACACTGTATTTCCTTATAATGTGGTATTCTTACATATTCTTTCGAGAGAAAACTCTCCTGTGCGTTTACTTTTGAGGCTATACGCTTTGACATACACGCAACACCAAAGTTTTTCGAGTTACAATGTGTTGTTTAGGAAAAACAAGATAATTTAGCATGATGCGGGATTTCCTTAAAACGTGGTTTTCTGACAAATTTTGACGAAAGAAAATACTCCTGTGAGTTCTCTTTTGAGGCTACACATTTAGACGTGCCCGAGACACTAAATCTTGTCGAGTTACAACGTGTTGTTTAGGAGATACAAGCTAATTTTTTTACGATGCATTATTTCTTCTCATAAAGTTTAAGTGTTTCCATTATGTAAATATTTGGCTTTACTCTGCAACACTGTATTTCCTTATAACGAGGTATTCTTGCATATTCTTTCGAGAGAAAACTCTCCTGTACGGTCTCCTTTGAGGTTACATGCTTAGACATATACTCAACACCAAAGCTTTTCGAGTTACAACATGTTGTTTAGGAAAAACAAGATAATTTCGCACGATGCGGGATTTCCTTAAAACGTGGTTTTCTGACAAATTTTGACCAAATAAAACTCTCCTGTGTGTACTCTTTTGAGGCTACACGTTTAGACGTACACGCCACACCAAATCTTTTCGAGTTACAACCTGTTGTTTAGGAGATACAAGCTAATTTTTTACGATGCGTTATTTCTTCTCGTAAAGTGTTTCCAATAAGTACGTATTTGTCTTTACTCTGCAACACGGTATTTCCTTAATACGTGGTATTCTTACATATTCTTTCGAGAGAAAACTCTCCTGTGCGTTCTCTTTTGAGGGTACACGCTTAAACATACACGCAACACCAAAGCTTTTCGAGTTACAATGTGTTGTTTATGAAGAAGAAGATAATTTCTCACGATGCGGGATTTCCTTAAAACGTGGTTGTCTGACAAATTTTGACGAACGAAAATTGTCCTGTGGTTCTCTTTTGAGGCTACACCTTTAGACGTACACGCCACACCAAATCTTTTCGAGTTACAACGTGTTGTTTAGGAGATACAAGCTAATTTTGTACGATGCTTTATTTCATCTAGTAAAGTTTAAGGGTTTCCAATACGTAAGTATTTGTCTTTATTCTGAAACACTGTACTTCCTTATAACGTGGTATTCTCACATATTCTTTCGAGAGAAAACTCTCCTGTGTGTTCTCTTTTGAGGCTACACGCTTAGACATACACGCATCACCAAAGATTTTCGAGTTACTACGTGTTGTTTAGGAAAAACAAGATAATTTCGCATGATGCTGGATTTCCTTAAAACGTGCTTTTCTGAAACTTTGACGAAAGAAAATTCTCCTATGGGTTCTCTTTTGAGGCTACAAGTTTAGACGTACACGCCACACCAAATCTTTTCGAGTTACAAAGTGTTGTTTAGGAGATACGAGCTAATTTTGTAAGATGCTTTATTTCATCTCGTAAAGTTTAAGGGTTTCCAATAAGTACATATTTTTCTTTACTCTGCAACACTGTATTTCCTTATAACGTGGTATTCTTACATATTCTTTTGAGAGAAAACTCCCCTGTGTGTTCTCTTTTAAGGCTACACGCTGAGACAAACACGCAACACCAAAGGTTTTCGAGTTACAACGTGTTGTTTAGGAAAAACAAGATAATTTCGCACGATGTAGGATTTCCATAATACGTGGTTTTGTGACAAATTTGACCAAAGAAAATTCTCCTGTGTGTTCTCTTTTTGAGGCTACACGTTTAGACGTACCTGCCACACCAAACATTTTCGAGTTACAACGTGTTGTTTAGGAGATACAAGCTAATTTTTTATGATGCGTTATTTCTTCACGTAAAGTGTTTCCAATACGTACGTATTTGTCTTTACTCTGCAACACTGTATTTCCTTATAACCTGGTATTCTTACTTATTCTTTTGAGTGAAAACTCTCCTGTGTGTTCTCTTTTGAGGCTACACACTGAGACATACACGCAACACCCAAGCTTTTTGAGTTACAACGTGTTGTTTAGGAAAAACAAGATAATTACGCAGGATGCGGGATTTCGTTAATACCTTGTTTTCTGACCAATTTTGACGAAAGAAAATTCTCCAGTCGGTTCTCTTTTGAGGCTAAACTTTTAGACATAAAAGCCAAACTAAATGTTTTCGAGTTTCCACTTGTTGTTTAGGAGATACAAGCTAATATTGTGTGATGCTTAATTTCTTCTCGTAATCTGTTTCCAGTATGTACGTATTTGTCTTTACTCTGCAACACTGTATTTCCTTATAACGTTGAATTCTTACATGTTCTAATGAGAGAAAACTCTCCTGTGCATTCTCTTTTGAGGCTACACGTTTAGACATACACGCAACACCAAAGCTTTTCGAGTTACCACTTGTTGTTTAGGAAAAACAAGATAATTTCCCACGATGCGGTATTTCCTTAAAACGTGGTTTTCTGACAAATTTTGACTAAAGAAAATTCTCCTTTGTGTTCTCCTTTGAGGCTACACGTTTAGACATACACGCCAAACCAAATCTTTTCGACTTATCATGTGTTGTTTAGGAGATAAAAGCTAATTTTGTTCGATGCGTTATTTCTTCTCGTAAAATGTTCCCAATATGTAAGTATTTGTCTTTACTCTGAAACACTGTATTTCCTTATAACGTGGTATTCTTACATATTCGTTCGAGAGAAAACTATCTTGTGCGTTCCGTTTTGAGGCTACACACTTAGACATACAGGCAACACCAAAGCTTTTCGAGTTACAACGTGTTGTTAATGAATAAAAAGATAATTTCGCACGATGCGGGATTTATTTAAAACGTGGTTTTCTGAAAAATTTGACAAAGGAAAATTCTTCTGTGGGCTTTCCTTTGAGGCTACACGTATAGACGTACACGTCACACCAAATCTTTTCGAGTTACAACGTGTTGTTTAGGAGATACAAGCTAATTTTGTACGATGCATTATTTCTTCTCGTAAAGTGTTTCCAATATGTACTTATTTGCCTTTACTTTACAAAATTGTATTTCTTTATATCGTGGTATTCTTACATATTCTTTCGAGAGAAAACTCTCCTGTGCCTTCTCTTTTGAGGCTCCACGCTTAGACATACACGCAACACCAAAGCTTTTCGAGTTACAACATGTTGTTTAGGAAAAAGAAGATGATTTCGCACGATGCGGGATTTCCTTAAAACGTGGTGTTCTGAAAAAAATTTAACGAAAGAAAATTCGTCTCTGGGTTCTTTTTGAGGCTACACGTTTAGACGTACACGCCACACCAAATCTTTTCGAGTTACAACGTGTTGTTTAGGAGATACAAGCTAATTTTGTACGATGCTTTATTTCATCTCATAAAGTTTAAGGGTTTCCAATACGTAAGTATTTGTCATTATTCTACAACAGTGGACTTCCTTATAACGTGGTATTCTCACATATTCTTTCGAGAGAAAAGTCTCCTGTGTGTTCTCTTTTGAGGCTACACGCTTAGACATACACGCAACACCAAAGCTTTTCGAGTTACAATGCGTTGTTTAGGAAAAACAAGATAATTTCGCACTATGCGGGATTTCCTTAATATGTGGTTTTCTGACAAATTTTGACCAAAGAAAATTCTCCTGTGGGTTCTCTTTTGAGGCTACACGTTTAGACGTACACGCCACACGAAATCTTTTCGAGTTACAACGTGTTGTTTAGGAGATACAAGCTATTTTTTTACGATGCGTTATTTCTTCTCATAAAGTGTTTCCAATAAGTACTTATTTGTCTTTACTCTGCAACACTGTATTTCCTTATAACGTGGTATTCTTACATATTCTTTCGTGAGAAAACTATCCTGTGCGTTCCCTTTTGAGGCTACACACTTAGACATACAGGCAACACCAACGCTTTTCCAGTTACATCTTGTTGTTTTTGAAAAACAAGATTATTTCGCACGATGAGTGATTTTCTTAAAATGTGATTTTCTGACAAATTTTGACAAAAGAAAATTCTCCTGTGGTTTCTCTTTTGATGCTACACGTTTAGACGTACACGCCACACCAAATCCTTTCTAGTTAGCACGTGTTGTTTAGGAGATACAAGCTAATTTTGTATGATGCGTTATTTCTTCTCATAAAGTGTTTCCAATACGTACTTATTTGTCTTTACTCTGCATCACTGTATTTGCTTATAACATGGTATTCTTACATATTCTTTCGAGGGAAAACTCTCCTGTGCGTTCTCTTTTGAGGCTACATGCTTAGACATACACGCAACTCCAAAGCTTTTCGAGTTACAACGTGTTGTTTAGGAAAAACAAGATAATTTCGCACGATGCGAGATTTCCATAAAACGTGGTTTTCTGACAAATTTTGATGAAAGAAAGTTCTCCTGTTGGTTCTCTTTTGAGGCTACACATTTAGAGGTACGAGCCACACCAAATCTTTTCGAGTTACAACGTGTTGTTCAGGAGATACAAGCTAATTTTTTACGTTGATTTATTTCTTCTCTTAAAGTGTTTCCAATACGTACCTATTTGTCTTTACTCTGCAACACTGTATTTCCTTATAACGTGGTATTCTTACATATTCTTTTGAGAGAAAACTCTCCTGTACGTTCTCTTTTGAGGCTACACGATTAGACATACACGCAACACCAAAGCTTTCCGAGTTACAACGTGTTGTTTAGGAAAAACAAGATAATTTCCCACGATGCGAGATTTCCTTAAAACATGGTTTCTGACAAATTTTGATGAAAAAAAATTCTCCTGTGTGTTCTCTTTTGAGGCTACACATTTAGACGTACACGTCACACCAAATCTTTTCGAGTTACAACTTGTTGTTTAGGAGATACAAGCTAATTTTGTATGATGTGTTATTTATTCTAGTAAAGTGTTTCCAATATGTACTTATTTGTCTTTACTCTGCAAAATTGTATTTCCTTATAACGTGGTATTCTTTCATATTCCTTCGAGAGAAAACTCTCCTGTGCCTTCTCTTTTGAGGCTCCACGCTTACACATACAAGCAACACCAAATTTTTTTGAGTTACAACATGTTGTTTAGGAAAAACAAGATGATTTCGCACGATGCAGGATTTCCTTAAAACGTGGTTTTCTGAAAAATTTTGACGAAAGAAAATTCTTCTGTGGGTTCTCTTTTGAGGCTACACGTTTAGACGTACACGCCACACCAAATCTTTTCGAGTTACAACGTGTTGTTTAGGAGATACAAGCTAATTTTGCACGATGCGTTAATTCTTCTCTTAAAGTGTTTCCAATATGTAAGTATTTGTCTTTACTCTGCAACACTGTATTTCCTTATAACGTGGTATTCTTATATATTCTTTCTAGAGAAAACTATCCTGTGCGTTCCCTTTTGAGGTTACACACTTAGACATACAGGCAACACCAAACGTTTTCGAGTTACAACGTGTTGTTTATGAAAACCAAGATAATTTCGCACTATACAGGATTTCCTTAAAACGTGATTTTCTGACAAATTTTGACGAAAGAAAATTCTCCTGTGGGTTCTCTGTTGAGGCTACATGTTTTGACGTACACTCCACACCAAATCTTGTCGAGTTACAACGTGTTGTTTAGGAGATACAAGCTAATATTGTATGATGCGTTATTTCTTCTCCTAAAGTGTTTCCAATACGTACGTATTTGACTTTACACTGCAACACTGTATTTCCTTATAACGTTGTATTCTTACATGTTCTTTCGAGACAAAACTCTCCTGTGCGTTCTCTTTTGAGGCCACACATTTAGACATACACGCAACACCAAAGATTTTCGAGTTACAACGTGTTGTTTAGGAAAAACAAGATAACTTTGCACGATACGGGATTTCCTTAAAACGTGGTTTTCTGACAAATTTTGACGAAAGAAAGTTCTCCTGTTTGTGTTCGTTTGAGTCTACACATGTAGAGGTACGAGCCACACCAATTCTTTTCGAATTACAACGTGTTGTTTAGGAGATACAAGCAAATTTTTTTCGATGCATTATTTCTTCTCATAAAGTGTTTCCAATAAGTACATATTTGTCTTTACTCTGCAACACTTTATTTCCTTGTAACGTGGTATTCTTACATATTCTTTCGAGGGAAAACTCTCCTGTGCGTTCTCCTTTGGGGCTACACGCTTAGACATACATGCAACGCCAAAGCTTTTTGAGTTACAACGTGTTGTTTAGGAAAAACAAGATAATTTCGCACGATGCGAGATTTCCATAAAACGTGGTTTTCTGATATATTTTGACGAAAGAAAGTTCTGCCCTGTGTTCTATTTGAGGCTACACGTGTAGAGGTACGAGCCACACCAAATCTTTTTGAGTTATAACATGTTGTTTAGGAGATACAAGCTAATTTTGTACGATGCGTTATTTCTTCTCGTAAAGTGTTTCCAATATGTACTTACTGTCTTTACTCTGCAAAATTGTATTTCCTTATAACGTGGTATTCTTACATGTTCTTTCGAGAGAAAACTCTCCTGTGCCTTCTCTTTTGAGGCTCCACGCTTACACATACACGCAATACCAAAGCTTTTGGAGTTACAACATGTTGTTTAGAAAAAAGAAGATGATTTCGCATGATGCGGGATATCTTTAAAATGTGGTTTTCTGAAAAAATTTGACAAAAGAAAATTCTCCTGTGGGTTCTCTTTTGAGGCTACACGTTAAGACGTACACGCCGCACCAAATATTTTCGAGTTACAACGTTTTGTTTAGGAGATACAAGCTTATTTTGTACGATGCATTTCTTCTTCTCATAAAGTATTTCCAATATGTATGTATTTGTCTTTACTCTGCAACACTGTATTTCCTTATAACGTGGTACTCTTACATATTCTTTCGAGAGAAAACTATCCTGTGCGTTCCCTTTTGAGGCTACACACTGAGACATACAGGCAACACCAAAGCTTTTCGAGTTACAACGTGTTGTTTACGAAAAACAAGATAATTTCGCACGATGCAAGATTTCCTTAAAACGTGGTTTTCTGACAAATTTTGAAGAAAGAAAATTCTCCTGTCGGTTCTCCTTTGAGGCTACACGTTTAGACGTACATGCCACACCAAATCCTTTCGAGTTACCACGTGTTGTTTAGGAGATACACGCTAATTTTGTACGATGCATTATTTCTTCTCCTAAAGTGTTTCCAATATGTACGTATTTGTCTTTACTCTGCAACACTGTATTTCCTTATAACGTTGTATTCTTACAGGTTCTTTCGAGAGAAAACTCTCTTGTGCATTGTCTTTAGAGGAAACATGCTCAGACATACACGCAACAAAAAAACTTTTCGAGTTACAACGTGTAGTTTAGGAAAAACAAGATAATTTTGCACGATGCGGGATTTCCTTAAAACGGGGTTTTTTGACACATTTTGACGAAAGAAAATTCTCCTGTGGTTTCTCTTTTGAGGCTACACGTGTAGACGTACGAGCCACACCAAATATTTTCGAGTTACAACGTGTTGTTTAGGAGATACAAGCAAATATTGTACGATGCGTTTTTTCTTCCCTAAAGTGTTTCCAATATGTACTTATTTGTCTTTACTCTGCAACACTGTATTTTCTTATAACGTGGTATTCTTACATATTCTTTCTAGGGAAAACTCTCCTGTGCATTCTCTTTTGAGGCTACACGCTTAGACAAACAAGGAACACCAAAGCTTTTCGAGTTACAACGTGTTGTTTAGGAAAAACAAGATAATTTCGCAGGATGCGAGATTTCCATAAAACGTGGATTTCTGACAAATTTTGACGAAAGAAAGTTCTCCTGGGGGTTCTCTTTTGAGGCTACACGTGTAGAGGTACGAGCCACACCAAATCTTTTCGAGTTATAACCTGTTGTTTAGGAGATACAAGCTAATTTTGTATTATGCTTTATTTCTTCTCTTAAAGTGTTTCCAATACGTACGTATTTGTCTTTACTCTGCAACACTGTATTTCCTTATAACGTGGTATTCTTACATATTCTTTCGAGAGAAAACTCTCCTGTGCATTCTCTTTTGAGGCTACACACTTAGACATACACGCAACACCAAAGCTTTTCGAGTTACAACTTGTTGTTTAGGAAAAACAAGATAATTTCGCACGATGCGAGATTTCCTTAAAACGTGGTTTCTGACAAATTTTGATGAAAGAATATTCTCCTGTCGGTTCTCGTTTGAGGCTACACTTTTAGACGTACATATCACACCAAATCTTTTCGAGTTACAACGTGTTGTTTAGGAGATACAAGCTACTTTTTTAAGATGCGTTATTTCTTCTCGTAAAGTGTTTCCAATATGTACTTATTTGTCTTTACTCTGCAAAATTGTATTTCCTTTTAACGTGGTATTCTTACATATTCTTTCGAGAGAAAAGTCTCCTGTGCCTTCTCTTTGGAGGCTCCACGCTTACACATACACGCAACACCAAAGCTTTTCGAGTTACAACATGTTGTTTAGGAAAAAGATGATTTCGTACGATGAGGGATTTCCTTAAAACGTGGTTTTCTGAAAAATTTTGAAGGAAGAAAATTCTCCTGTGGGTTCTCTTTTGATGCTACACATTTACACGTACATGCCACACCAAATCTTTTCGAGGTACAACCTTTTGTTTAGGAGATACAAGCTAATTTTCTACGATGTGTTCTTTTCGTAAAGTGTTTCCAATACATACATATTTGTCTTTACTCTGCAACATTGTATTTCCTTATAACGTAGCATTCTTACATATTCTTTCGAGAGAAAACTATCCTGTGCGTTCCCTTTTGAGGCTACACACTGAGACATACAGGCAACACCAAAGCTTTTCGAGTTACAACGTGTTGTTTATGAAAAACAAGATAATTTCGCACGATGCAGGATTTCCATAAAAAGTGGTTTTCTGACAAATTTTGAAGAAAGAAAATTCTCCTGTCGGTTCTCTTTTGAGGCTACACGTTTAGACGCACACGCCACACCAAATCCTTTCGAGTTACCACGTGTTGTTTAGGAGATACACGCTAATTTTGTACGATGCGTTATTTCTTCTCGTAAAGTGTTTCCAATATGTGCGTATTTGTCTTTACTCTGCAACACTGTATTTCCTTATAACGTTGTATTCTTACATGTTCTTTCGAGAGAAAACTCTCTTGTGCATTGTCTTTAGAGGCAACATGCTCAGACATACACGCAACACCAAAGCTTTTCGAGATACAACGTGTTGTTTAGGAAAAACAAGATAATTTTGCAAGATGCGGGATTTCCTTAAAACGTGGTTTTTTGACACATTTTGAAGAAAGAAAATTCTCCTGTGGTTTCTCTTTTGAGGCTACACGTGTAGACGTATGAGCCACACCAAATATTTTCGAGTTACAACGTGTTGTTTAGGAGATACAAGCAAATATTGTACGATGCATTATTTCTTCCCTAAAGTGTTTCCAATATGTACCTATTTGTCTTTACTCTGCAACACTGTATTTTCTTATAACGTGGTTTTCTTACATATTCTTTCTAGGGAAAACTCTCCTGTGCATTCTCTTTTGAGGCTACATGCTTAGACAAACACGCAACGCCAAAGCTTTTCGAGTTACAACGTGTTGTTTAGGAAAAACAAGATAATTTCGCAGGATGCGAGATTTCCATAAAACGTGGGTTTCTGACAAATTTTGACGAAAGAAAGTTCTCCTGGGGGTTCTCTTTTGAGGCTACACGTGTAGAGGTACGAGCCACACCAAATCTTTTCGAGTTATAACCTGTTGTTTAGGAGATACAAGCTAATTTTGTATTATGCTTTATTTCTTCTCTTAAAGTGTTTCCAATACGTACGTATTTGTCTTTACTCTGCAACACTGTATTTCCTTATAACGTGGTATTCTTACATATTCTTTCGAGAGAAAACTCTCCTGTGCATTCTCTTTTGAGGCTACACACTTAGACATACACGCAACACCAAAGCTTTTCGAGTTACAACTTGTTGTTTAGGAAAAACAAGATAATTTCGCACGATGCGAGATTTCCTTAAAACGTGGTTTCTGACAAATTTTGATGAAAGAATATTCTCCTGTCGGTTCTCGTTTGAGGCTACACTTTTAGACGTACATATCACACCAAATCTTTTCGAGTTACAACGTGTTGTTTAGGAGATACAAGCTACTTTTTTAAGATGCGTTATTTCTTCTCGTAAAGTGTTTCCAATATGTACTTATTTGTCTTTACTCTGCAAAATTGTATTTCCTTTTAACGTGGTATTCTTACATATTCTTTCGAGAGAAAAGTCTCCTGTGCCTTCTCTTTGGAGGCTCCACGCTTACACATACACGCAACACCAAAGCTTTTCGAGTTACAACATGTTGTTTAGGAAAAAGATGATTTCGTACGATGAGGGATTTCCTTAAAACGTGGTTTTCTGAAAAATTTTGAAGGAAGAAAATTCTCCTGTGGGTTCTCTTTTGATGCTACACATTTACACGTACATGCCACACCAAATCTTTTCGAGGTACAACCTTTTGTTTAGGAGATACAAGCTAATTTTCTACGATGTGTTCTTTTCGTAAAGTGTTTCCAATACATACATATTTGTCTTTACTCTGCAACATTGTATTTCCTTATAACGTAGCATTCTTACATATTCTTTCGAGAGAAAACTATCCTGTGCGTTCCCTTTTGAGGCTACACACTGAGACATACAGGCAACACCAAAGCTTTTCGAGTTACAACGTGTTGTTTATGAAAAACAAGATAATTTCGCACGATGCAGGATTTCCATAAAAAGTGGTTTTCTGACAAATTTTGAAGAAAGAAAATTCTCCTGTCGGTTCTCTTTTGAGGCTACACGTTTAGACGCACACGCCACACCAAATCCTTTCGAGTTACCACGTGTTGTTTAGGAGATACACGCTAATTTTGTACGATGCGTTATTTCTTCTCGTAAAGTGTTTCCAATATGTGCGTATTTGTCTTTACTCTGCAACACTGTATTTCCTTATAACGTTGTATTCTTACATGTTCTTTCGAGAGAAAACTCTCTTGTGCATTGTCTTTAGAGGCAACATGCTCAGACATACACGCAACACCAAAGCTTTTCGAGATACAACGTGTTGTTTAGGAAAAACAAGATAATTTTGCAAGATGCGGGATTTCCTTAAAACGTGGTTTTTTGACACATTTTGAAGAAAGAAAATTCTCCTGTGGTTTCTCTTTTGAGGCTACACGTGTAGACGTACGAGCCACACCAAATATTTTCGAGTTACAACGTGTTGTTTAGGAGATACAAGCAAATATTGTACGATGCATTATTTCTTCCCTAAAGTGTTTCCAATATGTACCTATTTGTCTTTACTCTGCAACACTGTATTTTCTTATAACGTGGTTTTCTTACATATTCTTTCTAGGGAAAACTCTCCTGTGCATTCTCTTTTGAGGCTACATGCTTAGACAAACACGCAACGCCAAAGCTTTTCGAGTTACAACGTGTTGTTTAGGAAAAACAAGATAATTTCGCAGGATGCGAGATTTCCATAAAAGGTGGTTTTCTGACAAATTTTAACGACAGAAAGTTCTTCTGTGGGTTCTCTTTTGAGGCAACACGTGTAGAGGTACGAGCCACACCAAATCTTTTCGAATTATAACCTGTTTTTTAGGAGATACAAGCTAATTTTGTATTATGCTTTATTTCCTCTCCTAAAGTGTTTCCAATACGTTCGTAGTTGTCTTTACTCTGCAACACTGTATTTCCTTATTATGTGGTATTCTTACATATTCTTTCGAGAGAAAACTCTCCTGTGCATTCTCTTTTGAGGCTACACGCTTAGACATACACGCAACACCAAAGCTTTTCGTGTTGCAATGTGTTGTTTAGGAAAAACAAGATAATTTTTCACGATGCGATATTTCATTAAAACGTGGTTTCTGACAAATTTTGATGAAAGTAAATTCTCCTGTGGGTTCTCGTTTGAGGCTACACTTTTAGACGTACACGTCACACCGAATCATTTCGAGTTACAACGTGTTGTTTAGGAGATACAAGCTAATTTTGTACGATGCATTATTTCTTTTTGTAAAGTGTTTCCAATATATACTTATTTGTCTTTACTCTGCAACACTGTATTTCCTCATAAAGTGGTATTCTTACATATTCTTTCGAGAGAAAACTCTCCTGTGCCTTCTCTTTTGAGGCTCCACGCTTACACATACACGCAATAACAATGCTTTTGGAGTTACAACATTTTGTTTAGAAAAAAGAAGATGATTTCGCATGATGCGGCATATCCATAAAATGTGGTTTTCTGAAAAAAATTGACGAAAGAAAATTCTCCTGTGGGTTCTCTTTTGAGGCTACACGTTAAGATGTACACGCCGCACCAAATATTTTCGAGTTACAACGTTTTGTTTAGGAGATACAAGCTAATTTTGTACGATGCATTACTTCTTCTCATAAAGTGTTTCCAATATGTAGGTATTTGTCTTTACTCTGCAACACTGTATTTCCTTATAACGTGGTACTCTTACATATTCTTTCGAGAGAAAACTATCCTGTGCGTTCCCATTTGAGGCTACACACTGAGACATACAGACAACACCAAAGCTTTTCGAGTTACAACGTGTTGTTTACGAAAAACAAGATAATTTCGCACGATGCAGGTTTTCCTTAAAATGTGGTTTTCTGACAAATTTTGAAGAAAGAAAATTCTCCTGTCGGTTCTCCTTTGAGGCTACACGTTTAGACGTACATGCCACACCAAATCCTTTCGAGTTACCACGTGTTGTTTAGGAGATACACGCTAATTTTGTACGATGCGTTATTTCTTCTCGTAAAGTGTTTCCAATATGTACGTATTTGTCTTTACTCTGCAACACTGTATTTCCTTATAACGTTGTATTCTTACATGTTCTTTCGAGAGAAAACTCTCTTGTGCATTGTCTTTAGAGGAAACATGCTCAGACATACACGCAACAACGAAGTTTTTCGAGTTACAATGTGTTGTTTAGGAAAAACAAGATAATTTTGCACGATGCTGCATTTCCTTAAAACGTGGTTTTTTGACAAATTTTGACGAAAGAAAATTCTACTGTGGTTTCTGTTTTGAGGCTACACGTGTAGACATACGAGCCACACCAAATATTTTCGAGTTACAACGTGTTGTTTAGGAGATACAAGCAAATATTGTACAATGCGTTATTTCTTCCCTAAAGTGTTTCCAATATGTACTTATTTGTCTTTACTCTGCAATACTGTATTTTCTTATAACGTGGTATTCTTACATATTCTTTCTAGGGAAAACTCTCCTGTGCATTCTCTTTTGAGGCTACACGCTTAGACAAACAAGCAACGCCAAAGCTTTTCGAGTTACAACGTGTTGTTTAGGAAAAACAAGATAATTTCGCACGATGCGAGATTTCCATAAAACGTGGTTTTCTGACAAATTTTGACGAAAGAAAGTTCTCCTGTGGGTTCTCTTTTGAGGCTACGCGTGTAGAGGTACGAGCCACACCAAATCTTTTCGAGTTATAACCTGTTGTTTAGGAGATACAAGCTAATTTTGTATTATGCTTTATTTCTTCTCTTAAAGTGTTTCCAATATGTACGTATTTGTCTTTACTCTGCAACACTGTATTTCCTTATAACGTGGTATTTTTACATATTCTTTCGAGAGCAAACTCTCCTGTGCATTCTCTTTTGAGGCTACACTCTTAGACATACACGCAACACCAAAGCTTTTCGAGTTAGGACTTGTTGTTTAGGAAAAACAAGATAATTTCGCACGATGCGAAATTTCCTTAAAACGTGGTTTCTGACAAATTTTGATGAAAGAATATTCTCCTGTCTGTTCTCGTTTGAGGCTACACTTTTAGACGTACATGTCACACCAAATCTTTTCGAGTTACAACGTGTTGTTTAGGAGATACAAGCTATTTTTTTACGATGCGTTATTTCTTCTCATAAGGTGTTTCCAATAAGTACTTATTTGTCTTTACTCTGCAACACTGTATTTCCTTATAACGTGGTATTCTTACATATTCTTTCGAGAGAAAACTATCCTGTATGTACCCTTTTGAAGCTACACACTTAGACATACAGGCAACACCAACGCTTTTCCAGTTACATCTTGTTTTTGAAAAACAAGATTATTTCGCACGATGAGTGATTTTCTTAAAATGTGGTTTTCTGACAAATTTTGACAAAAGAAAATTCTCCTGTGGTTTCTCTTTTGATGCTACACGTTTAGACGTACACGCCACACCAAATCCTTTCTAGTTAGCACGTGTTGTTTAGGAGATACAAGCTAATTTTGTATGATGCGTTATTTCTTCTCATAGTGTTTCCAATACGTACTTATTTGTCTTTACTCTGCATCACTGTATTTGCTTATAACATGGTATTCTTACATATTCTTTCGAGGGAAAACTCTCCTGTGCGTTCTCTTTTGAGGCTACATGCTTAGATATACACGCAACTCCAAAGCTTTTCAAGTTACAACGTGTTGTTTAGGAAAAACAAGATAATTTCGCACGATGCGAGATTTCCATAAAACGTGGTTTTCTGACAAATTTTGACGAAAGAAAGTTCTCCTGTTGGTTCTCTTTTGAGGCTACACATGTAGAGGTACGAGCCACACCAAATCTTTTCGAGTTACAACGTGTTGTTCAGGAGATACAAGCTAATTTTTTACGTTGCTTTATTTCTTCTCTTAAAGTGTTTCCAATACGTACCTATTTGTCTTTACTCTGCAACACTGTATTTCCTTATAACGTGGTATTCTTACATATTCTTTTGAGAGAAAACTCTCCTGTGCGTTCTCTTTTGAGGCTACACGCTTAGACATACACACAACACCATAGCTTTTCGAGTAACAACGTGTTGTTTAGGAAAAACAAGATAATTTCCCACGATGCGAGATTTCCTTAAAACATGGTTTCTGACAAATTTTGATGAAAAAAATTCTCCTGTGTGTTCTCTTTTGAGGCTACACATTTAGACGTACACGTCACACCAAATCTTTTCGAGTTACAACTTGTTGTTTAGGAGATACAAGCTAATTTTGTATGATGCGTTATTTATTCTAGTAAAGTGTTTCCAATATGTACTTATTTGTCTTTACTCTGCAAAATTGTATTTCCTTATAACGTGGTATTCTTTCATATTCCTTTGAGAGAAAACTCTCCTGCGCCTTCTCTTTTGAGGCTCCACGCTTACACATACAAGCAACACCAAAGTTTTTTGAGTTACAACATGTTGTTTAGGAAAAACAAGATGATTTCGCACGATGCAGGATTTCCTTAAAACGTGGTTTTCTGAAAAATTTTGACGAAAGAAAATTCTTCTGTGGGTTCTCTTTTGAGGCTACACGTTTAGACGTACACGCCACACCAAATCTTTTCGAGTTACAACGTGTTGTTTAGGAGATACAAGCTAATTTTGCAAGATGTGTTAATTCTTCTCTTAAAGTGTTTCCAATATGTAAGTATTTGTCTTTACTCTGCAACACTGTATTTCCTTATAACGTGGTATTCTTACATATTCTTTCTAGAGAAAACTATCCTGTGCGTTCCCTTTTGAGGCTACACACTTAGACATACAGGCAACACCAAAGGTTTTCGAGTTACAACGTGTTGTTTATGAAAACCAAGATAATTTCGCACTATACAGGATTTCCTTAAAACGTGATTTTCTGACAAATTTTGACGAAAGAAAATTCTCCTGTGGGTTCTCTGTTGAGGCTACATGTTTCGACGTACACTCCAAACCAAATCTTGTCGAGTTACAACGTGTTGTTTAGGAGATACAAGCTAATATTGTATGATGCGTTATTTCTTCTCCTAAAGTGTTTCCAATACGTACGTATTTGTCTTTACACTGCAACACTGTATTTCCTTATAACGTTGTATTCTTACATGTTCTTTCGAGACAAAACTCTCCTGTGCGTTCTCTTTTGAGGCCACACGTTTAGACATACACGCAACACCAAAGCTTTTCGAATTACAACGTGTTGTTTAGGAAAAACAAGATAACTTTGCACGATACGGGATTTCCTTAAAACGTGGTTTTCTGACAAATTTTGACGAAAGAAAGTTCTCCTGTTTGTGTTCGTTTGAGTCTACACATGTAGACGTACGAGCCACACCAATTCTTTTCAAATTACAACGTGTTGTTTAGGAGATACAAGCAAATTTTGTTCGATGCATTATTTCTTCTCATAAAGTGTTTCCAATAAGTACATATTTGTCTTTACTCTGCAACACTGTATTTCCTTATAACGTGGTATTCTTACATATTCTTTCGAGGGAAAACTCTCCTGTGCGTTCTCCATTGGGGCTACACGCTTAGACATACATGCAACGCCAAATCTTTTCGAGTTACAACGTGTTGTTTAGGAAAATCAAGATAATTTCGCACGATGCGATATTTCCATAAAACGTGGTTTTCTGATATATTTTGACGAAAGAAAGTTCTGCCCTGTGTTCTATTTGAGGCTACACGTGTAGCGGTATGAGCCACACCAAATCTTTTTGAGTTACAATGTGTTGTTTAGGAGATACAAGCCAATTTTGTACGATGCGTTATTTCTTCTCGTAAAGTGTTTCCAATATGTACTTACTGTCTTTACTCTGCAAAATTGTATTTCCTTATAACGTGGTATTCTTACATATTCTTTCAAGAGAAAACTCTCCTGTGCCTTCTCTTTTGAGGCTCCACGCTTACACATACACGCAATACCAAAGCTTTTGGAGTTACAACATGTTGTTTAGAAAAAAGAAGATGATTTCGCATGATGCGGGATATCCTTAAAATGTGGTTTTCTGAAAAAAAATTTGACAAAAGAAAATTCTGCTGTGGGTTCTCTTTTGAGGCTACACGTTAAGACGTACACGCCGCACCAAATATTTTCGAGTTACAACGTTTTGTTTAGGAGATACAAGCTAATTTTGTACGATGCATTACTTCTTCTCATAAAGTGTTTCCAATATGTATGTATTTGTCTTTACTCTGCAACACTGTATTTCCTTATAACGTGGTACTCTTACATATTCTTTCGAGAGAAAACTATCCTGTGCGTTCCCTTTTGAGGCTACACACTGAGACATACAGGCAACATCAAAGCTTTTCGAGTTACAACGTGTTGTTTACGAAAAACAAGATAATTTCGCACGATGCAGGATTTCCTTAAAACGTGGTTTTCTGACAAATTTTGAAGAAAGAAAATTCTCCTGTCGGTTCTCCTTTGAGGCTATACGTTTAGACGTACATGCCACACCAAATCCTTTCGAGTTACCACGTGTTGTTTAGGAGATACACGCTAATTTTGTACGATGCGTTATTTCTTATCGTAAAGTGTTTCCAATATGTACTTTTTGTCTTTACTCTGCAACACTGTATTTCCTTATAACGTTGTATTCTTACAGGTTCTTTCGAGAGAAAACTCTCTTGTGCATTGTCTTTAGAGGAAACATGCTCAGACATACACGCAACAACAAAACTTTTCGAGTTACAACGTGTTGTTTAGGAAAAACAAGATAATTTTGCACGATGCGGGATTTCCTTAAAACGTGGTTTTCTGAAAAATTTTGACGAAAGAAAATTCTCCTGTGGTTTCTGTTTTGAGGCTACACGTGTAGACGTACATGCCATACCAAATCTTTTCGAGTTACAACGTGTTGTTTAGGAGATACAAGCTAATTTTTTAAGATGCCTTAATTTTTCTCGTAAAGTGTTTCCAATAAGTATGTATTTGTCTTTACTCTGCAACATTGTAATTCCTTATAACGTGGTATTCTTATATATTCTTTCGAGAGAAAACTTCCTGTTCGTTCTCTTTTGAGGTTACACGCGTAGACATACAGGCAACACCAAACCTTTTCGAGTTACAACGTGTTGTTTAGGAAAAACAAGATAATTTCGCACGATACGAGATTTCCTTAAAACGTGGTTTCTGACAAATTTTGATGAAAGAAAATTCTCCTGTGGGTTCTCTGTTGAGGTTACATGTTTAGACGTACACGTCACACCAAATCTTTTCGAGTTACAATGTGTTGTTTAGGAGATACAAGCTAATATTTTATGATGCGTTATTTCTTCTCGTAAAGTGTTTCCAATATGTACTTATTTGTCTTTACTCTGAAAAATTGTATTTCCTTAACGTGGTATTCTTACATAATCTTTCAAGAGAAAACTCTCCTGTGCCTTCTCTTCTGAGGCTACACACTTAGACATACACGCAACACCAAAGCTTTTTGAGTTACAACATGTTGTTTAGGAAAACAAGATGATTTCGCATGATGCGGGATTTCCTTATAACGTGGTTTTCTGAAAAATTTTGAAGAAATAAAATTCTCCTGTGGGTTCTCTTTTGAGGCTACACGTTTAGACCTACATGCCACACCAAATCTTTTCGAGTTAAAACGTGTTGTTTCGGAGATACAAGCTAATATTTAGGATGCGTTACTTCTTCTTGTAAAGTGTGTCCAATACGTAGATATTTGTCTTTACTCTGCAACACTGTATTTCCTTATAACGTGGTATTCTTACATATTCTTTTGAGAGAAAACTATCCCGTGCTTTCCCGTTTTAGGCTACACACTTAGACATACAGGCAACACCAAAGCTTTTCGAATTACAACGTGTTGTTTATGAAAAACAAGATAATTTCTCACAATGCGGGATTTCCTTAAAACGTGGTTTTCTGAAACATTTTGACGAAAGAAAATTCTTCAGTGTGTTTTCTTTTGAGGCTACACATTTAGACGTACACGCCACACCAAATCCTTTCGAGTTACCACGTGTTGTTTAGGAGATACAAGCTAATTTTGTACGATGCATTATTTCTTCTCATAAAGTGTTTCCAATACGTACGTATTTGTCTTTACTCTGCAACACTGTATTTCCTTATAAAGTTGTATTCTTACATATTCTTTCAAGAGAAAACTCTCCTGTGCGTTCTCTTTAGAGGCTACACGCTTAGACATACACGCAACGCCAAAGCATTTCGAGTTACAATGTGTTGTTTAGGAAAAACAAGATAATTTCGCACGATGCGAGATTTCCATAAAACGTGGTTTTCTGAAAAATTTTGAGGGAAGAAAGTTATCCTGTGGGTTCTCTTTTGAGGCTACACGTGTAGAGGTACAAGCCACACCAAATCTTTTCGAGTTACAACGTGTTGTTTAGGAGATACAAGCTAATTTTTTACGATGCGTTACTTCTTCTCTTAAAGTGTTTCCAATAGTATTTGTCTTTACTCTTCAACATGGTATTTCCTTATAACGTGGTATTCTTACATATTCTTTCGAGAGAAAAGTCTCCTGTGCCTTCTCTTTTGAGGCTACACGCTTAGACATACACGCAACACCAAAGCTTTTCGAGTTACAACGTGTTGTTTAGGAAAAACAAGATAATTTCGCACGATGCAAGATTTCTTTAAAACGTGGTTTCTGACAAATTTTGATGAAAGAAAATTCTCCTGTGGGTTCTCCTTTGAGGCTACACTTTTAGACGTATACGTCACACCAAATCTTTTCGAGTTTCAACGTGTTGTTTAGGAGATACAAGGTAATTTTGAACGATGCGTTATTTCTTCTCGTAAAGTGTTTCCAATATGTACTTATTTGTCTTTACTCTGCAAAATTGTATTTCCTTATAACATGGTATTCCTACATATTCTTTTGAGAGAAAACTCTCTTGTGCCTTCTCTTTTCAGGCTACACACTTACACATACACGCAACACCAATGCTTTTCGAGTTACAACATGTTGTTTAGGAAAAGGAAGATGATTTCACACGATGCGGGATTTCCTTAAAACGTGGTGTTCTGAAAAATTTTGAAAAAAGAAAATTCTCCTGTGTGTTCTCTTTTCGGGCTACACATTTAGACGTACACGCCACACCAAATCCTTTCGAGTTACCTCGTGAAGTTTAGGAGATACAAGCTAATTTTGTACGATGCGTTATTTCTTCTGGTAAAGTGTTTCCAATATGTACTTATTTGTCTTTACTCTGCAAAATTGTATTTCCTTATAACGTGGTATTTTACATATTCTTTCGAGAGAAAACTCTCCTGTGCCTTCTCTTTTGAGGCTCCATGCTTACACATACACGCAACACCAAAGCTTTTTGAGTTACAACATGTTGTTTAGAAAAAGAAGATGATTTCCCACGATGCGGGATTTCCTTAAAACGTGGTTTTCTGAAAAAAATTGAAGAAAGAAAATTCTCCTGTAGGTTCTCTTTTGAGGCTACACGTTTAGACGTGCATGCAACACCAAATCTTTTCGAGTTACAACATCTTGTTTAGGAGATAAAACCTAATTTTTTACGATGCGTTAATTCTTCTCGTAATGTGTTTCCAATACATACGTATTTGCCTTTACTCTGCAACATTGTATTTCCTTTTAACGTGGTATTCTTACATATTCTTTCGAGAGAAAACTATCCTGTGCGTTCTCTTTTGAGGTTACACACTTAGACATTCACGCAACACCAAACCTTTTCGAGTAAGAACATGTTATTTAGGAAAAACAATATAATTTCGCACGATGCGAGATTTCCTTAAAACGTGGTTTCTGACAAATTTTGATGAAAGAAAATTCACCTGTGGGTTCTCTTTTGAGGCTATACATTTAGACGTACACGTCACACCAAATCCTTTTGAGTTACAACGTGTTGTTTAGGAGATACAAGCTAATTTTGTATGATGCGTTATTTCTTCTTGTAAAGAGTTTCCAATATGTACTTATTTGTCTTTATTCTGAAAAATTGTATTTCCTTATAACGTGGTATTCTTACATATTCTTTCGAGAGAAAACTCTCCTGTGCCTTCTCTTTTGAGGCTCCACGCTTAGACATACACGCAACACTAAAGGTATTCGAGTTACAACATGTTTTTTAGGAAAAAGAAGGTGATTTCGCACGATGCGGGATTTCCTTAAAACGTGGCTTTCTGAAAAATTTTAACGAAAGAAAATTCTCCTGTGTGTTCTCTTTTGAGGCTACACGTTTAGACGTACAAGCCACACCAAATCTTTTCCAGTTACAACGTGTTGTTTAGGAGATACAAGCTAATTTTGTACGATGCGTTATTTCTTCTCGTAATGTGTTTCCAATATGTACGTATTTGTCTTTACTCTGCAACACTGTATTTCCTTATAACGTGGTATTCTTACATATTCTTTCGAGAAAAAACTCTCCTTTACATTCTGTTTTGAGGCTACATGCTTAGACATACACGCAACACCAAAGTTTTTCGAGTTACAACGTGTTGTTTAGGAAAAACAAGATAATTTCTCATGATGCAAGATTTCCTTAAAACGTGGTTGCTGACAAATTTTGATGAAAGAAAATTCTCTTGTGGGTTCCCTTTTGATGCTACATGCTTAGACGTACACGTCACACCAAATCTTTTCGAGTTACAACGTGCTGTTTAGGAGACACAAGCTAATTTTGTACGATGCGTTATTTCTTCTTGTAAAGTGTTTCCAATATGTACTTATTTGTCTTTACTCTGCAAAATTGTATTTCCTTATAACGTGGTATTCTTACATAATCTTTCGAGAGAAAACTCTCCTGTGCCTTCTCTTTTGAGGCTCCACGCTTACACATACACGCTACACCAAAGCTTTTCGAGTTACAACATGTTGTTTAGGAAAAAGAAGATGATTTCGTACGATGCGGGATTTCCTTAAAACGTGGCCTTCTGAAAAATTTTGACGAAAGAAAATTCTCCTGTGGGTTCTCTTTTGAGGCTACACGTTTAGACGTACATGGCACACCAAATCTTTTCGAATTACAACGTGTTGTTACGGAGATACAAGGTAATTTTGTAAGATGAGTTACTTCTTCTCTTAAAGTGTTTCCAATACGTTCTTATTTGTCTTTACTCTGCAACACTGTATTTCCTTATAACGTGGTATTCTTACATATTCGTTCGAGAGAAAACTATCCTGTGTGTTCCCTTTTTAGTCTACACACTTAGACATACAGGCAACACCACAGCTTTCTGAGTTACAACGTGTTGTTTATGAAAAACCAGATAATTTCGCACGATGCGGGATTTCCTTAAAACGTAGTTTTCTGAAAAATTTTGACGAAAGAAAATTCTTCAGTGGGTTCTCTTTTGAGGCTACACGTTTAGACGTACACGCCACACCAAATCCTTTCGAGTTACCACGTGTGGTTTAGGAGATACAAGCTAATATTTTAAGATACGTTATTTCTTCTCATTAAGTGTTTCCAACATGTACGTATTTGTCTTTACTCTGCAACACTGTATTTCCTTATAACTTTGTATTCTTACATATTCTTTCGAGAGAAAACTCTCCTGTGCGTTCTCTTTAGAGGCTACACGCTTAGACATACAAGCAACGCCAAAGCTTTTCGAGTTACAATGTGTTGTTTAGGAAAAACAAGATAATTACGCACGATGCGAGATTTCCATAAAACGTGGTTTTCTGAAAAATTTTGAGGGAAGAAAGTTCTCCTGTGGGTTCTCTGTTGAGGCTACACATGTAGAGGTACGAGACACACCAAATCTATTCGAGTTACAACGTGTTGTTTAGGAGATACAAGCTAATTTTGCACGATGCGTTATTTCTTCTCTTAAAGTGTTTCCAGTAGTATTTGTCTTTACTCTGCAACAATGTATTTCCTTATAACATGGTATTCTTACATATTCTTTCGAGAGAAAACTTGCCTGTGCGTTCTCTTTTGAGGCTACACTCTTAGACAAATACGCAACGCCAAAGCTTTTCGAGTTACAACGTGTTGTTTAGGAAAACAAGATAATTTCGCACGATGCAGGATTTCCATAAAACGTGGTTTTCTGAAAAATTTTGACGAAAGAAATGTCTCCTGTCTGTTCTCTTTTGAGGCTACACGTGTAGAAGTACGAGCCACACCAAATCTTTTCGAGTTACCACGTGTTGTTTAGGAGATACAAGCTAATTTTGTACGATGTGTTATTTCTTCTCTTAAAGTGTTTCCAATACTTACGTAGTTGTCTTTACTCTGCAACACTGTATTCCCTTATAAAGTGGTATTCTTACATATTCTTTGGAGAGAAAACTCTCCTGTGCGTTCTCTTTTGAGGCTACACGCTTAGACATACACGAAACGCCAAAGCATTTCGAGTTACAATGTGTTGTTTAGGAAAAACAAGATAATTCCGCACTATGCGAGATTTCCATAAAACGTGGTTTTCTGAAAAATTTTGACCAAAGAAAGTTCTCCTGTGGGTTATCTTTTGAGGCTACACGTGTAGAGGTAGGAGCCACACCAAATCTACTCGAGTTACAACGTGTTGTTTAGGAGATACAAGCTAATTTTTTATGATGCTTTATTTATTCTCTTAAAGTGTTTCCAGTAGTATTTGTCTTTACTCTGCAACAATGTATTTCCTTATAACATGGTATTCTTACATATTCTTTCGAGAGAAAACTCGCCTGTGCGTTCTCTTTTGAGGCTACACACTTAGACAAATATGCAACGCCAAAGCTTTTCGAGTTACAACGTGTTGTTTAGGAAAACAAGATAATTTCGCACGATGCGAGATTTCCATAAAACGTGGTTTTCTGAAAAATTTTGATGAAAGAAAATTCTCCTGTGGGTTCTCGTTTGAGGCTACACTTTTAGATGTACACGTCACACCAAATATTTTCGAGTTACAACGTGTTGTTTAGGAGATACAAGCTAATATTGTAAGATGCGTTATTTATTCTCATAAAGTGTTTCCAATATGTCCTTATTTGTCTTTACTCTGCAAAATTGTATTTCCTTATAACGTGGTATTCTTACATATTCTTTCGAGAGAAAACTCTCCAGTGCCTTCTCTTTTGAGGCTCCACGCTTACACATACACGCAACACCAAAGCTTTTTGAGTTACAACATGTTATTTAGGAAAAAGAAGATGATTTCGCACAATGCGGGATTTCCTTAAAAAGTGGTTTTCTGAAAAATATTGAAGAAAGAAAATTCTCCTGTGGGTTCTCTTTTGAGGCTACACGTTTAGACGTACACGCCACACCAAATCCTTTCAAGTTACCACGTGTTGTTTAGGAGATACAAGCTAATTTTGTACGATGCATTATTTCTTCTCGTAAAGTGTTTTCAATACGTACTTATTTGTCTTTAATCTGCAACACTGTATTTCCTTATAACGTGGTTTTCTTACGTATTATTTCTAGGGAAAACTCTCATGTGCGTTCTCTTTGAGGCGACACGCTTAGACAAACACGCAATGCCAAAGCTTTTCGAGTTACAATGTGTTGTTTAGGAAAAACGAGATAATTTAGCACGATGCGAGATTTCCATAGAAGGTGGTTTTCTGAAAAATTTTGACGAATGAAAGTTCTCCTGTGGGTTCTCTTTTGAGGCTACACGTGTAGAGGTACGAGCCACACCAAATCTTTTCGAATTACAATGTGTTGCTTAGGACATACAAGCTAATTTTTTACGATGTGTTAATTATTCTCATAAAGTGTTTCCAATAAGTACCTATTTGTCTTTGCAACATTATATTTCCTTATAACGTGGTATTCTTACATGTTCCTCCGAGAGAAAACGATCCTGTGCGTTCCATTTTGAGGCTACACACTTAGACATACAGGCAACACCAAAGCTTTTCGAGTTACAGCGTGTTGTTTATGGAAAACAAGATAATTTCGCACGATGCAGGATTTCCTTAAAACGTGGTTTTCTGACAAATTTTGAAGAAGGAAAATTCTCCTGTGGCTTCTCTTTTGAGGCTACACGTTTAGACGTGCATGCCACACCAAATCATTTCGAGTTACCACGTGTTGTTTAGGAGATACAAGCTAATTTTGTATGATGCGTTATTTCTTTTCGTAAAGTGTTTCCAATACGTACATATTTGTCTTTACTCTGCAACACTGTATTTCCTTATAACGTTGTATTCTTACATGTTCTTTCGAGAGAAAACTCTCCTGTGCATTCTCTTTAGAGGCTATATGCTCAGACATACACGCAACACTAAAGCTTTTCGAATTACAACGTGTTGTTTAGGAAAAACAAAATAATTTTGTACGATGCGGGATTTCCTTAAAACGTGGTTTTCTGACAAATTTTGACGAAAGAAAGTTCTCCTGTGGGTTCTCTTTTGAGGCTACACGTGTAGACGTACGAGCCACACCAACTATTTTTGAGTTACAACGTGTTGTTTAGGAGATACAAGCAAATATTTTACAATGTGTTATTTCTTCTCGTAAAGTGTTTCCAAAACGTACATATTTGTCATTACTCTGCAACACTGTATTTCCTTAAAACATGGTATTCTTACATATTCTTTCGAGGGAAAACTCTCCTGTGCATTCTCTTTTGAGGCTACACAATTAGACAAACACGCAACACCAAAGCTTTTCGAGTTAAAACATGTTGTTTAGGAAAAAGAAGATGATTTCGCACGATGCGGGATTTCCTTAAAACTTGGTTTTCTGAAATTTTTTTACGAAAGAAAATTCTCCTGTGGGTTCTCTTTTGAGGCTACATATTTAAACGTACATGCCACCAAATCTTTTCGAGTTACAACATGTTGTTTAGGAGAGACAAGCTAATATTTTATAATGCGTTAATTCTTCTCGTAACGTGTTTCCAATATGTACGTATTTGTCTTTACTCTGCAACATTGTATTTCCTTATAACGTGATATTCTTACATATTCTTTCGAGAGAAAACTATCCTGTGTGTTCCCTTTTGAGGCTAAACACTTAGACATAGAGGCAACACCATAGCTTTTCGAGTTACAACGAGTTGTTTATAAAAAACAAGATAATTTCGCACGATGCCTGATTTCCTTAAAACATGATTTTCTGACAAATTTTGATGAAAGAAAATTACTCTGTGGGTTCTCTTTTGAGGCTTCACGTTTAGACGTGCACGCCACACCTAATCCTTTCGAGTTAACACGTGTTGTTTAGGAGATACATGCTAATTTTGTACGATGCGTTATTTCTTCTCGTAAAGTGTTTCCAATACGTACGTATTTGTCTTTACTCTGCAACACTGTATTTCCTTATAACGTGGTATTCTTGCATATTCTTTCGAGAGAAAACTATCCTGTGTGTTCCCTTTTGAGGCTACACACTGAGACATACAGGCAACACCAAAGCTTTTCGAGTTACAACCTGTTGTTTATGAAAAACAAGATAATTTCGCTCGATGCGGGATTTCCTTAAAACTTGGTGTTCAGACAAATTTTGACGAAAGAAAATTCTCCTGTGTCTTCTCTTTTGAGGCTACACATTTAGGCGTACGAGCCACACCAAATATTTCGAGTTACAACTTGTTGTTTAGGAGATAATAGCAAATTTTGTACGATGCGTTATTTCTTCTTGTAAAGTGTTTCCAATAAGTACTTATCTGTCTTTACTCTGCAACACTGTATTTCCTTATAACGTGGTATTCTTACATATTCTTTCGAGGGAAAACTCTCCTGTGCGTTCTCTTTTGAGGCTACATTCTTAGACATACACGCAACGCCAAATCTTTTCGAGTTACAAAGTGTTGTTTAGGAAAAACAAGATAATTTCGCACGATGCGAGATTTCCATAAAACGTGGTTTTCTGAAAAATTTTGACCACAGAAAGTTCTCCTGTGGGTTCTCTTTTGTGGCTACATGTTTAGACGTACACGTCACACCAAATCTTTTCGAGTTACAACGTGTTGTTTAGGAGATACAAGCGAAACTTGTACGATGAGTTATTTCTTCTCATACAGTGTTTCCAATAAGTACTTATTTGTCGTTACTCTGCAAAATTGTATTTCCTTATAACGTGGTATTCTTACATATTCTTTCGAGAGAAAACTCTCCTGTGCCTTCTCTTTTGAGGCTCCACGCTTACACATACAAGCAACAGCAAAGCTTTTCGAGTTACAACATGTTGTTTAGGAAAAAGAAGATGATTTCGCATAATGCGGGATTTCCTTAAAACGAGGTTTTCTGAAAAATTTTGACGAAAGAAAATTCTCCTGTGGGTTCTCTTTTGAGGCTACACATTTAGACATACAGGACACACCAAATCATGTCGAGTTACAACGTGTTGTTTAGGAGATACAAGCTAATTTTTTACGATGTGTTAATTATTCTCGTAAAATGTTTCTAATACATACGCATTTGTCTTTACTCTGCAACATTGTATTTCCTTATAACGTGGTATTCTTACATATTCTTTCGATAGAAAACTATCCTGTGTGTTCCCCTTTGAGGCTACACACTTAGACATACAGGCAACACCAAAGCTTTTCGAGTTACAACGTGTTGTTTATGAAAAACTAGATAATTTCGCACGATGCGGGATTTCCATAAACGTGGTGTTCTGACACATTTTGACGAAAGATAATTCTCCTGTGGGTTCTCTTTTGAGGCTACACGTTTAGGGGTACATGCCACACCAAATCCTTTCGAGTTACCACGTGTTGTTTAGGAGATACAAGCTAATTTTGTACGATGCGTTATTTCTTCTCGTAAAGTGTTTCCAAACGTACATATTTGCCTTTACACTGCAACACTGTATTTCCTTATAATGTTGAATTCTTACATGTTCTTTCGAGAGAAAACTCTCCTGTGCATTCTCTTTAGAGGCTACATGCTCACTCATACACGCAACACCAAAGCTTTTCGAGTTACAACATGTTGTTCAGGAAAAACAAGATAATTTTGCACTATGCGGGATTTCCTTAAAACGTGGTTTTCTGACAAATTTTGACGAAAGAAAGTTCTCCTGTGGGTTGTCTTTTGAGGCTACAGGTTTAGACGTACATGCCACACCAAATCTTTTCGAGTTACAACTTGTTGTTTAGGAGATACAAGCAAATTTTGTACGATGCGTTATTTCTTCTTGTAAAGTGTTTCCGATACGTACTTAATTGTCTTTACTCTGCAACATTTTATTTCGTTATAACGTGGTATTCTTACATATTCTTTCGATAGAAAACTATCCTGTGCGTTCCCCTTTGAGGCTACACACTTAGACATACAGACAACACCAAAGCTTTTCGAGTTACAACGTGTTGTTTATGAAAAACAAGATAATTTCGCACGATGCGGGATTTCCTTAAAACGTGGTGTTCTGAGAAATTTTGACGAAAGAAAATTCTCCTGTGGGTTCTCTTTTGAGGCTACACGTTTAGAGGTACATGCCACACCAAATCCTTTCGAGTTACCACGTGTTGTTTAGGAGATACAGCTAATTTTGTACGATGCGTTATTTCTTCTCGTAAAGTGTTTCCAATACGTACGTATTTGTCTTTACTCTGCAACACTGTATTTCCTTATAATGTTGTATTCTTACATGTTCTTTCGAGAGAAAACTCTCCTGTGCATTGTCTTTAGAGGGTACATGCTCACACATACACGCAATACCAAAGCTTTTCGAGTTACAACGTGTTGTTCAGGAAAAACAAGATAATTTTTCACGATGCAGCTTACAAAATTAGCTTGTATCTCCTAAACAACACGTTGCAACTCGAAATGAATTGGTGTGGCATGTACGTCTAAACGTGCAGCCACAAAGGAGAACCCATAGGAGAATTTTCTTTCGTCAAAATTTTTCAGAAAATCACGTTTTAAGGAAATCCCGCATCGTGCAAAATTATCTTTTTTTTCCTAAACAACACGTTGTAACTCGAAAAGCTTTCGTGTTGCGTGTATGTCTAAGTGTGTAGCCTCCAAAGAGAAGGCACAGGAGAGTTTTCTCTCGAAATAATATGTAAGAATACCATGTTATAAGGATATAATGTGTTGCAGAGTAAAGACAAATATGTACGTATTGGAAACACTTTAGGAGAAGAAATAATGCATCGTACAAAATTAGCTTGAATCTCCTAAACAACACGCTGTAACTTGAAGACATTTGGTGTGGCGTGTACATCTTAACGTGTAGCCTCAAAAGAGAACCCACAGGAGAATTTTGTTTCGTCAAAATTTGTCAGAAAACCACGTTTTAAGGAAATCCTGCATAGTGCGAAATATTCTTGTTTTTTCTAAACAACACGTCGTAACTCGAAAAGCTTTGGTGTTGCGTGTATGTCTAAGCGTGTAGCCTCAAAAGAGAACGCAGAGGAGAGTTTTCTCTCGAATGAATAAGTAAGAATACCATGTTATAAGGAATTACAGTGTTGTAGAATAAAGACAAATATGTACATATTGGAAACACTTAAACATTACGAGAAGAAATAACGCATCGTACAAAATTAGCTTGTATCTCTTAAACAACACTTTGTAACTCGAAAAGCTTTGGTGTTGCGTGCATTTCAAAGCGTGTAGCCTCAAAAGAGAAGGCACAGGAGAGTTTTCTCTGGAAAGAATATATAAGAATACCACGTTATAAGGAAATACAGTGTTGCAGAGTAAAGACAAATACATTCATATTCGAAACACTTTATGAGAAGAAATAACGCATCACAAAAATTAGCTTGTATCTCCTAAACAACATTTTGTAACTCGAAAAGATTTGGTGTGGCGTGTACGTCTAAACGTCTAGCCTCAAACGGGAACTCACAGGAAAATTTTCTTTTGTCAACATTTTTCAGAAAACCACGTTTTAAGGAAATCCCGCATTGTGCGAAATTATCTTGTTTTTCCTAAACAACACGTTGTAACTCGAAAAGCTTTGGTGTTGCATGTATGTCTAAGTGTGTAGCCTCAAAAGAGAACGCACAGGAGAGTTTCTCTCGAAAGAATATGTAAGAAAACCACGTTATAAGGAATTACAGTGTTTCAGAGTAAAGACAAACATGTACGTATTGGAAACACTATACGAGAAGAAATAACGCATCATAAAAAATTAGCTTGTATCTCCTAAACAACACGTTGTAACCGAAAAGATTTGGTGTGGCATGTACGTCTAAACGTGTAGCCTCAAAAGAGAACCCACAGGAGAATTTTCTTAGGTCAAAATTTGTCAGAAAACCATGTTTTAAGGAAATCCCGCACATTATAAGGAAATACAGTGTTGCAGAGTAAAGACAAATATGTACCTATTGGAAACACTTTACAAGAAGAAATAACGCATCGTACAAAATTAGCTTGTGTCTCCTAAACAACACTTTGTAATTCGAAAAGATTTGGTTTGGCATGTACGTCTAAACGTGTAGCCTCAAAAGAGAAGCCACAGGAGAATTTTCTTTCGTTAAAATTTGTCAGAAAAGAGAACGCACAGGAGAGTTTTCTCTCGAAAGAATATATAAGAATAACACGTTATAAGAAAATACAGTGCTGCAAAGTAAAGACAAATACGTACCTTTTGGAAACACTTAAACTTTACGAGAAGTAAAGCATAGTACAAAATTAGCTTGTATCTCTTAAACAACACGTTGTAACTCGAAAAGCTTTGGTGTTGCGCGCATTTATGCGCATGTAGCCTCAAAAGAGAAGGCACAGGAAGAAAGAATGCATCGCAAAAAATTAGCTCGTATCTCCTAAACAACATGTTGTTACTCGAAAAGATTTGGTGTGGCGTGTACGTCTAAACGTGTAGCCTCAAAAGAGAACACACAGGAGAATTTTCTTTGGTCAAAATTTGTCAGAAAACCTCGTTTTAAGGAAATCCCGCATCGTGCGAAATTATCTTGTTTTTCCTAAACAACACGTTGTAACTCGAAAACTTTGGTGTTGCGTGTATGTCTAATCATGTAGCCTCAAAAGAGAACGCACAGGAGACTTTTCTCTCGAAAGAATATGTAAGAATACCACGTTATAAGGAAATACAGTGATGCAGAGTAAAGACAAATTAGTACGTATTGGAAACACTTTACGAGAAGAAATAATGCATCGTACAAAATTAGCTTGTATCTCCTAAACAACATGTTGTAACTCGAAAAGATTTGGTGTGGCGTGTACGTCTAAACGTGTAGCCTCAAAAGAGAACCCACAGGAGAATTGTTTTTCGTTAAAATTTGTCAGAAAACCATGTTTTAAGGAAATCACTCATCGTGAGAAATTATCATGTTTTTCCTAAACAACACGTTGTAACTCGAAAAGCTTTGATGTTGCGTGTATGTCTAAGCGTGTAGCCTCAAAAGAGAACTCACAGGAGAGTTTTCTCTCGAAAGAACATGTAAGAATACCACATTATAAGGAAATAAAATTTTGCAGAGTAAAGACAAATACGTATGTATTTGAAACACTTTACGAGAAGAAATAACGCATCGTAAAATTTAGTTTGTATCTCCTAAACAACACATTGTAACTCGAAAAGAGTTGGTGTGGCGTGTACGTCTAAACGTGTAGCCTCAAAGGAGAACCCACAGGAGAATTTTCTTTCGTCAAAATTTGTCAGAAAACCACTTATTAAGGAAATCTCGCATCGTGCGAAACTATCTTGTTTTTCCTAAACAACACATTGTAACTCGAAAATTTTTGATGTTGCATGTATGTCTAAGCATGTAGCCTCAAAAGAGAACGCACAGGAGAGATTTCTCTCGAACGAGTATGTAAGAATACCACGTTATAAGGAAATACAGTGTGGCAAATTAAAGATAAATACGTAGCTTTTGGAAACACTTAAACTTTACGAGAAGATATAAAGCATCGTAAAAAATTAGCTTGTATCTCCTAAACAACACGTTGTAACTCGAAAAGATTTGGTGTGGCGTGTACGTCTAAATGTGTAGCCTCAAATGAAAACCCACAGGAGAATTTTCTTTCGTCAAAATTTGTCAGAAAACTACATTTTAAAGAATTCCCGCATCTTGCGAAATTATCTTGTTTTTCCTAAACAACATGTTCTAACTCGAAATGCTTTGGTGTTGCGTGTATGTCTAAGCGTCTAGCCTCAAAAGAGAACGCACTGGAGAGTTTTCTCATGAAAGAATATGTACAAATACCATGTTATAAGGAAATACAATGTTGTAGAGTAAAGACAAATACGTACGTATTGGAAACACTTTAGGAGAAGAAATAACGCATCGTACAAAATTAGCTTGTATCTCCTAAACAACACGTTGTAACTCGAAAAGATTTGGTGTGGCATGTACGTCTAAGCGTGTAGCCTCAAATGAAAACCCACAGGAGAATTTTCTTTCGTCAAAATTTGTCAGAAAACCACGTTTTAAGGAATTCCCGCATCTTGCGAAATTATCTTGTTTTTCATAAACAACACGATCTAACTCGAAATGCATTGGTGTTGCGTGTATGTCTAAGCGTGTAGCCTCAAAAGAGAATGCACAGGAGAGTTTTGTCTCGAAAGAATATGTACGAATACCATGTTATAAGGAAATACAGTGTTGTAGAGGAAAGACAAATACGTACGTTTTGGAAACACTTTAGGATAAGAAATAACGCATCATTCAAAATTAGCTTGTATCTCCTAAACAGCACGTTGTAACTCGAAAATCTTTGGTGTTGCGTGTATGTCTAAGCGTGTAGCCTCAAAAGAGAACGCACAGGAGAGTTTTCTCTCGAAAAAATATGTAAGAATACCACGTCATAAGGAAATACAGTGTTGCAAAGTAAAGAAAAATACGTACCTTTTGGAAACACTTAAACGTTACGAGAAGAAATAATGCATCATTGAAAATTAGCTTGTATCTCCTAAACAATACGTTCTAACTCGAAAAGATTTGGTGTTGCGTGTATGACTAAGCATGTAGCCTCAAAAGAGAGCGCACAGGAGAGTTTTCTCTCGAAAGAATATGTAAGAATACCACGTTATGAGGAAATACAGTGTTGCAGAGTAAAGAAAAATACGTGCATATTGGAAAAACTTTACGAGAAGAAATAACGCATCCTACAAAATTAGCTTGTATCTCCTAAACAACACCTTGTAACTCGAAAGGATTTGGTGTGGCGTGTACGTCAAACGTGTAGCCTCAAAAGAGAACCCACAAGAGAATTTTCTTTGGTCAAAATTTGTCAGAAAACCACGTTTTAAGGAAATCCCGCATCATGTGAAATTATCTGGTTTTTCCTAAACAACACGTTTTAACTCGAAAAGCTTTGGTTTTGCGTGTATGTCTAAGTGTTTAGCCTCAAAAGAGAACGCACAGGAGAGTTTTCTCTCGAAAGAATATGTAAGAATTCCACGTTATAAGGAAATACAGTGTTGCAGAGTAAAGAAAAATACGTACGTATTGGAAAAACTTTACGAGAAGAAATAACGCATCCTACAAAATTAGCTTGTATCTCCTAAACAACACCTTGTAACTCGAAAGGATTTGGTGTGGCGTGTACGTCAAACGTGTAGCCTCAAAAGAGAACCCACAGGAGAATTTTCTTTGGTCAAAATTTGTCAGAAAATCACGTTTTAAGGAAATCCCTCATCGTGCGAAATTATATTGTTTTTCCTAAACAATACTTTGTAACTCGTAAAGCTTTGGTGTTGCGTGTATGTCTAAGAGTGTAGCTTCAAAAGAGAACGCACAGGAGAGTTTTCTCTCGAAAGAATATGTAAGAATACCATGTTATAAGGAAATACAGTGTTGCAGAGTAAAGATCAATAGGTAGTTATTGTAAATACTTTACGAGAAAAAATAACGCATGGTACAAAATTAGCTTGTATCTCTTAAACAACACGTTGTAATTCGAAAATATTTGGTGTGGCGTGTATGTCTAAATGTGTAGCCTCAAAAGAGAACCCACAGGAGAATTTTCTTTCGTCAAAATTTTTCAGAAAACCACGTTTTAAGGTAATCCCTCATCGTGCGAAATTATCTTGTTTTTCCTAAACAGCACAATGTAACTCGAAAAGCTTTGGTGTTGCGTGTATGTCTAAGCATGTAGCATCAAAAGAGAGCGCACAGGAGAGTATTCTCTCGAAAGAATATGTAAGAATACCACGTTATAAGGAAATACAGTGTTGCAGAGTAAAGAAAAATACGTACGTATTGGAAAAACTTTATGAGAAGAAATAACGCATCGTACAAAATTAGCTAGTATCTCGTAAACAACACCTTGTAACTCGAAAGGATTTGGTGTGGCGTGTACGTCTAAATGTGTAGCCTCAAAAGAGAACCCAAAGGAGAATTTTCTTTGGTCAAAATTTGACAGAAAACCACGTTTTAAGGAAATCCCGCATCGTGCGAAATTATCTTGTTTTTCCTAAACAACACGTTGTAACTCGAAAAGCTTTGGTGTTGCGTGTATGTCTAAGCGTGTAGCCTCAAAAGAGAACGCACAGGAGAGTTTTCTCTCGAAAGAATATGTAAGAATACCACGTTATAAGGAAATACCGTGTTGAAGAGTAAAGATAAATAGGTAGTTATTGTAAATACTTTACGAGAAGAAATGACAGATGGTACAAAATTAGATTGTATCTCCTAAACAACACGTTGGAATTCGAAAATATTTGGTGTGGCATGTACGTCTAAATGTGTAGCCTCAAAAGAGGACCGACAGGAGAATTTTCTTTCCTCAAAATTTTTCAGAAATCACGTTTTAATGAAATCCCTCATTGTGCGAAATTATCTTGTTTTTCCTAAACAACACATTGTAACTCGAAAAGCTTTGGTGTTGCCTGTATGTCTAAGCGTGTAGCCTCAAAAGACAATGCACAGGAGAGTTTTCTCTCGAAAGAATATGTAAGAATACAATGTTATAAGGAAATACAGTGTTGCAGAGTAAAGTCAAATATGTACGTATTGGAAACACTTTATGAGAAGAAATAAAGCATCGTAAAAATTAAGCTTTTATCTCCTAAACAACACTTTGTAACTCGAAAGATTTGGTGTGGCGTGTACGTCTAAACGTGTAGCCTCAAAAGAGAACCCACAGGAGAATTTTCTTTCGTCAAAATTTGTCAGAAAACCATGTATTAAGGAAATCCCGTATCGTGCAAAATTATCTTGTTTTTCCTAAACAACCCATTGTAACTCGAAAAGCTTTGGTGTTGCGTGTACGTCTATGCGTGTAGCCTCAAAAGAGAATGCACAGGAGAGTTTTCTCTCGAAAGAATATGTAAGAATACCACGTTATAAGTAAATACAGTGTTGCAGAGTAAAGATAAATAAGTAGTTATTGTAAATACTTTACGAGAAGAAATAACGCATATTACAAAAGAGTTTTCTCTCGAAAGAATATGTAAGACTACCAAGTTATAAGGAAATACAGTGTTGCAGAATAAAGACAAATATGTACGCATAGAAAACACTTTATGAGAAGAAATAACGCATCATACAAAATTAGCTTGCATCTCCTAAACAACACGTTGTAACTCGAAAATATTTGGTGTGGTGTGTACGTCTAAACGTGTAGCCTCAAAAGAGAACCCACAGGAGAATTTTCTTCCGTCAAAATTTGTCTGAAAAACATTTTCTAAGGAAATCACGCATCGTGCAAAATTATCTTGTTTTTCCTAAACTACACGTTGCAACTTGAAAAGCTTTGGTGTTGCGTGTATGTCTAAGAATGTAGCCTCAAAAGAGAGCGCACAGGAGAGTTTTCTCTCGAAAGAATATGTAAGAAAACCACATTATAAGGAAATACAGTGTTGCAGAGTAAAGAAAAATACGTACGTATTGGAAAAACTTTACGAGAAGAAATAACGCATTTGTACAAAATTAGCTTGTATCTCCTAAACAACACCTTGTAACTCGAAAAGATTTTGTTTGGCATGTAAGTCTAAAGGTGTAGCCTCAAGAGAGAAGCCACAGGAGAATTTTCTTTGGTCAAAATTTGTCAGCAAGCCACGTTTTAAGGAAATCCCGCATCGTGCGAAATTATCTTGTTTTTCCTAAACAACACGTTGTAACTCGAAAAGCTTTGGTGTTGCTTGTATGTCTAAGCATGTAGCCTCAAAAGAGAATGCACAGGAGAGTTTTCTCTCGAAAGAATATGTAAGAATACCACGGTATAAGGAAATACAGTGTTGCAGAGTAATGACAAATACTTACGTATTGGAAACACATTACGAGAAGAAATAACGCATGGTACAAAATTAGCTTGTACCTCCTAAACAACTCGTTGTAACTCGAAAAGATTTGATGTGACGTTTGCATCTAAATGTGTAGCCTCAAAAGGGAACCCACAGGAGAATTTTCTTTCGTCAAAATTTTTCAGAATACCATGTTTTACGGAAATCCCACATCATGCGAAATTATCTTGTTTTTCCTAAACAACACGTTGTAACTCGAAAAGCTTTGGTGTTGCGTGTATGTCTAAGCTTGTAGCCTCAAAGGAGAACGCACAGGACAGTTTCCTGCGAAAGAATATGTAAGAATACCACGTTATGAGGAAATACAGTGTTGCAGAGTAAAGAGAAATACCTACGCATTGGAAACACTTTACAATAAGAAATAGTGCATTGTAAAAATTAGCTTGTATCTCCTAAACAACACGCTGTAACTCGAAAAGATTTGGTGTGGCGTGCATTTCTAAACGTGTAGCCTCAAAAGAGAACCCACAGGAGAATTTTCTTTGGTCAAAATTTGTCAGAAAACCAGGTTTTATGGAAATCCTGAAAAATTTTGACGAAAGAAAATTCTCCTATGGGTTCTCTTATGAGGCTACACGTTTAGACGTACACGCCACACCAATTCCTTTCGAGTTACAACGTGTTGTTTAGGAGATAGAAGCTACTTTTGTATGATGCGTTATTTCTTCTCGTAAAGTGTTTCCAATACGTATGTATTTGTCTTTACTCTGCAACACTGTATTTCCTTATAACTTGGTGTTCTTACATATTCTTTCAAGAGAAAACTATCCTGTGCCTTCTTTTTTGAGGCTACACACTTAGACATATGCGCAACACCAAAGTTTTTTGAGTTGCAACGTGTGGTTTAGGAAAAACCAGATAATTTCGCAAGATGTGGGATTTCCTTAAAACGTGATTGTCTGAAAAATTTTGAGGAAAGAAAATTCTCCTATGGGTTCTCTTTTGAGGCTACACGTTTAGACGTACACGCCACACCAAATCTTTCCGAGTTACAACGTGTTGTTTAGGAGATACAAGCTAATTTTGTACGATGCGCTATTTCTTCTCTTAAAGTGTTTCCAATACATATGTATTTGTCTTTACTCTGCAAAACTGTATTTCCTTATAATGTGGTATTCTTATATATTCGTTCGAGAGAAAACTCTCCTGTGCCTTCTCTTTTGAGGCTACACACTTAGGCATACACGCAACACGAAAGCTTTTCGAGTTACAACGTGTTGTTTAGGAAAAACAAGATAATTTCGCACGATGCGGGATTTCCTTAAAACGTGATTTTCTGAAAAATTTTGACGAAAGAAAATTCTCCTATGGGTTCTCTTTTGAGGCTACATGTTTAGAAGTACACGCCACACCAAATCTTTTCGAGTTACAACGTGTTGTTTAGGAGATACAAGCTAATTTTGTACGATGCCTTATTTCTTCTCGTAAAGTGTTTCCAATAGGTACGTATTTGTCTTTACTCTGCAACACTGTATTTCCTATTAACGTGGTATTCTTACATATTCTTTCGAGAGAAAACTCTCCTGTGCCTTCTCTTTTGAGGTTACACACTTAGACATACACGCAACACGAAAGCTTTTCGAGTTACAAGGTGTTGTTTAGGAAAATCAAGATAATTTCGCACGATGCGGGATTTCCTTAAAATGTGATTTTCTGAAAAATTTTGACGAAAGAAAATTCTCCTATAAGTTCTCTTTTGAGGCTACACGTTTAGACGTACACGCCACACCAAATCTTTTCGAGTTACAACGTGTTGTTTAGAAGATACAAGCAAATATTTTATGATGCGTTATTTCTTCTCGTAACCTGTTTCCAATACGTACGTATTTGTCTTTACTATGCAACACTGTATTTCCTTATAACGTGGTATTCTTACATATTCTTTCGAGAGAAAACTTTCCTGTGTGTTCTCTTTGAGGCTACACGCTTAGACATACACGCAGCACCAAAGATTTTCGAGTTACAACGTGTTGTTTAGGAAAAACAAGATAATTTCGCACGATATGGGATTTCGTTAAAACCTGGTTTTCTGACAAATTTTGACCAAAGAAAATTCTCCTGTGGGTTCTCTTTTGAGGCTACACGTTTAGAGGAATATGCCACACCAAATCTTTTCGAGTTACAACGTGTTGTTTTGGAGATACAAGCTAATTTTGTAAGATACGTTATTTCTTCTCCTAAAATATTTCCAATACATACATATTTGTCTTTATTGTGCAACACTGTATTTCCTTATAACGTGGTATTCTTGCATATTATTTTGAGAGAAAACTCTCCTGTGCCTTCTCTTTTGAGGCTACATGCTTAGACATACACGAAACACCAAAGCTTTTCGAGTTACAACGTGTTGTTTAGGAAAAACAAGATAATTTCGCATGATGCGGGATTTCCTTAAAACGTGGTTTTCTGACAAATTTTGACGAAAGAAATTTCTCCTGTGGGTTCTCTTTTGAGGCTACATGTTTAGACGTACACACCACGCCAAATATTTTCGAGTTACAACGTGTTCTTTAGGAGAAACAAGCTAATTTTGTACGATGCATTATTTCTTCTCGTAAAATGTTTCCAATACGTACGTATTTGTCTTTATTTTGCAACACTGTATTTCCTTATAACGTGGTATTCTTATATATTCTATCGAGAGAAAACTCTCCTGTGCATTCTCTTTTGAGGCTACATGCTTAGACATACACAAACACCAAAGCTTTTCGAGTTACAACGTGTTGTTTAGGAAAAACAAGATAAGTTCGCACGATGAGGGATTTCCTTAAAACGTGGTTTTCTGACAAATTTTGAAGAAAGAAAATTCTCCTGTGGGTTCTCTTTTGAGGCTACACGTTTAGACGCACACGCCACACCAAATATTTTCAAATTACAACGTGTTGTTTAGGAGATACAAGCTAATTTTGTACCATGCGTCATTTCTTCTCGTAAAGTATTTACAATTACTACCTATTTATCTTTACTCTGCAACACTGTATTTCCTTATAACGTGGTATTCCTACATATTCTTTCGAGAGAAAACTCTCCTGTGTCCTCTTTTGAGGCTACACGCTTAGACATACACGCAACACCAAAGCTTTTCGAGTTACAACGTGTAGTTTAGGAAAAACAAGGTAATTTCGCACGATGAGGTATTTCCTTAGAACATGGTTTTCTAACAAATTTTGACGAAAGAAAATTCTCTTGTGGGTTCTCTTTTGAGGCTACACGTTTAGACGTACACGCCACACGAAATCTTTTCGAGTTACAATGTGTTGGTTAGGAGATACAAGCTAATTTTGTACGATGCGTTATTTCTTCTCGTAAAGTGTTTCCAATACGTACGTATTTGTCTTTATGCTGCAACACTGTATTTCCTTATAACGTGGTATTCTTACATATTCTTTCGACAGAAACTCTCCCGTGAATTCTCTTTTGAGGCCACATGCTTAGACATACATGCAACACCAAAGCTTTTCGAATTACAACGTGTTGTTTAGGAGAAACAAGATAATTTCGCACGATGCGGGATTTCCATAAAACGTGGGTTTCTGACAAATTTTGACGAAGAAAAATCCTCCTGTGGTTTCTCTTTTGAGGCTACGCGTTTAGCCGTACATGCCACACCAAATCCTTTCGAGTTACAACGTGTTGTTTAGGAGATACAAGCTAATTTTGTATGATGAATTATATCTTTTCGTAAAGTTTTTTCCAATACATACGTATTTGTCTTTAGTCTGCAACACTGTATTTCCTTATAACGTGGTATTCTCACATATTGTTTCGAGAGAATACTCTACTGTGCGTTCTCTTTTGAGGCTACAAGCTTAGATATACACGCAACACCAAAGCTTTTTTGAATTACAACGTGTTGTTTAGGAAAAACAAGATAATTTTGCAGGATGCAGGATTTCCTTAAAACGTGGTTTTCTCACAAATTTTGACGAAAGAAAATTCTCCTGTTCGTTGTCTTTGAGGCTACACTTTTAGACGTACACGCCAAACCAAATCTTTTCGAGTTACCACTTGTTGTTTAGGAGATACAAGTTAATAATTTATGATGCGTTATTTCTTCTCGTAAAGTGTTTCCAATATGTACGTTTTTGTCTTTACTCTGCAACACTGTATTTCCTTATAACGTGGTATTCTTACATGTTCTTCCGAGAGAAAACTCTCCTGTGCATTCTCTTTTGAGACTACACGCTTAGACATACACGCAACACCAAAGCTTTTCGAGTTACAACGTGTTGTTTAGGAAAAACAAATAATTTCGCACGATGCGGGATTTCCTTAAAACATGGTTTTCTGACAAATTTTGATGAAAGAAAATTCTCCTGTTGGTTCTCTTTTGAGGCTACACGTTTAGACTTACATGCCAAACCAAATCTTTTCGAGTTACAACATGTTGTTTAGGAGATAAAAGCTAATTTTTAATAATGCATTATTTCTTCTAGTAAAGTGTTCTCAATATGTACATATTTGTCTTTACTCTGCAAAATTGTATTTCCTAATAGCGTGGTGTTCTTACATATTCGTTCGAGAGAAAACTCTCCTGTGCCTTCTCTTTTGAGGCTCCACGTTTAGACATACACGCAACACTAAAGCTTTTCGGGTTACCACATGTTGTTTAGGAAAAAGAAGATGATTTCGCACGATGCAGGATTTCCTTAAAACGTGGTTTTCTCAAAAATTTTGAAGAAAGAAAATTCACTGTGGGTTCTCTTTTGAGGCTACACGTTTAGACATACACGCCACACCAGATCTTTTTGAGTTACAACGTTTTGTTTAGGAGATACATGTTAATTTTTTACTATGCGTTAATTCTTCTAGTAAAGTGTTTCCAATACGTACGTGTTTATCTTTACTCTGCAACACTGTATTTCCTTATAACGTGATATTCTTACATATTCTTTCGAGAGAAAACTCTCCTTTGCGTTCTCTGTTGAGGCTACACGCTTAGACATACATGCAACACCAAAGCTTTTCGAGTTACAACGTGTTGTTTAGGAAAAACAAGATAATTTCGCACGATGCGAGATTTCCTTAAAACGTGGTTTCTGACAAATTTTGATGAAAGAAAACTCTCCTGTGGGTTCTCTTTTGAGGGTACACGTTTAGACATACACGTCACACCAAATGTTTTCGAGTAACAACGTGTTGTTTAGGAGATACAAGCTAATTTTGTAAGATGCGTTATTTCTTCTCATAAAGTGTTTCCAATATGTACTTATTTGTCTTTACTCATCAAAATTTTATTTCCTTATAACGTGGTATTCTTACATATTCTTTCAAGAGAAAACTCTCCTGTGCCTTCTCTTTTGAGGCTCCACGCTTAGACATACGCGCAGCACCAAAGCTTTTCGAGTTACAGCTTGTTGTTTAGGAAAAAGAAGATGATTTCGCACGATGCGGGATTTCCTTAAAACGTGGTTTTCTGAAAAATTTTAACGAAAGAAAATTCTCCTGTGGGTTCTCTTTTGAAGCTACACATTTAGACGTACACGCCGCACCAAATCTTTTCGAGTTACAACGTGTTGTTTAGGAGATACAAGCTAATTTTGTACGATGCGTTATTTCTTCTCGTAAAGTTTTCCAATACGTACATATTTTTCTTTACTCTGCAACACTGTATTTCCTTATAACTTGGTATTCTTACATATTCTTTTGAGAGAAAACTATCCTGTGCGTTCCCTTTTGAGGCTACACACTTAGACATACAGGCATCACCAAAGCTTTTCGAGTTACAACGTGTTGTTTATGAAAATCAAGATTATTTCGCACGATGCGTGATTTCCTTAAAATGTGGTTTTCTCACAAATTTTGACGAAAGAAAATTATCCTGTGGTTTCTCTTTTGAGTCTACACGTTTAGACGTACACGCCACACCAAATCCTTTCGAGTTACCACGTGTTGTTTAGGAGATACAAGCTAATTTTTTATGATGCGTTATTTCTTCTCGTAAAGTGTTTCCAATACGTACTTATTTCTCTTTACTCTGCAACATTGTATTTCCCTATAACGTGGTATTCTTACATATTCTTTCGAGGGAAAACTCTCCTGTGTGTTCTCTTTTGAGGCTACATGCTTAGGCATACACGCAACGCCAAAGCTTTTCGAGTTACAACGTTTTGTTTAGGAAAAAGAAGATAATTTCGCACGATGCGAGATTTCCATAAAACGTGGTTTTCTGAAAAATTTTGACCAAAGAAAGTTCTCCTGTGCATTCTCTTTTGAGGCTACACGTGTAGTCGTAGGAGCCAAAACAAATCTTTTCGAGTTACAACGTGTTGTTTAGAAGATACAAGCTATTTTTTTACGATGCATTATTTCTTCTCTTAAAGTGTTTCCAATACGTACGTATTTGTCTTTACTCTGCAACACTGTATTTCCTTATAACGTGGTATTCTTACATATTCTTTCGAGAGAAAACTCTCCTGTGCGTTCTCTTGTGAGGCTACACGCTTAGACATACACGCAACAGCAAAGCTTTTCGAGATACAACATGTTGTTTAGGAAAAACAAGATAATTTCGCACGATGCAAGATTTCCTTAAAACGTGGTTTCTGACAAATTTTGATGAAAGAAAATTCTCCTGTGTGTTCTCTTTTGAGGCTACAGGTTTAGACGTACATGTCACACCAGATCTTTTCGAGTTACAACGTGTTGTTTAGGAGATACAAGCTAATTTTGTATGAAGCAGTATTTCTTTTACTAAAGTGTTTCCAATATGTACTTATTTGTCTTTACTCTGCAAAATTGTATTTCCTTATAACGTGGTATTCTTACAGATTCTTTCGAGAGAAAACTCTCCTGTGCGTTCTCTTTTGAGGCCACGCCTTTAGACATACACGCAAAACCAAAGCTTTTCGAGTTACAACGTGTTGTTTAGGAAAAACAAGATAATTTTGCACGATGCGGGATTACCTTAAAACGTGGTTTTCTGACAAATTTTGACGAAAGAAAGTTCCCCTGTTGGTGTTCTTTTGAGTCAACACGTGTAGACGTACGAGCCACACCAAATCTTTTCTAGTTACAACGTGTTGTTTAGGAGATACAAGCAAATTTTGTACGATGCGTTATTTCTTCTCATAAAGTGTTTCCAATACGTACGTATTTTTCTTTACTCTGCAACACTGTATTTCCTTATAACGTGGTATTCTTACATATTCTTTCGAGGGAAAACTCTCCTGTGCATTCTCTTTTGAGGCTACATGCTTAGACATACATGCAACCCCACAGCTTTTCGAGTTACAACATGTTGTTTAGGAAAAACAAGATAATTTCGCAGGATGCGAGATGTCCATAAAACATGGTTTTCTGATATATTTTGACGAAAGAAAGTTCTCCTGTGGGTTCTCTTTTGAGGCTACACGTGTAGAGGTACGGGCCACACCAAATCTTTTCGAGTTGCAACGTGTTGTTTAGGAGATACAAGCTAATTTTGTACGATGCGTTATTTCTTCTCGTAAAGTGTATCCAATATGTACGTATTTGTCTTTACTCTGCAACACTGTATTTCCTTATAACGTGGTATTCTTATATATTCTTTCGAGAGAAAACTCTCCTGTGCGTTCTCTTTTGAGGTGACACGCTTAGACATAAACGCAACACCAAAGCTTTTCGAGTTACAACGTGTTGTTTAGGAAAAACAAGATAATTTCGCACGGTGCGAGATTTCATTAAAACGTGGTTTCTGACAAATTGGATGAAGGAAAATTCTCCTGTGGGTTCTCTTTTGAGGCTGCACGTTTAGACGTACACTTCACACCAAATCATTTTGAGTTACAAGTTGTTGTTTAGGAGATACAAGCTAATTTTGTACGATGCGTTATTTCTTCTCGTAAAGTGTTTCCAATATGTACTTATTTGTCTTTACTCTGCAAAATTGTATTTCCTTTTAACGTGGTATTCTTACATCTTCTTTCGAGAGAAAACTCTCCTGTGCCTTCCCTTTTGAGGCTCCATGCTTAAACAAACACACAACGCCAAAGCTTTTTGAGTTACAATGTGTTGTTTAGGAAAAACAAGATTATTTCGCACGATGCCAGATTTCCATAAAACGTGGTTTTCTGAAAAATTTTGACGAAAGAAAGTTCTCTTGTGGGTTCTCTTTTGAGGCTACACGTGTGGAGGTATGAGCCACACCAAATCTTTTCGAGCTACAACGTGTTGTTTAGGAGATACAAGCTAATGTTGTACAATGCATTATTTCTTCTCTTAAAGTGTTTCCAATACGTACATATTTGTCTTTACTCTGCAACACTGTATTTCCTTATAACGTGGTATTCTTACATATTCTTTCGAGAGAAAACTCTCCTTTGAGTTCTCTTTTGAGGTTACACGCTTAGACATACACGCAACACCAAAGCTTTTCGAGTTACAACGTGTTCTTTAGGAAAAACAAGATAATTTCGCACGATGCGAGATTCCCTTAAAACGTGGTTTCTGACAAATTTTGACGAAAGAAAATTCTCCTGTGGGTTCTCTTTTGAGGCTACACTTTTAGACGTACACGTCACACCAAATCTTTTCGAGTTACAACGTGTTGTTTAGGAGATACAAGCTAATTTTGTACGATGCGTTATTTCTTCTCGTAAAGTGTTTCCAATATGTACTTATTTGTCTTTACTCTGCAAAATTGTCTTTCCTTATAACGTGGTATTCTTACATATTCTTTCGAGAGAAAACTCTCCTGTGCCTTCTCTTTTGAGGCTCCATGCTTACACAAACACGCAACGCCAAAGCTTTTTGAGTTAGAATGTGTTGTTTAGGAAAAACAAGATAATTTCCCACGATGCCAGATTTCCATAAAACGTGGTTTTCTGAAAAATTTTGACGAAAGAAAGTTCTCCTGTGGGTTCTTTTTCGAGGCTACACGTGTAGAGGTAAGAGCCATACCAAATCTTTTCGAGTTACAACGTGTTATTTAGGAGATACAAGCTAGTGTTGTACGATGCGTTATTTCTTCTCTTAAAGTGTTTCCAATAAGTACATATTTGTCTTTACTCTGCAACACTGTATTTCCTTATAACGTGGTATTCTTAAATATTCTTTCGAGAGAAAACTCTCCTGTGAGTTCTCTTTTGAGGCTACAAACTTAGACATACAGGCAACACCAAAGCTTTTCCAGTTACAACCTATTGTTTAGGAAAAACAAGATAATTTTGCACGATGCGAGATTTCTTTAAAACGTGGTTTCTGACAAATTTTGATGAAAGAAAATTCTCCTGTGGGTTCTCTTTTGAGGCTACACATGTAGACGTACACGTCACACCAAATCTGTTCGAGTTACAACGTGTTGTTTAGGAGATACAAGCTAATTTTGTACGATGCGTTATTTCTTCTCATAAATTGTTTCCAATACGTACTTATTTGTATTTAGTCTGCAACACTGTATTTACTTATAACGTGGTATTCTTACATATTCTTTGAGGGAAAACTCTCCTGTGCGTGCTCTTTTGAGGCTACATGCTTAGACATACATGCAACGACAACGATTTTCGAGTAACAACGTGTTGTTTAGTAAAAACAAGATAATTTCGCACGATGCGAGATTTCCATAAAACGTGGTTTTCTGAAAAATTTTGACGAAAGAAAATTCTCCTGTGGGTTCTCTTTTGAGGCTACACGTGTAGGGGTACGAGCCACACTAAATCTTATCGAGTTACAAGGTGTTGTTTAGGAGATACAAGCTAATTTTGTACGATGCTTTAATTCTTCTCGTAAAGTGTTTCCAATACGTATGTATTTGTCTTTACTCTGCAACACTGTATTTCCTTATAACGTGGTATTCTTACATATTCTTTCGAGAGAAAACTCTCCTGTGTGTTCTCTTTTGAGGCTACATGCTTAGACATACACGCACCACCAAAGCTTTTCGAGTTACAACGTGTTGTTTAGGAAAAACAAGATAATTTCGCACGATGCGAGAATTCCATAAAACGTGGTTTCTGACAAATTTTGATGAAAGAAAATTCTCCTGTGGGTTCTCTTTTGAGGCTACACATTTAGACGTACACGTCACACCAAATCTTTTTGTTGTTTAGGAGATACAAGCTAATTTTCTACGATACGTTATTACTTATTGTAATGTGTTTCCAATAAGTTCTTATTTCTCTTTACCCTGCAAAATTGTATTTTCTTATAACGTGGTATTCTTACATATTCTTTCAAGAGAAAACTCTCCTGTGCCTTCTCTTTTGAGGCTCCACGCTTACACATACACGCAACACCAAAGCTTTTCGAGTTACAACATGTTGTTTAGGAAGAAGATGATATCGCACGATGCGGGATTTCCTTAAAACGTGGTTTTCTGACAAATTTTGACAAAAGAAAATTCTCCTTTGGGTTCAATTTTGAGGCTACATTTTTAGATGTACACGCCACACCAAATTTTTTCGAGTTACAACGTGTTGTTTAGGAGATACAAGCTAATTTTGTACGATGCGTTATTTCTTCTCATAAATTGTTTCCAATACGTACTTATTTGTATTTAGTCTGCAACACTGTATTTACTTATAACGTGGTATTCTTACATATTCTTTGAGGGAAAACTCTCCTGTGCGTGCTCTTTTGAGGCTACATGCTTAGACATACATGCAACGACAACGATTTTCGAGTAACAACGTGTTGTTTAGTAAAAACAAGATAATTTCGCACGATGCGAGATTTCCATAAAACGTGGTTTTCTGAAAAATTTTGACGAAAGAAAATTCTCCTGTGGGTTCTCTTTTGAGGCTACACGTGTAGGGGTACGAGCCACACTAAATCTTATCGAGTTACAAGGTGTTGTTTAGGAGATACAAGCTAATTTTGTACGATGCTTTAATTCTTCTCGTAAAGTGTTTCCAATACGTATGTATTTGTCTTTACTCTGCAACACTGTATTTCCTTATAACGTGGTATTCTTACATATTCTTTCGAGAGAAAACTCTCCTGTGTGTTCTCTTTTGAGGCTACATGCTTAGACATACACGCACCACCAAAGCTTTTCGAGTTACAACGTGTTGTTTAGGAAAAACAAGATAATTTCGCACGATGCGAGAATTCCATAAAACGTGGTTTCTGACAAATTTTGATGAAAGAAAATTCTCCTGTGGGTTCTCTTTTGAGGCTACACATTTAGACGTACACGTCACACCAAATCTTTTTGTTGTTTAGGAGATACAAGCTAATTTTCTACGATACGTTATTACTTATTGTAATGTGTTTCCAATAAGTTCTTATTTCTCTTTACCCTGCAAAATTGTATTTTCTTATAACGTGGTATTCTTACATATTCTTTCAAGAGAAAACTCTCCTGTGCCTTCTCTTTTGAGGCTCCACGCTTACACATACACGCAACACCAAAGCTTTTCGAGTTACAACATGTTGTTTAGGAAGAAGATGATATCGCACGATGCGGGATTTCCTTAAAACGTGGTTTTCTGACAAATTTTGACAAAAGAAAATTCTCCTTTGGGTTCAATTTTGAGGCTACATTTTTAGATGTACACGCCACACCAAATTTTTTCGAGTTACAACGTGTTGTTTAGGAGATACAAGCTAATTTTGTAAGATGCGTTAATTCTTCTAGTAAAGCGTTTCCAATATGTATGTATTTGTCTTTACGCTGCAACACTGTATTTCCTTATCACGTGGTTTTCTTACATATTGTTTCGAGAGAAAACTATACTGTGCGTTCCTTTTTGAAGCTACACACTTAGACATACAGGCAACACCAAAGCTTTTCGAGTTACAACGTGTTTTTATGAAAAACAAGATAATTTCGCACGATGCGAGATTTCCTTAAAACGTGGTGTTCTGACAACTTTTGAGGAAAGAAAATTCTCCTGTGGGTTCTCTTTTGAGGCTACACGTTTAGAAGTGCACGCAATACCGAATCATTTCGAGTTACCATGTGTTGTTCAGGAGATACAAGCTAATTTTGTACGATGCGTTATTTCTTCTTGTAAAGTGTTTCCAATAAGTATGTATTTTCTTTAGTGTGCAATACTGTATTTCCTAATAACGTGGTATTCTTACATATTCTTTTGACAGAAAACTCTCCTGTGCCTTCTCTTTTGAGGCTACACGCTTAGAAATACACGCAACACCAAAGATTTTCGAGTGACACCGTGATGTTTAGGAAAAACAAGATAATTTCGCACGATGTGGGATTTCCTTAAAACGTGGTTTTCTGACAAATTTTGACGAAAGAAAATTTTCCTGTGGGTTCGCTTTTGAGGCTGCACATTTAGATGTACACACCACACCAAATCTTTTCGAGTTACAACGTGCTGTTTAGGAGTTACAAGCTAATTTTTTATGATGCATTATTTCTTCTCGTAAAGTTTAAGTGTTTCCAATATGTACATATTTGTGTTTACTCTGCAACATTGTATTTCCTCATAACGTGGTATTCTTACATATTCTTTCGAGAGAAAACTGTCCTGTGCGTTCTCTTTTGAGGCTACACGCTTAGATATACACGCAACACCAAAGCTTTTCGAGTTACAACGTGTTGTTTAGGAAAAACAAGATAATTTCGCACGATGTGGGATTTTCTAAAATCGTGGTTTTCTGAAAAAAAATTGACCAAAGAAAATACTCCTGTGGGCTCTCTTTTGAGGCTACACGTTTAGATGTACACGTCACACCAAATCTTTTCGAGTTATAACGTGTAGTTTAGGAGATACATGCTAATTTTGTACGATGCATTCTTTCTTCTCGTAAAGTGTTTCCAATACGTACGTATTTGTCTTTACTCTGCAACACTGTATTTCCTTATAACGTGGTATTCTTGCATATTCTTTCGAGAGAAAATTCTCCTGTGCCTTCTCATTTGAGGCTACATGCTTAGACATACACGCAAAACCAAATCTTTTTGATTTACACGTGTTGATTAGGAAAAACAATATAATTTCGCATGATGCGGGCTTTCCTTAAAACGTGGTTTTCTTACAAATTTTGACGAAAGAAAATTGTCCTGTGGGTTCTCTTTTGAGGCTACACGTTTAGACGTACACGCCACACCAAATCATTTCGAGTTAAAACGTGTTGTTTAGGAGATACAAGCTTGTACGAAGCGTTATTTCTTCTCGTAAAGTGTTTCCAATACGAACGTATTTGTCTTTACTCTGCAACACTGTATTTCCTTATAACGTGGTATTCTTACATATTCTTTCGAGAGAAAACTCTCCTGTGCGTTCTCTTTTGAAGGCTACATGCTTAGACATACATGCAACACCAAAGCACACGAGTTACAACGTGTTGTTTAGGAAAAACAAGATAATTTCGCACGATGCGGGATTTCCTAAAATCGTGGTTTTCTGAAAAAATTTTGACGAAAGAAAATACTCCTGTGGGTTCTCTTTTGAGGCTACACGTTTAGATGTACACGCCACACCAAATCTTTTCGAGTTATAACGTGTAGTTTAGGAGATACAAGCTAATTTTTTACGATGCATTATTTCTTCTTGTAAAGTGTTTCCAATATGTATGTATTTGTCTTTACTCTGCAACACTGTATTTCTTTTTAACGTGGTATTCTTACATTTTCTTTAAGGGAAAACTCTCTTCCTATGCCTTCTCTTTTGAGGCTACATGCTTAGACATACTCGCAACACCAAAGCTTTTCGAGTTACGACCGGTTGTTTAGGAAAAACCAGATAATTTCGCATGATGCTGGATTTCCTTAAAATGTGGTTTACTGACCAATTTTGACGAAAGAAAATTCTCCTGTGGCTTCTCTTTTGAGGCTACATGTTTAGACATATAGGCCATACCAAATCTTTTCGAGTTACAACGTGTTGTTTAGGAGATACAAGCTAATTTTGTACGATGCGTTATTTCTTCTCTTAAAGTGTTTCCAATACGTACGTATTTGTTTTTACTCTGCAACACTGTATTTCCTTATAACGTGGTATTCTTACATATTCTTTCGAGAGAAAACTCTCCTGTGAGTTCTCTTTTGAGGCTACAAGCTTAGACATACAGGCAACACCAAAGATTTTCCAGTTACAACCTGTTGTTTAGGAAAAACAAGATAATTTTGCACGATGCGAGATTTCTTTAAAACGTGGTTTCTGACAAATTTTGATGAAAGAAAATTCTCCTGTGGGTTCTCTTTTGAGGCTACACGTTTAGACGTACACGTCACACCAAATCTTTTCGAGTTACAGCGTGTTGTTTAGGAGATACAAGCTAATTTTGTACGATGCGTTATTTCTTCTCGTAAAGTGTTTCCAATATGTACTTATTTGTCTTTACTCTGCAAAATTGTATTTCCTTATAACATGGTATACTTACCTATTCTTTTGAGAGAAAACTCTCCTGTGCCTTCTCTTTTGAGGCTCCATGCTTACACATACACGCAACACCAAAACTTTTCGAGTTACAACATGTTGTTTAGGAAAAACAAGATGATTTCGCACGATGCGGGATTTCCTTAAAACGTGGTTTTCTGAAAAATTTTGACGAAAGAAAATTCTCCTGTGGGTTCTCTTTTGAGGCTACACGTTTAGACGTACATGCCATACCAAATCTTTTCGAGTTACAACGTGTTGTTTAGGAGATACAAGTTAATTTTTTACGTTGCGTTAATTCTTTTTGTAAAGTGTTTCCCATACGTACATATTTGTCTTTATTCTGCAACATTGTATTTCCTTATAAGGTGGAATTCATGCATATTCTTTCGAGAGAAAACTATCCTGTGCCTTCCCTTTTGAGGCTACACACTTAGACATACAGGCAACACCAAAGCTTTTCGAGTTACAACGTGTTGTTTATGAAAAACAAGATAATTTCACAAGATGCGGGATTTCCTTAAAACGTGGTTTTAGGAAAAATTTTGACGAAAGAAAATTCTCCTGTGGGTTCTCTTTTGAGGCTACCTGTATAGACGTACACGCCACACCAAATCCTTTCGAGTTACCACGTGTTGTTTAGGAGATACAAGCTAATTTTGTACGATGCGTTATTTTTTCTCGTAAAGTGTTTCCCTTATGTACATATTTGTCTTTACTCTGCAACACTCTTTTTCCTTATGACATTGTATTCTTACATGTTCTTTCGAGAGAAAACTCTCCTGTGCATTCTCTTTAGAGACTACAATCTCAGATATTCACACAACACCAAAGCTTTTCGAGTTACAACGTGTTGTTAAGGAAAAACAAGATAATTTTGCACGATGTGGGATTTCCTTAAAACGTGGTTTTTTGACAAATTTTGACGAAAGAAAGTTCTCCTGTAGGTTCTCTTTTGAGGCTACACGTGTAGAGGTACGAGCCACACCAAATATTTTTGAGTTACAACGTGTTGTTTAGGAGATACAAGCAAATATTGTATGATGCGTTATTTCATCTCGTAAAGTGTTTCCAATATGTACTTATTTGTCTTTACTCTGCAACAATGTATTTCCTTATAACGTGCTATTCTTACATATTCTTTCGAGGGAAAACTCTACTGTACATTCTCTTTTGAGGCTAGAAGCTTAGACAAACACGCAACTCCAAAGCTTTTCGAGTTACCACGTGTTGTTTAGGAAAAAGAAGGAAATTTTGCACGATGCGAGATTTCCATAAAACGTGGTTTTCTGAAAAATTTTGACGAAAGAAAATTCTCCTGTGGGTTCTATTTTGATGCTACACGTTTAGACACACACGCCACACCAAATCTTTTCGGGTTATAACGTGTTGTTTAGGAGATACAAGCTAATTTTGTACGATGCGTTATTTCTTCTCTTAAAGATTTCCAATATGTACGTAGTTGTCTTTACTCTGCAACACGGTATTTCCTTATAACGTGGTATTCTTACATATTCTTTCGAGAGAAAACTCTCCTGTGCGTTCTCTTTTGAGGCTACAAGCTTAGAAATACACGCAACACCAAAGCTTTTCGAGTTACAACGTGTTGTTTAGGAAAAACAAGATAATTTCGCACGATGCGAGATTTCCTTAAAATGTGGTTTTCTGACAAATATTGACGAAAGAAAATTCTCCTATGGGTTTTCTTTTGAGGCTACACGTTTAGTCATACATGCCACACCAAGTCTTTTCGAGTTACAACGTGTTGTTGAGGAGATACAAGCTATTTTTTACGATGTGTTATTTTTTCTCATAATGTTAAAGTGTTTCCAATATGTACGTATTTGTCTTTACTCTGCAACACTGTATTTCCTTATAACGTGGTATTCTTACATATTCTTTCTAAAGAAAACTCTCCATTGCCTTCTCTTTTGAGGCTACACGCTAAGACTTACACGCAACACCAAAGCTTTTCGAGTTACAACATGTTGTTTAGGAAAAACAAGATAATTTCACACGATGAGGGATTTCCTTAAAACGTGGTTTTCTGACATATTTTGATGAAAGAAAATTCTCCTGTGGGTTCTCTTTTGAGGCTACACGTTTAGGTGTACACGCCACACCAAATCTTTTCAAGTTACAACCTGCTGTTTAGGAGATACAAGCTAATTTTGTACGATGCATTATTTTTTCTCATAAAGTTTAAGTGTTTCTAATAAGTGCGTATTTGTCTTTACTCTGCAACACTGTATTTCCTTATAACGTGGTATTCTTACATATTCTTTTGAGAGAAAACTCTCCTGTGCCTTCTCTTTTGAGGCTACACGCCTAGACATACACGCAACACCAAAGCTTTTCGAGTTACGATGTGTTGTTTAGGAAAAACAAGATAATTTCGCACAATGCGGGATTTCCTTAAAACACGTTTTTCTGGCAAATTTTGACGAAAAAAAATTCTCCTGTGGGTTCTCTTTTAAGCCTACATGTTTAGTTGTAAACGCCAGACCAAATCTTTTCCATTTACAACGTGTTGTTTAGGAGATATAAGCTAATTTTAAATGATGCGTTATTACTTCTCGTAAAGTTTAAGTGTTTCTAATTAGTAGGTATTTGTCTTTACTCTGCCACACTGTATTTCCTTATAACGTGGTATTCTTACATATTGTTTTGAGTGAAAACTCTCCTGTGCCTTCTCTTTTGAGGCTACACGCTTAGACATACACGCAACACCAAAGCTTTTCGAGTTAAGATGTGTTGTTTAGGAAAAACAAGATAATTTTGCACGATGCGGGATTTCCTTATAACATGGTTTTCTGACAAATTTTGATGAAAGAAAATTCTCCTGTGGGTTCTCTTTTGAGGCTACACGTTTAGAATTACACGACACACCAAATCTTTTTAAGTTACAACGTGCTGTTTAGGAGATACAAGCTAAATTTGTATGATAAGTTATTTCTTCTCATAAAGTTTAAGTGTTTCCAATACGTAAGTATTTGTCTTTACTCTGCAACACTGTATTTCCTTATAACGTGGTATTCTTACATATTCTTTTGAGAGAAAACTCTCCTGTGCCTTCTCTTTTGAGGCTACACGCTTAGACATACACGCAACACCAAATCTTTTCGAGTTACAACGTGTTGATTAGGAAAAACAAGATAATTTCGCACGATGCGAGATTTCCTTAAAACGTGGATTTCTGACAAATTTGGAAGAAAGAAAATTCTCCTGTGGGTTCTCTTTTGAGGCTACACGTTTAGACGTACACGCCACACCAAATCATTTCGAGTTAAAACGTGTTGTTTAGGAGATACAAGCTTGTACGAAGCATTATTTCTTCTCCTAAAATATTTCCAAAACGTACGTATTTATCTTTGCTCTGCAACACTGTATTTCCTTATAACGTGGTATTCTTACATATTCTTTCGAGAGAAAAGTCTCCTGTGCCTTCTCTTTTGAGGCTACACGATTAGATATACAAGCAACGCCAAAGCTTTTCGAGTTACGATGTTTTGTTTAGGAAAAACAAGATAATTTCGCACGATGCGGGATTTCCTTAAAACGTGGTTTTCTGATAAATTTTGACGAAAGAAAATTCTCCTGTGGGTTCTCTTTTGATGCTACACGTTTAGACGCACACGCCACACCAAATATTTTCGAGTTACAACGTGTTGTTTAGGAGATACAAGCTAATTTTTTATAATGCGTTATTTCTTCTCCTAAAGTGTTTCCAATACGTATGTACTTGTCTTTACTCTGCAACACTGTAGTTCCTATTTACGTGGTATTCTTACATATTCTTTTGAGAGAAAACTCTCCGTTGCCTTCTCTTTTGAGGCTACACGCTAAGACATACACAAAACACCAAAGCTTTTCGAGTTACAACGTGTTGTTTAGGAATAACCAGATAATTTCGCATGATGCGGGATTTCCTTAAACTGTGGTTTTCTGACAAATTTTGACGCAAGAAAATTCTCCTGTGGGTTCTCTTTTGAGGCTACACGTTTAGAAGTACACGCCACACCAAATCATTTCTAGTTACAACGTGCTGTTAAGAGATACAAGCTAATTTTGCACGACGCATTATTTCTTCTCGTAAAGTTTAAGTGTTTCCAATATGTATGGATTTGTCTTTATTCTGCAACACTGTATTTCCTTATAACGTGGTATTGTTACATATTGTTTCCAGAGAAAACTCTCCTGTGCCTTCTCTTTTGAGGCTACACGCATAGACATACACGCAACACCAAAGCTTTTTGAGTTACAACGTGTTGTTTAGGAAAAACAAGATTTTTCGCACGATGCGTGATTTCCTTAAAACGTGGTTTTGTGACAAATTTTGACGAAAGAAAATTTTCCTGTGGGTACTCTTTTGAGGCTACACCTTTAGACGTACACGCCACACCAAATGTTTTCGAGTTACAATGTGTTGTTTAGGAGATACAAGCTAATTTTTTTACTATGCGTTATTTCTCCTCGTAAAGTGTTTCCAATAAGTACATATTTGTCTTTACTCTGCAACACTGTATTTCTTTATATTGTGGTATTCTTACATATTCTTTCGAGAGAAAACTCTCCAGTGCATTCTCTTTTGAGGCTACATGCTTAGACATACACGCAAAACCAAGCTTTTCTAGTAACGACGTGTTGTTTAGGAAAAACAAGATAATTTCGCACGATGCGGGATTTCCTTAAAACGTGGTTTTCTGAAAAATTTTGACGAAAGAAAATTCTCCTGGGGGTTCTCTTTTAAGGCTACACATTTAGACGTACATGCCAAACCAAATCTTTTCGAGTTACAACGTGCTGTTTAGGAGATACAAGCTAATTTTGTATGATAAGTTATTTCTTCTCGTAAAGTTTAAGTGTTTCCAATACGTACGTATTTGTCTTTAGTCTGCAACACTGTATTTCTTTATAACGTGGTATTCTTACCTATTCTTTTGAGAGAAAACTCTCCTGTGCCTTCTCTTTTGAGGGTACATGCTTAGACAAACACACAACATCAGAGCATTTCGAGTTACGATGTGTTGTTTTGGAAACACAAGATAATTTCGCACGATGCGGGATTTCCTTAAAAAATTGTTTTCTGACAAATTTTGACGAAAGAAAATTCTTCTGTGGGTTCTCTTTTGAGGCTACACGTTTAGACGTACATGCCATGCCAAATCATTTCGAGTTACAACGTGTTGTTTAGGAGATACAAGCTAATTTTGTTTGATGCGTTATTTCTTCTCTTAAAGTGTTTCCAATACGTACATATTTTTCTTGACTCTGCAACACTGTATTTCCTAATAACGTGGTATGCTTACATATTCTTTCGAGAGAAAACACTCCTGTGCGTTCTCTTTTGAGGCTACACGCTTAGACATACACTAAACACCAAAGCTTTTCGAGTTACAACGTGTTCTTTAGGAAAAACAAGATAATTTCGCACGATGCGGGATTTCCTTAAAACGTGGTTTTCTGAAAAAATTTTGACGAAAGAAAATTCTCCTGTGGGTTCTCTTTTCAGGCTACATGTTTAGACGTACACGCCATACGAAATCTTTTCGAGTTACAACGTGTAATTTAGGAGATACAACGTAATTTTGTACGATGCGTTATTTCTTCTTGTAAAGTGTTTCGAATACGTACGTATTTGTCTTTACTCTGCAACACTGTATTTCCATATAACGTGATATTCTTACGTATTCTTTCGAGAGAAAACTCTCCTGTGCCTTCTCTTTTGAGGCTACACGCTTAGACATACATACAACACCAAAGCTTTTCGAGTTACAAAGTGTTCTTTAGGAAAAACAAGATAATTTCGCACAATGCGGGATTTCCTTAAAACGTGGTTTTCAGACCAATTTTGACTAAAGAATATTCTCCTGTGGGTTCTCCTTTGAGGCTACACGTTTAGACATACAAGCCACATCAAATCTTTCTGAGTTACAATGTGTTGTTTAGGAGATACAAGCTAATTTTGTATGATGCGTTATTTCTTCTTGTAAAGTGTTTCCAATACGTATGTATTTGCTTTACTCTGCAACACTGTCCTTCCTTATAACGTGGTATTCTTACATATTCTTTCGAGAGAAAACTCTCCTATGCGTTCTCTTTGGGGATACCAGCTTAGACATACACGCAACACCAAAGCTTTTCGAGTGACAACGTGTTGTTTACGAAAAACAAGATAATTTAGCACGATGCGGGATTTCCTTAAAACGTGGTTTTCTGAAAAAAAATTTGACGAAAGAAAACTCTCCTGTGGGTTCTCTTTTGAGGCTACACGTTTAGATGTACACGCCACACCAAATCTTTTCGAGTTACAACGTGTAGCTTAGGAGAAACAAGCTAATTTTGTATGATGCGTTATTTCTTCTTGTAAAGAGTTTCCAATAATTACGTATTTGTCTTTACTCTGCAACACTGTATTTCCTTATAACTTGGTATTCTTACATATTCTTTCAAGAGAAAACTCTCCTGTGCCTTCTCTTTTGAGGCTTCGCGCTTAGACATTCACGCAACAGCAAAGCTTTTCGAGTTACAACGTGTTCTTTAGGAAAACCAAGATAATTTCGCACGATGCGGGATTTCCTTAAAACGTGGTTTTCTGACTAATTTTGACTAAAGAATATTATCCTGTGGGTTCTCCTTTGAGGCCACACGTTTAGACGTACAAGCCACATCAAATCTTTCCGAGTTACAACGTATTGTTTAGGAGATACAAGCTAATTTTGTATGATGCGTTATTTCTTCTTGTACAGTGTTTCCAATACGTATGTATTTGCTTTACTCTGCAACACTGTAATTCCTTATAACGTGGTATTCTTACATATTATTTCGAGAGAAAACTCTCCTGTGCCTTCTCTTTTGAGGCTATACGCTTAGACATACACGCAACACCAAAGCTTTTCGAGTGACAACGTGTTGTTTAGGAAAAACAAGGTAATTTCCAACGATGCGGGATAGCCTTAAAACATGGTTTTCAGACAAATTTTGACAAAAGAAAATTCTCCTGTGTGGTTCTCTTTTGAGGCTACACGTTTAGAAGTACACGCCACACAAAATCTTTTCGAGTTACAACGTGCTGTTAGGAGATACAAGCTAATTTTGTATGATGCATTATTTCTTCTCATAAAGTTTAAGTATTTCCAATATGTATGTATTTGTCTTTACTCTGCAACACTGTATTTCCTTATAACGTGGTATTCTTACATATTCTTTGGAGAGAAAACTCTCCTGTGCATTCCCTTTTGTGGCTACATGCTTAGACATACATGCAACACCAAAGCTTTTCGAGTTACAACGTGTTGTTTAGGAAAAACAAGATAATTTTGCACGATGCGGGATTTCCTTAAAACGTGGTTTTCTGAAAAAATTTTGATGAAAGAAAATACTCCTGTGGGTTCTCTTTTGAGGCTACACGTTTATACGTACACCCCACACCAAATCTTTTCGAGTTATAACGTGTAGTTTAGGAGATACAAGCTAATTTTGTACGATGCATTATTTCTTCTTCTAAAGTGTTTGCAATACATAGGTATTTGTCTTTACTCTGCAACACTGTATTTCCTTATAACGTGGTATTCTTACATATTCTTTAGAGAGAAAACTCTCCTGTGCCTTCTCTTTTGAGGCTACACGCTTAGACATACACGCAACACCAAAGCTTTTCGAGTTACGACGTGTTGTTTAGGAAAAACAAGATAATTTCGCTAGATGTGGGATTTCCTTAAAACGTGGTTAACTGACCAATTTTGACGAAAGAAAATTCTCCTGTGTGGTTCTCTTTTGAGGCTACACGTTTAGAAGTACACGCCACACCAAATCTTTTCGAGTTACAACGTGCTGTTAGGAGATACAAGCTAATTTTGTATGATGCATTATTTCTTCTCATAAAGTTTAAGTGTTTCCAATATATATGTATTTGTCTTTACTCTGCATCACTGTATTTCCTTATAACGTGGTATTCTTACATATTCTTTGGAGAGAAAACTCTCCTGTGCATTCCCTTTTGTGGCTACATGCTTAGACATACATGCAACACCAAAGCTTTTGGAGTTACAACGTGTTGTTTAGGAAAAACAAGATAATTTCGCACGATGCGGGATTTCCTTAAAACGTGGTTTTCTGACAAATTTTGACCTAAGAATATTCTCCTGTGGGTTCTTTTTTGAGGCTACACTTTTAGACGTACAAGCCACATCAAATATTTCCGAGTTACAACGTGTTGTTTAGGAGGTACAAGCTAATTTTGTACGATGCATTATTTCTTCTCGTAAAGTTTAAGTGTTTCCAATATGTACGTATTTGTCTTTTCTCTGCAACACTGTATATCCTTATAAGGTGGTATTCTTACATATTCGTTCGAGAGAAAACTCTCCTGTGCCTTCTCCTTTGAGGCTACATGATTAGACATACACACAAAACCAAAGCTTTTCGAGTTACGAAGTGTTGTTTAGGAAAAACAAGATAATTTCGCACGATGCAGTATTTCCTTAAAATGTGGTTTTCTAACAAATTTTGACCAAAGAAAATTCTCCTGTGGGTTCTCTTTTGAGGCTACACGTTTAGACGTACTCGCCACACCAAATCATTTTGAGTTAAAACGTGTTGTTTAGGAGATACAAGCTTGTACGAAGCATTATTTCTTCTCGTAAAATGTTTCCAATATACACGTATTTGTATTTAATCTGCAACACTGTATTTCCTTATAACATGGTATTCTTACATATTCTTTCGAGAGAAAACTCTCCTGTGCCTTCTCTTTTGAGGCTACACGCTTAGACATACACGCAACACCAAAGATTTTCGAGTCAGGACGTTTTGTTTAGGAAAAAATAGATAATTTCGCACAATGCCGGATTTCCTTAAAATGTGGTTGTCTGAAAAATTTTGAAGAAAGAAAATTCTACTGTGGGTTCTCTTTTGAGGCTACACGTTTAGACGCACATGCCACACCAAATCTTTTCGAGTTACAACGTGTTGTTTAGGAGATACAAGCTAATTTTGTACGATAAGTTATTTCTTCTCGTAAAGTTTAAGTGTTTCCAATATGTATGTATTTGTCTTTACTCTGCAACACTGTATTTCCTTATAACGTGGTATTCTTACATATCCTTTCGAGAGAAAACTCTACTGTGCCTTCTCTTTTGATGCTACACGCTTAGAAATACACACAACACCAAAGCTTTTCAAGTTACAACGTGTTGTTTAGGAAAAACAAGATAATTTCGCACGATGCGGGATTTCCTTAAAATGTGGTTTTCTGACAAATATTGACGAAAGAAAATTCTCCTATGGGTTCTCTTTTGAGGCTACACATTTTGTCATATATGCCGCACCAAATCCTTTCGAGTTACAACGTGTTGTTTAGGAGATACAAGCTATTTTTTACGATGTGTTATTATTTCTCATAAAGTTTAAGTTTTTCCATTACGTACTTATTTGTCTTTACTCTGCAACACTTTATTTCCTTATAACGTGGTATTCTTACATATTCTTTCGAGAGAAAACTCTCCATTGCCGTCTCTTTTGAGGCTACACGCTAAGACTTACACGCAACACCAAAGCTTTTCGAGTTACAACGTGTTGTTTAGGAAAAACAAGATAATTACACACGATGCGGGATTTCCTTAAAACGTGGTTTTCTGACAAATTTTGAGGAAAGAAAATTCTCTTGTGGGTTCTCTTTTGAGGCTACACGTTTAGATATACACGCCACACCAAATCTTTTCAAGTTACAACGTGCTGTTTAGGAGATACAAGCTAATTTTGTATGATGCATCATTTCTTCTCGTAAAGTTTAAGTGTTTCCAATAAGTGCTTATTTGTCTTTACTCTGCAACACTGTATTTCCTTATAATGTGGTATTCTTACATATTCTTTCGAGAGAAAACTCTCCATTGCCGTCTCTTTTGAGGCTACACGCCTAGACATACACGCAACACCAAAGCTTTTCGAGTTACGATGTGTTGTTTAGAAAAAACAAGATATTTTCGAACGATGCGGGATTTCCTTAAAACATGGTTTTCTGACAAATTTTGACGAAGAAAATTCTCCTGTGGGTTCTCTTTTAAGGCTACATGTTTAATTGTAAACGCCACACCACATCGTTTCGAGTTACAACGTGTTGTGTAGGTGATATAAGCTAATTTTGTATGATGCTTTATTTCTTCTCTAATGTTTAAGTGTTTCCAATACATACGTAATTGTCTTTACTCTGCAACACTGTATTTCCTTATAACGTGGTATTCTTACATATTGTTTCGAGAGAAAACTCTCCAGTGCCTTCTCTTTTGAGGCTACATGCTTAGACATACACGCAACACCAAAGCTTTATGCGTTAAGATGAGTTGTTTAGGAAAAAGATAATTTTGCAAGATGCAGGATTTCCTTAAAACATGGTTTTCTGACAAATTTTGACAAAGAAAATTCTCCTGTGGGTTCTCTTTTGAGGCTACACGTTTAGACTTACACGCCACACCAAGTCTTTTCGAGTTACAACGTGTTGTTTAGGAGATACAAGCTAATTTTTTACGATAAGTTATTTCTTCTCGTAAAGTTTAAGTGTTTCCAATACGTATGTATTTGTCTTTATCTGCAACACTGTATTTCCTTATAACGTGGTATTCTTACATATTCTTTCGAGAGAAAACTCTCCTGTGCCTTCTCTTTTGAGGCTACACGGTTAGACATACACGCAACACCAAAGCTTTTCGAATTACAACGTGTTGTTTAGGCAAAACAAGATAATTTGTCACGATGCAGGATTTCCTTAAAACGTGGTTTTCTGACAAATTTTGACGAATGAAAATTCTCCTGTGGGTTCTCTTTTGAGGCTACATGTTTAGACATACACGCCATACCAAATATTTTCGAGTTACAACGTGTTGTTTAGGAGATACAAGCTAATTTTGTACGATGCGTTATTTCTACTCCTAAAGTTTCTCCAATGCATACATATTTGTCTTTACTCTGCAAAACTGTATTTCTTTATAACGTGGTATTCTTACATATTCTTTGAGAGAAAACTCTCCTGTGCCTTCTCTTTTGAGGCTACACGCTTAGACATACACACAACACCAAAGCTTTTCGAGTTACAACATGTTGATTAGGAAAAACAAGATAATTTCGCACGATGCGGGATTACCTTAAAACATGGTTTTCTGACAAATTTTGACGAAAGAAAATTATCCTGTCGGTTCTCTTTTGAGGCTACACGTTTAGACGTACACGCCCCACCAAATCTTTTCGAGTTACAACGTGTTGTTTAGGAGATACAAGCTAATTTTTACGATGCGTTATTTCTTCTCGGAACGTGTTTCCAATAAGTATGTATTTGTCTTTACTCTGCAGCATTCGATTTCCTTATAACGTGGTATTCTTACATATTTTTTCGAGACAAAACTCTCCTGTGCGTTCTCCTTTGAGGCTACATGCTAAGACATACTCACAACACCAATGCTTTTCATGTTACAACATGTTGTTTAGGAAAAATAAGATAATTTCGCATGATATGGGATTTCCTTAAAACGTGGTTTTCTGACAAATTTTGACCTAAGAATATTCTCCTGTAGGTTCTCTTTTGAGGCTACACGTTTAGATGTACACGCCACACCAAGTCTTTTCGAGTTACAATGTGTTGTTTAGGAGATACAAGCTAATTTTTTAAGATGCGTTATTTCTTCTCATAAACTTTAAGTGTTTCCAATAGGTACGTATTTGTCTTTATTCTGCAAAACTGTATTTCCTTATAACGTGGTATTCTTACATATTCTTTTGAGAGAAAACTCTCCTGTGCCTTCTCTTTTGAGGCTTCACGCTTAGACATACACGAACACCAAAGCTTTTGAGTTACAACATGTTGTTTAGGAAAAACAAGATAATTTCGCACGATGCGGGATTTCCTTAAAACTTGGTTTTCTGACAAATTTTGATGAAAGAAAATTCTCCTGTCGGTTCTCTTTTGAGGCTACATGTTTAGACATACACGCCACACCAAATCTTTTCGAGTTACAATGTGCTGTTTATGAGATACAAGCTAATTTTTTACGATGCATTTTTTATTCTCGTAAATTTTAAGTGTTTCCAATAGGTACGTATTTGTCTTTACTCTGCAACACTATATTTCCTTATAACGTGGTATTCCTACATATTCTTTCGAGAGAAAACTCTCCTGTGCCTTTGCTTTTGAGGCTACGCGCTTAGACATACACGCAAAACCAAAGCATTTTGTGTTACAACGTGTTGATTAGGAAAAACAAGATTAATTCGCACGATGCCGGATTTCCTTAAAACGTGGTTTTCTGACAAATTTTGACGAAAGAAAATTCTCCTGTGGGTTCTCCTTTGAGGCTACACGTTTAGATGTACACGCCACACCAAATCTTTTCGAGTTACAAAGTGCTGTTTAAGAGATACAACCTAATTTTGTACGATGCGTTATTTCTTCTTGTAAAGTGTTTCGACTATGTATGTATTTGTCTTTACTCTGCCACACTGTATTTCCTTATAATGTGGTATTCTTATGTATTCTTTCGAGAGAATACTCTCCTGTGCCTCTTCTTTTTTGATGCTACTCGCTTAGACATACACGCAACAACAAAGCTTTTCGAGTTAAAATTTGTTGTTTAGGAAAAACAAGATAATTTCACACGATGCGTGATTTCCTTAAAACGTGGTTTTCTAAAAAAAATTTGAATAACGAAAATTCTCCAGTGGGTTCTCATTTGAGGCTACACGTTTAGACGTACACGCCACACCAAATCTTTTCGAGTTACAACGTGTAGTTTAGGAGATACAAGCTAATTTTGTACGATGGGTTATTTCTTCTTGTAAAGTGTTTCCAATATGTACGTATTTGTCTTTACTCTGCAACACAGTATTTCCTTATAACGTGGTATTCTTACATATTCTTTCGAGAAAACTCTCCTGTGCCTTCTCTTTTGAGGCTACATGCTTAGACATACACGCAACACCAAAGCTTTTCGATTTATAACATGTTGTTTAGGAAAAATAAGATAATTTCGCACAATGCGGGATTTCTTTAAAACGTGGTTTCTGACAAATTTTGATGAATGAAAATTTTCCTGTGCGTTCTCTTTGAGGCTACACGTTTAGACGTACACGCCACACCAAATCTTTTCGAGTTACAACGTGCTGTTTAGGAGATACAAACTAATTTTATACGATGCATTATTTCTTCTCGTATAGTTTAAGTGTTTCCAATATGTACGTATTTGTCTTTTCTCTACAACATTGTATTTCCTTATAACGTGTTATTCTTACATATTCTTTTGAGAGAAAACTCTCCTGTGCCTTCTCTTTTGAGGCTACACTCTTAGACATACACGCAATACGAACGCTTTTCGAGTTACAACATGTTGTTTAGGAAAAACAAGATAATTTCGCCCGATGCGGGATTTCCTTAAAACGTGGTTTTCTGACAAATATTGACAAAAGAAAATTCTCCTGTGGGTTCTCTTTTGAAGGCTACACGTTTAGACGTACATGCCACACGAAATCTTTTTGAGTTACAACGTGTTGTTTAGGAGATATCACCTAATTTTTTAAGATGCGTTATTTCTTCTCTTAAAGTGTTTCCAATACGTATTTGTCTTTACTCTGCAACACTGTATTTCCTTATAACGTGGTATTCTTACATATTCTTTCGAGAGAAAACTCTCCTGTGCCTTCTCTTTTGAGGCTACACACTTAGACATACACGCAACACCAAAGATTTTCGAGTTACAATGTGTTGTTTAGGAAAAACAAGATAATTTCGCACAATGCGGGATTTCCTTACAACGTGGTTTTCTGACAAATTTTGACGAAAGAAAATTCTCCTGTGGGTTCTCTTTTGAGGCTACACGTTTAGACGTACACGCCACACCAATTCTTTTCGAGTTACAACGTGTTGTTTATGAGATACAAGCTAATTTTTTACGATGCATTTTTTATTCTCGTAAAGTTTAAGTGTTTCCAATAGGTACGTATTTGTCTTTACTCTGCAACACTGTATTTCCTTATAACGTGGTATTCTTACATATTGTTTCGAGAGAAAACTCTCCTGTGCCTTCTCTTTTGAGGCTACATGCTTAGACATACACGCAACACCAAAGCTTTATGCATTAAGATGAGTTGTTTAGGAAAAAGATAATTTTGCAAGATGCAGGATTTCCTTAAAACATGGTTTTCTGACAAATTTTGACAAAGAAAATTCTCCTGTGGGTTCTCTTTTGAGGCTACACGTTTAGACTTACACGCCACACCAAGTCTTTTCGAGTTACAACGTGTTGTTTAGGAGATACAAGCTAATTTTTTACGATAAGTTATTTCTTCTCGTAAAGTTTAAGTGTTTCCAATACGTATGTATTTGTCTTTATCTGCAACACTGTATTTCCTTATAACGTGGTATTCTTACATATTCTTTCGAGAGAAAACTCTCCTGTGCCTTCTCTTTTGAGGCTACACGGTTAGACATACACGCAACACCAAAGCTTTTCGAATTACAACGTGTTGTTTAGGCAAAACAAGATAATTTGTCACGATGCAGGATTTCCTTAAAACGTGGTTTTCTGACAAATTTTGACGAATGAAAATTCTCCTGTGGGTTCTCTTTTGAGGCTACATGTTTAGACATACATGCCATACCAAATATTTTCGAGTTACAACGTGTTGTTTAGGAGATACAAGCTAATTTTGTACGATGCGTTATTTCTACTCCTAAAGTTTCTCCAATGCATACATATTTGTCTTTACTCTGCAAAACTGTATTTCTTTATAACGTGGTATTCTTACATATTCTTTGAGAGAAAACTCTCCTGTGCCTTCTCTTTTGAGGCTACACGCTTAGACATACACACAACACCAAAGCTTTTCGAGTTACAACATGTTGATTAGGAAAAACAAGATAATTTCGCACGATGCGGGATTACCTTAAAACATGGTTTTCTGACAAATTTTGACGAAAGAAAATTATCCTGTCGGTTCTCTTTTGAGGCTACACGTTTAGACGTACACGCCCCACCAAATCTTTTCGAGTTACAACGTGTTGTTTAGGAGATACAAGCTAATTTTTACGATGCGTTATTTCTTCTCGGAACGTGTTTCCAATAAGTATGTATTTGTCTTTACTCTGCAGCATTCGATTTCCTTATAACGTGGTATTCTTACATATTTTTTCGAGACAAAACTCTCCTGTGCGTTCTCCTTTGAGGCTACATGCTAAGACATACTCACAACACCAATGCTTTTCATGTTACAACATGTTGTTTAGGAAAAATAAGATAATTTCGCACGATATGGGATTTCCTTAAAACGTGGTTTTCTGACAAATTTTGACGAAAGAAAATTCTCCTGTAGGTTCTCTTTTGAGGCTACACGTTTAGATGTACACACCACACCAAGTCTTTTCGAGTTACAATGTGTTGTTTAGGAGATACAAGCTAATTTTTTAAGATGCGTTATTTCTTCTCATAAACTTTAAGTGTTTCCAATAGGTACGTATTTGTCTTTATTCTGCAAAACTGTATTTTCTTATAACGTGGTATTCTTACATATTCTTTTGAGAGAAAACTCTCCTGTGCCTTCTCTTTTGAGGCTACACGCTTAGACATACACGCAACACCAAAGCTTTTGAGTTACAACATGTTGTTTAGGAAAAACAAGATAATTTCGCACGATGCGGGATTTCCTTAAAACTTGGTTTTCTGACAAATTTTGATGAAAGAAAATTCTCCTGTGGGTTCTCTTTTGAGGCTACATGTTTAGACATACACGCCACACCAAATCTTTTCGAGTTACAATGTGCTGTTTATGAGATACAAGCTAATTTTTTACGATGCATTTTTTATTCTCGTAAATTTTAAGTGTTTCCAATAGGTACGTATTTGTCTTTACTCTGCAACACTATATTTCCTTATAACGTGGTATTCCTACATATTCTTTCGAGAGAAAACTCTCCTGTGCCTTTGCTTTTGAGGCTACGCGCTTAGACATACACGCAAAACCAAAGCATTTTGTGTTACAACGTGTTGATTAGGAAAAACAAGATTAATTCGCACGATGCCGGATTTCCTTAAAACGTGGTTTTCTGACAAATTTTGACGAAAGAAAATTCTCCTGTGGGTTCTCTTTTGAGGCTACACGTTTAGACGTACAAGCCACTCCAAATCTTTTCGAGTTACAACGTGTTGTTTAGGAGATACAAACTAATTTTGAACGAGGCGTTAATTCTGCTCGTAAAATATTTCCAAAATGTACGTATTTGTCTTTACTTTGCAACACTGTATTTCCTTATAACGTGGTATTCTTACATATTCTTTTGAGAGAAAACTCTCCTTTGCCTTCTCTTTTGAGGCTACAATCTTAGACATACACGCAACACCAAAGCTTTTCGAGTTACAACGTGTTCTTTAGGAAAAACAAGATAATTTCACACGATGCGGGATTTCCTTAAACGTGGTTTTCTGACAAATTTTGACGAAAGAAAATTCTCCTGTGGGTTCTCCTTTGAGGCTACACGTTTAGATGTACACGCCACACCAAATCTTTTCGAGTTACAAAGTGCTGTTTAAGAGATACAACCTAATTTTGTACGATGCGTTATTTCTTCTTGTAAAGTGTTTCGACTATGTATGTATTTGTCTTTACTCTGCCACACTGTATTTCCTTATAATGTGGTATTCTTATGTATTCTTTCGAGAGAATACTCTCCTGTGCCTCTTCTTTTTTGATGCTACTCGCTTAGACATACACGCAACAACAAAGCTTTTCGAGTTAAAATTTGTTGTTTAGGAAAAACAAGATAATTTCACACGATGCGTGATTTCCTTAAAACGTGGTTTTCTAAAAAAAATTTGAAGAACGAAAATTCTCCAGTGGGTTCTCATTTGAGGCTACACATTTAGACGTACACGCCACAACAAATCTTTTCGAGTTACAACGTGTAGTTTAAGAGATACAAGCTAATTTTGTACGATGGGTTATTTCTTCTTGTAAAGTGTTTCCAAAATGTACGTATTTGTCTTTACTCTGCAACACAGTATTTCCTTATAACGTGGTATTCTTACATATTCTTTCGAGAAAACTCTCCTGTGCCTTCTCTTTTGAGGCTACATGCTTAGATATACATGCAACACCAAAGCTTTTCGATTTATAACATGTTGTTTAGGAAAAATAAGATAATTTCGCACAATGCGGGATTTCTTTAAAACGTGGTTTCTGACAAATTTTGATGAATGAAAATTTTCCTGTGCGTTCTCTTTGAGGCTACACGTTTAGACGTACACGCCACACCAAATCTTTTCGAGTTACAACGTGCTGTTTAGGAGATACAAACTAATTTTGTACGATGCATTATTTCTTCTCATATAGTTTAAGTGTTTCCAATATGTACGTATTTGTCTTTTCTCTACAACATTGTATTTCCTTATAACGTGTTATTCTTACATATTCTTTTGAGAGAAAACTCTCCTGTGCCTTCTCTTTTGAGGCTACACTCTTAGACATACATGCAATACGAACGCTTTTCGAGTTACAACATGTTGTTTAGGAAAAACAAGATAATTTCGCCCGATGCGGGATTTCCTTAAAACGTGGTTTTCTGACAAATATTGACAAAAGAAAATTCTCCTGTGGGCTCTCTTTTGAGGCTACACGTTGAGACATACACGCCACACCAAATCTTTTCGAGTTACAACGTGTTGTTTAGGAGATACAACCTAATTTTGTAAGATGCGTTATTTCTTCTCGTAAAGTGTTTCCAGTACATACGTACTTCTCTTTACTCTGTAACACTGTATTTCCTTATAACGTGGTATTCTTACATATTCTTTTGAGAGAAAACTGTGCCTTCTCTTTTGAAGCTACACGCTTAGACATACACACAACACCAAAGCGTTTCGGGTTACAACGTGTTGTTTAGGAAAAACAAGATAATTTCGCGCGAAGCTGGATTTCCTTAAAACGTGGTTTTCAGACAAATTTTGACAAAAGAAAATTCTCCTGTGGGTTCTCTTTTGAAGGCTACACGTTTAGACGTACATGCCACACGAAATCTTTTTGAGTTACAACGTGTTGTTTAGGAGATATCACCTAATTTTTTAAGATGCGTTATTTCTTCTCTTAAAGTGTTTCCAATACGTAAGTATTTGTCTTTACTCTGCAACACTGTATTTCCTTATAACGTGGTATTCTTACATATTCTTTCGAGAGAAAACTCTCCTGTGCCTTCTCTTTTGAGGCTACACGCTTAGACATACACGCAACACCAAAGATTTTCGAGTTACAATGTGTTGTTTAGGAAAAACAAGATAATTTCGCACAATGCGGGATTTCCTTATAACGTGGTTTTCTGACAAATTTTGACGAAAGAAAATTCTCCTGTGGGTTCTCTTTTGAGGCTACACGTTTAGACGTACACGCCACACCAAATCTTTTCGAGTTACAACGTGTTGTTTATGAGATACAAGCTAATTTTTTACGATGCATTTTTTATTCTCGTAAAGTTTAAGTGTTTCCAATAGGTACGTATTTGTCTTTACTCTGCAACACTGTATTTCCTTATAACGTGGTATTCTTACGTATTCTTTCAAGAGAAAACTCTCCTGTGCCTTCTCTTTTGAGGCTACACGCTTAGACATACACGCAACACCAAAGCTTTTCGAGTTACAACTTGTTGATTAGGAAAAACAAGATAATTTCTCACGATGCGGGATTTCATCAAAACTTTGTTTTGTGACAAATTTTGACGAAAGAAATTTCTCCTGTGTGTTCTCTTTTGAGGCTACACGTTTAGACGTACATGCCACACCAAATATTTTCGAGTACAACGTGTTGTTTAGGAGTTACAAGCTAATTTTGTACGATGCGTTATTTCTTCTCGTAAAGTGTTTCCAATATATACATATTTGTATTTACTCTGCAGCACTGTATTTAATAATAATGTGGTATTCTTACATATTCTTTCGAGAGAAAACTCTCCTGTGTGTTCTCTTCTGAAGCTACACGCTTAAATATACACGCAACACCAAAGCTTTTCGAGTTACAACGTGTTGTTTAGGAGATACAAGCTAATTTTTTACGATGCGTTATTTCTTCTCATAAAGTGTTTCCAACATGTACCTATATGTCTTTACTCTGCAACACTGTATTTCCATATAACTTGGTATTATTACATATTCTTTAGAGAGAAAACTCTCCTGTGACTTCTCTTTTGAGGCTGCACGCTTAGACATAGACAGAACACCAAAGCTTTTCGAGTTACAACGTGTTGTTTAGGAAAAACAAGATAATTTCGCATGTTGCGGGATTTCCTTAAAACGTGGTTTTCTGAAAAAAAATTGACGAAAGAAAATTCTCCTGTGGGTTCTCTTTTGAGGCTACACGTTTAGACATACAAGCTACACCAAATCTTTTCAAGTTACAACGTGTAGTTTAAGAGATACAAGCTAATTTTTATGATGCGTTATTTCTTCTTGTAAAGTCTTTCCAATACGTACATGTTTGTCTTTACTCTGCAACACTGTATTTCCTTATAATGTGGTATTCTTACATATTCTTTCGAGAGAAAACTCTCCTGCGCCTTCTGTTTTGAGGCTACACGCTTAGACATACACGCAACACCAAAGCTTTTCGAGATACGATGTGTTGTTTAGGAAAAACAAGATAATTTCGCACGATTTGGGATTTCCTTAAAACGTGGTTTTCTGACAAATTTTGATGAAAGAAAATTCTCCTGTGATTTCTCCTTTGAGGCTACATATTTAAACGTACAGGCCACACCAAATCTTTTCGAGTTACAACGTGTTGTTTAGGAGATGCAAGCTAATTTTGTAAGATGCGTTATTTCTTCTAGTAAAGTGTTTCCAATACGTATTTGTCTTTACTCTGCAATACTGTATATCCTTATAACGTGGTATTGTTACATATTCTTTCAAGAGGAAACTCTCCTGTGCCTTCTCTTTTGAGGCTACATGCTTAGACATACACGCAACACCAAAGCTTTTCGAGTTATAACACTTTGTTTAGGAAAAACAAGATAATTTCGCACGATGCGGGATTTCCTTAAAACGTTGTTTTCTGACAAATTTGGACGACAGAAAATTCTCCTGTTGGTTCTCTTTTGAGGCTACACGTTTAGACGTACATGCCACACCAAATGTTTTCGAGTTACAAAGTGTTGTTTAGGCGATACAAGCTAATTTTGTACGAGGCGTTATTTCTTCTTGTAAAGTGTTTCCAATACGTATGTATTTGTCTTTACTCTGCAACAATGTATTTCCTTATAACGTGGTATTCTTACATATTCTTTCGAGAGCAAACTCTCATGTGCGATCTCTTTTGAGGCTACATGCTTAGATATACTCGCAACAGCAAAGCTTTTCCTGTTAAAACGTGTTGTTTAGGAAAAAAAAAAGTTAATTTCGCACGATGCGGGATTTCCTTAAAACGTGGTTTTCTGACAAATTTTGACGAAAAAAACAAAATTAGCTTGTATCTCCTAAACAACACGTTGTAACTCGAAAAGATTTGGTGTGGCGTGTACGTCTAAACGTGTAGCCTATAAAGAGAACCCACAGGAGAATTTTCTTTCGTCAAAATTGTCAGAAAACCACGTTTTAAGGAAATCCCGCATCCTGCGAAATTATCTTGTTTTTCCTAATCAACACGTTGTAATGCGAAAAGCTTTGGTGTTGCATGTATGTCAAAGCGTTTAGCCTCAAAGGAGAACGCCCAGGTGAGTTTTCTATGGAAAGAATATGTAATAATACCACTTTATTAGGAAACACAGTGTCTCAGAGCAAAGACAAATACGTACTCTATTGGAAACACTTTACGAAAAGAAATAACGTATCATACAAAATTAGCTTGTATCTCCTAAACAGCACGTTGTAACTCGAAAGGATTTGGTGGGGCGTGTACGTGTACACGTGTAGCCTCAAAACAGAACCCACAGGAGAATTTCCTTTCGTCAAAATTTTTCAGAAAACCACGTTTTAAGGAAAGTATCTTTGTTTTTCCTAATCAACATGTTGTAACGCTAAATGCTTTGGTATTGCGTGTATGACTAAGTTTGTAGCCTCAAAAGAGAATGCACAAGAGAGTTTTCTATCGAAATAATATGTAAGAATACCACCTTATAAGGAAATACAGTGTTGCAGAGTAAAGACAAAAACGTACGTATTGGAAACACTTTATGAGAAGAAATAACGCATCGTACAAAATTAGCTTGTATCTCCTAAACTACACGTTGTAACTCGAAAAGCTTCGGTGTTGCGTGTATGTCTAAGCATGTAGCCTCAAAATAGAAGGTACAGGAGAGTTTTCTCTCGAAAGAATATGTAAGAATACCACGTTATAAGGAAATACAGTATTGCAGAGTAAAGACAAATACATACCTATTGGAAACACTTTACGAGAAGAAATAACGCTTCTAACAAAATTAGCTTGTATCTCCTATACAACACGTTGTAACTCGAAAAGATTTGGTGTGTCGTGTACGTCTAAACATGTAGCCTCAAAAGAGAACCAACAGGAGAATTTTCTTCCGTCAAAATTTGTCAGAAAACCACGTTTTATGGAAATCCCGCATCGTGAGAAATTATCTTATTTTTCCTAATCAACATGTTGTAACACGAAATGCTTTGGTTTTGCCTGTATGCCTAAGCGTGTACCCTCAAAAGAGAAGGCACAGGAGAGTTTTCTCTCGAAAGAATATGTAAGAATACCACGTTATAAGAAAATACAATGTTGCAGAGTAAAGACAAATACGTATGTATTGGAAACACTTTACGAGAAGAAATAAAGCATCATACAAAATTAGCTTGTATCTCCTAAACAACACGTTGCAACTCGAAAGGTTTTGGTGTGGCGTGTACGTCTAAATGTGTAGCCTCAAAAGAGAACCAACAGCAGAATTTTCTTTCGTCAAACTTTTTCAGAAAACCACGTTTTAAGGATATCCCGCATCGTGCAAAATTATCTTATTTTTCCTTATCAACACGTTGTAACACGAAATGCTTGGATTTTGCCTGTATGTCTAAGCATGTAGCCTCAAAAGAGAAGGCACAGGAGAGTTTTCTCTCGAAAGAATATGGAAGAATACCACGTTATAAGGAAATACAGTGTTGCAGAGTAAAGACAAATACATACGTATTGGAAACACTTTACGAGAAGAAATAAAGCATCCTACAAAATTAGCTTTTATCTCCTAAACAACAAGTTGTAACTCGAAAAGGTTTGGTGTGGCGTGTACGTCTAAACGTGTAGCCTCAAAAGAGAACCCACAGGAGAATTTTCTCTCGTCAAAATTTTTCAGAAAAGCACGTTTTAAGGAAATCCAGCATCGTGTGAAACGATCTTGTTTTTCCGAAACAACACGTCGAAACTCGAAAAGCTTTGGTATTGCGTGTATGGGTAAGCGTGTAGCCTCAAAAGAGTAGGCACAGGAGAATTATCTCTCGAATGAATATGTAAGCATACCACGTTAAAAGGAAATACAGTGTTGCAGAGTAAAGACAAATACGTACTTATTGGAAACACTTTAAGAGAAGAAATAACGCATCGTACAAAATTAGCTTGTATCTCCTAATCAACACGTTGTAACTCGAAAAGATTTGGTGTGGCGTGTACGTCTAAACGTGTAGCCTCAAAAGAGAACCCACAGGAGAATTTTCTTTCGTCAAAATTTGTCAGAAAACCAAGTTTGGAGGAAATCCCGTATCGTGGGAAATTATCCTGTTTTTCCTAAACAACACGTCGTAACTCGAAAAGCTTTCGTGTTGCGTGTCTGTCTAAGTGTGTAGCCTCAAAAGAGAAGGCACAGGAGAGTTTTCTCTCGAAAGAATATGCAAGAATACTATGTTATAAGGAAATACAGTGTTGCAGAGTAAAGACAAATACGTACTTATTGGAAACACTTTACGAGAAGAAATAACGCATCGCAAAAATTAGATTGTATCTCCTAAACAACACGTTGTAACTCGAAAATATTTGGTGTGACGTGTACTTCTAAACGTGTAGCCTCAAAAGAGAAGCCAAGGAGAATTTTCTTTCGTCAAAATTTGTCAGAAATCCACGTTTTAAGGAAATCCCGCATCGTGCGAAATTATCTTGTTTTTCCTAAACAACATGTTGTAACTCGAAAAGCTTTGGTGTTGCGTGTATGTCTAAGCGTGTAGCCTCAAAATAGAACACTCAGGAGAGTTTTCTCTCGAAAGAATATGTAAGAATACCACCTTATAATGAAATACAGTGTTGCAGAGTAAATACAAATACGTACCTATTGGAAACACTTTACGAAGTGAAATAACGCATCTTACAAAATCAGCTTGTATCTCCTAAACAGCACGTTGTAACTCGAAAAGCTTTGGTGTTGCGTGTATGTCTTAACGTGTAGCCTCAAAAGAGAACCCACAGGAGAATTTTCTTTAATCAACATTTTTTCAGAAAACCACATTTTAAGGAAATCCCGCATCGTGCGAAATTATCTTGTTTTTCCAAAACAACACGTTGTAACTCAAAAAGCTTTGGTGTTGCGTGTATGTCTAATCGTGTAGCCTCAAAAGAGAAGGCACAGGAGAGTTTTCTCTTGAAGGAATAAGTAAGAATATCACGTTATAAGGAAATACAGTGTTGCAGGGTAAAGACAAATACACAAGTATTGGAAACACTTTACGAGAAGAAATCATGCATCGTACAAAATTAGCTTGTATCTCCTAAACAACACGTTGTAACTCGAAATGATTTGGTGTGACGTGTACTTCTAAACGTGTAGCCTCAAAAGAGAACCCACAGGAGAATTTTCTTTTGTAAAAATTTGTCAGAGAACCACGTTTTAAGGAAATCCCGCATCGTGTTAAATTATCTTGTTTTTCCTAAACAACACGTTGGAACTCGAAAAGCTTTGGTGTTGCGTGTATGTCTAAGTGTGTAGCCTCAAAAGAAAACGTACAGGACAGTTTTCTCTCGAAAGAATATGTAAGAACACCATGTTATAAGGAAACACAGTGTTGCAGAGTAAAGACAAATACGTACGTATTGGAAACACTTTACAAGAAGAAATAACGCATAGTACAAAATTAGGTTGTATCTCCTAAACAACACGTTGTAACTCGAAAGGATTTGGTGTGGCGTGTACATCTAAACTTGTAGCCTCAAAAGAGAACCCACAGGAGAATTTTCTTTCATAAAATTTTGTCAGAAAACCACGTTTTAAGGAAATCCCGCTTCGTGCGAAATTATCTTGTTTTTCCTAAACAACATGTTGTAACTAGAAAAGTTTGGTGTTGCGTGTATGTCTAAGCGTGTAGCCTCAAAAGAGAATGCACAGGAGAGTTTTATCTCGAAAGAATATGTACGAATACTACGTTATAAGGAAATACAGTGTTGCAGAGTAAAGACAAATACATATATATTGTAAACACTTTACGAGAAGAAATAACGCATCGTACAAAATTAGCTTGTATCTCCTAAACAACACGTTGTAACTCGAAAATATTTGGTGTGGCATGTACGTCTAAATGTGTAGCCTCAAAAGAGAACCAACTGCAGAATTTTCTTTCGTCAAAATTTGTCAGAAAACCACGTTTTAAGGAAATCCCGCATCGTGCAAAATTATCTTGTTTTTCTTAATCAACACGTTGTAACGCGAAAAGCTTTGGTGTTTTGTGTATGTGTATGCATGTAGCCTCAAAAGAGAAGGCACAGGAGAGTTTTCTCTTGAAAGAATATGTAAGAATACCACGTTATAAGGAAATACAGTGTTGCAGAGTAAAGACAAATATGTACTTATTGGAAACACTTTACGAGATGATATAACGCATCGCATAAATTAGATTGTATCTCCTAAACAACATGTTGTAACTCGAAAGGATTTGGTGTAACGTGTACTTCTAAATGTGTAGCCTCAAATGAGAACCCACTGGAGAATTTTCTTTCTTCAAAATTTGTCAGAAAACCACGTTTTAAGGAAATCCCGCATCGTGCGAAATTATCTTGTTTTTCCTAAACAACATGTTGTAACTCGAAAAGCTTTGGTGTTGCGTGTATGTATAAGCGTGTAGCCTCAAAAGAGAACACACAGGAGAGTTTTCTCTCGAAATAATATGTAAGAATACCACCTCATAAGGAAATACAGTGTTGCAGAGTAAAGACAAAAACGTACCTATTGGAAACACTTTATGAAGAGAAATAACGCATCTTACAAAATTAGCTTGTATCTCCCAAACAGCACGTTGTAACTCGAAAAGCTTTGGTGTTGCGTGTATGTCTTAACGTGTAACCTCAAAAGAGAACCCACAGGAGAATTTTCTTTAGTCAACATTTTTTCAGAAAACCACGTTTTAAGGAAATCCCGCATCGTGCGAAATTATCTTGTTTTTCCAAAACAACACGTTGTAACTCAAAAAGCTTTGGTGTTGCGTGTATGTCTAATCGTGTAGCCTCAAAAGTGAAGGCACAGGAGAGTTTTCTCTTGAAGGAATAAGTAAGAATACCACGTTATAAGGAAATACAGTGTTGCAGAGTAAAGACAAATACGTAAGTATTGGAAACACCTTACGAGAAGAAATAACGCATCGTTCAAAATTAGCTTGTATCTCCTAAACACACGTTGTAACTCGAAAATATTTGGTGTGACGTGTACTTCTAAGCGTGTAGCCTCAAAAGAGAACCCACAGGAGAATTTTCTTTCGTAAAAATTTGTCAGAAAACCACGTTTTAAGGAAATCCCGCATCATGCGAAATTATCTTGTTTTTCCTAAACAACAGGTTGGAACTCGAAAAGCTTTGGTGTTGCGTGTATGTCTAAGTGTGTAGCCTCAAAGGAAATGCTCAGGACATTTTTCTCTCGAAAGAATATGTAAGAATACCACGTTATAAGGAAATACATTGTTGCAGAGTAAAGACAAATAGGTACGTATTGGAAACAATTTAAAAGTAGAAATAACCCATAGTACAAAATTAGGTTGTATCTCCTAAACAACACGTTGTAACTCGAAAGGATTTGGTGTGGCGTGTACATCTAAACTTGTAGCCTCAAAAGAGAACCCACAGGAGAATTTTCTTTCATAAAATTTTGTCTGAAAACCACGTTTTAAGGAAATCCCGCATCGTGCGACATTATCTTGTTTTTCCTAAACAGCATGTTGTAACTCGAAAAGCTTTGGTGTTGCGTGTATGTCTAAGCGTGTAGCCTCAAAAGAAAATGCACAGGAGAGTTTTATCTCGAAAGAATATGTAAGAATACTACGTTATAAGGAAATACAGTGTTGCAGAGTAAAGACAAATACATATATATTGTAAACACTTTACGAGAAGAAATTACGCATCGTAAAAATTAGCTTGTATCTCCTAAACAACACGTTGTAACTCGAAATATTTGGTGTGGCGTGTACGTCTAAACGTGTAGCCTCAAAAGAGAACCCACAGGAGAATTTTCTTTAGTCAACATTTTTTCAGAAAACCACGATTTAAGGAAATCGCGCATCGTGCGAAATTATCTTGTTTTTCCTAAACAAAAAGTTGTAACTCAAAAAGCTTTGGTGTTGCGTGTATGTCTAAGCGTGTAGCATCCTTATAACATGGTATGCTTACATGTTCTTTCGAGAGAAAACTCTCCTGTGCCTACTCTTTTGAGGCTACACGCTTACCCATAAACACAACACCAAAGCTTTTCCAGTTACGACGTGTTGTTTAGGAAAAACAAGATCATTTAGCACTATGCCGGATTTCCATAAAACGTGCTTTTCTGACAAATTTTGAGGAAAGAAAATTCTCCTGTGGGTTCTCTTTTGAGGCTACATGTTTAGACGTACACGTCACATCAAATCTTTTCGAGTTACAACTTGTTGTTTAGGAGATACAAGCTAATTATGTACGATGCTTTATTTCTTCTCTTAAAGTGTTTCCAATACGTACGTATTTGTCTTAAATCTGCAACATTGTATTTCCTTATAACGAGGTATTCTTACATATTCTTTTGAGAGAAAACTCTCCTGTGCCTACTCTTTTGAGGCTACACGCTTAGACATACAGGCAAAACCAAAGCATTTCATGTTACACCGTGTTGATTAGGAAAAGTAAGATAATTTCGCACGATGCGGGATTTCCTTAAAACGTGGTTTTCTGACAAATTTTGATGAAAGAAAATTCTCCTGTTGGTTCTCTTTTGAGGCTACACGCTAAGACATACACGCAATACCAAAGCTTTTCGAGTGACAACGTGTTTTTTAGGAAAAACATGATAATTTCGCACGATGCGGGATTTCCTTAAAACGTGGTTTTCTGAAAAATTTTGACGAAAGAAAATTCTCCTGTGGGTTCTGTTTTGAGGCTACACCTTTAGACATACACACCACACCAAATCTTTTCGAGTTACAACGTGTAGTTTAGGAGATACAAGCTTATTTTTACGATGCGTTATTTCTTCTTGTAAAGTGTTTCCAATACTTATGTATTTGTCTTTACTCTGCAACACTGTATTTCCTTATATCGTGGTATTCTTACATATTCTTTCAAGAGAAAACTCTGCTGTGCCTTCCCTTTTGAGGCTACATGCTTAGTCATACACGCAACACCAAAGCTTTTCGAGATACAATGTGTTGTTTAGGAAAAACTAGATAATTTCCCCCATGCGGGATTTCCATAAAACGTGGATTTCTGACAAATTTTGACGAAAGAAAATTCTCCTGTGGGTTCTCTTTTGAGGCTACACATTTAGCTGTACACGCCACACCAAATCTTTTCGACTTACAACGTGTTCTTTAGGAGATACAAGTTAATTTTGTACGATGCGTTATTTCTTCTCTTGAAGTGTTTCCAATAAGTATGTATTTGTCTTTACTCTGCAACACTGTATTTCCTTATAACGTGCTATTCTTACATATTCTTTCAAGAGAAAACTCTCCTGTGCCTTCTCTTTTGAGACTACACACTTAGACATACAGGCAAAACCAAAGCATTTCGTGTTACAACGTGTTGATTAGGAAAAATAAGATAATTTCGCACGATGCAGGATTTCTTTAAAACGTGGTTTTCTGACAAATTTGACGAAAGAAAATTCTCCTGTTGGTTCTCTTTTGAGGCTACATGTTTAGACGTACACGCCACACCAAATTTTTTCGAGTTACCACTTGTTGTATAGGAGATACAAGCTAATTTTGTATGAAGCGATATTTCTTCTCGTAAAGTGTTTCCAATACATACGTATTTGTCCTTACTCTGCAACACTGTATTTCTTTATAACGTGGTATTCTTACATATTCTTTCGAGATAAAACTCTCCTGTACATTCTCTTTTGAGGCTACATGCTTAGACATACACGCAACACCAAAGATTTTTGCGTTACAATGTGTTGATTAGAAAAAACAAGATAATTTCGCACGATGCGGGATTTCCTTAAAACATGGTTTTCTGACAAATTTTGAAGAAAGAAAATTCTCCTGTGGGTTCTCTTTTGAGGCTACACGTTTAGACGTACACGCCACACCAAATCTTTTCGAGTTACAACGTGTAGTTTAGGAGATACAAGCTAATTTTTACGATGCCTTATTTCTTCTCTTAAAGTGTTTCCAATATGTATGTATTTGTCTTTACTCTGCAACACTGTATTTCCTTATAAGGTGGTATTCTTACATATTCTTTCGAGAGAAAACTCTCCTGTGCCTTCTCTTTTGAGGCTACACGCTTAGACATACAGGCAAACCAAAGCATTTCGTGTTACAACGTGTTGATTAGGAAAAATAAGATAATTTCACACGATGCGGGATTTCCTTAAAACGTGGGTTTCTGACAAATGTTGACGAAAGAAAATTCTCCTGTGGGTTCTCTTTTGAGGCTACCAATTTAGCCGTACACGCCACACCAAATCCTTTTGAGTTACAACGTGTTGTTTAGGAGATACAAGCTAATTTTGTATGATGCATTATTTCTTCTCCTAAAGTGTTTCCAATACATACGTATTTGTCTTTACTCTGCAACAATGTATTTCCTTATAACGTGGTATTCTTACATATTCTTTCGAAAGAAAACTCTCCTGTGTGTTCTCTTTTGAGGCTACACTCTGAGAAATACACGCAACACAAAAGCTTTTCGAGTTACAACGTGTTGTTTAAGAAAAACATGATAATTTCGCACGATGCGGGATGTCCTTAAAACGTGGTTTTCTGAAAATTTTGACGAAAGAAAATTCTCCTGTGGGTTCTGTTTTGAGGCTACCCATTTAGACCTACACGCCACACCAAATCTTTTCGAGTTACCACTTGTTGTATAGGAGATACAAGCTAATTTTGTATGAAGCGTTATTTCTTCTCGTAAAGTGTTTCCAATTCATATGTATATGTCTGTACTCTGAAACACTGTATTTCCTTATAACCTGGTATTCTTACATATTCTCTCGAGATAAAACTCTCCTGTGCATTCTTTTTTGAGGCTACACGCTTAGACTTACACGCAAAACCAAAGATTTTCGTGTTACAATGTGTTGATTAGAAAAAACAAGATATTGTGAAGGGGGTCATTTCCCTAATTTCTTTCTCAGCCTGCTTATCCTTTGAGTATAGGAAGGCCACTGATTTGCTGGAGATGATTTTATAACCTGCCACTTTGCTGAAGTTGTTTATCAGCTGTAGGAGCTCTCTAGTGGAGTTCTTTGGGTCACTTAGGTAGACGATCATGTTGTCTGCAAATAATGATATTTTGACTTCTTCCTTTCCAATTTGTATCCCTTTGACATCCTTATGTTGTCGAATTGCCCGAGCTAGTACCTCAAGTACAATATTGAAAAGATAAGGAGAAAGGGGGCAGCCTTGTCTGGTCCCTGCTTTCAGTGGGATTGCTTCAAGTTTCTCTCCATTTAGTTTGATGCTGGCTACCGGTTTGCTGGATATTGCTTTTACTATGTTTAGGTATGGGCCTTGAATTCCTGTTCTCTCCAAGACTTTAAGCATGAAGGGATGCTGAATTTTGTCAAATGCTTTTTCAGCATCCAATGAAATGACCATGTGGTTTTGTTCTTTCAGTTTGTTTATGTAGTTGATTGTATTGATGGATTTCCGTATATTGAACCAACCCTGCATTCCCGGGATAAAGCCTACTTGATCATGGTGGATGATCGTTTTGATGTGTTCTTGGATTCGGTTGACAAGAATTTTATTGAGTATTTTTGCATCGATGTTCATAAGGGAAATTGGTCTGAAGTTCTCTTTCTTTGTTGGATCTTTTTGTGGCTTTGGTATCAGCGGAATTGTGGCTTCGTAGAAGGAATTGGGTAGTGTTCCTTCTGTTTCTATTTTGTGGAATAGTTTGAAGAGTATAGGTGTTAACTCTTCTTTGAAGGTCTGGTAGAATTCTGCACTGAAGCCATCTGGTCCTGTGCTTTTTTTGGTTGGAAGACTTTCTATGACTCCTTCTATTTCTTTAGGCATTATGGGACTGTTTAGATGGTCTAGTTGGTCCTGATTTAATTTTGGTATTTGGTATCTGTCAAGGAAATTGTCCATTTCCTCCAGATTCTCCAGTTGTGTTGAGTACAGGCTCTTGTAGTAGGATCTGATGATTTTTTGGATTTCCTCGGTTTCCGTTGTTATATCTCCCTTTTCATTTCTAAGTTTGTTAATTTGGATACTTTCTCTGTGCCCTTTGGTCAGTCTGGCTAAGGGTTTATCTATCTTGTTGATTTTCTCAAAGAACCAGCTCCTGGTTTTGTTGATTTTTTGAATGGTTCTCTTTGTTTCTACTTGATTGATTTCGGCCCTGAGTTTGATGATTTCCTGACTTCTACTCCTCCTGGGCGAAATAGCTTCTTTTTGTTCTAGGGCTTTCAGGTGTGTCATTAAGCTGGTAATGTATGCTCTCTCCATTTTCTTTTTGGAGGCACTCAGGGCTATGAGTTTTCCTCTTAGCACTGCTTTCATTGTGTCCCATAGATTTGGGTATGTTGTGTTTTCATTTTTATTGTGTTCTAAAAAGTCTTTAATTTCTTTCTTTATTTCTTCCTTGACCAAGGTATCATTGAGTAGAGTATTGTTCAGTTTCCACGTGTATGTGGGTTTTCTGTTGTTTCTGTTGCTATTGAAGACCACTTCTACTCAATAGTGATCAGATAGGAGGCATGGGATTAGTTCTATCTTCTTATATTTGTTGAGGTCTGTCTTGTGACCAATTATATGGTCGATTTTGGAGAAGGTACCATGAGGTGCTGAGAAAAAGGTATATTCTTTTGTTTTAGGATAGAATGTTCTATAATATATATCTGTTAAATCTAATTGGTCCAAAGCTTCAATTAGTTTCATTGTGTCCCTGTTTAGTTTCTGTTTTCCTGATCGGTCCATTGAGGAAAGTGCAGTGTTGAAGTCACCCACAATTATTGTGTTAGGTGCAATTTAGTTTTAATAAAGTTTCTTTTACGAAAGAGGGTGCCCTTGCATTTGGGGCATAGATGTTCAGGATTGACAGTTCTTCTTTTTGTATTTTTCCTTTGACCAGCAAGAAGTGTCCCTCAGCGTCTCTTTTGATGACTTTGGGTTGAAAGTCAATTTTATCTGATATTAAAATGGCTACTCCAGCTTGTTTCCTGAGACCATTTGCTTGTAAAATTGTCTTCCAGCCTTTTACTCTAAGGTAGTGTTTGTCTTTGACCCTGAGGTGTGTTTCCTGTAAGCAGCAAAATGTAGGGTCCTGTTTACGTATCCATTCAGTTAGTCTGTGTCTTTTTATTGGGGCATTAAGTCCATTGATGTTAAGAGATATTAAGGAATAGTGATTGTTACTTCCTATCATTTTTGACGTTATTTTTAAATTTGAATGCTTAACTTCTTTTGGGTTTGATGAAAGGTTACTATCTTGCTTTTTCCAGGGTGAAGTTTCCCTCCTTGTATTGGTGTTGTCCTCCTATTATCCTTTTTAGGGCCGGGTTTGTGGATAGATATTGGGTAAACTTGGTTTTGTC